>NC_084469.1:112853202-113519868 GCF_027409185.1 Cynocephalus volans
ATTTATCTTCATGGGTGTGTTACCCCATTTTACAAATGGGGACCCTGAGGTTCGGAGAGGTCCAGTGGCTTGCCCAGGGCCACAGGGCAAGCCCATGGCAGAGCAGGATCCAAGCTCAGATCCCCAGGGCAGGTCTGGCCTCTGCGCCTGGCGTGTCTGTCCAGAACATGGGGCAGGCACCTAATGCTCCTCAAATATTTGTGATGGCAGAGATGACAGGTGGGGTGTGCCCACGTCCCCCGTGCAATAGAGGGAGAGCTTCCACAGGCCAGGGTCAGGCGCTGGCTCCATTCACTCCTGAGGTGCAGATCTGGTCATGCTGGGCTGTGGAGGGTTATTTGGCCCACACATGTTTAGGTTTTTAAGTTTGCCTTTCTTTGGGTGGTGCATGACCTCTCTGCCTGCCCCCCCATTACCTCTGGGTCCACACTTGGCTGCTCCCCTCCCCCCCACCCATTGGGGCTCCACAAACATTTCCTGCCCACCTGCTGTGTGACGAGCACCTCCCTGCTCCGAGGGGCTCAGGTCGGTGGGGATATAAACCAACAGTCCACCTGGAAGTGCTGTAAAGTGGACAGTCCTCCCCGAGGAGGGGAGCTGGGGACTGCGGCTGGAGGACTGTCCGTGAAGCGCTTCAGGCCGGCAGGGAGCCCCTGTCCTGCTCGGGAGACCTCACAGCCAGTCCACTGGGGCCAGGTGGGAGACCTGGATTCTGGGTTCGGCTCCACAGCGTCTAGGAGCTCACGGCTGCTCTTGGCCTCAGCTTCCCTTATGTTGAAATGTGGGGTTGGATGAAATCCATGGTTTATGTATATTTTTAACACACATATCTCTTTAAACCACTCTTCCTCCCCGCATCCCCGCCAAATTTTTTTAATGTGGAAGTCCAATACTTATTCCAAACAGTACTGGCCAGCCATATGTAAACTGGGCAGGTGGAGATTTAGCTTGGCCACCCCCAACCAGTCTTGGAGGGGCCCCCGGAACTCCAGTTCTCGAGAGAACCCAGTTTGAGAACGCCTGGACTGGCCACATAGCAGACCCTCCCAGCTTGGCTTGGATCTCTGTGGTGCTCCAAGCTCTCCTGAGAGCTGCGGAGCTGGCAGGAGCAAGGAGAACTCACAGAGCAGCTCAAAGATGCCAGGTGCATGCTCATTCAGGGTCAAAGGGCACTGGGATCCAGAGTCTGGCCAGCCTAGGTTCGATTCCAACTTTGTCACTTCTGAGCAGCATGACCTTGGACAAGTTCCCTGAGGCCTGGTGCTCCTGTCTGGGGTCACGGCCAGGCCCTCAGCACCCATGCCTGCCTGGGGTGAAGCATGTTGTCAGGCCTGGCCAGCCTCTGGCCTGCAGGCCCCTCTGCATTCATCTTCGCTGCCCTGGGCCAGCAGCAGAGGCTGACCAGAGGGCAGACTGAGGACTGGGTGCCCCCAGACAAGGGGGAGCTGCCCGCCAGTCGGGGCACCTTGTTCTGGGCCACGGAGCAGCATCCCCCATGGAGGTCCCAACTCTCGTTTCCCGAAATGTGTTCCACAGATCACCATCCTGTGAGAAGTCCAGTGAGAAACAGGGCTCTATGCTGAACAGTTTGGGAAACACTGTGGACTGTTCCCGCCTCCAGCCCGTGGGGTCCACAGTACACAGACACTCCATGGTGGAAGCCCATTCGCTGTGTTCAGCCGAGACCCTGGACATACGTGACTGGGAGCCCTCGTGTAGAACACCACTGACTGCCACAGGGAACGTGCCGGGCTCTTGGTCCTCTTGCTCTGTCCCCCCGCCACTCTCTGGACCACCACCCACAGGCTACCTGTCTCCCCCAAGTCGTGCACCAACACCTGTGCCCCAGTTTGGGCTGTCACTCCCGGGCTGCTCTGGGCAAAGGCTCTGCTGTTGCTGACTAGAAATGCTTAATAATTTTTAAACAGGGGCCTCATTTTCATTTTCTGTGGGCCCTTCAGATGACATAGCAGGTCCTGTCTCTGTGCCTCAGTTTTCTCACTTGCAAAAGGGCTGGGGTTGATAACTGCCACAGCTGCTTCTCAGGTTGCACTGAATCAGTTCTCGCTGGGTGCTTGGAACCAGGTCTGGCACCACGCGGATCCCCAGGAGAGGCCACCCACATGGGACCTCGAGGGTCACGTGGAACAGAAGCCTGTGAGTGCCAGGCCTGGTGACTGCTTGCTGTGCTCCCTGACTGGCCAGGGTGCTGTGGACCACTTCCTCCTGCGAGCGCAAGGTGGGGTGGAGGAGTCTCTTTCCCGTGTCTTCTCTCCTCTACTGGGGACACCCAGCGTCCACCCAGGTGCCTGGAAGCCTTGGAAAGTCTGCCTGGTGGCCATGGCTGCCCTCTGCCATACAGCCCGCACAGACCAGGCGATTTCACCTCCCGATGCATGGGTGCCCTGGGCCCATGGGTGGCACGTCCCAACACCCATGCACTGCACTGCGTGTTGCAGCCTGGTGCAGCTGGCAGGGCGGCCTCCAGGAGCCTGAAACCCCAGATCTCTCGGAGCCCTCGGACAAGGACCCAGCCTGCCAGCACAGGGCTGCTGGGGGCCTCTGTTCTCAGGCCTGGTCTGTGGCTGTAGCCCTGGACGTGCAACAAACTGCAGGGCAGCTGATGGGCCGACACGTGGGGCAGTGGAGCCTGGGCCCTGAGCTCCAGACCGGGCCCTGGTCTGTGACCCCCCCACTCAGGCCACCAGATGAAGCGAGCTTGTGGTGAGCAGAGCAAGCGGCTCACCTGAACGTGCCTTCCAGTTCAGGGGGCGGCAGGGGAAGAGCTGCTGGTCTGGGGCTGAGCCCTCTCGCTGGCCGACCTCAGGGCTCTTCAGGCAAAATCCTGCAGCCGCTGGGAGTCTTTCTGCGGCGTTGGAGGGAGGGCTGCTTAGGCCAGAGGGAAAATCTTTCTGTGGGTGTGAGGCCTGGGTCCTTAGTCAGGGGTGGCCATGGATCTGTAGGTGACTGGCTCTGGGGGACCCTGAAAAGGCACTTTGAGAGAGTGTCAGGAGTAGCAGTATCATTACTGTGTGTACTCACGTTTGGAGGTTCATCTACTTCGGAGGGTCAGGGATGGAGAGGTGGAACTCGGGCACATAGGACACACTCTCAGTAAGCGCCCTCTCCTTGAATCACCACATGGTCCTGCCAAAGGGAGTTCATTCTTGGGGGGAGAAAGGAGAAGCTTCCCACACCTAACACAGGGCCAGGGTCAGGGAAGGAGCAGGGACCAGCAGCTGCTCCCCACTGGCGGAAGAAGAGACTGAGGCTCAGAGAGGACCAAAGGCAGCCAGTGGGCAGCAGCCTTGGACGCCAGGGCTGTGATGCACCACTGACTGTCCTCTGCCCAGGTGAGCCCTGCCCTGTTGGAGCCTGGTTGGAGGCTTGGCTGGGCCAGCGGGACTCCCTGGTGGCAGAAGGGCTGCACTTTCCCACAGAGCCCCCGCCATCAGCCTTTGGCCGTCCCCCACTCCCCTCTCTGCAAGAAGCAGAGTGAACAGGGCCAAGGCTGACTTTCCAGGGCACGGGGCCGAGGCGCAGATAGGAATGTGGCCGGGTCTCCCCAGCTCCTGCAGAGACTTATCCATGGCTGAGTCCCAAGGGAGGTCCCTGGACCTCCTTACCCTAGCCCCCGGCCAAGCCCACTAGGGAACCTGGGTCACAGCCGGGGCTTTTGGGCGATCTTCTTCCCGGCAGGCTGGAGTGACACGTGGCCCCAGCAGGCAGCCAGCTGTCTTGGCATCCTGCAGTCTAGGGTGGGGAAGGTCACGAGGTCGGCCAGCCCACGTTTCTGGGGTGTCTAACGGGTGTGGCTGTGTGACTTGGAAACTCCCATGGCCTGGCTGTCCCCCTCCCCAGTCTCCCTTCCTCTTTCCTTGGGCCTGGCCTGGCTGGACCACACCTGGGGGCTGCAGCCCCATGGCCCACGTTCCCTTTTCTCAGCTTCTTCTTGCATAGGCCGGCCTCTGGGGGCTCCACAGATGCCCCAGCTCCCCAAGACAAGGGGTCAAGAGCTGGCAGTCTCCTCCTGCAAGGAGGGGCCCCTGTGCAGTAAGCCTCAGAGATGTCTGCCCTGGTCTACAGCAGAGAGGACGCCTGCCTCAAGCCACAAAGCCTATGAGTAACCAACAGTGACCCATCTTCGGACACCAGTGCTGGGCCCGGTCGGCTGTAACCAGGCCTACGGACAGTCCAGTGGGCACAGGAGAGCACACGGCCTGGCCAGGGAGTGGGGTGGGGTCCAGGCCCAGCAGATGCCCTCTAGCTGGCTAACAGCCCCCTTTGCCTTCACTTACTGGGCTGGGAATTCATTCTGCAATCAGCTAGCCACTGGTGTCTCCAGCCCTCAGTCGATAGTCCCAGCCCCTGCCCCCCACTTGTTCCCCTGGCAGGTAAGGGGGTCTGAAGGGGAGTGGGGAGGACTCTGAGACTTCTCACCTCCTGGGCAGGGGAAATGCTCCTGGGAGAAGGGAAGGGGCAGTGGTCACACAGGAGCTGGTCAGTGGTGTGCTGGGAGTGGCTGGCCCAAGTGGGTCCCCATGGAGATGCCAGGCATGGGACATGCTGGGCCCCCTTGGTGACCAGGTGGGGCTGGCTCAGGAGATGGGCACCTGCCTGGGGATCCACAGGTGTGGGGAGCTGTCCCCAAAAGGCCAGGGGTTCTGGCTCTGTCCATCAGCTCACAGCCACCAGGAACAGCCAGGCCTCCCGGTGTCAGAGATGACCACAGCTGTCCCAGGCTCAGAATCCCCACATCCAGGACTGGTTGGAGGTGGGGCCACCACCACAGACCGTCCCTGTACACACTCGGTTGTCCATCAGCCCTGGAGGGTAAATCCCTGCTTCAGATGAGCTTGGGGAGACAGAGGACCCCTGCATTCCTTTGGACCCCCATTTTGATGGGGACACCTGAAACGCAGCAGTTTTTCTGTTTCTCTCTCTAGGCCTTGGTATGTCCATAGAAACACCCTCATGCCCTTCATATCCGAAAACCCTCCTGGTCCCTCCCTCTCTCTAGCACCCACCGAGCTCACTCCTGCAGGCCTGTGGGCTGGTCTCACTGTCGCCTCCTTCTTGCCCAACCCTGTCTACTGCCCATGCACTGCTCATCCACCCCCTCCAGGCTCATTGCACTCTGGGCTCCAGGTCCCCTCCTTGATCTCCTCTGCCCACCCCTTCCCTGTGGGGGTGTCTCATGCTCACCCTGGTCCTCATGGCCTCTTTGAGGCTGGTGATCCCCAGATCCCCACGTCCTCTGCCAGGAGACCCCACAGGCCTCACTTGCCCCAAGGAGCTGGGCCGCCTGGACCTCACCCCCTCCCTAATCCAGTGCCCAGCTGGACACAGCAGTGCTCCCCACCATTGTCTCTCACCCTCTCTGCTCCTCCCAAACGGCTGGTCTCCGTGGTGGTCGCAGCTCTCAGGAGAGCTGGGCACTGAGGCCCAGAGGCCTAAGCTCGGGTAATGCAGGTCATCCCACGAAATGCAGAGGGCTCTGCTCTTTGTGGCAGACCCCAAGGCTACCGCATGGCATGGGAGAGAGAGGGTGAAGGATCGGGGCTACGTTTGTCATGAGTCTCCCCAATGTCCCCTCTGGCCTTCAACCTCCTCACCTGTGAAAGTAGAGGGCTGAATTTGATTTATATTTCCCAAACTGGGGTTCCGTGGAACACTGCTCTTCCACGGGGAGCATGAGGAAATACGTCTGTACTCCAATTGGACCCTCCACTCCAGAGCCTGTCTCCGAGGAATGCCCGCTGCCACCTCTCACAATGTACCCTGGGCACTTACCTGTGAGAATCGGAGCAGGAGGTCCCTTCCAAGGACTCGTACACGAACGCTCTCGGCAGCTCCATCTGCAATTGCAAAACCTGGGAACAGCCCCGATGTTCATCCACAGGAGGGTGGGTAGACAAGCTGTGGCATGTCATGTCACCGAATGCTACTCAGCAGTACAGAGCAGTGAGCCACGGCTACACACAACGACACGCATGAATCTGGACATAGGCTGCATGAAAGAAGCCAGACGAGAAAGAGTCCCTGCTGTTTGAGCCACTCACATGAAGCTGTAGGTGCAGACAGCAGGTCAGCAGTTGTCTGGGTGCGAGCAGGTGACAAAGGTGAGGGGGACGCCTCTGGGTGGAGGAGACGGTGTCATGTCTGAATACCTACACCAAAACTTCAACGTTACCGTTCTAAACACGTGCAGCGTGCTCTGTGTCAATTACAGCTCAATAACGCTGTTTAAAAAGTGGGATGAGTGGCCCGGTGAGGAATCCTGCAGAAGATACACTGGAATTCAAGTGACATCACAGAGCTGTGAACATGGGGCAGAGGGAAAGCCCACAGGGAGGTGGGCGGTTCTGCATGGGCAGGTGACCTTCGCGTGAAGAGCCAGGAGCACACTCGACAGGAGCAACAACCCTGGTGCCAGGAAATAAGCCTCTCCTCATCTGCAGGCAGAACACTCCTCTTGCATCTGGTGAAAGTAATGGGGGAAAAAATCCTTACATGCTTCTCAGAGGAAAAAAATATTTAAAATGTTGAAGATAAAGAAATAATCCTATTAACATCCAGGTCAAAAAAAAAATGAAATGTTATCTTAAATTTGTCAAACTTAGAAAAATAAATTCTGAAAACAATAGGGCAACATATTCAGTTTTGAGAGAAAAATAATTCTGACCTGAGATTTTATATAAAACCATGATGTCATTACTGTGATAGCAGGAAGACCTTCTCAGTCATGCAGAAACTCAGAAATTATACCACCTGAGACCCTCAATCCAAGAAGAGATGCGTCAGGGGAAAAACCCCAAAGGATTATGAAGAGTCAGTATTGAAAACTGTCTGATAGCAAAAGAATCTAAACGTAGGAGCAGACCCAAATAATCATTGTGATGTGGTTAAAAAAAACAGGATACAAATGCCATAAAAAATTCTAAAAGAAAACAATATGCTAAGACAAATAACATCAATCAACTGAGTCTTCATTTTCTTAATATGCCAATAAAATCAGCAAGAGTAGAGCCCAGAGGGGGACGGGGTAGGGAGGAGAAGTGGGCTAATCTCACACAACAGGGAATTAGAGAAATATGGGGTCAGATATGTTTTTTAAAGTAAGGTAACTGCTGGAAAATTAAAACAGGATGAATATTTCCCAAGCAACTAGTGAAAATAAATCAAGAAAAATATAGTATCTCTACCAACAGTTTAGAAAACAAAGTAAATACCAAACATAGACATGCACGCAGCAAAACAAAACAACTAGCAGCATCCCAGGATGAGAGGAGTAAATAACAACACATTCACATCACCAGCTTATGCAACAGTAAACATAAACAGATTTTGCCCCTGGCAGCCATGAATCCGCTTTCTGTCTCTATGGTGTTGCCTATTCTGGATACACTTTGAGTTAATTTTTGATTAAGCTGTGAGACTCAGGTCAAGGCTCATTCTTTTTGCCAGTGGATGTCCGATTGCTCCAGCACCATCTGGAAAGGCTGTCTTTTGTCCAATGACCTGCCTGCACCTTTGTCAGAAATCAGGTGGGCAGGCTGCTCATGTCCTTCACCAAATTTCTAAGATTTTTCTAATTCATTTTTAAGAGGTTTTTATGCATTAAGGATGTTAATCTTTGTGTGTTAAATTTGTTCCCTATTGATTGACTTGAAATTCAATTTGTGATGTCTTCCTTCATTTGTATATTGAGAAAATAATTTTCTATCTAAACATTAAGTAAGTTTTTTAAATTAAAAAAGATCAGGTGGGCGTATCAACATGGGTCTATTTCTGGGTTCTCTGGTCCGTTCCACGGATCTGCGTGTCTACCCTCCGCCAGCACCTGCTTTCTTGACGCAGCCATTCTACACTAGGCTTTAACACTGGGTAGAGTGATTCCTCCAATGTTTTCTTCTTTTTTCAGGATCGTATTAAGTATTCTAGGTCCTTTGTCTTTCCATATTCCATATACATTTCATTTGTTTGTTTTTCTTTTTTGTTTTATCTCCCCAATCCCCAGGCAACCTTTTACTGCCTGCTTCTGTTTGACTTTTTTCGTTTACACTCATGTAAGTGAGATCATATGGTATTTGTCTTTCTGTGCCTGACTGACTTCACTTAACATGATCGTTTCCAGTTCTGTCCATGTTGTTGCAAATAACAGGATATTGTTTTTGTTTGTTTGGTTGGTTTTTTTAAATAGCTGAGTAGTGTTCCACATATATACCATGTTTTTTAATCCATTTGTCTGTTGATGGGCATTTAAGTTGATTCCATCTCTTGGCGATTGTGAACAGTGCTGTGATGAACATGGGATACACTAATTTCATTTCCTTTGGGTATATTTCCATAGTGGGACAGTGGGGTCATAGGGCAGGTCTATATTTAGTTCTCTGAGGAACCACCACACTGTTTTCCACAGTGGCTGCACAATTTACATTCCCACCTGCAGTGCAAAAGGGTTCCTTTTTCTCCTTATCCTTCCAGCATTTATTACTTTTTTTCTTGTTGATAATAGCCATTGTATTAGTCCGTTGCTGTTGCTTATAACAAAATACACGAAACTGGGTATTTTATAAAGAAAATGAAGTTTATTGCTTACAATTTCTTAGGCTGGGACGTCCAAAGTCCAGGGAACACATTTGGTGAGGGTCTTGGTGGCAACTTCAGTGACACAGAGTATCACACTGCAAAAAATGGTGGAGCAGAGAGAGCAGAGAGAGAGAAAGGCAGACTCTCCTCTTCTTTTAAAGCCCTCTGAACCACGCCCCTGACCACCATTTTTAATCCTTTCACTAGGGCATAGTCTGACAATCCAATCACCTCTTCAAGGCCCCACCTTTCAGTGATCATAATAGGATTTCCCACCCTCTTAACAGTCACAGTAGGGGCCAAGTTTCTAATACATAAAACTTGGGGGACACAATTCAAGCTTCAGTGAATTTTGGGGGAACATAATTGAATCCATTGTAGCCATTCTAACTAGTGTGAGATTATTATGGTTTGAATTGTGTCCCCCCCCCCCCAGAAGTTTAATGTTTTGGAGGCTTGGTCCCCACTGTGACAGTGTTAAGAAGGTGGCATATCCTATTATGGTAATTGAAGGGTGGGGCCTTGAAGAGGTCTTTAAGTTGATGCTTTAATGGTGGTTGTGGGCTTGGTTCTGAGGGCTTTAAAAGGAGAGCATGTGAGAGTCTCTCTCTCTCTCTCTCTCTCTCTGCTCTGCCGTTTTCTGCCATGTGAGCCTACAGCATTACCGTAAAGCCAGCACCAAAGAAGACCCTCACCAGAGGTGTTCCTCGGACTTTGGACTTCCCAGCCTCTGAAACTGTAAGCAATAAATTTTGTTTTCTTATAAGTCATGTAGGTATTTTGTTATAAGCAATAGAAACAGACTAATACAGAGATGATATTTCATCGTGGTTTTAATTTGCATTTCCCTGATGATTAGTGATTTTGAGCATTTTTTTCATCTGTCGGTTGGCCAATTGTATGTTTTCTTTTGAGATAGTCTGTTTAGGTCCTTTGCCTGTTTTTTAATTGGATTATTTGATTTTTTGCTGAGTTGTTTGAGTTCCTTCTGTGCTCTGGATTCTGGCCCTTCGTCTTTCTCTCATTCTGTAGTTTGTTTCTTCACTCTGTTGATTGTTTCTCCGTATAAACTTAAGGACAAATTTGTCTATGTCGACAGAAAATCTTGCTAGTGTTTTGATAGGAATTGTGCTAAATTTATAGATCGATGTAGGGGAGCTGACGTCTTCACTACGAACATGGCATGTCTCCATTTATCTAGTCTTTGATCCCTTTCATCAGCATTCTGTTATATTCAGCACACAATCTTGTACGTGTTTTGTTAAATTTATACCTTAGCATTTCATTTTTGGGATTGATTATAAATAGTATTGGATTTTAAATTTCAGTTTTTACATGTCTGTTGTAAATACATACACACACACACACACATATACATGAAGGTACTTGAAAAAGTTTGTGCAAAGATTTGTATTAAATTTAATTCTATTTTTCCGTGAACTTTTTGAAGTACCCTCATATACATACATGGGTGTGTGGGTGATTTTTTGTGGGTTGATCTTGCATTCTGCAATCTTGCTGAACTCACTTATTAGTTCTAAAAATGTTTTGTAGAATTCTCGGGATTTTTTTTTACGTAGACAATCATGTCATCTACAACAGGGACAGTTTTATTTCTTCTTCCTCATTTCTTGTTCTTGCCCACAGCCCTGGTGGGACTCCCACCACATGCTGAGCAAGCACAATGAGCGGCCGGCCTGCCTTGCTCCTGATCGTAGAGGGGGTCGGGCTCCAGCACGCAGAGGCTGCAGGTTTTCTGTAGATGCTCTTTACCAAATGGAGGTAGTTCCCCCTTTATTCTGAATTTGCTGAGCGTTTTCATCGTACATGGGTGTTGGATATTGTCAAATGCTTTTTGTGCATCTGTTGACATGATCACAGGAATTTTTTCTTTAGCCTATTGATTGATTTTCAGATGTTCAACCAGCCTTTTATAGGTGGAATTCTACTTGGTTATGATGTTTAATCATTTTTTTTATACATTAGTGGATTCGATTTGCTAATATTTTGTTGAGGATTTTTGCATCTGCGTTCATGAGAGGTATCAGCCTGTAGTTATTTCTCTTGCACTGTCTCTGTCTGGTGTCAGTGATAATAATGCTGGCCTCACAAAACACGTAGGAGGGTGTTCCCTCCTCTTCTGTTTTCTGGAAAGGTGTGAGAAGGACTGGGATGAGTCTTCTGTGTTTGGTAGAGTTCTCCAGTGAAAGCATCTGGGCTTGGAGATTTCTTTTTTGGGAGTTTTTAATGATGAATTCAATTTCTAGAATGATTATAGGATATTTAGATTGCATATGCATATGTCATCTTGGTTGAGTTCTGTTGGTTTGTGGTTGGGGGGATTAGTCCATTTCTTCCAAGTTGTTCCATGTGTGAATGTAAAGTTGTTGATAGCATCTTCTTATTGATTTTAATGGCTGCAGCATCTGTAGTGATATTGGTGATTTTATTCCTAATATTGGGGATTTGGTCTTCCCTCGTTTTAGGTTTGTCAGTCTTGCTAGAGGCTTACCAGTTTTATAATAATAAACTTTTATGTGAACAAAAATAGCACTGAAATGTATAAAACAAAATCTATTTGAAAAATGTGAAAAAAACTGATGGGCATGATAGGAGTGTTGATATACCTTAGCACACTTCTCTCAAATTTTCACTAATCAAATTAGCATTAAAAAAAAGAGGAACTGAGAAATATTGCTAGTTAAATTAATTAAGAAGATCTAAATGTAAACTCTGAATTCTACATACTCGTTCTTTTCAAGTTCTCTTGCAGCAAACACTAAAACAATTCACATTTTAGGTGGCACAGGGAGACCTCGCTAAATCTCCTAAAGCATATTAGAATAACCAGCTCCTACTGGTTTGCCCAGGATTTGCCCTGTTTTAGCACCAATGGACCCATGTGCTGGGAAACTCCCCAGTCCCGGGCAAACCCAGACAGCTGGATGCCCAGACCATTAGGTAGGCAGCATTCTCAGACCACAATACCTTAAAATTAACAATTAAGTGTTTGTCACAACTCCCAATTTGGAATTTAAAACATAACCTGATTGACCATTTTAATAAAAAGATAACCAAAGCTGTGATTACAAAATATCTAGAAAATAATACCATGAGACTCCTAGATCTTTGTACTCATAGGATACATTTCAAGCTAGACCAAGTTCATGGATGGCCTAAAATGTTTTCATTATTAAATGCTGGGTAAAGGGTACCCAAACCAAAAGCTAGAAAAGAGAACATAAACTCAGCAAAAGTGGAAGAAATAAGTAAAAATAAGACAGAAAGATAAATCAGAAAAAAGAAAAAGTCATATTAATACTTACATCTGAGCAATATTTCTTGATTAAATAAATAAGCAGACAATTAAATAGCTTAACACTTCTACTTAGTGTAATCCAGAAAGTAAAAACTGAGACACAAAATAAAGAATAAGAAAAGGGATATAACTACTAATTTGAATACTTCAACAAAAATCATAAGAGACTACGCATAATTCTATACTATATTCTAAAATCTTATTGAAATACATAATTTTCTAGGAAAAAATATATGATCAAAATTGACCTACCTAAGTAGAAAATCAAAACAAACCAATGACCATAATCAAAAAAGAAATTGAAATTTTAATTAAAAAGTGACTTCAAGAAAGGCACTAGCTTAATTAAGTTCTTCAAAATAGTCAAGGAAAATTGATTTCCAATTAATTTTACAAAGACGGTGTAACCCTGATATCAAAACCAAACAAACATAAGACATGCAAATAGAAAACTAAAAACTACCCTTACTATGTATATAAAAGCAACGAACTAGAAATAAATACTAGAAATTGGCTCTAGCAGTACATAAAAGAATACTGTACTTTAACCAAGTATGATTCATTCAGAAATCCAAGGATAGTCTAGTGTTAGGAAATCTATTTATAGATTCATTATACCAATATACTGAAGGAGAGAATTCCATTTAATAATATCGTCACCCATTATTTCTTTTGGGGGAGGAGATGTTTATCTGTTTATTATTCTGTGACTTTTTATTTTGAAATAAATTCAAACTTGCAGGAAGTTAGAGGAACAGCATGAAGAGGGTCCATGCACCGTTGACTCAGATCCCCCGGCTGCCCACATTGTCTGCCATCTCTTTGCCGCCTTCTCTCTCCACGACATGCTATCCTGTGTTTCCATGGACATTTGAGAGTGAGGTACAGACATGACGCCTCTTTATCCTTAAACACTTCAGCGTAACATACACTCCTAATGAATGAGACTTTCTCAGTAAACCTGCAGCACGGAAGCGCATGCAAGACCACCACCTGGGAAGCGCAGAACTTTCCTGAAGGGCATAAAATAGGGCTGGAATGGACACACACCAAATTCCTAGCACAGGTGATTTAATACCACAAAGATATCAATATTTTCAAAATTAAATTATAAATGTAATGCTTTCCAATAAAACTTATAAAAGGGATTTTTTTGAAGGATGGATAAACCTTCAGAAATGTTCATTGAAGGCCGAGCCCATGGCGCACTCAGGAGAGTGTAGCGCTGGGAGTGCAGCTGACACTCCCACCACGGGTTCGGATCCTACATAGGAATGGCCGGTGCGCTCACTGGCTGAGTACCGGTCACGAAAAAGACAAAAAAAAAAAAAAAGAAAGAAAAGAAATGTTCATTGAATTCCGACACATGCTGCAGCACGGATGAGCCTGGATGGCACTACAGTAACTGGAAGAAGCAGCGCCCCAACATTTCAGGTCTGTTGGGCAAAATCAGCTGCACGTAACGCCCACCTAAGCAGGGCCAGCACCCAGCAAGCGGCCCGCGGGTGTTATCTGTCACCTTTATAGGAGCCATTGTGTCAGGCACCCTGCCCTGTGTGGCTTCTCCCCAGCGCCTCTGGTCTGTCCTGGGTGCCTCTGCAGCCAGGCGTGGTTGGTGGGGGCCACAGAGGGGAGGAGACCCGGCCACCCTCTCTGGAGCGTCCTTCACTGGCTCTTTCAACCACCGCCTGCCAGACCTGTTCTCCAACAGGGGATGCAATCATGATGAAAGGCCACTGCCCCTGGGGAGTTGCTGTGCTAGTGCTAGTGGGGACAGTCATGAAGAAGATATGTCAGGACAACAGAGCATGCTGGCCATGGTGTGATGGCAACAAATACAGCAGCAGGGCTGAGGATGTGGGGTTGGACACATAAGAATGTAAAAGTCTCCTCAGAGAAGGCATCCCTGCAAGGTCAGCATTTTGCAAAGACCTGGAGGAGGTGAGGGGTGAGCCACATGGATTTCCAGGGATGAGCCTCCTAGGCTGAGGGAACAGCATGTGCAAAGGCCCTGGGGTGGAAGCTAGGAGCAAGGTTTTCAGGAAGAGTGTGGCCAGAGGCAGGAGGGGAGGGGAGACACTGCTGTTAGTCCACCTTGCTTTGTCATACTTGATGGTCCCTGAAATCTCAGAGGGCAAATTAGGACAGAAGTGAACACAAGGTCACATAGCCAGTGAGGCTGACTTGGACTCGCTCCTAGACCTCCTCCCCTGGACAGCCGTCGGGACCTCACTGTCTGGGGCAAGACAGTCAGGGACACAGGCCAAGTCCCAGGTGCAGCATCTATGCTGACATGCTACTGTTGAACATGCGGGCTCACAGCACACACCCATCCTGTGCACACTCATGCAAGCTGATGGCACACACGCACCCCGTGCACACTCACACAGGCTCACGGCACACACCCATCCTGTGCACACTCACGCAAGCTGATGGCACACATGCACCCCGTGCACACTCACGCAGGCTCATGGCACACAGGCATCCCATAGATTCTCATATGGTCCATGCACACATACGTATGCACACTCTCCCACACACTCATAGGCAGATGCACACACCTCTTGGGCACGCCCATGCATGAGTCTGCACACACTTGGAAGTCCACTGCACCCATGTGCATGCTAGGCAGCCTCGCAGCTTCACATCCCACCACCTGGACATGTGGCTGCACAAGCAGTAACATTTAACCTGTGCTGAGCATTTGCTGAGATCACTGGACCTACTTTTTCGTTGAGTCCTCATGTGTCCTATAAGGAATAGTGCCATTATACACCTGAGGACTGAGGCATGCAGGACTTTGGAATGTACAGAGCTGCTCAGCTGAGCCATGGTGTGGCTGACCTGGGCCTGACACTGCTGGCCAGCGCTTTTCTGCTTGTATAGTACTAGCAGAGTTGCAGGACAGGCTAGACTCTGCTGCCGGCTGTGGGAGGCTTAGTTCAGTCCACCACATGAGCCCAGGGAAAGTGAGGCCACAGAGCTGTGTCGGGGGGAGGTGCAGAGGGGCAACTTGGGCACCCAGGTGTACCCCTCCTGCAGCTGGACCCTCAGTAGACATCCCTCTGCCAAGAGAGGCAGTGGCCAGTTGGCCAGGGTCCCCAGGGCTGACAGATGGGCTCTACCGGAGGGAGGCAGGTGCCACTCCTGCCACCCACCCTGGCTGGAGAGTGCTGGGGCCGAGGCCTCTGAAGGTATGTGTCAGGGGCCATGTGGGAAGCGGTTACGCCGACCCTGTCAGCAGCCCCGGTGATGGATGAGGAGCGTGTCTGCAGGCAGCAGGATGCCGACCTCAGCTGAGGGTCTCCTGCCTCAGCTCATCCGTCAGGGTGACAGGTAGAGCCGGGGGGAGACGAGAGGTGGTAGGCGGAGGCGAGCTGAGAACCAGCAGCCGCACACACAGGCATCCAGCAGGGGACAGATGCTCGCTGTGGTTTACAGGACCTGTCCCTTCCTGGCAGTCACTCTGTGGTTCTGCAGTCAGACTGTCTGCCCTTGACCTAACACTGAACACGTTCGGCCAGGCTGGAGGACAGTCCCAGCCCCACGTGGATGCTCTGGTCATTCACAGTCCTGTGATCACGTCTGCTCTTCCCGAGTTGCTGGTCAGCGGCCTTGTTTTACTTTGTTTCAGTGGGACAGAGCTAAGAACATGGGAGTTCTAAGAACTTCATTGCAAAGCAAGGGGTGCAGGGCCACCCCATTTGGGGTGCTCATCGGGGTCTGTGTGCTAGGATTAATGCTTTGTGCTGCGACATTCCAAGACTCCCATCCTTTTCTAGAAGGACTGAGATCAGGAGGGGTGCAGAGGGAGGCGGAACACCTGTCCTGCCCCAGTTCCTGACACACTGGACAGCAGGTGTCACCTGGCTGGGTGGAGCAGGGCAGCTGAGACACTGGCCACAGACCTCAGGGTCCTACAGGCCCATCGCGTGCAGCTGGGCAGATGTGGCAGGCAGCAGAGCTGCTGGGGACATGCCCTCACGCATGGGTGTGGGGCTGGGACGAGGTCGGAGTGGACGTCAGCAGCCCCCACCCCAACTGGACGAGATGGTGAACCTGGGCCCTCTGTTCTCACGTGGCTGTCCCCTGAATCCCACCACAGCAGAGGTGTCGTTCAGAGCAAGTCTGGCCCCTGACCTGCAGTTGGCAGCATTGGTTCCCTGATCCCTTCATGGATGTGGAGGGCACGGCTCTGGCCAGGCCCAGGGCTCTGCGGGAGCAGGAGGCAGGGAGCCCTGTAGGGGCTGGAGCCTCGTGGGGTGTGAGCTGGAAAACTTCACGCTAGAGAGAAGACACAGAAGCCACAAACCGTGCGGTTCCTTTAACGTGAAATGTCCAGAACCTACAGACTCGCAGAGACAGAGAAGAGTTGTGGCCTCCAGGGGCTGGGAAGGGGGACGACGGGGAGTGACTGCTGAGGGGGATGGAGTTTCCTTTTGGGGTGATGAGAATGTCCTGGAACTAGATCGAGGCGATGTGTGCGTAGCACTGTGAATCTACTAAGTGCCACTGAATTGTGCACATAAAGTGATTATAATGGCAAGGTTCATGTGACGTGTATTTTTTAAAAAAGGATGACCAAAGAAGACCCCTGAGTAGGTCACGGCAGGGGACATTTGGACAACTGAAGGGGCACATCCAGCTGAGGGGACAGCTGAGGAGGCCTGGGGGGCGGGGACCCCAGGAAGGCTCCAGACAGGCGGCCCAGGCCCCTGGCCAGTCACCAGCTTCACCTCTCCTGGGGCGTGGGCACAGCCACAGAGAGGAAGACCCAGTGGCCAAGGTCAGAGGTTGCCCTGGGGGTCAACTTGGAGCCTAAATGCCAACTGTGACAGGAGTGATGTGGATGCAGAGAAGGGACAAGGCCTTGGTGAAGAAGGGGGCAGCGACCTGCCCAGGGCCGTGACAGTGACGTGCTGGTGGTGACCCGCTCACATTTGGGCTGAGCGGAGGTGGGCGTGGTGACGGCCCCCAGAGCAGACCCCACGGCAGGTGCTGGCTCTTTCTGCTCCTGCGGCCACTCTGGGTTGCTCCCAAGGGGGCCGCAGGCCGGGGTCTAGCAGCTTGGACAGCAGTCAGGTGGCCTGCGCCCCCCTCCACCCCGCCCCTGCCCCGCTGCCCCGTGATCCTGCTCCAGGGCATGCGGGGGCCCTGGCTGGGGGGGACAGGCTCTCTCTGGAGTGGCCGAACCCTGGTCAGTCCCCCAGTCACTGGGCTCAGCCCTGTGAGGGGCATCTGTTTGGGGTATTTTAAGGATTTTAAAGCTTACTGAGGTCACCAAGTCCTCAGAAGTTGGTGAGAAAAAGAACTTTGAATCCAGGAAAGCGACGCATGGCCTGAAAACACAAAAGGTCCAGAAGAGGCTTCCACCAACAGGTGACCTGTGGTCCAGAGGGCAAACTGGTTTCAGGAGAGCGGGTTTGGGGAGACCTTTGACCGAGAGCAGCCTGGCCTGGGGTTTCCAAATGAACACCCAGCTGGACAGCCAATGCCCATCTAGAGCGTGGAGGGGCGACAGTGGCATCCCCTGGCGGCTCACAACCCACCCTGCCCACTGACCTTGGCGTGGCTGCCCCGCCCCCTGTGCTGGAGCCTTTTCCTCCTCCCACCAGCGTGGGCCATGAGACTCGCAGGGGACATGTCTCGGGGACTTGGCCGAGCCCGGGTGGCTTCTCTCAGAAGGTGAGAAGGCAGAGGAGGGCGGTCGCCAGGGGCAGGGTCACTACGGCCGTCTCATTTGGGCTCTGGTTCATCAGGGTGGCTGTCATCCTCAGGCCCCACTTAGAGGCTCCAAACCCTCGCTCCAAGCGGGGATGGACACCGTGTGACTGCTGAATCTGCCCTTCCCGTCAGCAAAACCACACCTGTCCCTGACACCCCGCCCGAGTCACCCCTACATCTCACAGGCAGCAGCAGGTTCTAAGGGGCCACGAGCCGACCAACACCTCGGAGTTCTAGCAAGGGAGAGCACGTAATGGGCACCCAGCAGGTGGCAGGCGGACTTCCCCTCGGCTGGAGGTCTGACCAGGCCCCTCTCCCCATCTGCATCCTCAGCCAAGGCTGGCCTTGACACTCATGTCCACTTGGGACCTCCTCCGACCCCTGGGGCACAGTCGTGACAGCTGCTGTCCTGTCATGTAGCTGCCTGACCCTCGGCCGGGGTCAGTCCACGCCATCTCGTTGGCCGCCATATCCTCAGTGCATAAGCTGGCATTGGCACTCGGTAAATAAATGTCCTTTAAGGGAAGGGACCTGGGAGCTGGGTGTGGTCCCCTCAGCAGGCCGGCTAAGGGTGACTGGCCAAGTGGGACAATGGTGGGAGCCAGGGGGCTGGGCAGGGGGATGGGGAAGCCGGGGCCAGAGCATGCTCAGAGGACCAGGCCTTCAAAAAGTTGCACCCAATCAGGAGGCTCCGACATGTGACATGAATTTGAGTTTCCTTTTTTTTTCTTGCTGGTGGTTTATGTAAGAGGGAGAGCGAGGGGGCAGGAGGGGACGGGGCTGGGGGCTGGGGTTTCCGCCCGCTGGCAGAGCCCCTTCTCTGCCCCACCGCTTTGGCTTTCTTGGCTGGGCTGGCTCGGCAGAAGGGACGCGTGTTGTCGGGGGTGTGCGTGCGCGCGAGAGGATGTGTGTGTGTTTAAAATACAGAAAAAGGAGGTGGCTATCTTCAGCTGCAGGAGCTGGCCGGTCCGCCCGTGCCAACTCCCCTCCGTGCTGGCACCGCCGCGGGGACTCCGGAGGCAACAGGAGGAGGCAGAGGTAAGGGACGGACGTGGAGCGAAAGATGGACGCTTGCCATCAACGCGAGCTGGCGGCTGCATGGGGCCAACACCCGCGAACAAAGCCCACCACAAATCGCTGGCAGCCCGTGTCAGGAGGTGGCAGCCAGTTGGCAGAGGTGCATGGAGTGGCCGAGGGCCGGCGAGAGCGGCACAGGTAATGAGCGCGGGGCTCGCCTGGGCATGGCACTGGTGCCACGCCGGGGTGCAGGTGGCTGGGGCCAGACTGCGTCTCGGCCTGGGTGTGGGTCCCGTGACATGGCAGCTTGCAGGCAGGGTTGTGTCCAGTGGGAGGACCGGGTTTTCCTGTGTCTGGGCAGCTCCATAGATTCCCCACCCTCCCCACTCCCTGAGCACTGCCCTGGGGACAGGGACACCCGCCATCTGCCTGTGTGTGCTCGGCCAGAGTCCTCCGGGTGGCACGGGCTGGATGGCTGCGGAGGGGGCCGCACGAGGGTCTGTGGAGACAGCAGCCACACCCATGGGGGCTACAACGCCCAGCCCCTCCCTCAGGGGGTCTCATGGCTCTGTCGCCTGTCCCCAGCACCTTATGGGCTCCCAGGGCCAGGTCTGCTCTGCCGCATTTTTGGAAGGTGCCCCCAAACCGTCCTTGAATGTCAGTCTGTTTCCTCTCACAGGCAAATGGGGGGACTGAGGCATGGGCTGGGAGGATGGACTGGAGGCCTCTACCTGGAGGGTCCTGGAGAAGCGTTTTTACTCCTCTCCCTCCAGTCTTTCCAGAGCACCCCTGCCCCCATCTCTTGCTCCCAGCTGGGCTTGGCACCTCCGTGCCCGTGAGCAGATCGATGGGACCGAAGCCAAATGTACCCGTCAAAGAGGGGGCTTGGGTGGCTGTGCCAAGGAGCCCAGCTGCCGAGGGCACAGGCAGGGTGAGCTGCCAGGGTGCGGGGCTTTCCCAGCAGCTCTGAGGACAAAGCCCTGCTGCCCCTTCCCAGTGCCATGGGTGGTGCAGAAAGGGCTGGGGGCCGTGGGAGGGGGACATGTCACCTGCTGGGAGGCAGGTGGCCCCCAGGTGGACCAGTGTGGAGTGGGCAGGGCTGCAGGCCCAGCCCCTGTGTCTGGCCGTCCCTCCCCCGGCAGGATCCGTGGCAAGAGGGAGGCAGCCAGCGTGGTCTCCCCTTCTGAGCTCAGTGGCCGGCGGGGGCTGGCATGGGCACTGTGGCCATGCTGGGGTTCTCAGGCTGGCCTCTGTCCCAGCATGACATTCCGACCAGCCTGTACAGTCCCAGAAAGAAGGTGCTATGCCAGGGGCACCAGGGTAAGGGGCTGGGAAGGGGCACTGGTGGGGCCAGGACTCCAGCTCTGCGGAGGAGCCTCACATGGGAGGGGCAGTGAGGAGCCTTTGAGGTCAAGGTCAGGCATCTGGACTGGGCTGAAGGGCAAGAGCGTGGGGGATGTGGCACAGAGGCCTGGGGAAACTGTTCTGGAGCCGGGCATGTCAGACTCCCAGCAGAGGCCCAGCCCGAGATGCCCCACAGGCAGTGGGGAAGGGCTCTCAGGGACTGGCCACCCCATGGCCACCCGGGGATCCGTAAACGAGCCCCCATCTCACCAGGCAGCCTCCTTCTTCCCACTAGTCCCTCAGCCTGGTGGGGGACGGAGAGGGCGCTGTGGCTGCAGGAAGCTTTAGCTTCCAGACTCTGGCTGGAACCTCATGACAGGGCAGTCTCCTCTTCAAAGTCCCTTAGGAGGGGCCAGAGCTGGTGGGGCTAGTCTTGGGTAAGCACTTGCCCACTGGGCATCTGGAGACACAAAGGCGAGGGGACACAGTCCTGTGGTCCCTGTCCGCAACAGACTCGGGCAGGGAGGGCCAGAAGGGCTGAGTCCAGCTGGATGGACACTTGGGGTGATGGGTGGGCAGGGGGGCTGGGCAGAGGGCCCCAGCGCAGCCTCGCTGGCTCCCAGAGCTGGGGGGCTGGCAGTGCCCCTGTTCCCTCTCAGAGCACTGGCTGGGCAGCACTTTCTGAGATTCCCAGAAGCAAACTCGGTGGCATTGGGTGTTGGCTGGGAATCTAATTCTGGAGTGCGGCTTGGTGGGATGACAGGGACCTGAGCCCCCGTCTTGTCAACTGTGACATGGGTGGAAGCCCCTCAACGTGCAGGCTCCCAGGGTCCAGAAGAATTGCGGGGAAGGCAGGACCATGGGACCCTGTGCTGTGGTCACTGCAGAATGTGCCCAGCCTGGGGGAGTCAGGCTTCTCTACCCTCAGCTGGGCAAGATGCCCCCACTTGCAGGGCACTACTGGCCTCACCCAGGGGCCCTGGGCAGAGCACTCAGCAGGGAGTTTTGGCACCCGAGGGGCTTTGGGTGGCCCTGACTGTTCACTGTGCTTCCAGCAGTGGGATGTAGGGACCCCTGGTCCTAACGTCATTCCACAGCCCGAACAAGCTTGTTCCGGCAGACCCCCTGTCTCCCCCCATCAAACTTGGGTGTCTTGTCTGCCACCTCTGCACAGGCCCTAGTGCAAGTGCCATCTGGACCCCAGGTCTAGACCCTTTCAGGCCTCCCCACCCTGAGCTGCTGTGACTGGATGTGGGCCTGGATGGGGAAGGGTGGGGAGCTGACCCGGATGCCCACACCCTCCGTATCACCACGGCTGCCCCAACGCTAGGCAGGTCTGAGTCGAGCAACTGGGTGGCCCAAGCCAGTGGGGTGGCAGGGAGAGTGGGGTATGTGGCCAGCTGGACATGGGGGAGTCGCCCTCCCTCCCTCTCCCCCCGGCTGGGCAGGCACCAGGAAGGGCGGCGGTGGCCGGTTGGTGACCACCTGCCCGCCCTGATCCTCACCCCTCCCTCCTCCCTCCACCTCCTGAATTTCACAGTCCCTGCTTCCTGCGCTGCTCAGCTCCCTGGAGATGCCACCAGATGTTCCTGGAGGCCTCACACTGCTTCCCTAATGAAATATTCATGGGGTCTCTCTGCTTCTTGACAGAAAAGCCTTCTGCAGCTTCCCACACCATGGAGAGTGAGCCTGGGCACCCTGCCAGCATCCGCCCCCAGCTCCAAACCTTGGTGGGCCATGCCCCGCCGTCCTCGCCCCCACTCTGCCTGCTTCACCCTCCACTCCCGCCCAGAGGCCTCCCTGCCTCCTCTGCCCCAAGACAGCCCAAGGCCAGCGTCCAGGCTCATCAACCCTGGGCCCTGGGCCCTGAAGTCTGGAGGAAGCCACCTGGCACAGGGACGAGCCACCCTGCACAGGGATGAGCCACCTCACATGGGGACGAGCCACCCCGCACAGGGATAAGCCACCCCACATGGGGACGAGCCACCCCGCACAGGGATAAGCCATCCCACATGGGGACGAGCCACCCCGCACAGGGATGAGCTACCCTACTTTGCAGGCCCAGGGACGGAGGGATCCTACTTCTTCCTCCCATAACTTGGCGTCCAGAATCTCCCTTGCCCCCATGCCAACAAGACCTGACTCCTCCGTCCCTCCTGCTGTGGTGGCCAGCCTGGCTCTTCACTCAGGCCAGTCCTCTGTTCATTCCTCTGTTCATTTCTTCATTCAGTATCAGTTGAAACTTACCAGGTGCTGGGGTCTTTGCGTGGAGATGGCTTCGTAATGTTCAGCAAAACCACCCAACCCTGCCCTCTGGGTGTCCACACTGGGTACCCCCTAGGTCCCTGCAAAGTCTGTGGAGAACCCCAACTACTGTCTGCAGCCCAGGGAGGGGCCAGCCCCAGTGACCCCCCGGGCCTCCCCACTAGGTCCCTGAAACAGTGGACAAGGTCACAGCCCTGAGCTCCCTCCCCAGCCATGCCCTGGTGAGCCCGGGCCCCACTCCCTGACTGTGCAAACTGCTGGCATGGGGGAGGCGGGCTGCTGCTACTGCCCACCCATCCCACATCTGCAACTGCCCTGCCTGCTCACAGAGCTGCCCCCCAACTGCTCCTCTCCTGAAGCCTCTGAATGGCCAGAATGGGGTAGCACACACCCTGGCCCCCAGACTCCGCTGCCACGTTCCATGGCCAGGGTTCTGGACCCGAGCTCCATCCTGCTCCTAAGGCCTGCAGGCAGCCACCTGAGAGCCACCTGCCTAACTGAGCCCTGGGCTGACTCTCCCTCCACAGACTTGCTTCCAGACACACCCAGATGGCTCTGAGCCCCGCCTGCCTGGACCTCATGTCTGGCCTGGGCTTGCTCTTCAGCCAGCATCTCCTTGGCCCAGTCTCCCGTCCTCTGCTCAGGCAGTTACCGCACCTGGAACGCCACCCCCACCTTCTCCAAATCTCACCCACACTCTGAGATGTGTCTCAACCCTCTCACAAGTGCAAGGCTCTTGGACCTAAAGGGTGTGTCCATCCTCACCCGAGTGTGTGCCCGTCACTCAGCTGGGCAGCATCTCTGGCCAGCCCTCCCCAAATGCCATGCTCAGGCCCCCCCACACAGTGGACCACTGGCCCTTGCTTCCAGGTCGTTAGATGAGAGGGTGGGGGCCAGAGGGTGCTGTGCCCAGGCACGGCTTTGGCTCCACGGGCAGGGCCGATGACGGACTAGTACCACGAGCACAGCCAGGAGGCACCCTGGCAGCCTGATGGGGAGGCCAGCACAGGCTCCCGGCAGGGCTCACTGCACCTTGGTGCCCGTGACCTGCATGGTACTCTGCTCATGTTTCAGGGTGGGGTGAGATGCAAAGGGTAGTGGAAGAGGCTATGGAGGCAGTGCTGGAGCTGAGGGCAGCTGGCCCCTGCTGAGCCCTGCTGTGCCGCCTGCCACATGGCCCTGGCCCTGTCTTGGCCCATATTTCTCATCTGCACAATGGGATTATAATCCCAGCCACACATGAGCTCACGGAGGACACTGGCTCAGTGCCTGGCCCAGAATCACCCCAGGGGATGGCAGCTGATGGTAACCAGGCTCCATTCAGCCACTGCCAGTGTCCATGGGGTCTAGGTAACCCCCTCTGCCCCCTTTTCCCTCATGGAAGACAAAGAGGGCCCCTGGGGCCCAGTGGAACCTTCTATCCAACTGCCCCACAAAGGAAGACACTGTCTGTGCCATCAGCAGGGAAGGGGATGTGGAACCCTGTGGGCATGGGACTCTGTCCTTCCCTTGAGGAACCAGCGAGGCTGCCTGTTGCTCCTGGGTTGGAGGATGACAGCTGTGATCTCCTCCGGGCACTGACACTGTCCAGGATCCACAGTGCAGGTTAAGGACAAGGGTGGGGCCAGCAAGGCTGAGGGAGGACCAGGGGCAGGATGTGTCCCTCAAGAGTGGGTGGCCTGGGAGGACAGCAAAGAGTGGAAAGGGACCAGCAGATGTGGCCCAGCAGGGATCTGTATGGAGGCAGGTCTTTAAGAAAACCCTCCAGGCCCCTCCCCACCTCTGTGTGTCTGCTGGCTCAGCGGGTCTGCCAGGGCGCCCTGGTCAGGAGGGAAACCCTGGCCCCCTGCCCTGGTCCATAGGTGAGGGCCACAGTGAGGCTGGGCACCTCTGGGCCTGCTGCTGCCCACAGGCCTGAGCCCTGCTCCACACAGGGTGCCTCAGGGGACACAGGTCCTCTGGTGAGCTCGGCCTGTCTCAGTGCAGCCCTGCCCAGAATCAGAACGAGTGGGCTCTGGCCCTGGCCTCTGCTCTGCTCCCATGCAGCTGGGAGGGGCCAGGTGGGGGCCTCGCCTGCGGGCTCTGGGTCTGCCCCTAACTCACTGCTGGCCTCTGGGTCGAGGCTTTAGTCTTTAGTGATCGCCTGACTTTGGCGACTATCACCTACAGCAATAAGACTAAGAAATGGTTGCGCTGCCATTCATGGAGCACGAGCGCATTGCTGGGTGGTTTCTAATCATTCAGGGAGGCACGCAGGGTGGTGTCTCCACATTTGAGCAAAGAGAAGCTCAGAGAGGTAAGGCTGCTCCCCTGAGGCCCCAGAGCTGGATGGGCTCTGCAGTGCAGCTGCTGGGTGTGTCTGGTTGGGAGCCCTGGGCACAGTCACCAGGACAAGCACAAAGGAGCTGGGACCCTCCCCCACCACACTCCCCAGCCCTTCCAAGTTCACCAACCCAGGACCCCAGGCTAGCGCCCCTCCCCCACGGCAGTGGGCTTGGGCGAGCTGGGAGGTGCTGGAGGGGTGTGGGCCACAGCCCCCCTCTGCCTCCCCAAGCCCCGACGCCTCTCTCCCTGAGAGGTAATAAGCTATGCGTGTAGTGCAGAAATAAAACATGTTCTGCAGAACAAATGGTGTTAATTTGCAGCGTGCGCCTGGAGGGCGGCCGCCGCAGCTGTGCTGGAATTAACGGCTGCGTGATGCGAATTAGCGGCCGTGCATCACCGTCAGAGGGACAAAGTGCCCGAACCCCGACTCCCAGCAGCCCTGGGCCAGTCCCAGGTGGTGGAACCAGCAGTTTTGGGGGTCCCTCTCCCCTCCCAGATGTTCCTGCCCAGCGTGGTCAATGGCCACTGCTAGACCCGGCCTGGGCCAGAGGTGTCAGGCCATCTAGATTCCCTCCTCCAGGAACTGGGGTCACTGTCTGCTCGGGTACAGTGGGGCAGGCAGCCTTACCCTGTCTCAGCCCACCAGGCTCCCAAAAAGCATTCCAGGGCCATGCTGTGTTGGAGCCTGAGCTCTCGCCACCCCTCCCTGGCAGAACCCAGGATGCCCCCTCCTCCTCTCCTTCCTCTCCTGAGCATCTCGCTCCAGCCCTTTCTCCAAACCCTCCCCGTGCCGGGACTAATTGACCCTCCTGTCTATTAACTTCTTATTACTCGCTACCAGGCTGCTCAGAGCCGCAGGGCCCTATTGATCAGTAGCGACATCCCCGGGTGATTTGTCTTTGCCGCCTGCCATCCTGTGGCTGACAGGCGTCTGTCCTAGGTGTTAGGGGGAAGCGGGAAATTGCATGTTACATTTTAATGGGGGATTCCAATAGCTTCACTGCCACTGATGAATACTTAATGTCACTGTCCACCTGTGTCGCCATCCATGTCGTTGTCCAGCTGCTGGTGGGCCTCCGTGCTTTGTCTTGTTCTTTTGACCTCCAAAGCTCCTGAGCTTTTCTCCCAGGAGGGGCAGGAGGGAGGGGGCCTCCTTGCTCTGGGTTCTGACTGTTCTCTCCAGGTTTGTCTTCTTCGGCTGTAGACCCCATACTTCCCCTGCTCCTCTGTGGGCAGAAGGGTCCTTCTGGGATTATATGTCTTCTCATGGGGACCCCGGCTCTGTTCCTCCTTCGGAGATCAGTGCTCAGTACCCAGAGGCCTTCAATGAATACTTTTGGGTTCATGGATGGATGGAGAGATGGATGGGCAGATGGACAAATTAATTAACAGGATCCGGGACTCAGGATCACAAAACTTTAGACAAGGAAGGATCTTTGGAGAGCATCTAGTTCAACACTCCAATAGTGTACATGGGGAAACTGAGGCCGGCAGAGAGAATGTAATTTGACGCAGTCACAACCCTGGGCCTAGGACCCACAGACTCTGTCCACTGGCCACTCTTGCATCCATTGGAACCCAGCTCCCCTCATCTTCTAGGTGGAGGGATGTAGAGGGTGGTCTGCCCCCCTCTCCAACCGAGGGCTGGGACAGCCTCCAGGTCCTGGGTGATCCTGAGACCCCACACCCTGTCATGCCTGCCTGGGAAGGGCACCCATGCCTGGCTGTGCCGTAAGGCCTCAGCCTGGGTCTGACTCACCCACCAGTCTATCTGCCTGCTAATCTTCTTCAAACATCCTGGGAGAGGTACAGTTCTCTGCAGTTGTTAAAGCACTTCTTGGTTATCCTGAAAACCAAAAATACACATTATTTGGAAGTCTTGGGTTCACTCTAATCTAAATCCCTCAGGCTGTGACTTAAGCTCATTTTGCTGGTCCTGGCTTCAGAGGCAGAGAACAGCCATCTGCCACACTTGCTCAGATGAGTCATTATTTTGGTCTTCCTCCCCCCATAGAAGGCATGGCTTTTAGCGAATGAGAAAAAGTAGACATAGGGCTATGAACTTGGGATTTTGGTTTCAGAAAGACCTCCATTCAATTTCAGCATCTGTCACTAGCTGGGGCCCTCGGTTTCTTCCACTGTAGACTGAAGATACACTGTACATACCACAGAGGGCTGTGGGAATTCAATGTGAGAACGTATTCAAACTATTTTGCATGATGTCTGGAACAACATAACAGCCCAGAAAATGGCAGTTGTGCTGATGGTGATGATTATGGTGATGATGGTGGTGATGATGGTGATGTTGATAGTGATGGTGATGATGATGGTGATGACAGTGATGAAGATGATGGCAATGATGGTGATGGGGATGATGGTGATGATGGTGATGATGATGAGGATAGTGATGATGATCATGGTGGTGATGATGATGATGGTGATGAAGATGATGGTGGTGATTAAGATGATGGTGGTGATGATGATGATGGTGATGAAGATGATGGTGGTGATGATGACAGTGATGATGATGGTGATGATAATCGTGATGATGATCATGGTGATGATGATGATGATGGTGGTGATGATGGTGATGAAGATGATGATGGTGATGGTCATGATGGTGATGGTGATTATGGTGATGCTGGTGATAATGAGGGTGATGGTGATGATCATGGTGATGATCATGGTGGTGGTGATGATGTTGATGGTGATGATGATGGTGGTGATGATATTGATGGTGATGATGATGGTGGTGATAATGGTGATGTTGAGGGTGATGATGATGATGATGGTGGTGATGATGATGATGATGATGATGGTGATGGTGATGAAGATGACAGTGACAGTGATGGTGGTTATAATGGTGATGTTGCTGCTTGCAGTGTGAGTGGACTTAGATCTGTGTATGAATCCTCCCAGGACCTCCCATACTGCTGGACACACATTTTAGAAAGGAGCCTCCTTCTCCTCTGTGGCTACAAAATAATGTGTCCAGCAGAACAGGGGCTGCCCAATGAATACTTTCTCCAGCTTCCCAACAGATAGATCTTTAAGCATGCTGAGGTCATGGCCAAGTTCCATGGGTATTAGAGACAAATCTGTGTCCTGCAGGAACTTAGAGGCAAGCTAGAAAGACAATTTCTCAAGCTTCGGAAATTTTTAAATGTCTGTGCTTGACACATAACATGAGGCTTCACAAGAGAGGTAGTCCAAGAAGTGAGGGGAAGAGATGGAGGGCTAGGCTCAGGAGGTCAGTCTGAGATGGTGATGAGAAGGACGGCATGCCGGGAAAGGGTCCATGTGAGCACACCAAGGCAAGGGCCGCTGCAGGATGGCGCATGGCAGGATGAGACTGGACAGATGGGTTGGGAGGGTTGTGGCTGAGAGGCAGGAGGTTGTGCTGCACCAGTGCATGAAAGGTGAAGCCCTATAGGAAAGTCCCAGGGTTGGGCCTGTCTCTAGCTTTCTGAGCCAGGGCTCCTGCTCCTACCTGACCCTGACCACCCCTAGTGACAGGAAGCCTGTTCTCTGCTCCCTCTGGATGTTCAAACTCCCATTTTGCAGAGATACTCCATTTTGAAATGAAACGAAATTTTATCTACAACCACAATGTAACACATGCATGGAAAGCTCTCTGCTTTGGGGGGCTGGAGGTGAGGGTCCCCTGATCTCAGCTACCTCCTGCCCACCTTGCATGGAGACCTCTCGGTAGAACTCCAGGGCTCTGCCTAACAGCTGAAATACACTGTCTGGACCCAGCCCGGCTCACGCTGCCCACATTCCAGCCTACAGCCAGCAGCCTCCACTACAGCACCCAAGCCCAGGGTCCTAGCCATGGGCTATGAGCACCATAGGGATCCTGGGGCTCGTATTTGTCAGGGAGGGAATATGGGGTTCAGCTAGTGGAGAAAAGAGGGAGGATGGTTGCTCACTGTCTGCCCTCCCCTCGCCTGGGGCCAGGGTGCAGAGCGGATCACTAGTCCCTGCACCCCCTTCCCGGGCTGGGGCGGGTGGCCGTCACTGCGGGTTACATCTGCCTGGCATGCGAGGGGCTGCAGATGTACCAGAAGGGCCGCGCTCGAATGCCAATCCCATCTTCTCACAATCATTTTCCGTATCCTCGTAGCGCCACGCGAACACAGCCTGCTCGTTTGAATGCATAATTAGCCCGAGCATTCTACCTCACTAATTTCAAGGCAGGGAGGGGAGTAGAGGGGGCTTAGGAATTTGCATATTAATTTAGCCAAGGGAGAGAAAAATTGTTTACCACTTTCTTCTCGCAGTTGCTCACAGAGGACTTAACTCCTTCCTGCTCGGGGCGTGGGTGTGCTGGAGAGGGCAGCAGCCCCTGCCAAATCCCACTCCAGGCTGGTCCCTGCAGGCTCCATGCTGGGCTCAGCCAGCAGCCCCCTTCTTTTGCAAGGCCCACATGGGGGCCGCCTCGGGTGCCAGACAATGTAGGGACTGGGCTTGTGGGACCTGCTGGTGACCCTGAGCCCCCCCCCCCCCCGGCGGCCTCACCTGCAGCTCTCCCTCCATCATCTCCATCACTTATTTGTCCCCAGCCCATCACCATGCCCCAGATCAAGTTTCAGCCCAGAGTTAGGTGGGGGTACGTGGCTGCCCTCCCCACCCTGCGAGCAGCCTGTCTCTCACAGGGAGATAGTTGGCAAAAGGGTGAGATGCTGTAAGGAGCCCCGACTCAGAGCGGAAGAGCAGGCTTCTGCTGGGGGCTGCGGTCAAGGGAGTCTTCCTGGATGAAGTGGTATCTGCCCTGAGCCTTGGAGAGTGAGGACACTTCTCCAAGTGATGGAGGGGGTGCGGGGAAGGGCACAATGGAGATATGGGAGGAAGCCGGGCCCCTCGTCTGACCAGATTTGAGGGCCTGTGAGGCCTCAGAGCTGGGAAGATTTGTGAAGGGCCTGGACGCTGGACAGAAGTGTGTGCCCCTACAAACAGCTGGATGTCTCTGAGCCTCCGCCTGATCTGCAGCATGGATAACGATCCCCAGGCCCACTCAGAGAGACAGCAGCACATCCACCTGGAAGAGGTGCCATGTGGCATGATGACGTGGGAGCTCTACTTCTCCTGGAGAGAATGTTTCCATGTGGCCTGCATTTCTACATAGGAGAGGCTGTGAGCAGGAGTCAAGAAGTGTGGACACTTGGGACAAGGACTGACTGCATCAACCCAAGATGGACATCTGCAGGCTACAGGCTGGGCCACTCATACTGTGACTTTGGACCGGTCTCATCCTGAGCCACAGCAGACACCACCCACCAGTCACAGCACCCTCTCCAAAAATCTCCCAGAATTCCAGGGAGCTGCTGCCCATCACTCAGCTCTGGCAGGCAGATGAGATCTGTTTCCACCTGGATTAGATGAGCTCCAAGATCCCCTGCAGCTTGGGCCCTCTTGGGGCTAATCTACGCTCCCCGTACAGGTCACCAAGCAGCCCACATGGCCTTGGCACTGAAGTCAATGAGGAAGCTGCCTTGAAGGTACAGAAGCACAGCTGTCTGCATGATACTGAGAGCCCAAGGGTCCTGGTCACAGGCCTACCAACGCACTGTTCCAACCCACTGGCCAAGGGCCCTCTGGGGTCTGCACCCTGGCAGGCTGGTCCCCCTCACCATCACTGCCATCCATGGCCAACATGAGATCTGCCTGACCTGACGCCCTCAGGAATCCAAAGAATCTGCCCAGACACACACACCTCCTTTCCCTCCAGTCTTGGTGGCCCTTATCACAATAGCACAGGCTTTGGGCTCACAGAGACCTGTGTTCCAGAGACTTGGCTTGGCCACTGACCATCTCCTCCCTGCACCTCAGGCCACACATCTGTCAATGAGGCCAGTGCGGCCTGCCAGGGAGCTGTGTACCTTGCCCAGCACATGGTATGTGCTCAATAAAACCAGTGTCCACGAGCATCGATTGACACATGCTCGAGGACAGAGGTGACAATCACAAGGCCGTTGTTACTATAGGAGCTGCAGAGCAATGGCCACAGCTGACCAGGAAAGGAGGTCTGGGGGTAGGAGGGAAGGAAGGGTGATGGGGACTCTCAGGAGCAGCAGCACTCTGCAAAGCACCACGGGCACCAGCAGGTGGGCTGGCCACATGCTGGGAGCTGATGGCAGCAGGAAGGAGCAGAGGCATCAGGACTCAAGGACAGGATGAGGCCCAGAGCCAGGAAAGCTGTTGGTGTAATAATAAGAGGAGGGCTGGCAGGTGCCCGACAGCCAAGACCACCTGCCTGACGGAGGCCAGATAGCAGCAGGTGCCAGAGACACCCCAGACCCAGTGCCAGGGAATCGGAGCCAGACGTGTCCTCAGTCCCCCGACCTGGGTAGGCTCCCTGTGGCCCCTCACTGTGGGCTGCTCTGCTAGAGGTGAGGGCCAGAGCTATTGCTGCCATGGAGCCCTGCTCTGGCTCGGCCAAGCTTCATCGAAATGTGTGCCTGTGGTGTGAGAGGAAAGGGGGTACAGAAGGGCTCAACAACTTGCCCAGAGCCACACAGCCAGGGGAGGCCCCACCTGCCTCCTCTGGTCCCTCAGGGGAACTCGTAGGACTTGGGAGAGGGTGTTACCTGGGGTGGGGGAGCTCTGGCGGAGGGCTGGCACTCTGGAGAACATTCGGGAAAAACCCCAGAGCCTGGAGGGCACAAAGGCAGACCCAGCTGCCCTCCCACCTGGGCCAGAGGAAGGTCACTCCAGGGAGCAAGTGTGGCGTCAGATCAAACTGGGGAGGGTCAAAACCGCTGCTTGTCTGGTAGAGGGGGAGGGGAAGGGGCCCCAGCGCTGCCCCTCCTCCTGCTGCCTCGCTGAGCTGCCTCCCGCACAGGAAGGGGCAGGCCCAGGAGCTGAGAGCAGGCAGGGTTGATGGCCAGGGCACTGACCCGAGGCCACCTGGGGGGTGCAGAGCAGGTGGGAGGGGGCAGAGGCCAGAGGACCCCAGGTGTGTGGCCCACAGGGCTTCTCAGGGCAGCCCCGGGGCACCCACCCTGGCCCGGGGAGTCTGGACCCCTCTGTGGCCTCACCATCTGAGTGCTGGGACCTTCCTGGGGTCTGAGAGCCCTGGGAAAGATGACAGAACCCTGCCCTCTGTGTCTGCTCTGCTATGTCCAGCAGGGAGAGCTGGGCAAGCGGCCACCCAGCTCTGAGCCTTGGTTCCCTCACCTCTGGCGTGGGGGTGACCCCTCCCCTTCCTGCACCTGTTCCTTCAGGAACCTGTGAGAGGAGGCAGGTGATGGATTTGGGAGCTGAGCCACAGGCAGAGGGGAAGGGGCTACAGCCAGGGGAGGGGACCCCTGAGTGGGTGGATGTTGAGGTGCTGTGGCCAGGCCACCCAGCTGCCCACAAGGAACGGTGCTGCCCTAGGAGCGGGAACAGCTTGCTCAGCCCCAAGTGAGCCGGGCCGGCTCCTTTGTCTGGATCTGCGGCATCACGGCTGGGTCTGGAGGTGGCATGTCTGCCTCCTGCAGTGCATCGTCACACATCTGTGCACCAGCTTCATGTCACGGTTGTTAAAAATCCCAGGTCTGACAGGTAGGGGAAAATCCAACGTAAAAACAATCACCCGGGGACCAGCACAGCTCCAGCAGGAGCCAGCCTGGGAGTCCAGCCTGGCCCCCATTGTTCTGAGTAGGTGGGCTGAGTGAATGGGGTATAGCAACCTGACGAGAAAGAGAGAGGCAGAGAGATGGGCCAGAAGGCAGGCAAAGGCAGAGACACGCTCTGGCTGCCATTGCTGGAGAGGGCTCTGGCCAGGAGGCCAGGGTCTGCTATCTGTGAGGCCTGAGGCAGGTCCCTTTTGGCTTTTCAGCCTCCCTCCTCTTCTGGGCTGAGAGGAGGGGCCCCTGTGGGAGGGTCCACCAGAGCCTGAGGAAGACCCCAGCATGTCTCTCCCTTGGTGCTGGAATGGGAGGACTAGGTGCCCCCACCCACAGTCCCCAGAGGCAACAAGGACCGGGCCTGGGCCTCAGGAGCTGGGCCAGATGCCAACTCTATTTCTTGAAATTTCTCCATGTCTTGGACAAGCCACTGGCCCCTTGAACATCCAGGGCCATAGGTATAAATGGCAGTGAGTGGATGGGATGCACCCAGCACCAGTACATGGAGGGCACTGGACCCCGGCCTCCTAGAAGTGACCAGCTTGCAGGGAGATGTCACCAGGGGTCCTGCCCTCGCCTCGCCCAACCAGGACCATGGCTGCCGAGAAGCACTCAGCCCTCAGGGGAGAAGCGGGTGCTCCAGTCCCTTCCTCTTGGGGTGGGCACAGAGCACAGGACACATGCTGGACACAGAACTAGACACAGACCTAGTGCCCTGCAGACTGCCCTTCCAGCGGGGAGGCAGAGTGAGCAGAGCCCCTTCCTAAGGAGGGAGGTTGAGCTGCCCAGCACCACAGATTTACCTGTGAGTTTGTCCTCACCACCCGCCACCCAAAAGCCTGCTTCGGTGGTGTGGACCCTCAGGCCAGCTGGGGTCCCAGGTGAAGCTGCCCCACTGAGATCCCAGGGCCTGGCCGCCCCCATCCCCAAGCCTTGGGCGGGAGCCCATCTCTCCACAGGGCGCTGTGCACCGTGGTGGTGACATCTGGAAATATGCACAGAGGGCTGCAGGCGTGGCGGCCCATCCCTCCAGGACCCCTCGTGGAGCAGCACGTGGAGGGTTAAGCGTTGATGATGGCTTTGTCTCTGCATCAGTGTACATAATGCGCTCCGCATTTGCATACTGCAGTGTGTGCTCAATTAAAATGAACTTTTAATTTCTTCTAAGTAAATTACTTCTTGCTGGTACGTGACGCGCACAAATGTCAGAATAATGGGAGAGCCTTAATGAGCTGGGGAGCGGATCGAGTGGGGGCTGTGGGGATAATCCCAGGAACACGCATGTCCACACTGCTGCACTGTCCACACGGACAGGCACATGGCGGCACGCTCTGCACATCCGCAGGCCATGTACGGACCCACGACCAGCAGCCACATCCACCTGGCAAAGGCCCCTACAAGCCCAAGCCGGCAGCGAGGCGCCCACTCCCTGCACGTCTCCAAGGCCAGCACACACGTGTGTGCAGGATCCCACCCAAGAGGGGCACACGACTCACCACCTCAACTTCCTTTTCACTGCTGCTTATCTCATTGTAAATAGGACGTAGATTTAGAGGGACTGAAACAAAGAAACAGAATCCAGAGCAGCAGATGAAGCAGAGGCTGTTCCTCTGCCCCTGGGGACTGCAGGGCGCCCTGGGGGGCTGTGTGGGGGGAAGCTGGCTGGAAGTGCCCCGCTGCTGGTCCAAGTGACAAATATCAACAGGAGATCAAGCCCTGAGCTCCATCGCCTCTCATCCCTGCAGCATCTGAGTGGGCAGGCAGCATTACTCGCACCACATAGAGGGGTAAACTGAGGCCCAGAGAGGTGATCCAGTCCAGTGCACACAGAGCACGGGACCTGGTCTGTCTGTCTCCAAAGGCTGTGCTCATTACTCCCCATACACTCCTCTCCTCGCCTTTTTGGAAGCAAATATCAGGAAACGTGGAGGTAGCATCCGTCCCGGGCACCCCAGGCAGGGCAGGGAGGGTGGAGGCTGTACTGAGGTCCCAGCATCTGGTGCAGATGCTATGCTGCTCGACCTGCCTCAGGGCTCATCTCAGCACCTCAGAGAGGGCCAGAAACAAGCCCCTGCAGGGCCCAGGCCAGAGCCCAGGTAGGACTCAAGGGACCAGGAGAGTCTCAGGAAGGGACCCCTCACAGAGGTCTGTCCCTGTCCACAGGAGGCAGCAGCACAGCTGGCAGGTCCACACCGACCTGGATCAAGCACTGGCTCCCACATCCAGGAGCCCAAAGGCCATGGACAAAGCACCAGGACTCTCTGGGACCCCATGCCTCCCCTATCCACCTGCACCCGCCGAGGCGGGGGCTCCCTGCTGGGTGACTCAGACTATCCACCCCAACGCAGAGCATGAAATGGACTGACAAGGGCTGGAGCCACTGCCTGAAACCTGCAGAATGCCTGCTCGGACACCGGTGCAGCAGAGGAGCGGGAGGCAGGGCAGTCAGACAACACGCCACCCACCACGCCCCACAGGTGTATGCGTCCAGCGGCATCTGCTGACTTCTCTGTCTCAGCCTCTAACGTGTGAGTCTTGGCCTCTAACATGTGAGTCTCGGGGAGACCAATCTCAGCCTGGTCAGGTTCAGAAGGGTCAATGGAGGACCCATTACATCAATAAAAACTCTTACAATGTACAGAAACAGCTGCCGAGAGGGTGGAGCAAATGCATGACCTGAAAGCATACATTCCGCACCTGCTGTGTACCTCACACCTTTGATGAGGCCTGTGGCCCAAATGGAGGAGCCTAGAGCTGCACGGGCACGGATCTCACTGAGAATGCAGGACAGTGCCGGCTGATGCAGACCTGGGCACCTGGAGGAGGAAGGCCTAGAGCCTGACCACAAAGGACGCATCAGAATGAGGAATCCCAGAGCGGACTCAGGGGCCTGGTGGGAGCTGGAGGTTGTGTGTTTGTGTTTAGAGGACGAGGTTAAAAGGGAAGGAGGGTGAATGGGATGGGGCAGGAAGGGGTCGCCTGGTGCAGCAGCAGCAGGAGACAGCCCTGAGGCTCATAGCTGCAGCCCGCAGGGGCTAGGGGCATAGGGACAGCCACACGAGTGACCTTACAGCCCACACTGGCCAAGAATGCATGGAACACCTGGAATAGACAGAGAGAGGGAGGGAAGGCTCAGGGTCCTGAAGAGACACCGGGATACGTGGAGACAGGGGCCTGGAGATATAAGGCTCTCATATGAACCTCCAAGTAGGGCCATGGGAGATTCCTCAGTGTGGGGTGGCCGCAATGAGGTCTGCATGGAGGGTGCTACATTTCCAAATAATTTGTCACTCCCAGGCCAAGGAGGAGGTCCAATGTCGGTGGCCAGTGGGGAGGACAGAGGCTTCCATGGCTGCCCTCCCTTGACCACCACACAGCACCTCAGGGGAGCAGACGGAAAGCCCTGCCCAGCCCTCACTGAGCAGATAGGAAAACTGAGGACCAGAAGGTCATTCAGCCAGCCCAGCCTGGCAGAGGGCAGGATGAAGGGGGGCAGGCCTGGCAGGGTGGTGTGGCTGCCTGTGCCATGTCCACCTGCCCCAACTGGGCCCTGAACACAGTGGGGGAGCAGGGAACACCCCACAAAGTGAGGGGCCCTGCTCCCAGCTATGTGAGCATCTGTCCCAAGCCGGGGCCACCATCCCCTCCTCAAGTGGGCTCTTGTGATACCTGAGATATGGAGCCTGGACCCTGCCCAGCTAAGACGGTCCCTGCCCCTGCCACAGTGGGAGGGGCACTATCCCCAGGCCCACCAGAGCAGCTGTGCCTTTAAGAGGATGAATTCCATCCTGTCCTCATTCCTCATTCCCTTCCTCCCTGTTTTGCACGCTGGTCTCTCTCCCCCTGGATAGGTCTGACAATTACCACTTCTCTGGCAGCTGGGGTGTGCTTGTGTGGGTGCGTGCGTACGTGTGTGTGTGCGCGCGCGCATGCACTCACGCATGTGCATGTCTATCTGTGCACATGAGGTGACTGGAGCCCAGCTTTCCCCCATCACTGAAATTTACATTGAACCACAAATTAATTTCATAATTTTTTCCTCTCTAATTATGCCAACATCTGCTGCAAAGCCAAGCTGCGCACATGCATTTTAATATCCTCTCCGCTCTCCTCCCACAGCGTCACTGCCTGCTTCTGCACTGAACTTTTCAATAATTATCATCAAGAGAAGATCTTGACTTCCATTCCTCCTGCCTTTCAAGAGGGGGAGAGAGAGAATGAGGGAGGGAAAGAGAATGAGTGGGGTGGGGAGGGGCAGAGAAAGAGAGAGTGTCGGGGGAGGGAGATAAAGGAAGAATGAGGGAGGGTGAGGAGAGGAGAGAGCACAGCTGATAAAGGGTCTCTGCGATAAAGGGCGGGGGTCTGGTGTCTCGGGGACAGCAGTGGGGCGGGGTGAGGGGTGACGGCAGTCAGTCAATCTCTTTATCACTGCAGGAGGAGGGGATGAGTCTGAAAAAGGCAGAAAGAAGAAAGGACAAAGGGGGTAGGATAGGAGGAAGAGGGAGGGGGGGCTCGGAGGTGAAATGGAATGGGGTGAGTGAAGCTGGGCAGCTGGGAGCCAGGGGTGCTCACAGCACACCCAGCACCCCAAGGGTGCTGCATCCTGGGCCGGGGCCATACTGAGCACAGTGAGGTTTGCTCTGTCTGCCCCTCCCCTTGTAGACAGGCCATGTGCCTACTTTCCCCAAGACTGAGGGGGCGTTGGGTAAAAAAGTCGTTTCCATCTCCCACAAGTACCACGTGGGGCCCCAGGTAGACGCCACTTCTTGATTCCTCAAACCCCTCCCTGCAACCCCTGGTCTCAGAGCTTTTTGAGGGCAAAGCATTTTATATCTAGGCTAACTCCTGGTTGATGTTTGATGATTTTTTGTTAAATAATGAATACATGAGTGACATAATTGAAATGCATTATGAAAATTCTCTGGGCCCATTTCCTCATCTGAAAAAAGAAAGGAGTTGGATCTCTGTCAGTCAAGGATTCTCATCCTCATTCTTCTAAATGTCCACTCCAGCCCCGCTGAGAGGTCAGCAGAGTCTAGGGAGAACAGTCCTGTCTGCTTTAACAGCAACTCAAACAATCCACATCTATTGATGCTACAGTGTGCCAGAATCACAAAGGGTTTTTAGAGAGTACCATGCAGTAGCCTTGGCCTTCAAAGCACTTACTGTCCAGAAGAGGATGCACAACCCCCAACTAAGATACCTGCAGGAGTGTGATAAGGCTCAGAGTGGAGATTACTCCTCCCCAAAGAGATCAGAGAAAATGCTGTTGATGATGCAGCATCTGAATGGGGACTGGAGGAATGAGAAAGCCTGTCATGGGACTGGGATGTCCTTGGGAGTAGCATTACAAATGGAAGGGTAGGGAGTTGCAAGAGTAGAGTCAGACTTCTGTTCCTGGCCATGATAAAAATAATGGGTATCAGACTTACCCTCCTACTGCAAACAACCATCTAACTGAGCAAAACATGTCAAACAACCATTTTCAGGCACACAGCAGGCAGCTCTATATTCATCCCAACTTTCCAAACCATAGCAAAGGGAAGAGGCGCCTCAACATAGCGCAGTGTTCTCAACAGGTAGAAAAAACAGGCTGAAGTTGGACTGCTGAGGGATCTGCAATTTGCAGAATACAGAAAGGAGGAAGTTATGCAAAGGAGGTGGCCCAGGAATCTGCACAGGTGTTCCTTTGAGTCATACACCTACAGGGCAGGGATCTACAAGGAAAAGCTTTGCATTGATTGGAGAGTCTGTAGGTGATACAGTGCTGGGAGACATTGTGCAATCCAAACATCTAGAATGGAGAGACCTCACTGACAATCCCAGGAAGGCATACCTTAGGCATAGGACTATTCTAGCCCTAGGTTAAGGAATGTTTGATAACTTGCCCTAATAAGCTTTGAACCAAGCTTTTTTTTTTTTTTTTTTTTTTAAAAAGATGACTGGTAAGGGGATCTTAACCCTTGACTTGGTGTTGTCAGCACCACGCTCAGCCAGTGAGCAAACCAGCCATCCGTATATGGGATCCGAACCCGGGGCCTTGGTGTTATCAGCACCGTACTCTCCCGAGTGAGCCACGGGCCGGCCCTGAACCAAGCTTTGACAGATCAAGCCAAGCTGCCCATAAACTGTCTGCCAGAAAAAAAGTTAACACTCTTTAAAAAAGACAATATGACCCAAACTCTCAAAAATATAGCATTCACAATGTCCAGCATTCAGTAAAAAATTACTATATATGCAAAGAAGCAGGAAAATTTAACCAGAAAAGAAAAGAAAAAAAAAAAAAAAAAAAAAAAGCAATAGAACAGACACAGAGATGACATGGATGTTGAACTTAGAAGAGAAAGATTTTTTAAAAACACATGAGTGAGGAGATAGAGAATCTCAACAGAATGGAAACTATAGGGGCGAAATCTAGTAAAAAATCTAGATCTATAGAGCCAGCCCATGGCTCACTCAGGAGAATGTGGTGCTGATAACACCAAGGCCATGGGTTCAGATCCCATATAGGGGATGGCCAGTTAGCTCACTGGGTGAGCGTAGTGCTGAAAACCCCAAGTCAAGGGTTAAGATCCCCTTACTGGTCATCTTTTTTAAAAAACAAAATCTAGACCTAAAAAATACAATATGTGAAATTTAAATTTTACTGGATGAGTATAACAGAATATTTGAGTACAGAAGAAATGATCAGTGAACTTAAAGACAGATCAATAAAAACAATCCAAATTTAAGCACATGGGGAAAAAAAGCCTTAAAAAACCAACATAAAGAACCTAGTGACCCATGGGACAATACCAAGCAGTCTAACAGATATATACATATATAATTTAAATCCCAGAAGGAAAGAAAAGTGATTGGGGCAAAAAATATATATATTTAAAGAAATAATAACTGAAAAATTTCCAAATTTTATGAAAAATGTCAACTCGCAAACCAATAAAGCCCAAGCAGCATAAATAGAAAAAAATACCTAGAGACATCATAGTCAAATTACTAAAACCAAAAAAAAAAAAGGAAACCAACTTAAAAAGAGCCAGAGAAAAACAGACATAATACATACAAGGGAAGATGGATAAGAAATACTGTTGACTTATATGCAGAAACAATGCAAGCCAGACAACAATGGAATGGCATCTTTAAAGTGCTAAAACTGTGAGTTTAAAACTCTATATCCTGAAGGGAAAAAAAGCTCTTTAAAAATTAGGGTGTAATAAAGCATTTTCAGGCCAACAAAATATGAGAAAATTAGCCACTAGCAGACTTGTAGTTAAAGAAATATTAAGAAAACCCTTCAGGCTAAAAGGAAATGATGCCACATGGAATCTCAGATCCACACAATGAAATTAAAAGTACTAGAAACAGGGTTGGTTAGAGCACAGCCTTATAATCTCAAGGTCATGGGTTCAGATCCCCATACCGGCCAGCCACACACACACAAAAAGTATAAAAAGTACTGGAAACAGTATATATGAAATAAATATAAAATACTTTTCCCTCACTTATTAATTTTATTTAAAAGACAACTGATGGTTTTAAGTTAAAAATAATAATAATGTATGGTGGGAATCGTGCATTTGTAGAAATAAAATGTATGACCGAAACACAAAGATGGGGGGTAAATGGCATCATATTGTAATTTTCTTATCTTATACATTAAGTGGTATAATATAAATTCAAGGTAGACATGTTATCCTTAAAGCAGCTGTTAAAAGAAAAATAAAACAAAGAGGTGTAGCCTCAAAAAAATAAATTTAAAAAATGGAATACTAAGAAATAATCAAAAAGTTCAAAAGAAGGGAGGAAAGGAGGATAAGATGAAACAAAAACCAAGTGGGACAAATATAAAATGAATAGCAAGATGGTTTAAGCCCAACAATGTCAATAATTATATCAAATGTAAACAGACTAGCACTACAGTTAAAAAGCAAAGATTGCCAGTCTAGTTAAAAAAGCTAAACCTAGGGTTGGCCCGTGGCTCACTTGTGAGAGTGTAGTGCTGATAACACCTAGGCCATGGGTTTGGATCCCTATATAGGGATGGCTGGTTAGCTCACTTGGAGAGTGTGGTGCTGACAATACCAAGTTAAGGGTTAAGATCCCCTTACTGGTCATCTTTAAAAAAAAAAAAAAGCCAAACCTATCTGTTGTCTACAAGAGAGTGTACTTTAAATACAAAGCACAGATAATTTATAAGTAAAATGATAGAAAAAGATATACCATACAAATACTAATATAAGAAAGCTGGAGTGATTATATTAATATCAGACAAAGTAAAGTTCAAGACAATAAGTATTATCAGAGTCAAAGAGGAACATATCACAGTCATAAAACCGCCAATTCATCAGGAACACATAACAGTCATAAATGTGTATGCACTTAATAAGAGCTTCAAATAGTGGAGCAAAACCAGACAGCACGAAAGGTAGGCACTGACAAATCTACAATTATAGCTGGAGATTTCAACACTCTTCTCTTATTAATTGATAGACTGTGCAGAGTATGAATATTGAATATGTTGAACATGAATTACATCAGCAATGATGTAAAAGACTTAAACAACACTATCAGCAAACATGACATAATTGACATTCATAGGACACTCCACCCAACAAGAGTAGACTATACACTTTTTTCAAATACACATAGATCATTCACCATATAACAGTTCTCAATAAATACAAATGGATTAAAATCATATAAAATATGTTCTCAAACTACAGTAAAGTTAGAAATTAATTACACCAAGATATCTGTAAAATTCCCTTAAATATTTGGAAATTAAACAATAAACTTCTAAATAACCATGGGTAAAATAAGAAATCATAAAGAAAATTTTTAAATATTTTTAACTAAATAATAATGAAAACATGACATATCAAAATTTGTGAGCCATATTATAGCTTTAAATCCTTGTGTTAGAAAAGATAAAGTTTTAAAATAAAAGATTTAAGCTTCCACCTTGAAAATCCAGGAAAAGAGCAAATTAAGCTCAAAGAAGAAGGAAGAATGTAATGAAGAGCAGAAAGCAAAGAAACAGAAATTAACACACAACAGAGAAAAATAAGAAGCTCAAAGATTAGTTCTTTGAAGAGATTAATAAAACTGATAAACTCCTAGCTAGATTACTCAAGAAAATGGAGAGAACACAAATGACCAACATCAGGAATGAAAGGTGGGACATCACCACAGATCCTATAGACATTGACAGGAAAACAACGGAATATTCTGAACAATTTCATGTCAATAAATTTGACACTAGAGGAAATGGATAAATTATTTGAAAGACACAAATTATCAAAACTGAAACAAGAAATAGAAACTCTGAAAAGATGTATATCTGATAAAAAAAAAAATTGAATTCATAATTGGAAACCTCCTGCATAGAAAAATGTAGAAGCTGTTGGGTTCCAGGAAGTAGGCATCGTCATGTTTTGCTGAAGAAGTGCAGAAAGGAATTCAGGCTCCATGCCTGGTGATTTAGCCAACCATTCCTGACCTTCAGGACAACCCTAGTTCACAGACAAGGAGAGCAGAGGCTCAGAGAGATTCAGTGTCTGCCAAAGGCCCACAGGAAATGACAGAGCTCTGTCCACAATGCCCACGCCAGGGAGGGTGCAGGCATCTCCTGGAGTTTGATTCCCTCTTCGTCTTTTCTCTCTCACTGAGCCTTCAATGCAAAGATCAAAGGCCCCATGAAGAGAGAGAAGTTGTGGAATCACCCAAGTTCTCAACAGCTACACTTTGTAGGCTGTCCTCTTGTCCTCTGGATGTGGTTTTTGTTAACTCTTCCACAACATGAGCTTCTTGAGATAAGGGACTCTGATTTTATTAATTATAAAATAAATATAAATACAAAAATCTACACATATACACATATATGGTAACCATATAATTTATCCTCCAAACCAAAATACTGTGGCGAGTGAGAGATGGTAGCACTGATAGTAACATCAGGCACAAACTGAGAAATCTAGGGCAAATGGCTGGCCTGACGAGGTGCGTGACAGTGTTCTTGCTCTCCAGGAACTTACTGTAATGTGATAACCACTACGTCAGCAACCCCACAGAGGAACTCCACAGTTCACACTGTGCCCCACAGCCGTCGGCTGCCTTGGGCCTCCTAACTACCCAGGGAAGCAGGTGGACGTGATCACTCTTCCTGTTTCACCAGTGACAGAAACAAGACCAGGCAGGTTGAGCGATTTTCTTGAGGTCAGAGAGCTGGGACCCAGGCCTTTCCAGAAAGATCCTACCTCTCCTACAATTTTTTTAAAAACTAAAAATCCAGACATAAAACTGCATATAGCTACCAAGCCCTTCTTTTTTCCCTTTTTGCTTTAGGTGCCAGGAAGTTCAGAACAAAATTTAGGACAGATTTGGAGTACAGTAATCCCTGCAACAAATCTGCTATTTCTCTTTCTGCAGTTTTACTGTTTTCTTGCAAACCCCTTTTGGACACAGATGGGGTACGAGTTATAAACAACGTTTTTAAAGGTATCAATCTGTTTGCACAGGTGGACCCTCAACATCCACTGACCTCTCCAATGCTCAGCTTGCTAGAAATGCCCCCTGGATGTGTCTACAGCTGCCTGCCACCCCTCCTCTCTCTAGTCACCTCGAGAGCCTGCTTCTGCAGGAGCCCCCACTCTACCGTGTATCTCCATCCTTGTTCAGCCTGGCCCAGCCCAGCTGGGCAGTGGATGCTTGAGGGTCCACCTGTGCACCTTGCCGGGAAGCGTCTGGTGCAGAAGCAGAACACAAGCAACCTGGAAGCAGCCTGGACTCGAATTCCAGCTCCACCTTTTCCTTAACATGTGACTCTGGACATGCCTTCCCCAGAAATCTAGCCCCGCAGGGCCTAGACTCGGGACCCTCCTGAAGCCACCTCTGCAGAGCACAGAGGGTCCAAGCTACACCAGCCCATGGTTCTACTGCTGGCACCACCTATGCCCACATCCCCCTGCAGGAAGCTGAGGCATGGCCAAGAGAAGCGCCTCTAATCCCTCCGAGGCAAATCCAGTGCGTCCTCGCCACTCCCAAAGCAGGTTGCGTGTGGGCCTCTTTCCCAGCTCACAGTCCATTCTGTGTGGAGCCTGGCAAGCTGCAGACATGCCTGTGAACTGGGCAGCCACACAGGGCCCTGAACTCCACGGCGACCTCTGCAGCCTGAGCCTCCTCACCTGTGTGGGGGTGGGGCACAGCAAAGGACACGGAAACACTTCATAGCCTGAGATCCCTGTCCCAGGGGGAAGGATGGTGAGGACAGGTCATGTCGTCCCTGTACTAAGCAGTGACAGCTGGCATCTGAGGGCTGCCCCAGGAGGGGAAGGCCGAGCAGATCCCTGACCATGCTCCCACCCTCTGGGAGAAGCAGGAATCCCCCCCCCACCGCCTCTTCACGCCCCTCCTCGCATGTTTGCTATTTTGTTATTGTTGTTAATTCCTCGCCAGGTGGAACCTGGCACTGTGGGCTTAATTAAGCTCAGCCAGCTGTTGCCATACACGGCGATGTGACGCATGGCAGAGTCAGCCACGAGCAGTGCAGGCGGGAGCAGGATGAGGGGGAGCCCTAGGTCCAGAACAGAATGCAGTCTGAATTTGGAGGACAGGAAGCTGGGGCTAACAGAGGGGGCTTCTCTGGGCAGGTCTAAGGATGTGGGTGGGACTAGACCCCAGCTGCCACCTCCCCTACATTCCTTTGATGCAGACATCTCAGCTCCTGAGAACTGAGACCCCAAAAGACAAAGAAAGACTTTGCAGAGGCAGCTCCTGCTGCAGAGGGGACAGGAGCAGGCAACCACTAGGGATGCACTGACTAGACCCTGCACCACAGGGGGCAGAGGGTCGGAGATGTGTAAGAGTGTGTGTGGATGTGTGCATGAGCGTGTGCACAGGCACGAGTGTACGTATGTGTATGGCATGTGTGCACGTGCCTGTGTATGTGTATCGTGTGTGCACATGTGTGTGACCTGTGTATATGTAAGCATGTGAGAGTGCGTGTGTGTATGACTGCATATGTTTATGTGCATGTATGAGCATAAGCATGTGTGTGTGTGGGTGCTGTGTGTAGGGGGTGGTGTGTGCATGTAAGAGACCGTGTCCACACACAAGTCTCTGTGCAGAGATTAGACTGAGTCAGCATTTCTCATTTGTTTCACAGAACGTGACTCGCGACTTCTGTAAGACATGAATGGACATTCTATAAAACTGAGTGAAGGTAAGTGTGCAAAGCACTCAGTCAAATGAAACTGAACTGGTTTGTATCCAACCTCTAAGCCCAGTTCCCTCAAGTCAAACTGTCGTTCCCCCCAAGACATAAAGAACTCCAACAAACTGGTAAGAAAAATGGGCAACAGACTTAACCAGACCCTTCACCACAGAGGATGTTCAAGACACTGGCAAACATGTGAGAAGGTGCTCAACCCTTGTTGAGACACCGCCACACGCCCAGCAAACGTCTGCCACCGAGAAAACTGACCACACCGTGGCTGGCGAGGACATGGAGCAGCTGGAACACTCGTCCACTGGCAGTGGGAGTTAAACTGCTTCCTGCTGCCTCGGAGGGCTGTTTGGCTCATGCCGAACATGAGTGCACCCTATGGATGGTCTCCACTCTCTCCAGTCCCCACCTGGAACATCGGCTCTTTCCGCCTTCTCTGCCCTTGCCTGGGTTGCAGGCTTCACTCTGACAAAAGTTCACCAAAGGGTGGGTGGGGGGTAGGGGTGAAATAGGGTCTCCTTGTTCCTAAACTTGCTCTTAGTTCAGCTTATTGTAACACAGCACCGGAAAATGAATTCAGGCTCAAATCTGAGACCGGGGATGAAGTGGAAGAATAAACATAAGAACGCCCTCCTTCTGATGTACTCCAGTTTTCTAAGCACTTTCACCAACCAAACCTCGTGTGTTCCTCGCCAGACCTTCATGAGATAAGCAGGGTTTTAAGAATCGGCCCAAGTCACTCTGTTAATGGCAGGTAAGACTAAATGAAGCCTGTCGGAGGAGATCAAGGGTGAAGGCCGCTGCCTCAGGATGCTTTTGGCTGCAAGTAAGGACCTTAAACAGTAAGGAAACAGTTCCAAAACGGAAGTCTGGGGATGGCAGGACCCAGCATGTGCCGGTGCAACAGCCACTGAATGTCACAAAAATTCAGTGCTCTTTACATCTTCAGGCTGTTGGGGGACAGTTTCCCGTGGGCCTGCCACATTTCTGCCTGCCTTGCAAGCCGAAGTACCAACAGTTTTTGTTCCAGATTTTCTTTTCAAGTATTTTGTTTAGCAAACATCCCTGGTAGAGACAGTGCCCCTCCAAAGCAGAGGGCGAACTTGTCTGCTGTTTGGGGTAACACGGATCCCTTCCTCCCCCAGGGTGAAGGACAAGCGGGCCTGCTTGTCCCCATCATGAAAGACCAGAGCTCCAAGCTCAGCATCCCTGGTTGTGATGACAACACCTGCACCAGCATCCTCCTGGACCACGCCCACAGCGGGGGCAAGGGAAGCCACCATCGGACGCGAGCTTCCCGCGGGCCTCGGGTGAGAAGGTCCTACGTCTCTGACTCAGGAGGCAGCCGAGTCTTCCGGCGTCTCCTGGGATGGAGAGGCTTCTGCAGAGGCCTCCTTGTCCCACGCCAGGCAACGGGGTGGACCGCACAGGACAGGGCTGCTCCTGGGGCAGCCTGCGTTCCAGTGCCCAGAGTGCGGGACCCCGCCCCCTCCGCCTCGTCTTTCCCGCCGTGCTCAGGGGCCCCCAAGCTATTGTTCCATGGCCCACTTCCGGTCAGTGTAAACTCCTCCCCTACTCCCACCCCTTCCGCTGTGGACTCCTCAGATGACTGACACACACTGGGCCCAATGAGCCATCAGGCCCCGTCGTGCCTCCCTCCTCTCCTCTCTCGCCGAGGAAGTGCGCCTGCACAGGAGGTTGTGCTGCACGTGGAGCGGATCGCGCGGGCTCCCGGGGACTTCGTGGAGACCCTCCCGGCCAGGCGTGGAGGGCAGGGGTGGGTGACCGCCAGCACCGTTCTCCCGACAAGCTCGCCTTGGGTAATGAGACACCCAGTTTTGGAAATGACATGCCCTGAGTCTCTGCCGGGCAGGAATTGCCTGGGCGCGAAGGTCAGAGCCCACAGCACGAGCGGGCGGCGTGGTACAGGGAACCTCTGCGCGGGCAGGCCGGGCCAACCCCGCTGCTCCCAGGCCTCACCCCGCCTCCCAGCCTGGCGTCTCCGGGACGGGTCGGGAAGCCTCTTGTTCAGCGCCTTGCCTGGGGGTTTCAGCTCTCCAGGACCTTCAGTCCTCTGGCTCTGCCTCCTCACCGCACTGCTGCTGCATCAGCCCTGACTACCTAGGCTCTTAACGGACTCCTGTTTCCTCCTTTGTCACCACAGTCGGTTTTTAACAGGCCAGCCAGAGTGATGGTCTGCCCACAAACGTTGTCCCTCCTCTGCTTAAAACCCTGCCAGGGCTCCCACCTGCTGTGATTGGAATGTGTCCCCGGAATCCATGTGTTTGAAATTTAATCCCCAATGCAATGGTATTGAGGGCTGGGACATGGAAGAGGTGGTTAGGTCACGAGGACTCTGCTCCCACGAATGGGTTAATGCCATCACTTTGGGAGTGGGTTTGTTGTCAACAAGAGTGTGGCCCTCCCTTGCTTTGTCTCTGGCCCTCAGTCATGGGAGGACACAGCAAGAAGGCCGTCACAGATGCAGCTCTTGATCTTGGACTTCCCGGTCTCCAGAACAGTGAGCCAAATAAGTTTCTGTCCATTATAAATTGCCCAGTCTCAGGTATTCTGTTATAGCAACAGAAAACGGACTAAGACACTTTTTACTAGAGTAAAAGTCAAAGTCCTCAGACTGGCCCACAGGGCGCAGCCACACATGCAGCCCTCTGACCTTGGCTCGTGCCTCTCATGCTCGCTGCCTGGCCTGCACATGCTGTTCCCTGCCTGGAGCACTTGCCCCAGAGCTGTACTTGGTCCCTTCTCCTCTTCCTGTACTCTGAGGCCCACCATGACCACCTGTAACCACACAGTCGCAGCCTTCCTACTCCCCTCCCGTGCTTTCCCTTTAGTGAGACTCTCCCGATGCAGCAGTGGCTTTGCGGGATGAAGGGGTCAGAGCCGTGGAGGTGAGGGGCACAGACAGCTCGTGAGGGATTTGGGAGGAGGGGGCACTCAGAACCCAAGAGAACCAGAGAAAATGTTAGCCTCCACACACCCAGGAGATTTGACAGGGACAGGGCCCCCCCGCAGCTATTGCCTGTACTGCATAGGCAGCTGTAATCCAGCATCATCCCTGCTGTGATGAGCAGCCTAAGAGGAATCAAGGAAGGCTTCCTGGAGGAAATGCTGTCTAAGCTGATCGCAGGGCAGAGCAGGAGAATGCCGGGTGAAGAGTGTTCCAGGCACGGGAGTGGCGGATTCAGAGGGCACGAGAGAGAGCGCATGCCTGGCACAGTCGGGAGCAGCAGGAGCTCTGCACCTGGACAGAGAGGCCAGCGTGCCACCTGGGAAATGAGGCTGGAGAGCCCGCATGCGAGGCCCCTGGGCTTGTTCCATGACGTGCAGCAGCCACTCCCCTGGAAGACATGACCAGAACTGCATTTTAGAAAGACCATCTGCCCCCATTGGAGTCTGAAGTGGGGTCAGCAGACTGAACATGGAGACCAGCAGGGTCCAGTTCTGCCTGAGCCGTCACCTTTCCAATGACCTGTATGAGGCAGGGTTCTCCCAGGTCTGGCCTTTGTGGACTGTGACTCTTCTTTAAGCCGTGCTCAGGGCTGCGGGGCACCCCTCAGCAAGCTTCAGGAGGATGGTGGCTCACCTGTCCCGTGATTGCTGTCACAAGACAGCTGCAATGTGACTAGGTGGAGCACACAGCCAGTGGCCCCCAGGGTGGGCCCTGTGCTCAATGGAGCAACTCAACCTGGCTGGCTTAGGGGCCCTCCTTCCCTGGGGGCTTCAGGCCCAGAGAGTCAGAGCTCTTGTCTGCCTGTGTTTGTCTGCATGTGGAGTGTGTCTGTTGTCCAGAACCATGTTGGAACATGGGAGCACTCCATGAACATTCATGCCACCACAGATGTGATCGTGCTTGTGCTCTGCTTCCTTGCAGAGTCTACAAGCCTACCAAAGGAGGAAGAGGGGTCTGGGGAAACCACACACCCTCCAAGCCCGTTGGTGACCGAGATGTGCCCTCTCTGCACAGTAACCTGACACTGCTCCACCTGGAGACTTGAGGTATGGCCCCCACTCCATTGGCTCCCAGGGATGGGAGCTGCCTCCAGACTGGTGGGCACCGGCCTGGGCAGCTCTCTGACACCTGCAGGGGATATGGCAGAGGTGTTCACAAGGCCCCCTTCCCCTCCGAGTGTGCCCTCCGGCTGGACACACAGGTAGTGAGCGCCAGAAACCTGCTGAATATGGCGCCTCAGTGGTCCTGGGGCAGGTTACCACCATCCCATGCCTTCGGCTCCGGGAGCTCCCCTCTTCCATCAGATCCTGTGCCTCCAGCCTCCTCCCCTCCAAGTTCAGAGGCCAGAGCCCGGGGCGCCTCCAGGCAACCGAGCGGCACCTCTGTTGGCACCAGTGCCCCACCTGTGGCACTCACCCACGCTCACCTTTTATTCACATTCAGCTTCCAAATAAAGTCAGCAGCCAAGCTCTCTCCTGACTAGCACAGGTGGAAAGACACCCTCTCCACTATGTGCAGGACTTGGTGCCTTGTTTTCCCAATCTGCTTATATTTAAGAGACAATGTCTAATGAAATCTGGAATTCATATACCCTGTGACCCGCCTACTCCACTTGTAGGACCTCGTGCCTCAGCTGTGCTCATCCCAGGCCCGTCCCACTGTGGGCTGAGGACAACCCAGATGCTCATCAATAGACGAACAGTCACAATCCCAATGTGGATTAAATAACAGTAGCATGCTCTGGTGTTCAAAACGTCGCACTGAGGCAGAACTAGATATCTTAAAAACAGCAATTTGCAGAACTGTGTCCCATCATGGGGCTCTCAGCACTGGCTGAACACTAAAATTACCTGTGAAGTTAAAAAAAACAAACACACTCATCTCTGGGTGGACCATTCTTCTGTATTTTTAAAAATCTCCTTCTGTGATGCCTTAGCCCGGCCTGCAGTAACAAATTCCCGGAGGTGGCACAGCGCTCGCACAGGAATTGATTCCTCACGGTCCCGGAGGCTGGAAGTCTGAGATCACGGTGACGGCACGGCTGGGTTCTGGGGGCCACTCTGGGTGGCAGAGGTGTGCTTGCATCCTCCACAGGTTCCCCTCAGGCCTCTCATCTAAAAGCACTAATGCAATCATGAGGGTGCTGGCCCCAGGACCTAATCACCTCCCGAAGGCCACACCTCCTACACCATCACTGTGGGGGCAGGGATTTCAATGTATGAATTTGGGGGGACACAAACAACCTATACAAGGACTTTTATGCACAGTGCGGATGGGGATTCACTGCTCTGGGGCATGTGCCATTTGGGCATGGATGGGATAGGACATCCAGACACAGACACTCGCACACACGAGCGTCATGTGATCACATGCTTGTGAGCACACGCTTCCTTGTGCAGGGTGCATCTCGTGGGCCCTGGTGGTCGCAGGTGGAGGGGACTCACTTTTCTTGCTTGTTGCCATACATGCTGGTTATTTGGCTTCTTGTTGTTTTGTTGTTAAAGGCATTTATTCCCTATTTAACTATTAAAAATTATTTTAACAAAAAAAGGTGTCCTCTCGAGGGATCTCTGTGCCCTACCTCCAAGAATGGGGTTTCTGGTCAGCGATGACCTGGATGTTATTTGGGGCAGACAGCCCTCCTCAGCCCTCTGCGTGGTATCCCACCCACCCAGGACTAGGCATTCATCACACAGAACATGAGATGCTGCTCCCAGGACAGGGTGCAAGTGACCTCAGCAGAGCAGTCCTGCCTCATCAGCCAGCCCTTCTGGTGGCCTTGAGCATTTCTGTCCGAGAGACACGGCTGCACCTGCGCTGGGCTGGGACCAGCCACTGTCTCCTCTGGCTCTCAGCCCAGGGATTCAGCCCCTGCCTGGCCAACAGCTGTGACCCAGCCTGCTGGTGGTGCTTCTAGGGAGGGATACGGCTGGGAGCCCAGGGCAGGAAGCAGTGAGTCCCCAGAAGCCATCCCAGGTGGCTCATTTCTATGCAGGGCCAGCAGCACAGGAGTGCACCCCTCCCCAACCCTTCCTCTAAAGAGAGGGGGCTGGACTAGACGGGGGTCTCCAAGTATGAGCTGAGCCACCTGCCACAAGCATCACCAGGCTTCACATAAATTCAGATTCCCAAGATCCGCCAAGCCAGACTGGGCTGGGGCCAGGGAATCTGCATTTAACAAGTCTCCAGGTGACTGGTGTACACCTACAGCTGACGGTCACAAAGCCAGAGAGTCTCGAGGCCGCCCTTTGCAGATGCGTAACAGGCGTGTTCTTGGAGTCTGGCTTGATGAGGGAGAGCAGGACTCACCAGGCTTCCCGAAGGGGAGCAGGGGCAGGCAGGAGAGGGCAGCCAAGGTGAAGCGGGGATGACCAACGTCACCCAGTTCTCCAGCTGCAGCGCAGTTCCCAGCAGAGCATGGCCTGGCAGCCCAGGGCTCACAGGCTGGCTGGGCACCCCCACCAATGTTGGGGAAGCTGCCTGGTCACCGTTGTTCCACTTAAAAGTGCGACTGCTGGGAAGGCTGCCAAGGCAGGATGAGGAGGCCTGAGCTTTCCCTGGAAAACAGCGGCTGGGAATCCCCAGAATCCCCCCAAACTGGGTTCGTTTTTAATTGGATTTAATTATTTTCCATTGAATTGCATTTTTTAAAGCTCTCCCCGGTGGTTTTCTTGATAAGGGTCTCTCCTTTCCTCTCCCCTCTTCAAGCAGAAAGCTTGGCCTCGGTGGTGATGTGTGATGGAGCTGTGGTCCTGCCACCTCCCTTGTGACCTGAGGAGTATGGGAGTGTGGGAGGACGGAGGCTGGACGGAGCCGGGGGCTGCTCGTGTCCCTCCCTAGGCTAAGTGGGAAGACGTCAGCATTCCCCGGAGGGGCCCTGAGTCCACTGGCCCCTTCCCCAGCATCTTGTCTCTCCATCCTCACCCCCTCCCCCATCAGCTCCTCACTGTCCTCCTTCCCACACTCCTGCCAAATCCAGATCTGATCATGTCCACTCAGAAGCCTTCCTGACTTTCCTGACCACAGCCTAGCAGAAGAGGAGCCCCAGTCTGGCTTCCTTTTCCTCCTGGAATTCACCTCCATCTGCTGATCCAGCCACAAGGCACCCTGGAGGTCCCCGAGCTGGTCCTCTCTCTTTTACACCTGTGCACCTTCACAGGCTCGTCCCCTATCCTAACGACTCTGCGGTCATTCAACAGACGTGCAGCACACTCAGCAGTCACGTGCCCTGCAGCGGGGGCACCTGCAGTCCATGGCATGTGGCCACGTAGGGTTTGCTGGAATTCCCGTGAAAAGATGGAGTCTCCCCCAAGCCTGGGCAGGCTTCTAACTTGCTTTGACCAGTGGAATGTGGCAGAAGTGATGTCATGCCCATGCCCTGGGAGGCTGTGCGCCCCCACTGTGGAAGGGGCTGGGCTGGCCATGGGGAGGAGACCTAAGGCACCCCACCTGCTGGCCATGAGAGGGGGCATCTCAGACTGTCAGCCCTGCAACCCTGACAGGCAGAAATGGCCCACCTACAGGTCATGAGAACAATTGATCACTGTTGTTTGAAGCCACTAAGGTTTGGGTCCTTTGTTATGCAGCAGGAGTGGACTGACACACCACACGGCCAATAGCCCGCAGCTTTTTGGACTCAGTTGATCTCCCCTCCCCTGGCAGCATCAGCCTTGATTTTCTCCTGGTCCCCGCAGAACTTCACACAGGCCTCAGACGGGATTGGAAGACTCGTCCTCCTTCAGTGGCTCCCGAGTCCTGCCAGGTGGAATCCAAGCTTCTGGTTCACCAGCCTCCAAGGCCAGACAGATGGGCCATGCCTCTGCCCAGCGCTCCTGTGTGCCCCAGCCCTGGCACACAGGACCGAGCAGCTTCTCGTCCAACCCCACTGCACGTAGCTCACCACCCGCCCTTGCTAGTGCAGGTCCTGCTGTTGGAATTTCTTCCACCAACTTCCATCTGACAGACTGACTCGTCCTCCTTCTGGGCTGTTACACCTGTTCTGGTTCACTGGCTCAGTCTCCCACCCACACCCTTGACTGCAGCCTCAACAGGAGGGTGTGACTGTGCATCCTCCCTCCCCTGCCATTGTGAAGCAGGTGTACAAAGGAGTCACGTGAAGAGTGAGACGGGATAAAAACACAAACACAAGTGCTCATGTTTACTTCCTGCACCCCTGGGGGTCATGTCAAGCAGCCCCCAAGATGGGTTCACTCCCGCCTGGAGCCTTACCTTAAACTGGAAACTTGAGGGTAGACATGGGGTGGTGTTCAATACTTCCCAAAGGCTGGCAGAGTGTCTGGGCACATGGCACCAACTCAGCAAATATCTATGGATGGATGGATGGATGGATGGATGGGTGGGTGGGTGGGTGGGTGGATGCTTTGTGTCCATGAGAACAAAGCAGAGGTTTAGCTTCCCAGATTAATAAACTTCCTACCATGAAATGCCAGTCCTCAGTCTTGGACAGGCTGGTCATAGCCACAGTTCTGCAAACACTCCCTTATCCCTGCTGTGGGGAAATCAACTTAGTCTCAACACCCTACTGAATAGTGTCAGGACATACACTGGATTCCTCTGTGCAGTCTTTTCCCCAGGGACAGCCTCTGAGTATGTTCCCTCCAACGCCTTTTCTGGGCGTTTCTGCCACTAAGTGCATATGCGAATGGCTGAGCCACTTTCAGGAGTGAAGACTTGGGGAGAGGGGCTATGAAAGGGTTTCCATAAGCTGCTTAGTCTCAGGGAAATGGTTGGTAATGTCGGGGGCAAGGCCCTGGGTAGGAGGGGGTGCCAGCAGACATCAGGCTTCCTGTCTGCAGAAGTGATCTCCATCTGGCCCGCGGGCAGGCTGCAGCCCACACCAAGGCCACGCTATCATGAGGGTCACAGAACCAGCAAAGGACAGCAAACCCCAGATTTTGGTTCCTCCCTGGGTCTAACTCACTTTAGAATCCATTGTGATGTCTTGGAAAGAATCCAAATTAGGAGAGAGGAAGGCATTTCCGGTCTCAGCTCTGCACATAACTTGTTCCAGTACCTTGGGCAAGCCACTTAGCCTCTCTGGACATTAGTATCCCCATAAAGGATCCATCCCATACTTCTCCAAGTGCTGTGCCTATGGCAGACATCACCAATCGATCCAGTTCTCCTTCTGAATGATCTCAAGCACATCTTCAGAAGCTTTCGTGACACGGTGTTTCAGGCAGGAACTAGGGATTGGCTGGCATGCAGGAGGGCTCCTGTTTGCCATCCCTGAATTTCCTGGGGACCACCCGCCTTGACCGTGAAGTGCAATGAGCTGTGGAGTGAGGTCATGTGCACCTGCTTTCGGAATGGCTTGAGCCCTGCCGTGCCCTGGTGCACAGCAGGCTCAGGAAACACTGGTGGGAAATATGAGGAGCGGCCATTTGTGACTCTCAGGCCTTTCATCTTAGGGCCTGAGGAGGACATTTGTTGGGTTTGATGCCAGCACCCACACCTGCTCCTGATTTATTCTTTAAAGAGCCCAGCCCCCAGCCTCAGACCAGAAGTTTTTGGGAACTCTGTGATGGCCCTCGTGAACTGTCACATCACACTTGCTAAGCCACATTGTGGCTCAGGGATGGACACGGAACACCATCAAGGGCAATTGAGGTACCACAGAGTCTCCCCCTCCCCCAGCGAGTTCTTGCAAACGACCCCTCCCTCTCTCCCCCTGGATGAACGTGAGGAGCTTAGGATGGATGCCAGGCTCCTGTAGCCACAGGAGGGCTGAGAACACAGCCAGCACCGGGACCATGGTGCTGGAAGAGGTGGAGGGGAAGCCAAGTCCTGGATTGACTGGCACCTGGAGCCAGACAGTCCCACGGTCACACAAGGGTGTGAGTCAATATACACTCACTCTCTAGTTCAAGCCAGTTTCATGTGAATTTTCCAACCTTCGCAACAGAAGAAGTCTGTTTGAGAGCCCCAGATCCCCTCTATCCAGGATATGGGAGGGCCACGCCATGCCTGCCCTTTCTGCGGACACAAGAAGATGAAGGACATGGGGCAGTTGTGCAGTGGAGAGTGTGCAGCCATGGTCAGGGTCTTTGTTTTTTTGGTTTTCTTGTTTTGTTTTTTCTAAGTGACCGGTAAGGTGATCTTAACCCATGACTTGGTATTGTCAGCACCGTGCTCTCCCAAGTGAGCCAGGAGTCAGCCCATGGTCAGGGTCTTTGGCCAGCAGGCTCTGTGCTTTATTGTAGTCAGAAGGGGCCGTCAGAAGGCCCGTAGTCATCCGGCCTTCCCTGGGGGAGGCGGGTGGCAGGGGGCAGCTAGAAGCTAACGAGGCCAGGCCTGGCCCTGGCCCCCCAGGGACACATTTGGCCACAACAGGCTGGTGGTCTCCTCCCCGAGGACCCTTAGCTAAGGTGTCCAAGGAAGAGGAGCAAGCTGGGTGCTCATAGCCAGTAAAACACCTGGTTTCTGACCACAGAGGAGCTAACATCAGCCTGCAGGTGGCCTGCTGTGCTGGTTCCTGGCCGCCTCCCTTGCTACAGCGGCTCTGTCCCTTTTTAGCCGGGCCAGGCCAAGCTATGTTTCCCAGAACCCCCCACCCGGTAGGTTTCTTGACAGGTGGGCCCCATGGGAGAGTCTTTGGGGGATCTGCAGGGGCAGCCCCCTCTCTAGCTCCCATGTGTAGTCCCTGGTCTGCAGTCACTGGCCGGAGTGTGGCCGTGGCCAGGCCTGCCACCGCAGCACCATTCCCTGCTCTTCCTTCAGCTTCTCCATTTCCAGGGTCTGGGCATGTCCAGCTTTGTGACAAGGCCCCGCCTTCTGCAGGACACCCCTGTCGCCCGAGTCACAGGCTCAGCCACCAGGGTGCCCACAGTCTGTCCTTGTGGCGGTCGGCTCAGGCTTGGGGCCGAGGCTTGTCTTCTACGCCACTGTACAGACACCTTCCTTCCCACTGCCCACTTGGGGACTTCAGCATCCAGCACCGGACACCTGCAGAGATGCGTTTAACCAGATTCCCAAACTGTGTGGTCAACTCTCTGTAACAAGTCCGTGCGTATATAGGCACTTATATATCCATACATCCACATTATACATACATAAAACATGCACATATGCCATCTCTTGCTTCTCTGAGCTCTGACAGACACTCACACACAGACCTGCCCAGGGACACACAGGGGAGCCCTTGGGAGGGAGGATAGTGGTAAATAGCAACTTAAAAAATATCCTCCTTAGAAACCATGGTTATTGAAAAAATGGTGTCAAAACAGAAGTTCCTCTTCTCTCCCTCTCTCTGTCTCTGTCTTCTCTGTGTGTGTGTCTGTGTGTCTGTCTCTCTCTGTCTCACTCTCTCTCTCCCTCTCAATTTCTGATTCACCCTCTTTTCTCTGTTCTCCCTTCTCTTCCAACACGTTCTTCTCCCCACCTGGCCCAGGATGCCTGGGAGAGGTCGGGCCAGGGTGTGTGGGTCCCTGGTTTGGGGGAAGCAGTGTTTTCCCAGAAGAAGGGGATTCAGCACCACAGACAGAGGAGCAGCTTATGACAACGCCCACCCCAGACATCTTGGTTGTAAGATGGGGACCTCACCCCAGACATCTTGCAACCATGTGGGGATCCCGCCCCAGACATCTTACAACCAGCTGGGGACCCTGCCTCAGACATCTTACAACCAGCTGGGGACCTCCACAGCTAGCCCAGTCTGCCTGGGCGGAAAGTCAGAGCCCCTGATCAGGGTGTGAGGAGAGGCCCCCGCACCGCACTGGGAGCCCAATCTCAGGAGAGACCTCCCTATTATCATTCTCAACAATGTATTTATTATTCTAACTAGTGATTATTCATGACTGCTGATATTTACAGTTTCCTGCTTAGACAGCTCTCTGGGTGACTTGGCATTTGCTCATGAATGGAGCCAGTTTGTGAGACAGACCAGTGTGCAGGAGGTGTGGACCTTCAAGTTTGTGGGAGCAGCCACGCGGAGGATGCTGGGGAGACCAGTCCCCACTGGCTGGAGGGGGCAGGGTCTGATGCTTCCAAAAGCCTTCAGGAGGATCTTCTCAACCCAAATGTATACACTGAGAATTAGAAATTCAGCTTTTCTTAAGTCCCTTGAGTTTTCTGAGCTATTTCCTCTTTGTATTCTGTGTGTTTTCCTTTGAACGTGGCCGCGTGTGTCTGCTCACCTGCGAGGAAATGAGGCCTTGTCCAGTCTGCCCCCGAGAACAGAAGGCGGTGGGTGGAGGGAAGCATCAGACAAGGTCTGAGCACAGCCATGCCTGTGTTCTGAGTGCTGCGACATCTTTACAACTCTCGGCCCCCGACCTGGCACCATGCCCATTTCCAGACGAGGAGACGGAGGCTCAGAGAGGCGGTGGGTCACACCCAAGTCCAGTCAGCCAGGGGTACTGGTGCCAGCGTGGGCGCCTAGCTCCTCCACTCCTTGGTCCATGCGGGGCATCCCTTCTGTACCTCAGTTTCCTCAGCTGCAGGACGGGGTCACGAGGGCACCCACCTTGCAGTGTTGTGAGAATGGCATTGTTGTAGTTTTGGCTATTGTCGTAGTCATATGTACACAGCCAAAACCAATGCTCACAAAATGGTTTTATTTTTTCCATGGGCAATGTATACTAATATTTTTTTAAATATTGGTCTCAACCTACAAAGTGAATCTCACAAACAGGGTTTTAAAAGCCCCTGCCAGTGATGATGGAAGATCCCACCTGGAAGAAGAGTGCCCTGGGGACCGTGCCTGACACTCACAGAGGTCTGTCTTCCCCTGGGGAGAACCGAGGTCCTATCTGTGCAGGCCGGGAGGACCTGGGGCTTTGTCTTGAGGAAGCGGATGTTCCTCCTCCCCTTGGTCCACCTCCAGGGAATCCTGGTTATGATGGCGGGTGTAGACACGGAGACAAGCAGGCCGAGAGGAGCCTCGAAGGAGACGCACACGAGCAGACGCCTCGGTGGATGCCAGCAGCACGGAGGGCCTCCCGTGAGCCTGTGTCTGGGCTCTTACGTCTTTCTGTAGTGCCACAGAGCAGGACAAACTCATCCACTCCTGCGACAAGCTGTCATGGGATCGAGATGGGCCAGCACTTGCTGATGTGGCGACACTGTGGGGCTCTGATTCTTTGTCCCTTGCTTTCCAGTGCACGGTGGCCAGCATCCACCTGCCGGTCCCAGCACCTCTTTATCTGGCTGTGTATAAACTCACAACAGGCCCCAGGGCCAGGGAGGACCCAATATCTAACAGCCAAGGGGGGCCAGTGTGTCCACACCTGACTTCCCAGCCCCCTAGGGGCTCCCTCTGTAGTGTGTGCTCCACACGTGCACCCAGATCCCCCACCTAGTCCAAGCTCCACCCACCTGCTCCACCAGCTCCTGCTTCCCCGTCTCACTTTCCCACCCCCTTCCTGTGCACCTGGGATCACCCCTAATGGTCGGCTTGAGTCAAATCCTCCTTTCTAGGTGTGCTTCTAGGGGAGCCCTAATCAAGCTGGCTGAGCTCAGGCTGCATGCCAGGGAGTGGTGTGTCGGGGTGCAGTGGGTATGTGGGGGTGTGGTGGGATGTAGGGGTGCAGTGTGTATGTAGGGGTGCAGTGGTATGTTGGGGGTGGTGGATGTAGGGGTGGGGTGGCATGCAGGGGGTGGGGTGGCATGTACGGGGCAGGGTGGGATGTTGGGGCATGGTGGGATGTTGGGGGCATGGTGGGGTGTCAGGGGCAGGGTGGGATGTAGGGGGCACGTTGGCATGTAGGGGCGGCATGGCATGTGGGGGTGGGGTGGGATGTAGGGGGTGGGGTGGGATGTAGGGGTGCAGTCAGTATGCAGGGGTGTACCCAGGAGGAGGTGTCAGGCTCTCGTGTTCCTCTTGGGAGAAACGCCTTGGAGTCTTCCCTGCCCAAGGCCTGTGCCTGGCCCTGCTCTGTCTCTGCCTTTGTTCTCTGTCTCTTCTCCTGCAGCCTGGTTGGCTTAAGCATGTCACGCCCTCCACTTTGGGGCCTCTGCACATGCCGGGGCCTCTGCACAAGCCGGTCCCTCTGCACAAGCCGGTCCCTCTGCCTGGAGTCCTTTCCTTCCTCTGCCGTTTGATCAAGCCCCCATCTCACCCCACCCAGCACCGAAACCAGTGTCCTCAAGATGGTCTTCCTCCTTCACTCTGTGAATGTGCCCTGGACACTGGCTGGGCATCGGGCACTGCTCTGAGCTCTGGGTTGGGAACAGGAATGCGCTGGACACAAATACCTGTCCCCCTGGTGCTCATACATTGTGGAGTGGTGCAGGAAAGGGGGTGGGGAGACTGTGGAAGGCCCCTCCGAGGAGGTGGCATGTGAGCACAGGCTTGAAGGAGGAGAGGGAGGGAACCACGCAGACACCGGCAGGAAAAGGTTCCTGGAAGCAGAGCAGCCCGTGCAAAGGCCCTGCGCAGAGTAAGCCTGGCACTGAAAACAAGAAAACCAAAGACCTGGAGAGGGGCCGGGGCCTCTGGGGGCCTCAGGGAGCCATGGAGGGTCTGAGCAGAAAGGTGGTGTGGGCTGGCCCAGGTTCGGCGGGAGCGGCCTTCCCCGTCACAGGCCCATTGCCCTGCTCCGTCCACAGCCCTGCTCTCCCCTCCCGATAGTCTAGTCGTAAACATGTTCGTGGGATTGTGTGATCGGCGTGTGCCAGCTGCACCGACAGCTCAACAGGGAAAGACCGTGCCCCAGAGCCCAGCACACAAAGGCCCAGAAAGGGTGAGGTCTGCCCGCCACACACACAACGAGGGGCCTCTCCAGGTGTCTGGAGCCTGGTCCCTCCACCTGCATCGGAAAACTTCACTTCCAAGGGAAACTTGAGACTGAGACAATGGCAAGGAGAGAGGCTGGAAGGACGGAATCTGATGAAGTGTCAGCTCTTGACAGCCGGGCTTGCCAACTCCATATTCTCCATGCACGTAAGTGCCTGTAAGGGGGTCAGCAAGGTCTCAGTGGCAGCAGCGCGGCAGGCCGTGTCTGTGCTATATCTGCAGCGCGCTCGGGCAGGCTGCGCCCCGGGGCCTTATCTCACCGCACAGGCCCCTGCTGACCTCCTGCCGCCCGCTGCGCAATCAGAAGAGAAGAAGCCTCTGCCTTGATATTTCCATTTTTATCTCTTTTACTTACTTCATTTTAATGTCTTTCAGGGAGTATTTTCTTTGCAACAAGGCGAGGCTGCTGGTCGCTTACATCTGTCTGCCACCCCTGCCCTCGGCCAGGCTGGCGATGAGGGTGAGGGCAGGGGTCCCCTTCTCTGCCTCCCCCCGCTCCGGCCCCTGCCTCTTCTCTCCTCTGTGCCTCTGTCCTCCTCCTCCCGCCTTTCGTTCCCCGTCTGCCCCAGCTCCTCCTGCCTGCACTGGGGGCGCTTCCCCAGTGACACTCCCCTCCAGGTCCAAGTCCCACAGCCGCCTGGGGCAGAGCCTTCTGCTCCCCACCCAACAGATATCGCCAACTCCCAGGCCAGTCCCCTCTGAGGGACCAAATACCTAGGGCTCCCCTCCGAGTGTCAATGCGGTGCCTCTGGTGGGCGCAGCTCTCTGAAGAGGAGCCCATCACATGTCCCACCGGAGGAGGGGCGGTGTCGACCTCCTGCCGCAGCTCTTCTGTGCTGTCCAGGAGACGCCTTATCCTCCCTTCACAGATGAGAAAACCGGGGTTCTGAGAGGTTATCAGTCGTCGCCACATTGCTCCTGGCTGGCAGCTGGAGACAGAAAGAGGCAGGAGGACTGGCCAGAGGGGGAGTGAGCCGGCGCCGAGCAAGTGCTCAAGGTTTGCTCACTGCATCTGAGTCTTGCTTTCTAGTCTGTGAGATGGTGACAGTGACATCCTTATCATGACAGCCCACAGGAGGCATCTCCTACCTCAGGCTCCTTCTGCTGAGCCAGCATCCTCCGGGCCCCTCAGCCCCTACAGGAGGCTGAACTAAATGGCAGCCCCAAAAGATATGTCCATGTCCTAAAGCCTGGAACTCATAATGTGACCATATTTGGAAAAAGGGTCTTTGCAGGTATAATTAAGTGAAGGATCTTGAGATGAGATCATCTGGATTAGGACAGGCCCTAAATCACCCCAATAACAAGTGTCCTCAGAAGGGAAGAGGAGACAGACACACACGGAGGAGAGGCCGTGTGGAGACTGGAGCGATGCGGCCACAAGCCAGGGAACCCCGGAGCCACTGTGGCTAGAAGAGGCAGGAAGGCCCCCCTCCTGGAGCCTCCGGGGAACGCAGCCCTGCCCTGCCTTGATTTTTGCACTTCTGGCCTCCAGAACTGGGAGAGAACACATTTCTGTTGTCTTAATGCTCGCAGTTTGTGTTACTTGTTACAGCAGCCCCAGGACACTCACATGGTCCCCACCTGGCTGCAGGCCCCCCCTTGGGTACAGGTGGCCATGCCTGATCCTCCCCAAATCCACAGCAATGACCTGGTGCCCACTACCCAAAGGTTTCAGTGAACGCTGTTGAATGAGTGAATTAACCCAGAGGCAGGGGTCAGGCCCGAGCCTGAGAAACTCAGCTATGTGGGGCACCAGGCACAAAAGCCTTCCGAGGTGCTGAGCTCAGGAACCCATGGCCACAGGACACCACGGCTGCCCCCACCTACCCAGGCCCTAATAAGCAGGTGCCCTCCTCTCCCTGGGAGATGCCGAGATGGTGGCCTCAGAAGAACCAGCAGCCTTGATTCTCAGGTCACCGTGTAGAGGACGGTGGAGATGTCCAGCTCACGCTGACATGGTCCTGACCGGGAAGCGGTGGCCGTGTGAAGCCACTGAGTTCGGGGGGTGGGGCAGCTGCTCCTGCGTCCTCACCCACCTGACTAGACAGCCGTGACCTCAGGCCACATGGGGGCGGGCAGGGGAACCGACAGGCACATGCCTGGTGAGACCTCCTTGCTGTCTTCATAAACATCATGTGACAGCCAGAGGACACTCCCAGGAATTGGGGTGGAGGTGGAGACCGTTGTTTTTGTTTTTTTCATTTAATCCATTCTATTTCATCCGATTCATTTTACCGAGCAGTCACTGCATGCCAGGCACTTTCAAATTCATGATTTCACTTTAATCCTTAGGTATTTATATTCCAGTTTTCAGATGGGCCAAGTAACTTTCTCAGAAATGTAAATAATTTGCTTTATGTCACACAGCTTTAATAAATGGCAGAGACAATATTCAAACATCACAACAATTCTTTACAAGATTCAAGCAAGAAGCTGGTGGCTCAGAACCAAGGTCACGACTGCCAAATTTCTAGAGTGATGCTGCTTGGGAAAATCCTGGTGCACTTGAACGTGCCTGGCTGGGTTCAGGTGTTTTAAAGGAGCTCATCAGCCCGTCACTGGTTGGTCACCACAGCCTGTTCATACACTAGCAAGGAAGTGGGGGACATATGTCGGGGATTCCTAGAACCCACGGGCCTGCTCCATCAACACACTTACAAATACTTGCCCAGATGCTGGCATGGAGACAGGAAAATGAGGAGCTCACCGATTTACAAGTTTCTGTCTCTGCTGGCCCATATTAGGCGGGTCTCCCGCAGACGGGTCTCGGACAGGCGGGTCTTGCGCAGGTGGGTCCCGGGCAGGCGGGTCTCACACAGGCGAGTCTATGCAGGCGGGTCTCACGCAGGCGGGTACTGCGTGTTGGGAGGAACAGAGGCAGCAGGCAAGGTTATACTTAAGAGAGGCCCAGAAGAAGAGCCTTGTAGGGTGCTGGAGCTGGAACAGCCCTCGAGGAGGACGAGGCGCAGGGTGGATGGAAGGACAAGCCTAGGTTGCACAGCAAGAGTGACACATGACAGTCCCTGGGACCCCACACTGGGTGCCACCCAGCCTGACTCCTTACCCCAGCGCACACTGCAGACACTGTCTCCACTCCATTGAACAGCCAGAAAGACTGAGGCCCAAGAGCCAGAAAGACCACAGGGGTGTGTGGGCTCCCCACCTCTGGCCCGGCACAAGAAAACACCCACTCTGAGTTACAGCACCTCCAGCCAACGGGACGCCCTCACGCTCCCCTTAACACGATTAGTTGCAGCCAGGAGCTCCACCAAACCTCTACCCTAACTTCCAGATGCTCTGCAGGGAGAGGTGACCTCCAGCCACGCTGGACCTGCCCCCTCTGCCCCACATGCTAGTGGGTTGGTTCCTTCTCCCACATTCTCTCCTTGGCCGTCCCATCCTCCATCCCTCCCTCACCTCTCCCCCTCCCAGCTGTGCAGACCCCAGCCCAGGTGAAGCCAGTTTGATGAGGGCTTTTCTGTTCTGCGCAGCTAAACTAACCCCCTGAGACAGTCCTCTTCAGACCCCCGCCCCCAGAAGCACAGGGCCCTCCTAGGAGCCCCCAGCCCCCAGCACCACCCCAGCCTTGGGGCACCCAGCCTTCTCTTGCCCTTCCAGAAGGGCCCCCCCAAAACTGAGCGCCTGGCTGTCTATACCACGGTGGCTGAAAGTTTTGGGACACCTGATGCTGGCAGGTGTTGGTGAGAATGAAGGGCAGCTGGAATCTCCAACATGCTGGAGGCAATGAAAAACTGGAACCATGACTTTGGAGAACAGTTTGGAAGTTTCTTATCAAATCAAACATACTTGCTATTTGACCAGTAGTTCCCCTCACAGGGACATGGATGAAAGAATTTAAAATGTACTTGTAAACAAATGCTCATAGCAGCTCTGTTCACTGATAGTAGTGAAAGACTGAAAACAAGCCGCAGACTGTCAGCAGGTGAATGGATAGACACCGTGTGGTCTAGTGAGGAGCTGGGAAACTGCCCAGCTGTGGGAAGAATGAACCAGCAACCCGCACACACAGACGCATCTCAGCCACGTGCAGAGAGCGTGTGTTGTGTGAGTCTACAGACACGAAGCTGCAGAACTGGCAACACTGACCTCACAAAGACCAAGTCAGATCGGCATTGAGTGGGAGAGGTGGGCAGACTGGGGAGGAACGGGGTGATGGCCATGTCTGCCTTCCCTGGAGGGACAGTCGCCTAGGCTCATGTGCTTGCCCAGACTCGCTGAGCCATGTGCGTTTGGTTGTATATAAATTCCACTGCGGTGAAGTTGGTTTAGTGAGTGTGACACAGAGCAGGCTGCTGTGCTGAGGTCTCAAGCAGCTCCAGTCCTGTGGCTTCCCGCAGCATGTGCACCTCCTGCTCACGTTGCAGGGTGGGGGGTGCAGGCGAGCTGTGGCCGTTCTTATTCCAGGACCTGGAATCAGCCCCGTGGTGACATTCTGTCCTCGCGTAAAGGGATGAGGAAGAGTGGGGCTGGAGACCCCTGGCCACTCCTGAAGCTGCTGCTTGGACATAGCAAACATCAGCCCCACTGGCCAGATGCCCCATGGCAAAGCCTGGCACTGACCAGGCGGTTCGTATCCCCTCCCTGGAGAGGGTAGTGGGTGCCATGTGAGTCAGGAGGCTGGTGACCCAGCTGGAGACACCCCGGGGAAGCCAGCACAGGTCTCCAGGGCTCCGAGCTGGGTGGGGGCTGGGCAAAGAGGGGGGCAGAAGGCAGTGTGGGTGGAGGTCCCCCTACACAAAGCCAAGAGGACCAGTGTGTCCATGGGATGGGAGTAACACGCTCGCCGGGTGCCGCAGCCCATACTGGACACTAGACACACCTCAACTCCCTGATCCTCACATGGCTGGGGTGGGAATCCCTGGGAGGAGGTGAAGGAAACAGGGGCAGGGACAGAGCCCACTCTGCCATGCAGCGAGCGAGAAGGCACGTGAGTTGGGCAGCTGGTGCAAGCCTCACGCCCCACCTGCGGGCTCTTGGGTGTGGAAGTAGAGAGGAGGCTGGGGCTGCCCAGGGGCCAGAGCCTCTGCCCAGCCTCTGCTGCCCAACACAGCATTCCCAGCCTCCCCTCGGCCAGGAACATGCCCTGCCCCACCTGCATGCCTGCCACACCGAGCTGCCAGGCCGGCCAGCACCTGCCTGTCTGCCTCCTCTCCCAGGTGGCAACTGTTTTAGAGCTAAGTCTTTGCAGCTGGATCAGGCACCATGAGGATGCACTACCAAGTCCCAGCCTTCCCTACGTGGAGGCGGGAGTCAGCCGGGGGTGCCAGCCAGCCTCAGCCCCAACAGGAGAGCGACGTACAGATGCCTGGTTTCTGGAGCCAGGCAGCCGTCTCTGGCAGAAGCTCCAGTATGCCGCCAGGTCCTGCAGAGATGGAGCAGTGGACCGCGGCAAATACCTCATTGCAGCCAGAAATCCTGCATGATCAAGGTCCCACCAGCCCCACAGTTTCAGTCCGTGTCATGCTGCTATAACAGAATACCTGAGACTGGGTAGTTTATAAAGAGAAGAAGTTCATTTCTTACAGTTCTGGAGGCTGGGGAGTCCAAGATTGAGGGCCTGGTGTCTGGCAAGGGCCTTCTTGCTACATCGTCCCTGGTGGAAGGTGGAAAGGCAAGAGAGCACAAGAGGGAAAGGGGCTGGAATCTCCTCTCATCAGGGGCCCACTCCTGCACCGGCTGACCCAGCCTGCAGTAATGCATTAATCCATGACCTATCACCCCTTAAAGGTTCCAGCTCTCCACACTGCTGCATTGGGGATTAAGTTTCCAACACATGAACATCGGGGGACACGGTCAGACCATAGCACCCACCAAGCCATGAGGCCAGGTAGCCGGCTGCTGCCAGTCATCAGGTGGGAGTGGTCCATTCAGATGGGCATGAGTGGGCTGGGCACAGGACAGCTCAGGAATAGGAGTCTCCAAGCTGCCGCCACTGTCACACCAGGGCCCTCTCTGCATGCACCTGTGGTTGCAGGGAGGGGGCCGCTGTGGCCAGGTGACAGGGCAGGAGAAAATCTGGCTCAGTTCCCAGAGGGGTCCTTTTCATGTGCTGATGAGGTGACCATGGTCAGCTGCAGTCCAGCAGCCCCACTGGGGGAGCCTGAATGGCAGCAGGGGCAGACCTTGTCCCTTCAACTGCCTCAGTGCCAACTTCATGGACACATGAACAGAGCAGCCATGGTGGGGGGGACTGGAGGCTGTAATGGGCCCGACAGCAAGGCCTGCCACAGCTGGAGAGTGGTCCCCTTGGGATGGCCCCATCACCATGCCCCAGTGTGACACCGTCTGCCAAGGAAACCCCCACCTACTGATGCAGGCTGATGACACTGAGTCTGTTCACTGTGAGTCGCTCTTTCTGATGTGGGCCCTCACCGGCCCTTTATTGAAGGGCTTCCAGGCAGTCTCATCACTGACCGGGGTCTTGCCTAACTCTGCCTCAGACCAAGGGGCCCACTCTGCAGCCAGGGAAGTCCGTGCACAGTGGCAAATGTCCAGGGGACCCTGGCTCTGCCATCACATCACCACCCGGAGTGGCTGCCCTCACAGAGTGACCGAAGGGCACATGTGGGAGCAAAATGGAGGCAGCAACTCAGAGTCATGGCCTGCGAGGTCAGAGCATCTCATCCCGGATCGACAGCCACATGTGTCTGTGTGTCCCGCAGGCTAACCCTGCCTACTGACCATCCCCGTCACCCACTCGGGAGGCGTTTGGCTCAAATATTTTCGTAGCATTTCCCTTTAGTTTAGCCTTTTGCTTTTCAGCTATATCTCCAAATTGCTCTTTTCAGTGGCTGCTCTAGGAAGACAATATACACCCTTAGTTTACCGTGGTCTGCTGTGACTTAGTATCTGCAGTTGGTACTGAGGTCGGATCCCCCACGGGGAGGACTCGCCGTCCTGTCAGCCACTCGGAGCCCCCAGGAAGACCGCATCTCGCTCAACCGCACCCTGCTTCCTCTCTCTTCCTTTGACACGTGTCGGCCCTGCACGTCTTACCTGCCACACTCAAGTCCTGTCATCTGTCTCTTGAGACCTTGTCCTGTGAGCGTGCTGTGCCACTTTGTAAAGATGGAAGTCTTCACAACAGTGTAATTCCACTTGCCCCTCACCCATTGTGCTGCTGTTGACCTGCGTGTCCTATGCATCACACATTATGAATCTTGTGATACCATAAGTGTGTGCACACATGTGGACATCTGCTTTAAACAGTTGTCTTTAAAAGAAATGAGAGAAGAAAAAATCCTCTTGTTTTTGCTCACACAGTTGTAGGTTCGGTATTCTTCCTTCCTGCAGACTTGAGTGTCCATTTTGTGGTGATTACCTGACTTTAGTACTTTCTGTCGTGCAGGTCTTATGACAATGGATTTTCTCACCTTTCATTTATTTCAAATGCTTTTACTCCATTTTCATTTTGAAGGATGTTTTTGCTGGTACACAACTGCCGGCTGATGGTTCCTTCCTTTCAGCCCTTCAAAGACGTCCTCCACTGTCTTCTGCAGTCACCGTCACCCACACCTTTGTCCCCATGTGTAATGTGTCCTTTTCGTCTGGCTGCTTCCAACATTTTCTTTAGTTTTCAGTAGTGTGACTATGATGTGCCTACATGTGGTTTTTTAAAATATGAATAAATAAAGGATAATATTTAAGTTTAACTGAGATTCTTGGGTCTGGAAATTTATGCTTTCACTAAATGTAGGGAAGTTTTGGCCATTATTTAAAAACAATTTTTTTTTTCTGCTCTAGTTTCTCTCTCCTCCCATTCTGGGACTACAGTTGTACGTATATTAGGTAGTTTCATATTGTTCTACACGTCACTTGGCTCTGTTCCTTTTTTCAGTGTTTTTTAAAATTTCTATTTTTCAGAATGAATTATTTCTACTGTTCTGTCTTCAAGTTCACTAATTCTTTCTTCTGTAGTTGCTATTTTATGTTAAGCCCATCCAATGAATTTTTTATTTCAGATGTTGTACTTTTCATTTCTAGGATTTCTATTTGTTTCTCTTTGGTTTCACTTGTCTTCTGTGAAACCCTGTCTGCTCACTCATTACGACCATATTTTTTGTTGAGCATTTGAGCACCTTTATAATAGCTGCTTTAAAGTCCTTGTTCACTAACTCTAATATCTGGGTTATCTGAGTGTCTACTGCTATTAACCGGTTTTTCTATTGCCTGTGGGTTTTCCTATTTCTTCATATGTCTAGTAATTTTTCATTGCATATTAAATATCAGGGATGATGTATTGTAGATGTTCTGGACTCCATTTTTTCCTTTGAAGAATGTTGATTTCTCCCCTCTTTTCCTGCTTTTTCTGGTTTTAATTGAACATTTTATAGGATTCCATTTTATCTCCTCTTCTAGCGTATCAATTATACTTCTTTAAAAATTTTTAGTGGTTGCCCTAGACTTTACAGTGTACATTTTTAACCAATCTAAGCCCACCTTCACATAACACTACACTGCTTCACATGCAGTACAAGTACCTTACACCAGCCTATTCCAATTCCTCCCTCTCATCCTGTGACATTGCTGTGTTTGCTGCCCTTTCCATATGCTGTAATCACATTATTATATATTTAACCACTTTATAACACATTATTACTACTACAGTAGTAGTTATTACAGTCATAGTCCTCTAATATACATATTATAGTAATATAGTGTATACACTATAGTACTTACCTAGAACACATAGTATACAGCCTATATATTATAGTATTTATAACTGTAATAATAGATATTACAGTTCTTTTATATCAATTAAAAATTAGTAAATAGAAGATTTTATTTGGCCTTCATTTATTTCTTCTTTGATGCTCTTCCTTTCTTTCTGTAGATCCAGGCTTCTGACCTCTATCATTTTCATTTTGTCCGAGGACTTCTTTTAAAATTTCTTGCAAGGCAGGTCTGCTGGTGATAAATCCCCCAGCTTTTGTTTGTCTGAGAAAGCCTTTGCTTTCCCTTCCCTTTTGAAGGATAACTTCACTGACCTCTAGGTTGGGTTTTGTTTTGTTTTGTTTTTACCATCGGAATGAAAAACCTTGAAATATTTCCCTCCACTCTCTTATTGCATGAGTGGATTTGACAAGAAATCTGTTGTGATGTTTGTTCTTCTGCAGGTCAGGCTCCTCCTCTGACTTTCGATATTTTCTCTTTGGCTTACTGCAGTTTGAGTGTGAAATGCCTAGGTGTGGGGTTTTGGTTTTTTTTTTTTTTTGGTTCTTCCTATATTATTGTTGTTTTATCCTGCTTGCTATTCTCTGAGCTTCCCGGATCTGTGGCTTGCTGTCTGTCATTCATTCTGGAAAGTTCCTGGCCATTACTACTTCAGATGTTCCTTCTGCTACATTCTTCCTTTCTTCTCCTTCTGGTATTCCAGCTGTGCCTGTGTGAAACCTCTTGATTTTGCCCCACTGTTCTTGGATATTCTGTTTTTTCATTTTTCCTCTTTTTTTAAAGAATTGTGGTAAAAAAAAAAAAAAACATTAAAATTTATCATCTTAATCACTTTTAAGTGAATAAGATCAGTAATGTTCAGTACATTCACATCGTTGTGCAGCAGATCTCCAGAGCTTTTTCATCTTGCAAACTGAAACTCTGCCCCTATTTATCTCCCCTCCCCACTATCTCCAGCCTATAAGTCCTCCCAGAGTCCCCCAGGAAACCTTCAGAGGAACCCAGAGAAGCTGGAGAGGCCAGCCTCACAGCCAGACAGTGGCAGGATGGCGTAGACACAGGCTGGAGGTAAATCTACAGCAGCTGTCTGCCATCCTTCCCTGGCCACCCACCTTAGAAAACTTCCTGAGCAGCCTGAGGCAGGAGGGAACACCCTGGCTGACCCCTGGAAACTCTGGCACATCCCAGGCAGCAGCCCTGTCTTGGGCCCTGTGAAGGCCTTGGAAGCCTGTCCATCCCTGAGTTGCAAGTGGCCTCCTGCTCCTCCTGGCCAGGCCCTAGGTGCTTGGTCCCCTGCAGAGTCCATCAAGCCAGAGAAAATGCATTCCCACACAGACCTAGGCAGGACCATGTGGCTGCTGGCCTGGCCCTCCCCGAGCTCAGGCACATGCTGGCCTGGGTCTGGGATTGGCCTCCAGGGCTGGGTGTCCGGAGGGCTGCCACTCAGGGACTGTGCGTGCACAGCCCAGATTATGACCTGAGGGCACTCGTGGGGAGCCTTCAGTAAATGCTTCTTGACTCCATCTCAAAACCCGTATTATTGGCCTGATGGCGTGCCACCAGCCTCTCAAGGATCCATCCCAGCCACGTGAGTAAGACTAACAGGAATGTACGAATGGCTTCCCGGCAGGAAGCCGGGGTGGGGGCTATCCACCCACAGCAGAGCTCATTACCACACAGTCTCCACCAAGAGCACAGCCCCAGCTCAGCTGTCAGAATCCTACATCCTGCCCCCAGTGCAGAAAAACCCTCCCACCTGAGGTTGGGGCAGGGGAGAAACCCAGATTAACTGTTGTGGGTTGAATCGAGCCCCTCCCCCCAAATTCATATGTTGAAGTCCCAACTCCCAATGCCTCAGAAAGTGACCTTATGTGGAAACAGGTCTTTGCAGATACACTCAAGTTAAAATGAGATCACTAGGGTGGCCCTAACCCAGTATGACTGGTTTCCTTATAAAAAGGGAAATTCTGGACACAGACTTGCAGACGGAGGAGAGCCGTGTGAAGACAAGGCAGAGATGGGCGTGATGCTTCTGCAAGCCAAGGAGCCCCAAAGATTGCCTACACACCAGCAGAATCCAAGAGCAGCCCAGAGCAGGTCTCCCTCCGAGCCTCAGGAGGAGCCAGCCCTGCTCACACCTGGGTCTCACACTTCTGCCTCCAGCGCTGGGGGATACTAAATTCCCGCTGTTTAAGCTGCCCCAGGAAATTTATGCACTAACCATCTGAACAGACTCCGGCTGTTGCTGTGGTGCTAGGGCAGGGTCTCAGAAGCCCCTGGGCCAGGGGCTGCCCTTTAGTTGCTGGAAATTGGGGGTGGGGAGTGGGGAGAGGGGCTGGGAGGCCTCGACTTGGTGGGGGACTCAGACGGGGGCGGGGGCAGCCAGCTGTTCCTGTTTCAGTATCTTCATGCTGGGAGCAGCCAGATGCTGGACCAGGTTGGGGACAGACTATGATCAACCCGTGTATGAGCATGGTCCCCCCAGGCCCTGCTCAGGGCTTCACCCATGCCCTCGGTCAGTGTTTGTCAGACTGCAGGAGGTGACCCCTCAGCAGGACGCAAACCTGTCAAATGGATCAGGACAGCATTATATTTATTGTGGTAAAATACACATGACAAAACTCACCATTCATGGCATTTAATGTGTTCTCAGTGTTTGCAGCCACCACCTCCAGCTCCAGAACTTCCCACCGCCCCAGAAGGAAGCCCGCCCCCAGCCGTCTCTCCCCAGCCCCCTCCCCAGCTCCTGACAACCACTAATCTGCTTTCTGTCTCTATGGATTTCCCCTTTCCATTTTGTGTAAATAGATCATGCTAGATGTGGCTGGTTCTTTCACTGAGCATGTTTTATGACCAGCATTTTTTTTTTTTAATGGATTAGAATAAAATGTAAATATGAGCTCTGGTGGGCGCAAGCCCCGGGACCCAACAGGTCTCCCTGACTGAACCCCAGGGAGACTCTCGCGGTGCCCCTGGATGCTCAGAGGGAGTTTATGAGAAAGACAATGACTGCTTTTCTCTGCTCACATGACACCTCGCTCCTGACACTACACGTGTGGGTTTCCACGCCACACGGTTCTCCAGTTCTCTGTGGACCATGTGGGGTATCCCACAACTGAGCTCAATTCTGCCACCATCTACCTGGTGTGAGCACAGACCCCACGAGCCTGACCCACTGCAGACTCAACCACAAGTCCAGGCCTCCTGCTATAAATTGGGGGTTCCCACAGCCTCCTCCTCGGGCTCGATAGTTTGCTCGAGCAGCTCGCAGAACTCAGAGAAGCACTTGTGATGTTCACCGGTTTATGATGAGGGACATTACAAAGGACACGGATGAACAGCCCAATGAAGAGGGACAGGATGAGCCCCTGAGGGGTCGCAAGGAGCCTCTGCCCTCCCCGCACATGGCGTGCTACCAACCCAGAAGCTCCCGAACCCTGTTTTGGGGGATTTTTATGGAGGCTTCGTCACATGAGCATGATTGATTATTAACTCAATCCGACTGAAAGCTTCAAGCTTCTAACCAGGGCTGGGTCTTTCTGGTGACCAGCCCCATCCAGGAACCACCAAGAGACGCCTCATCAGAACCAAAGACCCTGTGTCAGGAACCAGGACAGAGACCCAATATGTGTTTCTTACTATGTCACAGTTTGTGTAGTGAAGAACCCAGGACGGCCCCGTGGGGTGGGCAAATAGAGCAAGGTTGCTTCTTACAAAGGGATATTGCGTGGGATGTACCTGAGAACCCAACAGCTCCACTCCCCACGGAGAGAACTCGGGCAGGAAGCAAGCAGAAGCTGAGGCAGAAGCTGTCTCCAGGCCTGGTCAGAGCAGACACGGCACCCGCTGTGACAGGCATGTGCACACACACGGAGAAAAGCAGAGCACTGTTCCCAGAGGGCGTCCCGGGACAGGCCTCCTGCAGCCTGCGGGAGGACACGGCAGGAGGACGTGGGGGAAGGACGGGGCGGGTGGACTGGGCGGGAGGACGATGCGGTAGGACACGGGGGGGGGGGGGAGGATGGGGAGGGAGGACACCGGGGGAGGACTGGGTGGGGGGGATGCGGGGTGGGGGGGACGCGGGGGGCGGACGCAGGTGGGCTCCAGGCATCAGCGCGGTCTGTTGCCGGCCTACATGGTTGCCCGAGGGTGTGTGTGCTTCACAATGAAAAGGTGAGAGAAATGCTAAAATAAATAAAATAGAAGCATTTCCACGTCTAACGGTGAGGATAAGGACTGTTCTAGGCAGCGTGTAAGTATAAACACACACAGCTTTTATGTACATGCATAGGTAAATAACACACACTGCATATATAAATGACACAGTTGTGTTATTTATAGAACACACGGGTATGTAAGTATTGGGAGGGAATATAAAATGTATTTCTCACTATAGATTGTACTCAAAAAGTCTTGAAGCCACAGACCTGGGCAAATCTTGATAAAAACATCAGGAAAATCGGTTTCACCTGATTCCTGTTACCAAGGCTTCTGAGGAGTGGGGAACAGCAGGGGGTGCCATAGTTAGGGATGGGAGGCTAAACCCTAAACCCAGGTCCTCTGTGGGAGGGGAGTCCTCCCCCCAAGTCCCTCCGTGGAGTCAGAAAGAGCCCTGGCCATGACTGTGAGGCCCGCCCGGCTCAGGCTATGGTTTCCACCAGGAGTCCCGCAGCTTGGGGCACCCGGGCCCTGCAGCCAGCTAAGCTGGGCAGGCCAGGGTCCACATCTCACCCATGGGGACCAGATGGCTGGGTGTCTGGCACTTGGAGATGGCGCTAGGTTTAATTTCTAGCTCCACCTATCCTTCCTGGGAGACCTTGGCCCTCAGTACCCTCCATCCAGTGGGAGAGAAAAGGGAAAGAAGACAGGGCCTTCAACAGGGTCCAGCTGCCCCGCCACAGTTCCCCGTGGCCACGAGGAGGACCCAGAATGGCAGCTGAGAGAGAATGGACAGTGATGGACAGGACCCTCTGGGCTCTCCCCCAGCCATGGGTGCAGGTCCCCCCACCTGTCAGCACAGGCTGAGCTGACCTCACCTCAACGACCTCAGTCCCCAGTACTCCAGCTGCAGTGGCCAGTCTCCTTCTGGGCAGGTCCTGGTCCCTATCCTGCCATGGGGACCCTGGTACTGGGGCCCCCTCAGCTGTCCCTGGACCTCAGGGAACCCATGTGTGCAGAACCTGACAGGAAGGAGGGGCATGGCCAGTGGCTCCAGGGGACCTTGGAAGATGCCACCTGTCGGGCCTCAGTTTTCCCATCTGCAGACCGTCCTGTTTTTCTTGCTGCCTCCACCTCTGCTCTGTAGTCCAGCCCCAGCCTCAGACTCCCGAATCACAGGCCCCTCGCCGGTCTCCGCCTTTCCCGTTGTCTCTGTGGAAAGGGGTGAGCATCTGCTCTGTTTCTTCTTCCCCTCTTGAAACAAGACCAGCAAGATGTTCATTACGTGAAGCAGACAGCTTGTCGCGTGAATCCCAAAGCTAGATACAAGCATATTTGTTTAGTTCCAACATGTGTCTGAGCAAAAATCTGAAGGAGGTGGAGGCTGAGCCCTGCTGGCCTGGGGGAGAGTGTTCCAGGAAAGGGAACACAGTGCGGGGGCCCTGGGATGACCGCGTCAGCTCCCTTTGGAGCAGACCCCTGGGCCCCACCCCAGCTGCAGGCCGGGGCTGGGCTCCAAGTAGGGGCTCACGGCAAAGGTGCACAGCTGGACTCAGGGTCCCTGCCTCCCAGCTGGTGGGCAAGACTCTTTGTGGGTCTATCCCAGGGTGCTCCTCCCAGTGGTGGGGGAAGGAGCCAACCCCTTCTGGAAGCTCCCAGGGGGAACCGGGGACTGGGGCAGCAGGTGCTGCTTCTAACAGCCTTGACTGGCTGCCAGTCGGCTCTGAAATCCAGAGCACATCTGTGCTCATCAGTTGGCCGACAGATGGGCCCCGGCTTAATATTTTTGGATTCGGTTAGACTTGGGGGCTGATGAAAACCGATACAGAGCACAGGTGTGACAGAGCAAAACAGCAGCACCCTGCAGGGGCGGGGGCAGGGGTGTCATCAGCAGGCAGGGGAGGGACCCAGTCTCAGTCTCACTGGGACATGGGAGCCAGGCCCAGGAGCTGGTGGGAGACACTCCGGGTGCCCTGGGGAAGGGTCCGCCTTTTCACCTTGGGTCAGCTGCCGGTGTCAGTAGAAGCTTCTTGCTTCTGATGCTGTGACCCCAGTTCATTCTGGCCGTCATAACGGCCAGCCAAGCTGGGCTGCCGGAGATAAATCCAGACAAAGGCAGAGTGGGGCCAGATGGCAGCTACCACTGCCAAGGCTCCCACTAACAACCTCTCATGTCACTTATTCTCAACACTGGCAGGAAAGCTCCACCCCTGCCCTCTATCTCTCTGGCCACCTTCAGGGCCGGCCTGGGGGAAGTTCCCAGGAACCAAGATAACACTGCCGGATTTCAGAGCTCCAACCAGATCCCACGGAGACAATGACCCCACAGCGATTGTTTGGGAGGGAGACAGGGTGATGAGGCGAACTAGGCGGCTTGGGATGATGGCCAGTTCCTGCGGCCAAGGTCATCCAGCCAGTCAGCAGCAGACCAGGCCTGGTCCCCGGCCCACCCTGCCCAGGGCACTTTCTACAGCTGGAGCTCTGCAGAGAGTGACAAGCCTCTCCACAATGTTCCTCCAAGCTCATCTGACAGCGGCTGGAGCAAAGACTGCTGCCCTCGCCAACCCCAAGACCCACTGCGTTCAGTGCACATTCTCTTGTGTGCAAGGATGTGAGATCCTGTGTCGCCAGCCTCATCTTCCCCACCACCACCCCCATGGCCTGCTGTGTGTTAGGTTTTCCATCAGTCATGGGGTGGCATTGGAGAAACAAGTTCCCACCTTCAGGGGCTCTGGTCTTTCTGGAAAGAGAGGACTCACACACATTACAAACATGCAAACACACACGTACCCTCTGCCAACAAGTGATCAGATGTGTAGCGTATGGTAGTCACATCTGGCTTCCTGGCCAGTACACAGGAGACTTCAGGTCACTCATTCATTCATTCAAATACATACTTAGCACCTATATGTGCCAGGCAGGGTTCTAGGTGCTGGGGACACATTGTCAGAGAGACAGGAAGACCCATGGACCATCATCACCACCCTAAGATGTGTTGCCCCCATCTAGAGTACACATGAAGGGCCCAGTCCCGAGCCCAGGACCCAGTGGAGCAGGGGCACTGAGGCCCTCGTGGGGGGGCTAGTGTCTGCCCTTGACACAGCCCACAGCTTCCCCACCATTGGGGTCTGAGTGCCAGCAGTGTGCAGGCCCCGCCCCAGCCTCGGGGAGGCTCCATCTCTCCTCCAGGTCCCAGCACCTCTGCTCCCTCAGAGCCCTTCCTTCCATCCCCAGCTCCCTGGCAGCCGGGTACAGCCACCCAGCCCAGCTTAGCCAATAAGCTGGAAGGGGATCTGCCTGGAGGTTTCTGGGAAAGATTTTCCTCCCTGGTTCCTTTTTCCCTTCCCCAAATGCAGTGGTCAGAAGTTGTGATAGCTGGAGCCACTGCAGCCATCATGAAGCTGAGAGGTGACAGCCAGGAGGCGCAGAGAGAGCCACTGATGCGCTGCCCCTGGCCCAGACAGTCAGGTGTCTTTCTTGTTAACCACGGTACTGATAGTCGGACACTGTCACTCGCAACTGAAGGCGTCCTGACTGAAAAGCAGGCAGATCAAAGCCTCTTGCCCATGAACCCCTGGGCTTGACCTGGGCCACAGCCAGCCATGCAGGGGCCTACAGTGGGGGAAGAACCAGGACAAAATCCATCCCTCTCCTCACTGTCCAGTGACCTTGAGCAAGTCACCAAAACCCTCCCAACCCCAGGCCTCTGTTTCCCCATTTTAAACTGGAGAGGGCCCTGTGAGCCCCTCTCTGAGCCCTTTCCAGTGTGCCCATGTCTGAAATCATGGCATGAGGCCATGGCCAAGGGCTTTGCCAGCTCAATTCACCCATGACTCCATGGCTTTAGGAGAGGACACTTGAGCTGGGCTGTGAGGGAAGGAGGCCACAGTGGATGTTGCTGGGGAGGGGGTTTCGTAAGAAACAGTCTGAAGCCGCAGTCGTGGAGATGAGCACGGAGGCAGCTTGCCCAGGGCCTCGGATGCTGGGTCCAGACTTAGCCTTGATCTGACGGTGATGGGGAGCCAGTGAACATTCTTGAAGAAGCCGTCCCACTGGTCCAGTCTGAGTCTTGGCTCTGCTCCCGTCTCCCAAGGGTCCTGGGTATATCTCGAGGTGTGTTGAGGAGGCTCCACTGGCAGAATTCTGAGGTTTCAGCATGGTGGGAGGATCCCTGAGAAGACAGTCTTTAGACGGGCCATCTGGTTTACCACCCAGGGACACAGGTGAGCACCTGGTTCTTTCCCCACCTGGGCTGGAGCCAAGATTGTGGAATAGAAAAATAGCAAGTGGCCACAGAGGGGTCCCCATCCTCCCATCCTCACGCCAGGGCAGCAGGCCCATCCTGCAGACTCCAGACACCCCTGGGGGTAGGGGGAGATGCAGTCTGTCCCGCACACGCTCTTCCTCCTAGCCACTGCGAGTGAGGCTGCAGCCAGAAGAGGAGCCATATGGCCCAGACGCCACTTCCACAGAGCCGCTCGGGAACGAGACCTCCCTCCCAGCTGCTCTCGCTGCCGAAAATATTTACATCCAAATACGTCCCAGTGCGCCATATTTTTGCCTCAAGCCAGCCTGGGAGTCTGTCCTCACCACCTGGGAGGTTGCGGTGCCTGGTTGAGGGAGGGTCTTGCCTTCTGGAAGCTGACAGCGATCTTGTGGCTGAATCAGCAGCAACTCCGCTAAGCCCCTAGTGAGGACTGCGGGCCAGGTGCCCAGCTGCAGGGCACGCCTGCCTCGGGGCCTGTGCGCGTGCAGCTGGCTCTGCCGAGTGCGCGTCTCCCACCCCTCCCACCCTCCTCTCTGCAGAATGCATGCTTTATCACCTTGTTGCTTGTGGTGTTCTCTGTCCCCCTGCACGTGTGACTGCCCTGGCACCAACAGCAGCATCCAGCTCCCAGTAGGTGCTCAATCAATGCGTGTGTGCTGCACGAGAAACTGAGCATGCGTGGGGACAACACTGAGAGCCAGGAGGTCCTGCCGACCCCTGTGTGGAGTGGGGCAGGTCACCCAAATCGTTGACCTCTGTTGTCAGAGAAGTCAACAATTGCAGCTGCAGTTCCCTGCTGTCCAGGTCCTGCGGCCGCTGTAACAAAGCACCACAGACTGGGGGCTTAAAACAGCAGAGAACTGTTCTCATGGTTCTGGAGGCCAGAGTCCAAAATCAAGGTGTCGACAGGGCTGTGCTCCCCCTAAAGCTTGAGCAGGTGTCCTGTGATGGGCGGTGCTGTATCTCCCAAATTCACGTGTTGACGTCCTACCAGTACCTCAGAATGGGGCTGTGTCTGGAGACAGGGACTTTACGTAGATAATTAAGCTGAAGCAAGGCCATCAGGGCAGGGCCCTAACCCAATAGGACTAGTGTCCTCATAAGAAAAGGAGATTTGGACACCAGGACATGGGCACACAGAGGAAGGAGCCCGCGAGGACCCCTTGAGGCCAGGAGGGAAGCCTCAGGAGAAGCCAGACCTGTTAGCACCTTGATCTTGGTCTTCATCTTCCAGAACCTTGAGAAAACACACTTCTGTGGTGGAAGCCCCTGTCTGAGGCACAGTAAGTCGTCCCTCCTTACCCGCGGGATGCCAGAAACCGCGGATGATGCTGATACCCACGTATACCATGCTTTTTCCTGTACGTAGAAACCTACATGTGTGGATGCACAGGACAAAGGGCTGATGCACATGCTGGGCCGGACAGAGAAGGACGGCGGGAGGTCTCATCACACTGCTAAGAATGGCATACGATTCAAACTTGTGAATTATTTCTGGAATTTTCCATTTAATATTTTTGGACTGCGGTGGACCATGGGTAACTGAAACCTCAGAAAGTGAGGCCATGGATGAGAGAGTGCCTGCTGTATTTTGTTATGGCTAACACACCTTTCTGCCTCCTCCAGCTCCTGGTGGCCGCAGGCAGGCCTTGGTGCTCCTTAGCCCGTGGCCACATCACTCCAATCTCTGCCTTCATCCTCCAGAAGCTCTGATGTCACTGTACCCACCACGTCTTAGTGGCCCTGGCCACAACCCAGAGTGCAGCCTCAACCAGCAGCCCATAGACATGTGGTGTGAGCGAAGGGCTGTGGCAAGGCTGCACTCTGGGGATGTTTGCTATGCATGCTGCTGCGGCTCCCGTTGACCTGGGCTCAGTGCAGAGAAGGACCCGGGCTGGACGCTCAGGCAGCCCCGCTCTGCACTTGCTGTGTGACCTGGGTCAGTTCTGGACACATGCTGAGCCTCTGTGTCCTCATTTCTCAAGTGAAATGCAGGATCACTCCCAAGCTCCCTTCTCTGATGGCTTAAAGCAGCAACTGCAAGTTCTCCATCCCTCTGTCAGTCGAGCCCTGGGGTCGAGGTTATGCCCCTGCCTCTGGCTGGTTCGCAACTGCTTTGACCAGCGCCTCCAGTGCAGGTGATGCTGTGTGATTTCCAGGATGGGTCTGCTTTGTTTCTTCAACTCCAGTGCTGCAGGCCCATGTGACAAGTCAGGGCACCCTGTGGCCAGCACACTGTGGGAAGCCTAGGCCACGAAGAGAGGCCACAGGTGGCACGGGCAGCTCGTCCAGTCGTCCAGCCCTCCCAGCCTCTAGATGCCACAGAGCAGAAACGAGACATCCCCACAGTGCCTGCCCAAATTCCTGACCACAGAGTCCATGGGCCCAATAAATGCACGTGCTTTACACCATTAAATTTTGGAGTTTGTTACTCAGCAATAGGAATCAAAACACCTTCCACACCCAACCTCCGTAGTTCCATGGGAGAGTGGAAAAGTGGACAGTTCCCTGGAAACAGCAAAAATTTAAAATGAAATTAGCCTGAGGAGCGAGATTCAGTGAGTTGCTGGGGTTGACGCACTTTTTTTCACGTATTAATTCAGTATTAGTTGAGTGTCTGCTGTTTGCCACGCACCGTTCTGTACTCGGGATAAAGCGGTGATAAAACATGACAAGGACAGCTAAGAATTTCTATAAAACTGAACACGCTCTTATTGCAAGATTCAGCATGCCCACTCCCCAGTATTTACCTGAAGGAGTTGAAAACTTCTGTCCACACAAAATCGTGAACACCAGGTCCATGGCCACTCTGTCCACGATCGCCAAAACCTAGAGGTGACCAAGACGTCTCCCAGCGGGTGAGTGGGTAAATAAACTGTGCATCCAGACAATGGAACGTTACTCAGTGCTACAAAGAAACAAGGGGTCAGGCTGTGAAAAGACTTGGAGGAACCTTAAATGCACATTAGCAAGTGAAAGAAACCACTCTGAAAATGTGACAACTGTATGATTCCAGATGTAGGACATTCTGGAAAAGGCAAAACCGTGGACACAGTAAAAAGATCAGGGGTGTCAGAGGCTAAGGGGAGGGAGGAATGAACAGACACAGGGAATGCCTGGGGCGGCGATGCTGCTCTGTAGGACACTGTAATGGTGGGCCCATATCATCCCATGTTTGTCCAAACCCACAGAACACACAGCCCAAGAGCAGGCACTTGTGTAAGCTGTGGACTCCGGTGATGACGTGTCAGTGCGGGTTCACCAATGGACAAATGCGCCCCTGGAGGGGGATGCTGACCGTAGTGGAGGCTGGGGAGCTGGGGGTATAAGGGAAATCTCTGCACCCACTGCTCAGCTTTGCTGTGAACCTAAAACTGCTCTAAAACATAAAGTCTATTTAAAAGTAAAAAAGAAAAACCCATCCCATTGAGCTGATCTTCTAGTGGGAGCAGTAAACAAAATTTCAAGTAAACCACTTAGCACATCGGAAAGTGACACCTGCTACTTAAGAAAACAGAGCGGGGAGTAGGGGAGGGTGGCTGGAGGAGGCACAGTGTTAAACCAGGTGTTCCCAGACGGTACAGACTTGAAAGAGGCCCCGGAAGAAGAAGCAACCGTGGGGAGACAGGGAGGGCACTCCGGGGAGCATGGGCGTGCGCACAGGCCCTGGGCGCAGGGTGCCCGCGTGCTCACAGAGCAGCACACAGTCCAGAGTGGCTGGAGCGGAGTGGGAACATGGCAGGCCTGAGACCTCGCTCAGAAAAGACCCCGAACCCTGCCCCTCCCCCAACACACACCTACGAGCGTCTGGACACTCGTGGGTTTGGGTTTTGCAGAGTGACTCATGGGTTCAGTCCTGCCACCTCCCCTTCCCCCTCTGCTCCTCTGTCCCCTCCCCCTTCCAGCTTCCCTCCAAGAAGACCCTGCCCTAGGGCCAGCCGGGTGGGGCCCCTTAGGTGAATCTGCCACATGTGACAGCCCAGGAAGGGTGGGCATGTGTCCAGGCACAGAGCACCCTGGGCACATGCTGTGAGCTCAGGTGGCCCCAAGGAGGCTTCCAGAGCCTCAGGGCAGTACTCCCACCCCACCAGGGTCAGAGAACACTGTGACAATGACAGAGTCCAGGTGCTCACAGGGCTCTCATGCTGGCTCCAACAGGCCAGAGCACCCAGTCCCTCCAGGCCCCCCAGGGTGTGTTGGAACAGACCCTCGGCCCCGATCCACAGGTCCCATGAGGCTGAGGGTTTCCAACAAGTTTCCAGGATTGGGGGCCACGCTCTGCGAGCTCCTGGACTCCTCTCCCTGGTCCCTCCACTCATGTTCCAAGTGTCTGAATGTGCACTGAGCACAGCAGAGTGGGGACAGCCTTTCAGGAAGGACGGCCACAGGAGCTGAGGCGTGTCAGGGTGGCCAAGGTGAGCCACAGGGCCAGCAGGGCCATGAGTTAGTGGAGGGCGGATCTGAGATCCTGCCCTACCCAGAGGTTCAGGGCACCCCTACCCACTGCTGGGGAAAAGGCTGCGACAGGAACTCGAGCTCTCAGGAGAGAGGCTGGGCTATGCAGGAGGAGGTGAGAAAATGGTAGAAGAGGTGGGGCCTCTGCCAGCTACAGTGACCAGAACGGTGGGCACAAAACCGCGAGGCCAGGTGGGAGAAGCGAGCGGTGGCCAGCCCTCCGTGACACGCCACCCACAGAAGGTAGGACTCCCACACCAACACCAGGCACTGTGGGACAGCATCCACGGGGCGAGAGCCACCAGATCAGGACGGCTGCAGGGGCCCGCGACGGCTGTGGCGTTTTACTCCTTGGAAAAAAGTCTACTACAAATGAAAAGAAAAGAAAGTCCGATGTTTACAATGTGACGAGTGTGACCAAGCAGAGTGGTTGGTACATGGGAGTGTTACATTCGCTAAACTTGCAGGTGTGTCTGAAAAAAAGTGTTAATAGAAACTTAATTTTTGAAGAGCAAGGAAAATAAAGAATTTTTTAAATGCTGGATACAGGCAGATGTCTCTTCCAGTGCAGTTCCTGGGTCATTTCAGGAATAGCATACTGTCATCCACAGCGATGCTCCTGCAGGCAGGACCTGAAATGGTGAAGGCCGTGCAGCCTCTCCTGGGGACGTGCCTGGAATATCCTGGTCCCCTCCTGCCCAGCCGGGCTGTGTTTTCCGTGGCCCCCAAACCCATCGCCGCTTCAAATAGCCCATGGGTGGGAGCAGAGGACTCTGGTGGGGACTCTGGGCAGGGCCCGCATCCTGCCATGGGAGCAGAATATTCCAGAACATTCCAGAACATTGGTGGGAGGGCTAGAGCCAATCTTCTCCCCTTTAAGCCTCTGCCAACACAAGGCAGGATAGAGAGGAGGAAAAAGAACAAGAATAAAGCCACGTTCTTGCCTAAAGGAAGGGGTCCCCTTTTCATTCCTTCTGGTTCAACACGCTGTCCCCAGGAATGGCCCTGTGGACTCTGCAGGAACGAGAGTGGAACCTGCTGCTGAACCAGGAGGCTGGATGGAGCCACCCACAGGCTGGGCAGCTGGGCCGGCCGCGGGGATGTTGAAACCTCCAGGCAAACCCGGAGCCCCACCCGCTGCCGCCCCACCCTCCACCTGGGCCTCCTCTCGGGGAAAGTGGCCTCAGGGAGGGGCTTTCCCCCTTTGCAGCTGGGCGGGCAGCACCCCAGGCCCCCACGGGAGCAGGCGGGTGGGTGGGGCCCAGGCAGACCCGTCCCCCAGGAGAGCTGGGTCATGCAGAGGTTGGACTCGCACCTCTGGGAGCCTTGGTTTCCTGTTCTGCCAAATAGGCAGATGCCTCCCGGGCACCATTGAGGAGCAGAGAGACCAGGGTGGGGGAAGGGCAGGATGTGTGCCCTAGAAGCTCCTGGGATCAGAGTCACAGCGGGATGCTCCACCCTGTCCCTGTCCTCTTAGGGAGGCAGCTTTGGATCTGGCCTGGATCCAGCCTGTGCCCCAAATCCCAGCCCCCCCATGCTCCAGCTGTGTGATGTAGGCAAGTTGCTTAACCTCTCTGAGCCCCTGGGTGACATGATATTAATAGTCCTGTCTGATCAGATGCTAAGCAGATCCAATAAGGTCATGAGCCGCCCCTGGCAAGTCCGGGGTGCTCCATAAGCAGAAGCTTCCCTGTCTCTGGATCTGTCCCGGTTCTTAGCTCCTGCTCAGACCTTGCCCTGTCCTGGCTGCAGTCCCAGCACCCTTGTTTGCTCATTGAGTGAGGGGAAAGGACACTGGCTCGAGGACATGGTGAGTCCTGCCGGGTGTGGCCTCTGACTCCCATCAGCTCGCTCTGTTCCACACTTGCCACCAGCCTCATAAGGAGAACAGGCTGAGGACACCCGTGGGCTCCAGAGACCCGCACTTTATGTGCTCTGGTCCTCAGAGGCAGCCAACTCAGGGTCCCAGGCCCAGGTGACCCATTCCCTTGGAGCCAGGAAGACAGCTGGGGGCTGGGAGGGGCTGAGGGGAGCTAGCCATCCCCCATCTCCCTCTGGCTGCATGTGGGACAGAGCCCCAGAGTGCAGTCCTGAGGCAGGAGAAGGTGGAGTTGTGCAGAGAAGTTTCAGATGGGCGAGGAGCAGCCGGGGACAGGAGTGCACCTCTCACCAATGCAGCCCTTTGCTGCCTGCCATGGAAAAGCCCTCACCAAGGCCTATGAGGTCCTGCCCGAGCTCTTTCCTGCTGGTCCACTGCAACCACAACCCAAGGCACAGATGCTGTGATGGGAGCATCCAGAGGATGTGGGGTACAGCAGGGGGCACCTCCTGAGGGCTCTGAAGGATGTGTAGGAGTTCGCCCAGTGAGGGAAGTTTCTGTGGGAGGGTTGGGAAGACCCAGAGGTGACAAAATCACCTTGGGGACCGAAGCACTTCCAAATGGAAGGGGAGGGGCTCCTGAGTCACCTTCAAAGCCTGGCCTTTACTCTGGAGCCATGACCAGCCACTGAAGGTGCGAGAAAAGGAGTGTCGGTCCCACCAGGATTTAGGCAGATCTTTTTGCTACGGTTGGGGGGTGGGGGGCCACAGGAGGGGGGAGGCTGTGTCTCCTGTCCAGGAAGGAGGTGACGGGTGATGGTAGGAAGGGAGAAGCAAATTCCTCACTCAAAGGGCTCTCCTGGGGAGGGGCCTGTACTCAACAGGCAGAATCATCAGGGAAATCAACGTGAGCTCAACTTGGGAAGAACTTTCTAGTAACAAATGCCAGCCTGGAGGTGGGCATGACCAGCTGGCAGGGTAGAGGATTGGGGTCTCTCCTGGACTGGCCACTCTAGCTCTCAGGACCTCACAGGAAAAACAGCCAGCCTTCACTCCCTGATCACTTTTGCAGGCAGCGAGCTGGCATCTGAATGTGGGTCACTTATTCAACCCTCAGCACATCCCTATGCAATAGATTCAGTTATCCTCTTATTTTGTAGTCGGGGAAACTGAGGCCCAGAGAGCTTATGTCACTTGCCCAAGAGCACCCAGCAAAGTTGGATAATTTGGGGGTGCTGGCTGCCCCATCTGAGACTCCTGGAAGCTGAGGTGGTGATGGGGGGGCCTTCGAGATGAGGTGGGACAGCAGCTCTTCACTCCGAATTCAGGGGGTCTGTACACTTGGATAGAAAAAAAATTATATCTGTAGTTAAGTAGCCTCTGAAATGTAGCATTCCCTTTAACTGTGAACGTGGTCCCCTCCTCAGGGGGTCAGCGTGTCTCTGGTTTTGCCACCACAGAATCGCTCACAGTCACGACTTTGACAGGTCAAGAGTAGCTGGGTATTGGGAACAGCACAGGGCTGTACCCAATTATTTCCTGTCACATTTCCATGGTGCCCATATCTCAGAACGCAACTCACACTCATCACACGCTGAAATCATGATTTAATAAAGAAGTGTGTGTCTTACTACATCAGGATTTTTTAACATTTTGATAACTATTTTAATAAAATGTGTTTCCTTCACGATTCTATGAGTTTATTTATGTTCTCAAAAAAAAAATTTTGAGATGAAGCCCATAAGCTGCACCAGAAGCAAAGGGGACCTCAGCACCAGCAAGGCACAGACCCAGTTCCAGTTCCACTATGTGTCTCAGCCCCTGGACCTCCCAAAGCCAGTGCGTCCCAGCTAACTGCAGCCTCAGACCTGGGAATCCTTCTGTGCTGCTTTCCATGCATCCCGTCAGCCTACAGGTCATAGTGCCTCTTCCATGGCTGGGTTTGCTCAGCCACACCCTGATCTGGGGAGTGGCAGCCATCCAGCTCAGGGCCACTGACCCTGTACTGCTCTGAGCACCTAGGACAGGTCTTCTGCTGCCCCCACCCTCCTTTGCCCACCCCCATCTGGCCACACCTCATTCAGGACCAGGAAGCAGATGTCAGATGCCTGCCAGCTTCGCTCACATGGAGCTGTGCATTTCACTAGGCCAGCCTCATTTAGGTCTGTCTTAGGACTTACATCCCTGTTTTCAGGGCTTTGTGATGGGGACATCACCCCTGTGGGCCCAGTTCTTCCTCTGTAAAGTGGGCTGGCGTGAGACTGGCATGAAATTATGTTTTTATTCATCCATCCACCCATCCATCCATCCATCCATTCATCATTTCATCCATTCATTCATCCACTTATCCATCCGTTCATGCATCCATTTATCCATCTGTCCACCCATCCATCCATTTACTCATCCATCCATCTATCCATCCATCGTCTATCATCCATCTATTCATTCATCATCCATCCATCCATTTATCCATCTATTCATTCATCCACCCACCCATCCACCCATCCATCCATCCACCCATCCATCCGTTTATTCAGCCATCCATTTATCCATCCATCTACCCATCCACCATCCATCATCTATCTATTCGTTCATCTGTTTATTCATCCATCCATTCACCCATCCATCATCCATCCATCCATCCACCCATCCATCCATTTATCCATCTATCCATCCATCTACTCATCCATCATCCATCTATCCATCCACCCATCCATCCATTCATTCATTATCCATCCGTTTATTCATGCATCCATTTGTTCATCCACCCACCCATCATCCATCCATTCACCCATCCATCCATCCATACATACACTCAATCATCTGTTCATTCATTGTCCACCCATCCATCCGTTTATTCATTAATCCATTTGTCCACCCATCCATCATCCATCCATCATCCATTCACCCTTTTATCTATTCATTCATTCGTTCATTTATTCATCCAGCAGTCACTGGGGGGGTGGAGGGGAGAGTGTTCCTCTGTGCTAGAAGAAGAGGCAAAAATAAGACACCCCTGGCGGGCCTCCTTGCCCATCCCCACCCTGCACCTGGTGTCATCTCCCCGGCTCCCCCACCCCATGGGCCACATCTACTGGGGTTTTATTGACCAGATGTCTGTCTCCTCTAGTTCCCAGAGGGCAGATGCAGAGCTGTCTTGGGCACCCATATGACCCCAGTTAGGCCCCAACAGGTGTTTGTAGGAAAGAAGGAAGGAAAAGAGCGTGGGAGAGGGAGAGATAGAGGGAAAGAGAGAGGAGGAAAGGTCCCTGGCTCACTCTGCTTGCAAAGCTGGGCGCTGCCCGCAAACAGCAGTGGTCTCTGGAGGGAGCCGTGCCCCCCTGCTGCTGCGGCCCCTGTGCCTGCAGCCACTTCCTCCCCAGCCCCTTATCTCCCAGGCCGCCCAGCTCTGAAAGCCACAGCCAACGTCCGCTTCCCCACAAGCACCAACTGCCTGGCCCAGGGAGCGGGGGCGGGTGAACACCCCCAAGGTGGCCGCCAAGCAGCCGGGGCAGCCCCTCTTGTGGGCAACTTTCTTCTCTTCCCAGCCTCACCTCTGTCAGACCCGCTGATTAGAAAACCAGGCAGGCCAAGACAAGAGCAGGCCAGGCATGAGCTCGGGGCCTCATCACGAAAGTGGAAGTGTCCCATCTGGGAGGCTGCAGGTGCAAGCCACCAGACAGCTGCCTCTGGAGCTGCCACCAGCTCCACCCAGGGTCCCATCCTGCTGCCTTCCTGGGGCTGGGTGGTGGGGGGCTGTGCCTCTCAAAGCCCCCAACCTCCCCGACTCTCAGAGGCCCACTGCAGGCTGGGTGGGAGTAGTGAGAATGGACCCTAATACCAGCAGCCACAATCATGGCGGTCCTGGCCGCATGTGGACTACATGTGGGCCGCGTGGCCGCCCTGCCCCACCCTCCCTGCAATGTCCACTCCCTGAAACGGTCTGGGAGCTCAGACCATCACGATCATTCACACTTCAAGGATGACAAAACTGAGAAGGTTAGGACCCTGGGGACCCTGACTCTGAATCCCACCCTGAGCCAGAGCACAGGGAACAAGGAGGGACCTGAGGACAGTGGTGACCCTGGTGGACTGGCCCACAGCTGGCAGGAATGTCCTCGCCACCCTCCTCCCAGGGGTGGAGCATCCCATGCAGGGGAGGAGAGGCCAGGGAGGACTTGCCTCTAGGAAGCCCCCTTCCAGGAACAGACATGTTCTAGCTTAAAGCCTCAATGTGAAGTTGTCCACCAGCCACTCTAGATGGACACCCAAAAACTGTGATGGGCTGGCCTCTGGGAGACACCAGGGCATGGGGCAGGCACTGCTAGAATTACTAACTGCACAGGGCATGATCCAAAACTCAACTCGAAACTGCACAGATGCTTGTGTGCTGGCCCTGGGTCTATGGGCCCCTCACCTCTGGCCTGTCGGAGGCCACTGAGTCTCCAGCTATGGCTGGGTCCTCAAGAAGGCATCTGGAAAGCCACCCAGCCAGGCCTGCCAGGGCTGAGGCCCAAGGGCACACCATCCCCTTCATAAAGCCACTTGCTCTCTCCTCTTGTCCTCAGCAGTTGTCACCGCCCTTTTTAAGTGGGGTTTCTTCCAGCACCACCAGGTGCCCAATGGGGAAGGGGCTCTAGGACAATCCCCCAGGGGCCTGAGTGGTCTCCGGTGGCTTCTGGAGTCTCTCAGGCTGGAGGAGCAGCCCCCCCACCCCCAGAAAATTCCAGGCTTTTGGGCAGAGCAGCCACACTGCCTACCTTGAGGTGTCATCCAGAGGGAAGTGAGAGTCTCTCAAAGGCCCCCAGCCGGGAGGCCACAACCCTGTGTGTGAGGCCAGGCAGAGAGGCAGATGGGGAGCCCAGGAACCCCAGGCAGTAGAGGGGGGCCCGTCTGAGTCCTGGGTTGGGGAGAGACTGGTCACAGTGATGACCAGGACTTGCCCCGAGATCTGGCCTAGGGCACAGCCAACACCCATAGGACCACTGGCTTGGCAAGCCCCCAGAGTGGGGGACACACTGAAAGGGGATGCTGGGGAAAGTCTGGCTGAGGGCAGGCAGAGAGGGAGGACACCCCAGACACCCCAGGCTAAAGAGAGGGCCAGGCCTGGCGGGAAGACAGGCAGGCGGGGTGGGCCTGGGGGCTCTGGGCAGGGTGGACCCTGCCCACAGTGCTGCTGAAACACACACTGTCCGCCCGGGATCAGGGTGGGTGTGAGGAAGTTGTCGGAAAGTCAAACCGGAATGGCCACGAGGGAGGCCGGGCAGGGCAGGGCCCCAGATGGTTCCTGCTGGGGAAGTAGCCGGTGCAGCTGCAGGCCCCCAGCCCCCCGCCGCACTATCATGGTGACACAGCTGGCTGCCTCGCCCCTGCAGGCTGCAGGAGACCTCCCCCACCGCAGCCTCCTCAAGCCCGGCCCACGTCACATGAGGCCCCGTGGCCACCCGCCCCTTCCCCAGGACCGGTGGCCCAGGCCTGCGGGCATCAGCAGCTAGAAGGGCCTGGAGCTTTCTGGGGACAGAGGGCTTGGTTTCAAGACATCTCGGCTGGCCCCGGCCCCTTTTTCCCTGGGGGCCCCAAGAGGTCAGGAAAAGAAGTCCTGGAAGAGGCCATCCTGCGCCTACCCCACCCCACGTTGACACCTGGAGGGTGGCCTGCCTCACGCCCCAGCTCCAGGATCCAGCTGCAGCCCCATGTCCCGGGCATCCTCTGTGCTGGACAGTGGGCTTCTGGTGTCCACTGCCTGCTCAGTGCCACGGGGTCCCAGGAAGGATGTCCCAGGTAAGACTATGGGGATGGGGAAGGGGTGGGGAGGGGCAGAGGCAGCCGGAGCAGGTGGTAAAATGTGACATCTCCAAGCTGCCACAGTGCCTGCCCAACATGTTGACAGACTCACCCCAAATATCAACATGGGCTCCCCACTGGGCACATCCCACACAGCTGGGACAGGTGGCCCTGTGAGGCCTGGCAGGTGCCAGGCAGGGCGTGCTGGCCTCACCCAGAGGCAGATGCCGGAGGCCAGGCTGCTCAGTTCCCGGGGGAGGGGGTTGGGGGGGTTGTGTCCTCCTCACTGGGGGGCTGCAGTTGGGAGTTGGTGGTGGGGGATGGCATGGAGCCCCCTCCTCCTTGGATGCCCCTAGTGTGGTGCCTTGTAATAGGTTGGATGAGGAGACTGAGGCCACAGAGAGGGCACTGGCCCAAGGCCCCCTTGAATAATCAATGGTCCAGTTCCCAACTCCAGGCCCCCAACCAAAGAGCAGCTGCTGCGGACAGTGGGGGGACATGGGGAACCTGGGCCTTCACCCTCCCTGTGGGCTGCTGACTCTGGGGAGGGGGCCCCAGCAGGCTGCCAGCTCTCTCGGACATCCCCTGACCCACAAAGATGTGGTGGCACATCTTTGGGGCCCTCAAAGGGCCTCGTTCCAGGACTCTGAGGACCTCAGGGATGCAGGCAGGTGGCTCCACTCCCGGTGGCCCACGTGGCCTCCCGGAGTTCACAGTCCTAGGTCTCCAGCTGCTCTGGCTGCTACCATCAGATCCAGGGTTCAGCAGTTCCCTGACACTCATGTTCAGCACCTAGGACCCAGGGCCACCCCTCCCTCTTCTGCAGAGGGGCCATATTCCCTGAAGGGCCCCGATGGCCAGCCCAAGCCTGGGGCTCCTGCAGTCAGCAGGTACACCCCAAACGAAAATGCCCAGGTGCACAAAGGCCCAGCTTCACAAATGACACGCTATTGTCAGCTTCTCCCAAGTGTGGGGGATTCACAGATGTCTAGCGGAGGCCCTGGGTTGTGGTCACCCTGTCTGGGTGAACACCTCTCCAGCAGTGGCCCAGCTGACCTCACTGTTCTGGGAGCCAGCAGCTCATCTACCACCTACTGCTGTCTGTCCTTGGGCCAGGCCGTTCCTCACTAGGCCTCAGTTTCCTCATGTGTCAGAGCCTGGTCCTCCTGCTCCCTGATGGATGTGGGAGCAGCTTCTCAAAGGCCAGGAAGGGAGGGAGTGACGGGATTCGAGGTGTGCAGAGAGAGGCTGTTTTGTCTGGATGGGGGGTCAGTGCGGAAGGAGGCTAGGCCAGGAGGTGGCCGTGAACTGGACTATGTGTGTAATGTTGCCTGCGGTGATACTGGTGGGCTGGAGACACGCTGAGCAGACAGTCTGGGTGGACCTCTGACCCGAACACCCAGCCTTGGTCCCTGAGCACCCCAGAGGAGCCCCTGCCTGCTAAGGGGCTTCATGGGAAGAGGGGGAGCCGTGGATATTTGGATTGTGGGTTGGACTGGGGGCTTGCCTAGGCATGGGATCCCAGCCCTGGGAAGCTCTCGGAGTCAGCCCTGGCTCTTAGAGGTTCTGGTCCCACGGAGACTCTCCCCCAGATCACCTGGCCCTATTCCAGAGCACACCATGGGGATGGCCACAGCCACACCAGGAGCCTGAAGACACATGTGGGCTCCAGGTCTTGGGCTCTCTTGTCCTGCACTCCAGGGTCCCCCCAGGACCCCACCCCCACCCCAAGGGGGACGAATAGGGGGCCTTGCAATGCCAGAAAGCACCACCAGGGGCAGTGTCAATCCAGGCCAGGCTGTGGGGACCGTGGGAGACACGGGGGGCAGTCAGGGGAGCTGGCCCAGGACAGGCTCGGCTACACCAACTGGCTCTCAGGCCTGCAGGCTTCCCAAGAGTTGGCAAAAACCTCTGAGGCCTGAAAATAAGTTAATCGGCTTTAAACTACGGGAAAAACGGTAGTGCTTTTTAAAGCTCAAGCATAAGAACTTTTCTGTTTTCGTAGCAAACGTGTACTGAGTGGCCTGCATGTTGGTGGCAGGCAGGGCGGGTGTCTGCCATGAGTGTGTGGACTTCAAGGGCTGTGGGTGGCTGGGTGGGATGGCCCCGGCCACCTTGCTCCTTCCTGGCCTGCCCCCCAGGGAGCACACACCCCGGGCCAGTCACCGGCCCCATGGTGCTGTGGTGCAGAAGGACGGCCCCGTTCAGAGGAGTGTTTGCGGACTTGGATTTATTAGGTGTCTACTGTATGTACTAGGAGGTGTGCAGATAGTAGCTGGCTCGATCCCACAAGCCCACTTTCCAGAAAAGCAGTCTGAGGTTCAGAATGGTGACCTCCTCCCCACCCCAGGGGTGAGGAGCGGGAACCAGGACACACCACAGAGGGTGTTCAGGAGGGAGACTCTGAAATCCACTCCCAGAAGTTGCAGCTGAAGGAAGCAGGCGCACTTAGTTTGATGCAGAGAAGGCTCAGGGCCATGTGCCATGACCACCATGCGGGAGAGACAGAATCAGGCCTGTTCAGTGTCACCTTGGAGGGACGCCATGGGTCTAGGTGGCAGATTTCAGCTTAAGCTTGATGGGGGGGAGTGAGTGTCCCAGCCCTGGAAGTGTCTGAGCAACAGCAGGCTGGGGAGCTGTGGGGGACTGGGCGACATGCCGCGGAAGGTGCTGCCGTCTGAGGGGCCTCAGCCCACGCGAGAGCCCAGTCTCAGGCCACCTGCTCCAGCCGGTCGCGTTCAGAGCCTGGAGTCAGCATGGTCTCCATCCAGAACCCCCACCTCCCTCCATCCTCCATCCTACCCCTCAGGCTGCCACCTGATTACAGGCTGGTCCCTGGAATGTTCTCTGACTGGAATGTCCATCCAGGCTGGTAATTTCCTGAGGCCACAAACAAAGTACCACAAACTGGGAGGCTCAAGATAATAGAAATCTATTCTCTCGGTTCTGGAGGCCACAAGTCAGAATTCAAGGTGTGGGCAGGGCTGTGCTCCCCGCAAGGGCTCCAGGGGAAGGTCCTCCCTGTCTCTTCCAGCTACTAGAGGCCGCCTGTGCTCCTTGGACTGTGGCCACAGCATTCCAACCTCTGCCTTGGTCCCCCACTCTGTCTCTGTGTCTTCAGGTGGCCTCGCCCCTCGACTCCCAAGTCTTCCTTATAAGTGTCTCATAAGGACACTTGGCACTGGATTTAGGGCTCACCCTTCCCCAGGCAGCCAGAGCAGCAGGTGGAGGGGGGGGGATGGCACATGTGGAGCTCTCCCTTGGTGGAGCGGGGTTGTCGGGACCTCAACCCACTCCTGTTACAGCCATAGTCCAGGGCCATGCTTGCTGGGACGCTGGTGGAGTCACCAGAGCAGGCCAGCTGTGGGGAGGTCAGTGTGTGTGTGAGAGGGTGGCTGAGGCCACCCCCCTCACTGAAACCAGGGATGGAGGGGGGAGCACCCACAGGTCCCTGCAAAGGGGCGAGACAGTGACTTCTGACTCACATCCGTGCCCATAGTACCGTCGCAGCAGCTTTCTTGGGTGACCTTCTCTGCACCGCCGCCCTGCACGGGACAACTTGTGCCACTCCACTCACACCCTGCAGGGCTCCTCTCACCTCATTCAGGCCTGATAGTGGCTCACAGGGCCTGGGTGATGAGCCATGCCACCCTCAGACCTTTCCTGCCATCCTCCATCCTCCCTCTTGTTGACCACATGGTGTCAGGGGCTCCTGGATCAGGAAGTGAGGCACAGGCCTGCCAGGGCTTGAGTGCCACTGTTAACTGCCATCACAGAAGATACTGAGGTTCCAAGGGGCACATGGCAGCCTCTACTGACCCTGCCGGGTGGATGCAGGGGCCATAATAGATGGTTTCAGGGATGTGAAGATCCAGCTGCTGTAAAATCAGATTCACCTTGAGTTGAGACCCTGGTGAAGCAGGAAGCTGGACCGAGACCCCTGCTGGATCCAGAGGTCCTGGTGGGAAACCAGTGTCACAATGACGGGGCAGTGGGTTATGGACAGCTTGATGAGGGACAAAGGTCAGACAGAGGCAGGGGGAGCACAGGACTCTGCAGTGGTTCCCCCAACTTGATGGGTGAAGAGGACAGGGTGGGGGCCGCCCACAGGAGCGCAGCCCTCAGGAGAGCCCGTGGCAGGACACATACTCTGGTGCCACCCCTCCCTCCCCACTCCCCACTGCACTGTCCACTCGGCGGTGTCCAGCTTAGAGCAGGGAAGCAGGGGGCACTCTGGGCCCGGTCCCCACGTCCTTGCTGCCAGATGGAGAGGAAGGACTTGGCTCTCAAGTTCAAGCTTGCTCTCCTAGATCCTGGGGAAAGTGCGTCTCCCTCTGGGCCCAGCTAAATGTTGGGACCCTTACTTGACACTGGAACACCCCATTCCTTCCCCACACCATCCCCCTCCTGCAAACCTGGGGGTCTTGGCCAGCAAAAGGGCCACAACCGTCCATGTCCCCATCCAGCAGGAAGGCGGAGCCACAGGGCAGGGAGCAATCCAGGCCAGCTTCCTGGAGGAAGTGGTCCCCCAGGGGCGGCTGAGAAGGCAGGGATGGCTTTCACTTCTCGCCACGTGCTGACCTGCCTGGGTGCTGGGCCTGCGGGGCTTTCTGGCACTTTCACTTCCGTGAATGCAGCTGACCAGGGAGGCTTAGGCGGGAAGCGCAGCCCCTGGGGAGAGGTCCGAGCAGGTGACACGGAGCCAGGACTCCAGTCCAGTGCTCCTTCTGGAAGATGCCCACTAGAGATGGGGCCTCAGCCAGGAGCAGCCGGGGGGAGGAGAGTGAAGGGGACCTCTGAGCGCCGCCCACCCACCCTCAGTGGGAACTCCTGGACTGCAGATCATCCGCAGTGACTGTTAGGAGCCAGGGTCAGACTGCAGTGAGAGCCAACGGACCGCCGCATGCACCCTGCGCCTTGGCCCAGGGCTGCTGCTCAGAGTGGGGCAGGGACCCACCACACAGCTGCCCGGGAAGGGGTCGGCAGCCGCAGGGACCCACCCCCGGCGTCCAGGGCGGCTCCCTTCAGTGGGCGGGGAGTCTTCTGTCATTATGTCTGTCACCCAGAAGAGTACCTGATGAAAACAGGTCTGGTCCATGACACCTGTGCACACACCTCTGGAGGCTTCTGCCCTCTCAGGCAGAGCTGAGCCCTGACCACCCGGCCGTCCCACCCTGCCTCCCATCACTCACGCCTCTCTCCTCTCCAGCCCCCAGGCCACCTGGCTGCTCCACAAAAGCCCCAGGGCCTTTGCACCGGCGGTTCCCTCTCCGTGAAATCCTATCCCCAGGTATCTGGGCAGTTCCTCCTTCCTGGCCACGATACCCTCAGTGCCCAGACGGTGCTGCTCGCTCTGGGTGCCTGGCACTTGAAGTGGGTGAGTCTGTCCCACCTCCACACAGGACTTGAGCGTCCAGGCTCCTCGTGATTTAGTTGTTCAGCTGCACGTGTTCCCACTGCTGTTATGGCAGAGACTGTGGAAGTGTCTGACTGGCTCTCTAGATTCTACATCTGCCTTCACAGCCACTGTCATGGCAGACCCCCAGGGCCAGAGATGGAGTGGCTTGCCCGAGGTCGTACAGCGAGCAGGGCCAGGCCCAGAAGTGGACCCTGGGGTGCTGGCCCTTGGGCCTGGGGTCCTGACTGCCCTAGTTGGCCTTGTGATGGGCTCCAGGACCTAAGAGGAAGGGCTCAGAGACTGTGCCTAGAGGTGACCTGAACTCATGGCAGGGAGCCTTATGGTGGGCTGTTTGGGGACCAGGCATCGAAGCCTTCTGGAGATGGTGGGGTCTGGGCACCTCACCCACTCTGGGGTCAGTTACCACTGTGTGACCCTGAGAGGCCCTTCCCCCTTCTCATCTCCACCAACAAATGTGGTGGCACATGGCCTGGGTCAGAGGACAGCCTAAGGGCCCGTCCATGGAGAGGTGCAGCCAGGCCAAGGTCACCCCGCATGTGGAGGGGCTTCAAGGTTTCCTGTGACCAGGGCGGGGCAGATGCCACAGGATGCTGCAGGGCAAGGGGTACACGGGGGCTGCCAGGACCCACCTGACACCCCCTTAGCTGTGTCCATCTCTGGCCCCTCACCTGGCCAGGTCAAGCCATCCTGGTCAAGTCAGCCTGGAACTGAGGCCCAGGTGGGGAGTTAGGGTCATGGTGGAAGCTTCCCCAATCGAGTTCCATGCAGGCCTCCAGGGCAGTGGGGACAGGGCAGTGGGGAGCAGTCCATCCTAGCCAGAGGGGGTCTCTTGTGCCAGCGGTGACCACAAGCAGTGTCATCCATGGAGGGCTGAGAAAAACCATGGTGGTACTGAAGAAAGAGACCAGAGCCAGCCCCTTGTCTTCCCACCTTCCCTTGCCATGTCCTCCAGAGAGGGGCCGCAGGCACGGAGAGTGCAAGTGAGTGCCCCAAGCCACACAGTGCATCAGTAGTACACGAGCCTTGACCTGTCGCCCACCCACATGCACTCTTTCCACCACCAGCATGGCTCGGGAGTGTCGGGGGACGTGGGTTCACCCCAGGCCTCCTGGTCTCCACCCCTGGACACAGTGAACCTGTCCCTCACCAGCACCTGCTCCCTCGGAGTGTCCCTTGCCAGCTCTGGCCGGCCTCCTCGCTGGTGACTATGGGGCTGATACTGGAGTGATATCAGCTCTGGAGGACATGCTTCTGCAGGAAGGAGGCTGAGGCCAGGGAGCTGAGAGGACCCCAGCAAAGAGGGGACAAGGGAGGCTAGGGGAATCCAGCCAGTGCCAGGTCCCCACTGGCCCTGCAGCCTAGAGAGCACTTCCAGGGACAATCCAGGAAAGGTGGGGTGCGGGGATGGGGGTGACACCGAATGGAGGATGGGAAACGGAATGAAGGGGAGCTCCTCCCCCACCCTGCAGGTCTTGTGCCCTGCAAACCCCAGGGGAGTTGACCCTTTGCCCCTCTGTCCCTGGACCAGAGAAATGACTCCTGAATTCCCATCCCTTGTCCTGGCTCACACCACCACAGGGCACTTGGGGGCATCGTGCCCCTGCCTCTCCCAGCCCTGGTACCCAGCTCAGGCCTGTAGTGAGCACCCCTCCCCAGCTGAACCAGGCCGGCAGGAGGCTTTCAGGTGCGGCCCATCTTCCAGCTCACCCACCCGGGTTTGGTGCCAAGCAGCACAGCAGCCAAGCCCCTCCTCAGGGGCAGATGCTGCTCAGGGGTGCTCCAGACAGGAGGGTGGGTGGCATGGCCAGGGCTCAGCAGTTCTTGGATGTCAAGCGGGGTGTGGATTGGAGACCTGCCCTTTGGACAGCATTGGTCTCTACGTCAGGTCACAGCACTGGGGGAAGGCTGGGGACAGACCCAGGTCCCCCAATCCTGAGTTGTGCATCTGTGGATACAGAACTGGCCTGCACCTCTTGCATATCTGGCCAAAGGCTTGGGCAGCAAAGGCAGACATATGGTTAACAACAGGCGAGGACTTCCAGCCCACGAGCCAGCGAGCCAAGCAGAAGGAACACAGGACCCGGCTTCCAAGAGTGTCCCAAGAACTCAGGTCTAGAGGCCCTGGAGGGAAGAGTGCGAGTGGGATGGGCCATCCCATTCCCCACCTGGTTGTACAGGTGGGGGCACAGATCAGAAAGGTCAGGAGCCCTGCCCAAGCTCACACAGTGAGTCGCTGGCAGAACTGGAGGGGCACCCAGGTTATGCTGTGTGCCAAGGGCCCTCCCTGGGAGGAAACGTAGCTAAGATAAAATCTCAGGAAAGGACGCTTTACACCCCCCACTCTGATGGGGAAGCCACCTGGGCCCACACCTCCACTGAGCCCTCTGAGAACCATCAGTGCAGGCTGCTGGCTCCACGCCAGGGAGCCTCAAGGCAGGTGCTGCCTGACACCTGCATCGAGTGTGTCCTGATGCCCGGCTGATGTCGCAAACAATCTCCACCCTGCGCAGGACCCGACAATGATGCTTCCTGGGGTGAAGCCCTCCTACCACACAGGAGAGAGAGCTGCTGCTACTTTAGAGCCTTTTGAAAAGTGGGCCAACCCCCACCACAGATTTAATCCCCCATCGACATTTCCCTTGGTTTTTCTGAGCACCTACTGTGTGCAGCTGAGGGTTCCTAAGGGCGGGGGCCACTGAGCTTGGCTTTCACTCTTGGAGGGGCGGAGGCAGGATGGGGTCCCTTCCTAGAGGAAGCAGCGGGAGCCCCTGACAGCCCCTGCCACGTGGGGCCCGAGGAGGAATGTGCAGCCAGTCTGGGGGTGGCAGGTCAGATGGCAGACGCCAGGGCTACTGCAGGTGGGGCTCGGCTGATTCGCAGCCCCTCAAAGCCAGACTTGCTCTGAGGAGGTGGCCTGTGTCCACGGTGCCCTGGCCAGGGCCTGCCCTTCATGCTGTCCAGTGTACCTGCCACGGTCCGGCCCTGGCTGGCTTCCCTGGGCCCGCAAAGCCTTGCAGATGCCGCAGAGAAGGAGCGCGGCACTTCTGCGCTCTGGTCTGCGCGACTTTGGGTCAGTGGGCCCTGCTCTGATCCGGCTCCTGATCTGTAAACGGCAGCAGGTCGGGCCAAACCATCGCTGAGACAGAGCCCAGCTCCATCACTTACTCGGCCCATGAGGTCACCTCCTGTCTGTACAAAGGGATGAAGCTGGGGTGGGACTTGGTGAGGAAGGGCCCATCTGGCACAGCACTCGGCCCCCTCGTCCCCATCCTGGCTCCCACCCCAGGGGCCCTGGCTCCTGCAACCCTTGCAGACACCAGGCCTCCCTACCCCTGCCAGGGCCAGGAGCAGCCGGTGGAGAGGAAGCCCATGAGAAGGAACTGAGGAGTTTACCCTGCCCTGGGGGCTCCCAGAGCTTCCTCCTTCCCTCCCAAATTGGGGTGCATTTTGAGTATCTGGAAAGCCCCAACTTCACAGACCCTGGGAGGGGAGCAGGCTGGGGGAGGGAAGCAGAGGGTCCTTTGCATTTTGTCCCATCTGGCTGTGTCACCACAGCCCCTCCCTCCAGGCTGCTGCAATTCTTGGCTGGACTTGCCTGACCTCACCATCTCCACTAGCGGCTCAGAGATTTCTCAAAAATGGGTCTCCTCTGCCCCACGCTGGGGCTGGAGCTGGAGCTGCTGAGGATTTTCTCAACACTGGGTTCTCTTATTAAGAGAAAAGATCTGTGCAGGGTATGGAGCCCTGACAGCCCCGCAGGCACTGGAGCTCAGAGAGTCAGAGCCTAGAGAGGTTGCAGTCTGCCTAAGGTCACTCAGAACCGGGTCCAGAGCCGTGGTCACCCTGTCAGCCCCCACTTGCCAGTTGCACACCCCCTCTGAGCCAGGCCCACTGCTCAGGCTGCAGAAATGAAGGAGGCATCCTCCCTGGGGGGCTCGGTGTGAACTCTCTTCTTCACTTGTTTTCCGCTCATTACCAGGAGGGCCCTCGATGGTGACTGTTGTGTTGACATTTCCCCAGCCCTAGACAGACAGGCAGGCAGAGGGATGACGGGCAGACTGTCCTCAGAGCCCATTCCTGCCCCTCCAAAACCACAGCATTTTCTGGACCAAGGGTTGGGACCATGCATTCTAAAAGGTGGCAGTCAGGTGTCAGAAAACTGGAGTCAGATCCTGCCCTCAGGCTTGTTGTTCCCAGGACTCCTCCCAGCCCAGGTCCTCCTGAGACCAAGCAGCCAGCTGAGGGCTGAACCTGGCCCCCGTCCTCCCTGCCAAGAGCTGTGAGGGCCCCCACGGCCCCTCAGCTGGGGTTTCCTCATCTGCAGTGCATGGGGCCGTCCCCACCTGGGGGGCTCTCCAGTCAGGGGCTGCCACACAGGGCTGCCGGGGCAGATAGCGCGGCCAGGCCGGGTGTGAGGGGAGATGGGAGCTTCCTGTCGGAAACCGAAACTGCCAGGTGCTTCCCTCCCCACAACCACCCAGAGACAGCTGGACAGGCAGGCCTGTAGGCAGGCCCTGCCCTCTACGTTGTCCCCAGGCCCCTTGCAGGCACCTGCATCCACCCTGGCACACGGCCTCTTGCCAGACAAGCCTCTCTGAGCCTCCATCTCACAGAGGACACCCCTGCCTCAGGCATGGCAGGTGGGGTCCCTCCTTCCAGCTCTGCAGCTGCGGGGAGCTGCTGAGCATTGGAGGTGGCTGGTCCCAACTCAGCTTTGGTGACCTGTGAAACACATGAGGTTTCAAAGTCTTTGTACAAAAACAAGGATGCAAAATGCCTTAATAGTCAGATTGAAAACGTGAAAATGGTAACATTTCATAGATCGGGTTCAGTCGAATGCAGTACTGAGGTCAATGCTGCCGGTTTCCTTTCGTTCCTGGACTCTGGCTACTAGATCATGTAACATTTCACATGCGGCTCTAATCCGAGTCCTCACGGACACACTGCTCTGAGGCAGGTGTTGTCCTGAGCCCATGGGACACTGGCCAGGAGCTGTCAGTTCTGAGTTCTGAGCTGTGACGAGCACCCGGGCAATGGGCTCCCTCTTCTCACCCCTGTGTCTTTACCTTAATTTCGAAATAATTCAAACACTCAGAAAAGGCCCATCACAGAGACTACGCGTGGATATCATGCTGTGTATTCATTTCAGAGCTCACTCCTTCATTCTTCATAAAAATGAATTATTGTAGATTCAGTGTCCCCCACCATCGCAGGTGGCCCCACCCAGGGGCGGTGAGATGGGACCAGGAGAGCTCAGGGCGGGGCTCAGGGGGCCCTGGCCTTGGCCAAGCTGCTCAGCCTCCCCACCTCAGTCTTGGTTTCCTCATCTGTAAAACGAGGGTGAAAAAGTCCAGATCTCTTGCACTCCTGTGAGGGCTGAGCAGGTGGCACATGCACTTGAGCATGGGAACCATCCCACGGTGTCCTGTGCTGTGTGTGCCTTTCCGAGACACATAGTTATTGTATGTATTAGATTGTTCCATAAAGGTGCCACTTTCCGTGTATTTCTTTGCACTTTTCTTTTTTCTCTCAACATCTTCACGGTTGATGGTGTCATGCCTGGTGGCGCTGTTCATGTCAAGGCCACGTGGTACCCCAGGGTGGACGTACCAGTGCATCCATTCTCTGCTTCTGTGTCCTCGGACGTTGACTATGTCAGTGTTCGCTTGTCACTAACAATGGGACAGGAGAGGACTCTTCCCTCACTCCCTGTGTCCATGTGGTTTTCTCCAGAGCAGACACAGAGGTCGACCACTGGGGACAAGAGAATGACACGGGTCCACATCCTGGCCTTCTGGGAGGCAGAGGCCCCTAGTGGACAGTGGCCAACGGTCCCCTGCCACTGCCCCCTCTGAGGAAGGGGAGGCTGGTCTCTGAGGGGTAGTGAGGGAAAGCAGGATCTGACCATTATCTGTCCATGTGCCTAGGCAGAGCCGGAGGACAGGAGGACAGGAGTCACAAGGGGACATTCTTTCCCGGATTGTATTAGAAAGGCCATCCAAGTGTCCAGAGATGGAGTCATGAGCACCTGTCACCGCTGGAGGAGCTCCCCCATTCATAGAAATGAGGGCAGGCTGGAGGGGGAGGCTGGGTGGGAGCCTGGGCATCGGGCATTTTTGCTGGTTCTACTTCTGGGTACATGGGGGGCCTTGGGCCGGTCTGGCCGATCCTGAACGTGGACTCAATGGTCACCCACCATGGGCCCAGTGTGAGGCAGGAGGAGGGGGTGCAGCTGTGCTGAGAGGGGCCAGGAGGTCTGCGGAAGCGTGGTCCCCTCCCCAGGCTCTGCTCCGCTGTGGGTACTCAGCGGCCACACTCCCACCCCGACTCCAGCCACACTCCGGCCTGAGGCACCTTGTTAGTCGGAGGCTCTGGTGTATGTCCCTGGACCATGATGTAACTTGGCGAAGATGTGTCTCAGGGAGACCCTTGACAAGTGACTAGGAGGGTGGAAAGTCCTGGAAACGTGTGGCTAGGGGAGGGAAACTCCACTCTGCTCTGAGTGCCCGGTGGGGACTGCCTCGCCCCTCCTCGAAGGTAGAAGGAAGAGATAAGACTGCTCTCCTGGTCGTGTGGGAGGCCAAGGGAAACTCTGCATCTGCCACACCCTGCCACCCTCTGGCTGGGCCCCAAGCCCCCCCATGCCCACTGCACAGAGGGGTGACCAGGCACAGGGGTCGGTCAGTGGGGGAGGGATGGGTCAGATGCTGGGCCTGTTCTCGAGGTCAGTGGTTCTGTGGGTTTTGTGGCTGTTGGCTTGCACACTCCCTGAAGTTTTTTGACAAACCAAGTCCCCCTTTAAGGTAAAATCTCTTACTAAACGGCTTCACCCAGCTAGGTCATGTGCAGACTGAGGGCTGCTTCTTTCTTGGTAGATAATGATGACCCAGGGGCAGCTACAGGAGTTTTCGAAGGTGAAGGTTAACTGTACCCACAACCTCACTGTTGGGTCATGAGAGGGAAGGCGCAGAGTGCCCACACGCACACGCGTGACAAGTGTGCTAGCATGCAGCTCATGGAGGGCACATGGAGGGCACACAGGCCCAGCCACTCAGTAAGGGACACCACTGTGTGCAGAGGCAGGGTTTGGGGCATCTGGCAGCGTCGTGCCACAAGCATCCTTCTAAACCATTGGCTGGATGCAGGACCCTTGGTGATGGTGGCCAATGGGCCAGTTTGCAACATCTAAAAGTTGTATAAATAGTCACAAAGGTTGTATTTTACCAGAGCTTGGCATCTATTTTTATGAAAACCTTGAAGTTGCAGATTTAGCAGGAAATATTGCCTCAAAGACAAATTGGCAAAGCTGTTCCTCATTGGAAACCAATCCACCCAGACTAGTGTTTGTCAGCTTTTAATCCAAATAAGCATGTTATTAAATGACTCAGCTGCCTCACTTTGAATTCCAGATCTGATATAAATGGACAGATGGACGAATGGATGATGGATGGATGGACCGATGGATGATGGATGGATGGATGATGGATGGATGGACAAATGGATGATGGACAGATGGATGAGGGATGGATGGATGGATTATGGACGGGTGAATAAATGAATGACAGATGGACATACAGGAAAGTAAGAAGTAGAAAGGCAGGGAGAAAGATCAAAGTACACTTTTCAAACACTAAAAGCCTCAACCTTACACAACGTATAGTAAGCGCATGTGGAAGGCTTGTTTTACTCACTGGGGAGGAACCAGCAGGAGGGCAAATGCATTCAGAGGAGGACTTGAGGGATTGGAGGCCCCACAGGGAAACGACGCCTGCCGAGGTCAGACGTGGGGTCAGTGAATTTGCAACTCATCCGCCTCCTACAAGTCAATGCCTAAGCTGACAGCATTTGGGCCTAATCAGCAGCAAATACAAAGTCAGAAAATCCATGTCCCCCATGGGGCCACGGACCCTTGGCAGCCTGGCCAGCACCCAGAGGACGTGAGGCCAGCCCCTTACCTTTCACACATCCCCAGCAGAAGGAGGGGCGAGGTTTCTGTGCCCTGGGCGAAAGCATCAAAATCAGATTTAGGCTGGACGAGATGGGGAAGAAAGATCAGGAAGGGCAAGGTGAGAGAGGAAGATGACAGATCCCAGGCCCAGTGTTTACCAGAACAATCTGGAAGCTGAGGACCCTCATGTGGGTTCCTTGAAGCTGTGTTGCCCTCTTCAAGACCCCTGCACAACCACTGGGTTATCCTGCCTGCTGCACAAGGGCAGGGCTGAGGCTCCAGAGAGTTCTCTGCTCTCGTTTTATGGGAAGACAGAACCCTCTTCTTTCTGAGGATACGCTGCTGGCCGGTGGCTCTCCCTCCAGCAGAGTCCCCTCGAGCACGGTGAGGAGCCACAGCCTGTGTGGCCAGGCTTGCTGCCTGCACATCCACTCTGGATTTGGCAGGAAGGCTGCAGACGTGGGAGGCAGCTCCTGTGGACTTGATGTTGGCCTGGTCGTGTTGTTGCCAGGACAGGGCCTGACACACAGCAGGGGCCCAGAAATGCCAGCTGAGAGAGATAATCTGGGAGAGCACCTGAGCTCGATGCCTTTAAAATATCTTACTGACACATACCACAACATGGATGAACCCTGTATACACTGAGTGAAAGAACCAGACTCAAAAGGCCACATCATGTATGATCCCATTTTTACGAAATGTCCAGAATCCATAGAGACAGAAAGTGGATTTGTGGGGGCCAGAGGGGAGGGGCAGTGGGGAGTGACTGCTGATGGGTTAGGATTTACTTTGGGGTGTTGAAAATGTCTTGGAACCAGATAGAGGTGGTTGCACAACACTGTGAATGTGCCCAATGCCACTGAATTGGACACTTTCAGATGGTTAAAATGGTAAATTTTATGTTCTGTTTATTTTACCACAATAAAAAAAAATCTTATAAACTAAAAAAATAAAAAAGCATAGCAGAAGATGAGCACCTGATCCGGGCCTGGGGCTCCGGCTGACCGCTCAGTGGACGTGTGTCCTGCAGACAGTGGACGCTCACCACTGGACTCACTCCAGGCCGTGCTCTGTCACATGCCCTTGCTTATCTCCCTCCCGGCCTTGCTTCCCCTCCAGATTGCTGTGGGAGGAGCCCGCCCAGCATCCTGCCCCACCCAGCCGCTTCTCCGCCTGCCAGGGCCTCCAGCAGCCCTGCCTCTGCCCCCAGCGTGGGGCTCCGAGAAGAGGGGAGCACCGGGGGGTCGCCCCTCCCTCTTGTCTCCTCCTCTGCAAACCACTCAGGTGGTCCTGCTTCATGTGTGCCCACGTGCCTTCCCAGAGCTCCCTCAACACACCGGCAGAAATCAAGTAAATCAAAGTCACAGAGACACAGTGTGGGGAACCTGGAGTTCCCTTCTGAGCAGCCGTGTCTGTGTCCAGGAATCCTGCAGGGATTCGGCGCCTCTGCTCCCAGGGGGACAGCAGGGACTGGTACCTGCACCCGGCAACATCAACACTTGGTGTGAGGCGCTTGCTCAGGGCTCTAGGAGTGTCACCCTCTGAAATGTGGTTTAGGAGAACTTGGCATCTGTTTTCAGTCTCTTCAAGTGCACCTTTCGGTGATCCAGCCCCACGGGCCACCCACAGGGTACAGGTCAGGACGGAGCCCCTCTGGGTGGCCTGGGTGCCCACACCTCTCTTTTGGCACTTTTCTTGCTGAGCACAGAGGAGGCTTTGGCATCCTTTACAACCCAGTCTTTCCAACGGCCACAGCCAGTGAGGCCAAGTGGGAAGATGTCTACTTGCCACTTGAGTCCTGGGTCGGGGCACCTCACACTATTTGTGGGGAACAACCGTTCCCCCCAATCCACTGATGGCCAATACTTTTGTAAAAGTATCAGAGTAGAAGTAGGCAATTAAAATGTCACAGCACCGAGGGGCAATGTCCTTGGTTTCTGCATGCCTCCTGTCTGCGGATTGCCCTCGGCAGCTCTATACTGGGTCATGAGTCACATGGCGTTCATGAGTCTCCTTTTTTGCCGTCCATCACAGCAGGTTTAAGAAAGCTCTAGATATTGGACCAGGATTAAAATAAGGGGAGGCCTCTAGAAGACAGAGCCTCCACCCCACCACAACTCATAGGAGACCTCAGACAGGCAATGTAACCTCTCTGGGTTCTGTTATTTCATCCATGAATAGTGCTGCAGTTCAAGTCAAATTTCAGATAAACAATTCTTTTTTAGTATAAGTATATCCCAAATATTGCCTGGGACACATTTATACTAAAAATTATTCATTGTTTATCTGAAATTCAAATTTAACTAAGCATCTGTATTTTTCTCTCCTCAATCTGGCAACCCTATCCATGAAGGATTTGAAGCTTATAGCCAACAGGATTGCATTCAGATGCAAATAACAAAACCTAATAGGGGAACAAGCAAGGCTCATTTGGTTCCACACAACAAAAGCCCAGGGTAAGCAGCTCAGGCTGGGGCAGCCATGATACCATCTGGTACCCAGGGGTTTCTGCTCTTTCTGTTCCACCATCTTCTTGCTTGTGGCTTCCTGGCTGCAAAGCGGCTGCCCCACCTCCAGGCATCACATCCGTGTTCCAGGTAGGAAGAAAAAGGAAGAAAGAAGAGGTAGAGGACAAAGACTGGGCCAGCCCCTCTGTATAAGGAGAATCAAGGCTTTTGAGGAAGCCCCTAGCAGGTGTCACTTCATGCCTCACGAAGGACTGTGGTCCACAAACCGACAGTATGTGACCAAACTAAGATCTCCAAGGCTCCTCCCCACACCAGCGTTATATGGTTCTGCCTTTACATTTTCTCTGCTGTCTTCAAACAGCTTCCAGCCCATGACCCCATTGCCCAGTATGTGGCTCCACGGGATCAGCACGGCAGGCGACACTCCCCCATTTCCCAGATGCCGTGTCCACAGTGGACTTGCAGAACAAGGTGGGAGGCTGCAAGGCCACCACCTTCACACTCCTGCAGGCCCAGTGCTGACAGCAGGTGGATGTGAGGACTGTGATCCAGGGTCCCCTGGGCCTCTTGCCCAGAAGATCTTGTCCTCTCCAGTGTTTCTGGTGAAAACCACCTGAGGGACGGTACTCTCGTCTTCCTTGGGACTTCGATGGTCTTTTTAAACAAAGATCCAGCCTTTCCTCTGGGGGTCCCAGACACCAGCTTTTCCCTGACCCCACAGCCCCACCACTGCTGGCCAGTGGGAGGTGGCTGTGCTGGAATCTCCACCTGCCCCCATGAGCATCGGGAGCCTCCAGGCTTGTGTCCTGATCTGACAAATGGGAACAGCGCCTGTCCAGAGTCGAGGTTCTCCTGCCAGCAGACAAGCACTGATGCCCGGGGATCCTTTGCTCCCTCCGACACTGCCCCGGCCCCTGCCTGGCTTCGCTCTCACACCCTCCCCAATCAAACTCCTTCCCTTCCCCGTCCAGTTCCCCATTCAAGACGACCACGCTGCCCTCAGCTTCTCTCCAGGAGTTTCAGGCTCCAGAGCTATTCTGGGCCGCTTCCCCCAGGCCTGCACCCCAGCCCTTTCCTGTCGGATTCTTGCACCGGTGGAGGCCCGGACACCCCACCCATCTTCCTCGCAGCACCAGGCTGGGCTCCTCTGCGGCTCAGAGGCGGCCTCCATGCTGGGCCGGATGATTCTAATACAGCTTTATTGAGATGCAGCTCACACATGCAGTGTGCTCATCTGAAGTGTGCAAGTCGGTGGCATGCGGTACACTCACAGCTGTGCAGCCACCACTGCCAACTAATTTTAAGACATTTTCATCACCCCAAAAAGAAACCCCTTAGCCATCAGCAGTTGCTCCCTATTGCCCCCACCCCCCAGCCCCTGACAACCACTAACCTACTTTCTGTGTATGATTTGCCCATTCTGGACATTTCACACAAATGGAATCATGAAGTGTGTGGCCTTCTGTGTCTGATTTCTGTCACTTAACATCAGGTTTTCAAGTTTCATCCTCCTTGTAGTGCAGATCAGAACTTGATTTCTTTTTATGTCTGAATAACCTTCACTGGTACAGACTGTGTCTACTTTGGGGTAGGTCTGTGCTCGGCTGACAGCCTGGTGGGAACCCAGCCCCACCACTTACAAGCTGTGTGTCTTGGGTGAGTTACCAACCCTCCCTTGGCCTTGGTTTCCTAGATGTACCATGGATGAGAACAGCCACCTGGGCAGGTGTGGGGACTCAGTGCGGGATGCAGGTGACATGCCTCACAGGTGGGAGACAACGTGTTGGTCCTGGTTGTCACCTTCATGGTCATCCTCTCTGGGCTTCGAGACCATTGCGGTCTCTGTACAAGCTCTGACCCAGTTCTCGCTCTGTAAATAGCACTGTTGTTTACAGAGCACATTTGCTGTATTTGCCCATAGCTGGGGACACAGCCCTGAAAGGTGATAGGTGTTTCAGGAGCAGGTGGACGTGCCAGCTCCGACATGGAATCTCCAGGAAAGTCAGCTTGTTTCCAGACTTATGACTTTAGAACCATCTCGTACATTTGGAGAGAGGGAGGATTCTGGAGCTCCTTGCAGAGATTCTGATGGGCAGGTCCGTGGGGGCAAGCTCCTGTGACTAGTGAGCCTGACGGGCAGTACCTCTGGGCATGGCCACTGAGGTCTCGAACCCAACAGTTGTCTCTGTTCTTGGGGAGAGTATGACAGACACTTGGAGGTCCCCCCAGGCTTCCAGCCCCATGGATTGGGGATGGTCCGTGTGCTCTGTGGCTCTGTGCTCTGCTTGTAGGGGCCCAGCAGGTGAAGGCGAGTCCAGGACTCCTGGAGGGCAGAGCTTTGTGCGGCTGGTCCACTTCAGAGCCTCTGGGGCCTTCAGGGGTGGCCTGGAGCAATCTCAGAGAAGGGGTGGAGAGGGAGGGGCTGAGCAGCCGAGTTCGAAGGGCAGGCAGGGAATCAGCTGAGCAGTGCCACGAGGAGACACCAGCCGGGCAAGGAGGCTCTTAGACACCTCACACTAGTGGGAGCTGGGACAGAAGCCGGCCCCGGGGCTGCCCGCTCCTGACAGCCACCTCTTTCTACCATGAAGCTGCCCCGCAGGGTCAGTTGGCAAAGGACTGCATGCCAGCTTCTTGCCACCAGCACTGTGGGCGGCTGCAGGTCAGGGAGGGGCGCACAGGAGACCGAACCCGTGGGTCCATACTCTGCTGCCCACTGCCAGGGATTGTGTGACTCCAGACAAACACCATCCCGGCCTCTGTGTCCCCTGCTGAGAAGCAGGGACAGTAATTCTCCATCCTCCATAGAATTAAACAAGGTAGCGTGTATGAGGGTCAGTAGAGGTTCCGCGTCCTTCCTGTCTGCCCTCCAGATGGTGACAGGACCAGCAGCCAGGCTGGCAGCAGCCAGGGCTGCTACGGAGCCCTCATGGAGGGGGAGCCTTTCACGATGGATGGGGGTGGTTGGGGTGATAGGAACTATTGTGACGGAAGGGGGTTGCTGTGCAGGGGGGGTGCTATGATTGGAGGTGCCGTAGTGGTCGGATGTGGGGGTATTCAAAGGAAAGCTGGAATGATCTAAAGGGCACCTGTAAACAGGCTGTGACCACACTCAGCATGTCTGAGGTGTGTTACACACAGGAGTCCTGAACAAACAGGACTGTTCAGCTCAGAAGATAGAAAAGAGCCTTCAAGGCATGACTTGCCTCCTGAAATGTGGGTTGGACGGAAGCGAGGCCCGGGCTCTAGGTCGCCTGAGGGCAGGAGCAGAGCCAGTGTGCTTGGTGGGGCATCTCTGTTTCTGGGTTCTGTTAATCTTCCATCCTCTGCAGGCTCCATTCTGCAAACAGCACTAGCCCCGTTCAGGCCAGGCAGCCCCAAACGTAGTCCTAAGGGGAGCCGTCCCCTTAAGGGAAACCCAGAGACTTTATGTGATTAAGATTCTTGGGACATAGTCATGGCAAAACAAACCCAAATGTTTATTTTCCCAGGAGTAAATTACGACTTCAATAGGCAGAAATTACAGTCCCTGGGCACTGAATAGCAGTGATCAGCGCTTCACCACCCAGCGATCACACACGGCCTGAGAGCAGAGGACCTCACCTCCTCAGCACCCACCCCTGCTCCCCAGCTGAGCCCCGGCCCCTGATTCAGACCCTGCCCAGGTACCCCTGGGCTCAACCCAAGTCCCACCATATTCAGAGTCCTAGATGAGGGAGGGAAGCCATGGGAGGCACCACTGGACACAGCATTCCCAGGGCAGGGTGGGTGGGTGGTCTGTCGGGGAGGGTTGGGGGCCCAGGGTCAGTTCTCTGGGCGCTTGCCCATTGCTGATTCCTTCATCAACCCTCAGTGCTGGCTGTGTGCCCACCACCCTGGAAGGTGCTGAGAGGGAATCAAGGTGGAAATAAGGGTAACAGCAGCTCCAGCAGGGACACAACGCACGGGGCTGTTTTCTTACACAAGCCAGCGGGGCTGACTTTGGAACACTGTGCAGTGGTGCCAGAGTCCTGCGCCTGCTCTGGTTTTTCCTGCCACACTGTGACTGACAGGTGCCAGGCAGGGCAGGGAGAAGGGGCGGCGGGGGTCTCTTGCCTCCCATATCTAGTTCCTTTTGTGCTCCAGGCAATATCCCAGAGACCTGGCTTCTGGCCCCTTCGAACCTCATGATTGGTCACACGACCACCCAGGTGGAAGGCAGGCTGAGAGTGCAAGGAACAGGCCAGTGGGACTGGCTCCACAGCCATCCCATTGCTGCATGAGTCCCCCGGTCCCCTGAATGAGTCGGGGGTCTCTTGGCAAGAGAAAGCCCACAGAGGCCCATGGTCACTCTGGCCACACTCCCCTCGAGCCCCTGCAGTGACACTGCCTCATAACTTAGAGACAGGGATCGGGTGGATGGAGCAGGAAGCCCTGGCCTGGGGAGCCAGAAAGCCTGAGGACCAGCCTGCTGCCTTCCCCTCTCTGAAGCTGTTTCTCCATTTTTAAAATCAGTAGGTTGGCCTGGCAAGCTCTGGGGTCCCTCTGTGCCAGGTGATGAGCTTCCTCAAGCCCCTTCCACAGCCAGGGGAGAATAGGGGGCGGCACTGCCTCTGAGGCCCTGGCCCATGCAGCCTCCCTCCCCCACCCCTCACTCCCCCTCTGTGCCCTGCCGTTGAGGGTCATGGACTGAGCCTGCTGGACAGACAGCGGGTGGGGGTGGGGAACCAAGCAGGGTCCAGGGAGCCAAGGGGAAGAGACAGTCCAGCCCCAGGCCCAGCCCCCGACCCTAGTGCCTCGTCCTCTGTAGTTGCTGGGGGTGGGAGGGGAGGTTGGGGGCATATTTAAGAGGCAAATGTGGAATAGGTTGGATTGTGTTTGTGGGCAAGGATGATCACTCATTCAATCGTCAGCTCATTCAACAGCAAAACCAACAAAGCCGTCTTGACAGAGCCCCTGGGGGCCTAGGGGAGGATGTCCTGGATATTTTGTATGCCATGGTTCCATGCGGGCAGCCGCCATGTGCTGTGCATCAGGGGGTCCAGGATTTGTTCAAGGAGAACCCACAGATACGTGAGCAACTGATTGATCTGTCATGGCGGAGGGGGGTGCAAGAGGGCAATGCTCCCAGACTCAGGGAAGACAGGACAGGAAAGGCTTCCCAGCGGGAACGGTGATGCAGGAGGGACCTGAGCCGGGAGGCATTTGCAGACAGAATGTTCCGAGCAGAGGGGCTTCATGTGTACCTGCAGGGCTGGAGCTCAGGGGCAGTGGGGAGGGCATCACACCCTCCACACTCAGGAGGTGGGACTTTACCTAAGGCAGGGAGTGACAGAGCCAGATTCATCTTGCTGAAAGTTCCCCCGCACCCCACAGGAGATGGATTGGAGGATGGCAGCCCCCCGTCCCCCCCAGCCTGGCAGAGCCTCCCAGGACATCCTGGCTCCAATGATAATAAACAGCCCTGTCGGAACTGGAGACACACGTGGGTTTGGAGATCATCCATCCTAGGGCTGCCCAGGTCTTGGGCTGATAAATGGATCACAGCATGGCAGCAGGCAGGCCTGTTCTTATCACACGTGCTCACAGAGCTCAGCTGCCCAGAGCGGTTTCCGGCTTAGCTTTCACAGGGCACCGCAGGGCTGTCGGGGCCAGGGGGCACCACCCACCTCCCCACGGCAGCCTGGGGCACCGGGTGTGTGTTAATCAAGGTGCTGCAGTTGCAAATGACCGAAACACAGCTTGAGGGAGTCCAGTGGGACCAGGAATGTACTGGCTCTAGTAACAGGCTACAGGAAGGTTAGGGGGACTCGCTTCAGAGACCACCAGATCCAGCTCTTACACGCCCGGGGCATGCTGCTGCCACCCTCCCACTCTTTCTTCCGTGCAATGGCACCTGGCAGCTCTGGGCTTGCCTCCCAAGCAGAGCAGAGAAGAAATTCTCCCTTCCATATTCCAGTTCAAGAAATCCCAAGGAAGGATGTGACTGGCCAGTCATGGTCACATGCCCTCCTCAAGGGGTGCCACCAGGACTGGCCGCATCTGAATCCTGTGCCCATCCTGGAGCTGCCAAGCAGGTCTGTGACCTGAACAGGGTCTGAGAAGCCACAGACTGCTCTGAAGGGATGGCTGTGAGCCGGGTGGCCACCCGATTATGCACTGCAAGTGTAAATTTAAAACTTATATCTCTTCTTACTTAAAAAGCAAAAATAAAGTAAAATTATTTATAGGAAAATCTAAATATGGAGATAAGAGAAAAGAAGGTGAGAGTAAAACAAAGGTAACGATCCTTTTTGGAGAGCTGTGTGGAGATTAGATGAGGCCACACCATCACTCAACAAACACTCCTTGAATGCGGGCTAAAGTGCCAGGTCCAGGGATTTATGGGTGAATGGACTGACCCAATCCCTGCCTGGGAGAAGAAACAGGGAACAAATAAACCATCGATAAACACGAGGGACGGGGATGGCTCAGACTTGACGAGGAGAAGCCTGCTTTGCCTTCGAGAATGGCGAAGGGTTGTTATCCCTTCTGTATTTTGTGAGATTTGCCTGTTCATCTACTTTGCCCATTTTTATTTTGTGTGCTTGTAATTTTCTTCTTTGAAACACTTTTTGTATACTGTGGCTGCCAGTCCTTTGTTAAACATGTTGCTAACACCCCTTCCCAGCCAAACCCTTATCTCTCAGGGTCATTTATGGCCTCTTTGGGTACACAGAAATTGTTAAGTTCCACAGCCAAATCTGCCTATCTTCTTTTTTTCCAGGGCTTCTGGGTAGCATTAATTATAAACTAAAATTACAAAGACACTCTGTTTTCTTCTTTAAAGTATTCTTTAACATCCTTTACCATTTTGCTTTTCACATTTTATTCTTTAACCCAAGGCGAGTTTATGTTTCCAAATGCAGTGAGGAAAATATAATGCACTTTTCCAAAATGGGACAGCTGTCCCATCACCATCCACTGGACAGTCCGTGCTTCTTCGGGGATTTTAAATGCTGCCTGGATCTCGTCAACATTCCCCTTTACATGTGCACATCGGCCAATTTTCCTTTGGGACGTTTCTGGCTGCTTGGCCTGGATCTCATTTGAAACTGAATGAACACAAGAGAGAAGTGAGACCTCACTGTCTCTGGGCCACATTCAAAATGTGTAAGGCCATCAGCTCTTACTACCCCTACTTTACAGAGAAAACTGAGGCTCAGAGAGCTTCGGTAACTTACCTTTCGGTCAGATTCGGAGAGTGAAGGAAAGAAGGAAGAAAAGCCTGGATGAGGCCACCTGGCAATTAGGAACGTCTCATACTGCAGGTACAGCCATGCAAACAGGAGGGGACAGACATGATTGCTCACAGCCCAGCGCTGCCCACGGTGGCCCGTGTGGAGCTGCGGGCCCTCCATTCAGACCCTCGGTCGGCCACCTCTGTTCACAATGACCTGCAGCCTGTGCTGTCCTTTTCACCTGATGACGAGCGTGAGCAGAGCTCTGCGCGGACATGACAGCGCCGCGGGTACTCCACAACAGCGTTCCTCTAACTGTCCACCGCTTAAGCAGTGCTGTCACCTGTAACAGACACCCTCCGGAGGACAGATCTTAGGGTACAAATTGCTGGATCGATTTTAAGGCCATTGATGACTATCGGCGACGTGCCCCATAAGGAAATATCAGCAGAAACATCGGCAGAGGCGCCCAAGCAGTCCTCACCTGCGCGGTCACCCGCACCGGATCCCGTCACTTTTTGTCTTTTTGTCAATTGTGCCTTGGCGCATAGGAGGGAAAAGGGGTCTGAATACTTCAGCCCGCTGTCCTGCGGTGGCCAGTGAGGTCGCCGGTCCCCACGGGAGGGAGAAGCGTGCGGAAACCTTCCTCCCCACGGGAGCGGGAGGGCCACCGCGGGGACAACCGCCTGGTCCTGGCACGACAACCCGTCTCGCCCCTCCGAGGCCAAGCCTGGGTCTTCCCGGCCCCCGTCGGCCCGTCAGAGGCCTCCTTTCTTGCGAGGGTCACCGCCGTGTGGACGGGGAAGCACAAGGGGCCACCCCCCGCTCCCAGCCCAGCCGGCCCCCAGCCCGGCGCGCGCCCGCGGAAGGGGAGATCGGGGCGTGCACCGGCGACACAGAGCCCGCGCCCGCGAGCAGGCGGAGCTGGGGTTCTGACCGCCTGGCTTTGCACACACGGTGAGCAGTCACTTCTCCGGAGACCCTGGCTTCGTAACTGTCTCGCGTCACCGTCACCAGTTTCTTTGAGTTCCTAACTAAAGCTTCAGCGCAGGGGACAGCAAATGACCCGGGAGCGAATGGTGGGAGCACCGGAGGCATCCCCCAGAACTCCAGGATCCTGAGCAGTACCGAGCCGGAGGAGAGTACCCACCGGGAGACCCGGAATCGGGAGCAACAGGTCTGTCCGCTCACCCACCGCCAAGGCGCGCCCGCCCTCAACCCGCGCCCCGCCCACACCTCCATAGTCCCCGCCCACGCTCCATGCCCCGCCCACACCTACAGTGTCCCCGCCCACTCCCCAGCGCCCCTTCCCCTCCCTGCCTGGGCTCCCTCGGGCCGTGGCTCCCCTTGGCAACCGGACGGGTCGGGCGCAGGCGCGGAGTGAGTGTCCCAGGTGCCCCCTTCAGCCGCAGGGCCAGGAGCGGGGACACCCGGTCCTCCCAGCTCCCGTGGGACGGCGCCAGGGCTCTTCTGGGCCCCCAGAGGGCGAAGCTCCGGTGCCCGGGGTGGGTGGCGCTGCCTTTGTTGGTGCCGCCCCCTCCTGTCTCGCTGCCCCCCACCCCCCGCCAGGACTCCCGGGGGCACCTCCCCGAGGACTACTTGCCTCCGGTCGGTGTCCATGTCTGGGGAGCCAATTAAGACGGCGCCCGGGCACGTGACCTTCCAGGGCCCGTCTCCCCTTCCCAGACACCAGGCTGCGCGAGCGGGGCTGTCTGCTAATGGCCGTGACACGCTGTGGGGCGTGCTTTCCAAAGTGTGGCCTGTAGACTCCCCAGAATCGCCGGAAAGAGAGGAAAGCCTTGCTTCAAAATGCACGTTTCCGGGCCCTGCCCAGGCCCACTAATTCCATGAGCGGTGAGAACGCAGCAGGGTCAAAGATGGCAGGGCCAAAAGGGCACCTGAGGCAAAAGGAGACATCAGTAATGGTAATCCTGTCTTTATTTTTACATCTGATACTTTGCTCATCGTTGATTTTTGTAATTAATTCTAATATTTTTGAATATTGGGTGGAAGCATGATTTATCTTGTTTACTAAGTTTTTTGACGCTCCCTTAAATTTTGTTCATGAGCGTTTGCCACCCTAGTCCTGGGCCTGCGACCGCTCCAGGTAATTCTGATATATTAAAGTTGAGCTCTCGGCATCAAGGGGATGGCTAATAAGCTGCATGAGATCAGGGCCCTCTGGAAAGAAAGGATGCTTTAAAGGTAAGGAATAGAAACCTCAGTTAAAAGCGGCTTGAACAAGGAAGTGTATTATCAAAATAGCAAGTCCAGAAGTAAGGCGGGTTTCAAGGTTGGTTGGTTCAGCAGCTTTCAGGGACCCCAGATCTTTCTATCCATCTCCCCTACCCACCCCAATGTCAGCATCACCTTCTCAAGCAGTAGCCACACAGCGGCAGCAGTTCCGGAGTCACCCCCAGACACAGTAGGCCCAGAGGGACAAGAGAACACTTTCTTTCTGTAGGAAGTTCCCAGAAGCCCCCCCCCCCCCCACATCTCATGGATATCTGTATTTTTTTGTCTGCTGGATTTTTCAAATTAATAGATTTTATTTTTTTTAGGGCAGTTTTGGGTTTACAGAAAAATTGAGGAGAAAGTATGGAGTTCCAGTAGACACTCTTCCCTCTAGTTTCCCTGCTGCAAGCACCTTACCTTGGTGTGATACATTACAATTAATGAGCTAATATTAGCTGAAGTCTGCAGCTTACCTTGAGCTTCCGTCTTGGTGTTCTACATTCTATGGGTTTGGACAAATGTATAATGACATGTATCCACCATTAGAGTGTCATACAGAATAGTGTCACTGCCCTAAAAACCCTCTGTGCTCTCTGCCTGTTCATCCTTCCCTCCTCCTAACTCTGGTGACTGCTGCTACTTTTATTGTCTCCATAATTTCGCCTTTTCCAGAATGTGGCAGAGTTGGAATCACACAGTATGTAGCTTTTTCAGAATGGCTTCTTAGCAGTATTCACTTAAAGGTCTTTTCATAGCTCAATAGCTCATTTCTTTTTATTGACAAATAATATTCCATTGTCTGGGTGTACCACAGTCTATCCAGGCACCGACTGAAGGATGTCTCCGTTGCTTCCAAATTTTGGCAGTTATGAATAAAGCTTCTATAAACATTTATGTGCAAGGTATTTGTGTGGACATAAATTTTTAACTTATTTGGATAAATACCAAGGAGCGTGAATACTGGATTGTATGGCAAGAGTATGTTCAGTTTTGTTAAAAAATAAAACTGCCAAACCTTCTTCCAAACTACTATTCCGCATTCCCACCAGCAGTGAGTGACATTCCTGTAGCTCCACATGCTTGTCAGCACTTGGTGTTGTCCATGTTTTGGATTTTAGTCATTCTAACAGGTTGTAGTGGTACCTCGTTGTTGTTCTAATTGGCATTTCTCTGATGACATATGATTGAGCGTCTTCTCATGTGCTTGTTTCCCATCTGTTCATGTTCTCTGGTGAGGTGTCTGTTAGATCTTTTGCCCATTTTTTAATCAGGTTGTTTGCTTTCTTATTGTCTTCTTTTAAGAGCTCTTCGTATATTTTGGATGACAGTTTTTACTCTCTCCCAGCCCGTGGCCTGTCTTTTCATTCTCCTAACAGTGTCTTTTGCAGAGCAGAAGTTTTAAATTTCAGTGATGTTCGACTTATCACATTTTCCCCCATAGATCATGCTTTTAGTGTCATATTTAAAAGTTCACTGTTTTGGGTAGGGAGCTGAGTGAAAACTCAGGTGTTGAAGAAAAGTTTATTCACATGTTTTAAAATGAATAACGGTGCCTGTCAAATCACTATGGCATCTAGAATCCATTAGCCTAAATATCCATATTTATAGTATGTCAGATTTTATACTCTTGGCAGCTACCCGAGCTTCTGTTGAAGATTTTTAGATACAACAGAAAAATGTTTGAGGGAGTCTGCAATCACTCAGTCATTTTTGAAGGTCAACTGTGAGCGGTGGCCTGGTCGGACCCCAGCTGTGCCAAGGGCCAGCCTGTGCCATTCAAGTACCCAGGCTTCCTGGGGTCCCGGTGTCCTCATCAGGTAAACAGGGCCGGTGGCAAGACTCACCCCCCAGGGTTGTGGAGGGCCACATGGCCAGGGCTCCACAGACAGCAGGTCTTACTGGAGTCAGAAGAAAGAGCCCTTTGTTATAGTAGAGGTAATACAGTTTGGGGATGCCTGGGGCGAATATTTATAAATTGCATCTTATCAAAACTCTGAGCTGTGTAGATCGAGAGGGAAATCAGATGTGGGTGCTGCCCTTTGGGAAGGGCATCAGGATGTGCAGAAGCAGCAGGCGTGCAGTTGGAGTGGATCAGGGGCTTGGGGTTGTTCCCCTGAGTGCAGCGGGGTGGGCCTCAGAGAGAGCACTGCCACCACTCAGAAGATCAGGGTCTGGCCCCAGCTTTGCACTGTGCACCCTTGGGCAGGGCATGGTATCATTCAGGCGTGTGTCTGGGGGACTAGTGGAGAGCCACCTTCACTTGGGGAGGCTGCGACACCATAGGGAAGGGGGGAGGTGGTTCCTTTTAAGTGAATTGAGCTCCTATGCGTAGAGACATGGATGTTCTGGAAGCTACATGGGGCACCCGTGATTTCCCAGCTGCACTGCTCTGCCTCTCCTCCCAGCACTGTCAGCGTGGCCCTGCCTGGGTGCTGACTTACCCATGATCTGGTCTCCTGGAGAGATGATTCTTGCCTTGCTGGACAGACTGCATGCATCTTTCAGGCAGGGATGGGATTCTCCTCAACTGTCACTTTGCAGTGCCTAGGAGCTGTGGGTCGGCCACTTCCAGCATGAGAAACCAGTCCGTGGAGAGGCAACAGGGAGGCCAACTGGGTGAGAGCCTCGGCCTCTCCATCTGTAAAGTGGGGGTTCTGGTGGCATCTGCCTGGCAAATGGGAAAATGCAGAAGTCGTGCCCAGCTCAGTGCCGGCTACTGTTGGGACCCAACATGACTCTGAAGTGGCCAGGAGAGGCGTGGCGTCAGACTGACCCACTCGCAGCACTGAAGGAAGCCTGCCTCTACCGTCTTCCTCCCCTGCAGCCACAGTTCTCTCAGGTGAGGGGTGAGGACACAGTGCCCAGAGTGGGTCTCTGAATGGTTGCAGTTTTATTCTCGGCGTTTTGGGATCTGTCATTCCTCAAATGGCTGTGAGCACTCTGCTTAAATCAGTGACATTGCAACACCCATTTAACACAAGCCTGAGGTCCAAAGAGCTGGGACAACAGATGTGTCCTTAGTGCTGGGTGAGGGGTCCCAAGGCCCAGGGCCGGGTCCAGCGTCTGGGCATTGCTGCTGGTCTCTCTGCCCAACTTCAGAGCTTCTTTGAGCCTGATTTCAAGGTGTAGGTTTGCGGCTGAATCGCCCTATCTAGACTTTTCTTTTCTTTCTTTTTCTTTTTTGCATTATAACGTCTCTGAAATCTGGGGGCGTCTTAGGATTATAATTGGCAGCATGTTCTCCTTTCTTAGCGGTGTGTCTTAAAATCAACAGTGCCTCAGAGTCCACAGAGTAAAGGAGCCGGTATCAATAAATTTGGTGCATAAAATCTGTGGTCTTAGGTAACATATCAGCACTTTTAGATGCGCATGCTTCTGTGAAGTGGGCTCAGACCTTCCACTCTTGCACAAGGACTGGACTGAGCCCACATGGGTGAGCACCACATTTAAGCACACTCTGAAAATCGGGCAAATGTGGATGCCAGACGATTGTACTACACTTCTCACAGGGTCTGACGGACTTTAGAGACCATCCAGCACAGCCTGAGGCCCAGGAGGTGAAGGGACTGTCTGGGGCCACAGAGCGAGTTGGTTACCCGGCTGACCAGACCTCGGCCCAGTGTCCCTGGGGGTGGGGCAGGAGCTTTCCTGTCCCCCAGAGCCCCCACTCTGCGTTTCTGTCCCTTCCTTTGCGCAGCTCAGGCAGGCATAGCTAAGTCGGTAAGAAGGACTGGGGATGGGAGAGATGGGCCAGTGGAGCACACCCGGGAGGACACACTGCACTATTTCATTCTCGGGAGTCGGAGACCTTGGACCTTCGCTTGCAGATTTATGCCAAATGAGATGCAAATCAAGGCTCTGCTGTTCTGAAGTTCTGGCTCCTTCTGTCTCCTAAGACGGTAACCCTTTGTCTCTAAGAAATAGAGGGTGTGTGAGTTGGGGTAGGAAAGACGGGGGAAAAGGCTCGAATTTTACTAAAGTGCACTAACCAGACCAATGCATCATCTATGCCACCAACTGCTTTAGAGAAAGCGGCAAAGTGGGTGGCGGATAGGATAGGGGCTGAAGGCGGAGGGAAGGGAGAAAGCAGGGTGCACAGAGGCCAGGGCAGCGGCCTGAGGCATTTCCGCAGGTGGACAATAAATGAATAGCATGCAAATGAATGCAAAGCATATGCAAATGTAGGGCCCGGGGCAGCGGGGGGCCGAGGCCTGCGAGGCGGAGCTGCGCAGCGGGGACCGCGCGCCCCCTGCTGGCTGCACGCGGAGGTGGCCCCGGGCCCCGGCCCGGCCCCGCGCGGAGGGAGGGCGGGCGAGCGGGGGGCGCGGGAGCGGCGGCCGGAGGAGGGGCGCCCGCGCTCGCCTCCCGCCCGGACGCCAGACGCCGGGGCTCCTAAAGCTGCGAGGCGGGTGGCCGCAACCGCTCCGAGGTGGGTGTGCGCGGCGGCGCGCTCGGCTCACGGCCCGCCCAGGGCGCGGCCTGCGGAGCGAGGGGGGCGCGGCGAGGGGCCCGCCCCGCACGACCCGCGCTGCCCCCGCGGACCCGCTCTCCGCACACGCGCTCGGCCCGCCCGCCCCGCGCCGAGCCCGGACCCTCTCCCGAGGCCGGCGCCCCGGGGCGGAGCCGAGCCGATGCGGGCGGGGGGCGCGGCGGGGGCGGGGCGCGGGCCCGGGAGGTGCTCGGCGGGCGCGCCGCAGCCGGAGCCCGGTGCCCGCGAGCCGCAGGCGCGGCGGCTGGAGCGCGCGGGCCGCTCAGGCCGGAGACCGCCAGCCGTGCGCGCCCCGTCCCCGCATGGCCCCGGCGGCCGCCCCGTGCGCTCCGGCCCCGCCGTGCGCCTGAGCCCGGCGCGGCGCGAGGAAACGGCGCGCGGGCCGCCCCCGAGTGACGGAGGCGGGGACCGAGTTCGAAGGAAAAGCCACCCCGGGAGCCGGGTTGCGAGTGTGCGGTCGCCTGCCGCCCGCCGGACCTCCCGACTGTAAGTGCTGCGTCCGCCCCGCGCTCCGCCGCCGCCGTCCCCGCGGGGTCTCCGCCGGAGCCCCGCGAGCGCTCGGGCCACCCCAAGCCATCCCCCCGCCCCTCGACTTTACAAAGTTGGCGCCCACCCGCTGGCAACGAGTGCACCCCTGGGTGCGCAGAGAGCGCGTCCTGCTCTGGGGAACGGCTCAACTTAAGGTGGGAACCGCGCGTCGAGGGGGGTCCCGCGGGCTCCCCCTGGGGTGCTCACTGACAAAGGCCCCCGCGTCTCGGGTCACGGGGCTGGAAGTGGGAAGGCGGAGGGCGACCCTAGGAGACACGGCGGTGCCGGCCGCCTGCTGGGGAAGGGGATCTAGCGCTCCCTCCGGCCCCTCCCCCTCTTGTGTCGGTCCCAGGCGAGGCCACCCCGGCCAGGGAGGCCCACGGCCGGCCGAGCGGTGGTGGGGAGGGGCGCTGGGCCAACCCTCCCTGGGGTCCTGACAGCCGCCGCCTCCGCGCGGCCCGGTGGCAATGAATCTGCTCGCAGCTTTGGGAACCGTCCATCTGTGTGTCCAGCAGGCCCGGAGCCAGGCTGTGGGGACAGCGGGGAGGGGGGTGTGAGCCGACGTGGAGGGCAGATGGCTGCAAACAGCCCTGGACGGTGGCGGGGAGCGCGGGACGGCCAGGCTCAGCGTGCTGGGCTGCGTGGCCACAGAGCGATGGGCACACCTGTGAGTGTGGAGGTCCCCCCCTCCCCATTAAACTGTATTTCCCACCATTTGGCCTGTTCCAGAGCCCAGGGGGAAAAGTATTTCCTTTGAAAGTAGAGAAAATCTTGTGCTCCTGTTCATGGGGGTCTATCCAAGTAACTGTCAGGCCTTGTCTCTTTGACCCTCCTTCAGCAGGATGTCACTTCATTATGTCTAACTGGGCGTGTGTTTCCTCCCCTGGACCTAGAAACAGCAGGTTCCCAGGGCGGCCACCTCAGAGAACAGGGGTTGACTGGGGACAAAGGGGAGCTGTTCATCTGTGCTCTAGCATTGCTCTTGCAAGTTGCTGTAAGGTTTAAGAAACTTCTTGAGTTTGGGACTCTCCTGTCTCCCCCAGACTCCAAGGGGTGGGGTCTGGGCCTAAGAGAGTCCAGCCCTCACCTTCCTGGGACCCAAGGCAACCCCAGGCATCCGTTTTCCAGCAAAGGTATGGGCAGGAAGGCACTGTCCACAGTTCCTGGGCATGTTATGGAGGGCTGGCTCTGTGCTGGCTCTGAGGTCGCGCTGTGTTATCCCCTCAACACTCCCGGAGCTCTGGGTGGTGGAAGCCGAAAAACTCAGGCAGGCCAAATGCCACCTGCCCAGGAGCCACTGGATGGGGGTGGGGGCATGGGGGGGGTCATTCTTGCTCTGAGCATCATGCCTAAAAAGCCACGCTGTTTGGTACTGTTTTGCCGGGCAGTGGCCACTCTTATACGTTGAAAGGGAAAAGGAGAAAAAGAAAAAAGGCATAGAGGGAGGAAGAGATGTGCATTCGCGCTCCCCGAGAGCTGGACAGACACGGGGAGAGAAGAGAATATCACATTAGAACCAATTTTCTGGCGAATCCGTCTCTCACGGGAGGCGTGTGATCTTTGTGTGATTGGGGGAAGCAGGAATGTCACGTGAGCAGTACCTGGTACTGGGGCTGTGTTGTTGCCACATGTGAGGCCAAGGCTTGTGAGCTGGAGGGTCTCCCCGGGATGTCTCCCTCCAGGACTCCCTGGGCTGCTGTGGCCCACCCACCAGCCCCTCGAGGCCCCTGAGCTCTTCCTCTGTCACCAGGTTATCTGCATAATTGAGTTACCATGTCCAGGAAATCTCTCTGATTTGGCTCCCCGTTTTTCATTTCTGCATGACTGGAAGAAATTAATTTTCCTTTTTACGAAAGGATCTGGAGACGCTAGCGGGCTGGGTCACTAATCCACAAGATCCGAGCCGGCCGGGCTGCCACTGTGGAGCGCCAGGCTTTGTGCGGCCACTTCCTCTGGGGCGGGTGAGGCGTTTTCCTGCCACCTTCTGGAATCATATCGGGGCGCTAAGCTGGCCTCCCCTCCCCTGCTGCACCATGAGCCAGTTGAGTTTGGGGTTTTCTGATACATCCTCAGCCTCCTGCGACGCCAGGGTGGAAGGATGGTGGTTGACTTAAATCCATCTGAACTCCCTCCCCAGGCAGGAAGGAATGAGAGACAACTATAGTGTGTTCTTGTCTGCACGAATGTGTGCACACGTGTTCAGAGTTCAGCATGGTAGAGAGCTGGCACACAGGTGCCTAGTAGGTGGCAGGCACCCTAGGTGAGAGAACGGGCATTTGCATGGGTCTGCTCTGCCACAGTGCCACGCTTACCAGCCTATGGGTCTATCTCTCCTGCAAGGGCTTCAAGGCACCACTGAGCAGTTACTATCGTAGCTGAGCACCATGCCCAGTACTTACACTCACTGTCCATGTCCCTGTAACAGCCTGAGAGTGGTGGAACTTTCCCTGTTTCAGATGCCAAGAGAGGTGCACACACCATCAAGGTCCTGAGGGCCCAGTGGGCAGAGCAGCTACCTGGCCTCTGCCACCCCCACCCCCCACCGTGTGCTGGCTGCCTGTGCCCTGTGGTCCACAGCCCTGGGCTGCCCATCGCCATTCTTCGAGCACCTGAGTTCACCTGAGGGTGCTGCAGGGGTTGGGGGCCAGCCACCAGTGATGACTAGGGCTTGATGCTGTAGACATGGGAGCCGTCACCCGGGTATGGCCTCAGGCAGGTGGGATACAGCTGTAGCTGACTCCAGGGGCCCACCCATCCCTGCTCCCCACCACGCTATGCAGGGGAGAAGGGGTGGTCATCCTTTAAGACCCTCTAGAAGTTACTGGAACATTGTCTGGCTGTTACAACAAATGTATCATCTGCTGTTCATAGAAATCCACGGCTAGGTTGCTAAGGTCCCCTCCCAGGCCTCTGGGGGTCCTGAACCCTGCAGCTTGTGAGTACAGGGCGCTTTGCTACTGTTGTGCTTATGCATAAAGCTGCCCGGAAAGCGTTTATCGTCCTGTGCACATTCCGTAGCTGATGTTGATTGAACACCTACTTCGTGTTGGACGAGGCAGGAAGTAATAGCGCAGAAACATTAAAAGCTTGCACTCAGCGCCAGCCAGCTTCCTTCCATGGGACCCCCACAACAGCCCTGCAGGCAGGCACCATTGCCTTCCCATCTTCCAGATGGGGAAGCTGAAACCCAGGGAGATTCACCAGCTTGCAGCAAAGGAGCCAGAGGTAGTAGGCCCCACACTGCGCTGCTTCGGTGACACAGAGGGTGGACAGGCCCCAGAGCTTTCCACTGGGTTCTGATTTGCGAGGGCCAGTGTGGGGCCAGCAGAGTCAGCAGGGAAATGGGCTTGCTCAGAGTCCAGCAGGTTCGGATGTGCACCCTCGGTTGAGACCCACCATGTCCAACAGGAGGGGCAGGAGGGGCGGAAACACCTGACTATGGGGTGCCAGCACGGGGTGCAGGCCTCCCCGGGCCAGGCCTCATTTTGGGGCAGTTCAGAGGCTTGGCCGAGACTCCTTTTCATGGGTGTCTTAGCTTCACTGGCCTCCAGGGTCTAAGCCAGGCTGGGTGGCACCACCCAGTTATTCCAAGAAAACAGTCACTTACCATCGTATCCTGTGGCTCTCAGTCTTCCCAGGAACTGTTTGACTCAGTGAACCACACCCCAAATCCTTCCCTGGGGAATCATGCCCCCATCTCTCCTGGGCAAAATGGGAAGGCCTGATCCCATATCTAAGGCTCCCCGAGGCTGGGGCCCTCCTTTATATGGAGCCCGATAGCAGCCTGAAGAGGGCAGGGTGTAGGGAGATGGCCCACCCCAGCCGCTGTGGAGGCCTCCTTCAGCCAAGAAAGTGCCTGCAGACAAGGGCTTGCTTGTCTGGAAAAAAGTTCCTGGAGTGGAAACTGCCCTGGTAGAATCAGTGGAAAAGGACTCGAGCAGACCCTGGCATCTGTGATGGAAGCATGCGGTGTCGAGTGTGATAAGTCAATCGGGTCCTGGTTCCCACTTCTGAGTCGCAGCTTGACATGGGGCTGGAACCTGAGATCAGGCTTCCTGCCTATGCTGCTTGCAGCACATTTCCTGGGGCAATAAAACAGAAGTTAAGACTTCTGCTTTTTGTAATTTGAAGGACCTCACGGAGAGCCAGATGTCACTGGGAAAAAAAACAAAGATGAATTTGGCCGCAATAAGGAAGATATCTCTGCGGGCCAAGGCGCCAGCAGCCCAGCCTGCGCTCACCCACACACTCTCGGCCGCCTGCCGCCCTGCCCTTCACTACCACACATGCCTTCAGCCTTCCGGGGCTGGTTTCATCCAGTAGGTTTGGGGATGGTGTCAGGCAGAGAAAAATCCACATGGGGAAGCAGTAGATGGGACCAGAAGGAGACCGGGTCAGGAGACGCTCCAGGACACTCCCAGGGGAGGTTGGGAGGGCTCCTTGTATGCCCAGTGGCCCTGGGAAGTGTGGGACTCCCAGGGAAGCCCTGGCGCAGTGGTCCCAACCCTCCAGAGCACCCAGGAAGGCCAGGGTGAAACCAAGCCAGCAGAGGAAACTGCTCTGGCTACTGTGGTCCTGTCTTGCAGGTGGGACGGGGAGGTGTCAAGAGGCTCCCCACCAGGACCAGGGCTGGAGAGGCCACAGCCCCTGCCCAGCATGGGGAGTCCCAGCCCTGTTCTCTGAGGCAGTGGGGGTGGGACGGGGGGGGGGGGGGGGGACAGTGCTCTGGCTTCTCTGAGCCCCATCTGCATTTGAATCCCCTCCCAGCAGCTGTGCGGCCTTCAGCAAGTCACTTTCCCTCTCTGTGCCTCTGCAGTCTCAAGGGCACCTGCCCACCTCTTCAGGTTGTGGTGAGGCACGTGTGTGCATGTGGTGTGGACTGTCGTTAGCATCCACATGGATGTGGTTGTCATGTCCCCTCCCTGGGGGACCCCAGTGCTGTCCCTGGGTTTGCTGGTAGATGTGGACATCTGGTGGCTCTGCACCCAAACTCTCCCTCCTCCTCGTCCCCGCCACCCATACCACTGTGCTTATGTCTGCCTTCACAAAATGGGGTGATCCAGAGATCTTAGCCCAGATCCTAATGCCCACTGTCCTTCCTCCCACTCATGGGGACAGCCAGCGACTGTGGAGAGTCCTGGGCTCAGTGTGTACCATGCCAACTGAGGACCCATTTTACAGAGGGAAAACTGATGCTGGGCTCGATCACGTCCTGTAGCTGCTCTACGGCAGAGGCAGGATTCCCACTCAGAAACTGAGCTCTCTATTGGACAGCACAGGGGAGTCGCCACATGACCCAGGCTGCAGGGAAAACTCTTGCCTTGGTTTGTCCTGAGCCACAGAGGCCCAGCAAAGCCCTCTGGGCCAGGCTGGGGTGGGGGCTGTGTCTTGAGAAGGTCATCATGGGGAAACGGGCCATGCGGGGGCACCTGCAGTGTCTAGATGGGAGCACAGGGTAGGTGCTGGGGGGTGGGGGGGCCCAGGGTGACCTGGAGCTGGTGCTTTGCACTCCTGAGGACCTGGTCAGCCTCTTGATGTGTGGGCATCCAGATGAAGGGACTGCTCCTGCAGTCCATCTCCCCAGGCTCCCAGGACCTGGCCCAAGAGGCCATTCTCTGTAGTTGATCAGCACATTGGCCAGTACAGGTCTGAAGCTGGGGGTGGCTTTTCTCCTGGAAAGGTGTGTTTCCCCAGCGGTATGCTTTACCTATTTGCCTGGATGAGGAAGGACGGGCAGCCAGCTGAGGGCAGTGACCCAGGCAGGGCTCTCTCTGTGGACAATGGCTGGACTGAAGCCGCAGCCCCAGATGCCTCTGTGTGGGAGTGTGTTCAATGGTGTGTGTGTGTGGTGTGGCACCATGTGAAAACCAGGCCAGGAGGGCGTGTGACCCCCGACCTGGCTGTCCAGAGGTCGCATGCCCTGGGGCTGGCCTCAGAGAATGTTCCAGAAATATCACAGCAGTAGCAGTGCATGCAAAGTGCTCACCCTTCCCACCCCCAGGCCCTTCCCTCTGCACCGTGACCCCGTGAGAGCAGTTTGTGAAGCGTGACCTGTTACACCCAGGCTCAGACAGGGCCCATAGCACCTAAGTCCAACCAAACTGCCCAGACCCAGGGACCATATTGCCCTGGGGACCCAGGTGAGCTGCCCAGAAAGGCGAGCAGAGGCCTTGATGATGGGCCAGTGTCCAAAGGCCACTGGCTCCCATGTGGACATGTCCCAGGGACCCTTCCCTGCCTCTGGTCCTCCATCACCACACAGAGGGGCCTCCACCCAAGAGACTTTAGGTTTAGAAGGCATTTGCCACAGACCTTTGCATGTGGGGCCTCTCTCTGCCCCCCTGCCAGTTGCCAGTCCCCTACCTGTCTGCTTTAGGGTTAAGTTCCAGATAGACATGAACAGGAGCTGGGAGGGGAGCCTGGCGCTCCCGAGTTAGAGAGGCAGCCGTCTCAAGCCCCTGTGTCTGCAGAGGTCAGGCCCCACATCTGTGCTGTTAGCAACATGCTGGGTCCTTGGGGGAGGGGCATGAAGAGCTGCCTGCCTCAGTCTCCCCAGTGAGTTTTTTTAAATTGTGGGAAAATTCACATAATATAAAATTTACCATTTTAAAGTGAACAATTCAGGGGCATTTAGTACATTTACAATGTTGTGTAGTGATCACCACCAGCTAGTTCCCAAACATTTCCATCACCCCAAAAGGAAACCCCACACCCACTGGCAGTCTCTCCCCCGACACCCCAGCCCCTGACGTCCTCTGATCTGCTCTGTCTCTGTGGACCTGCCTATTTGGAACGTTTCATGTAGTGGAACCATGCAGTGTGGTCTTCTTTGTCTGGCTTCTTTCACTTGGGTGATGTTTTCAAGGCACATCTTCATTGTAGTGTCAGGACTCCATTCCTGTTCATGCTGATAATACTCCACTGTGTGGATGGACCCCATCATGTGTGTCCATCATCTGTGGACAGACACGTGGGTTGGGTCCACCTTTCTAGCCATTGTGAATTGTCCTGCTGTGGACATTTGTGTGTAGTTTCTGCGTGGACGTGTGTTTACGTTGCCCTCGGGTGGATTTCTGGGAGTGAACCGCTGAGTCATGTGGTGTGACACTTCTTTTCCCCAAGGAGTTAATTTCCCAAAAAGAAGGAATGCCTCTCTCTTGAGGGTTCTGGGAAATTAACCCCCTTGGGGTCTCTCACTGCTTGGAAGAAATGGGCTTTGAGTAATCCTTTTGCAGCTCCAGTCACCCAGGGAAAGAAAAGTGACAAATCCGTGTGAGGCAAAGCAACAATGTGGTGCCTCTAAGTTTAACTTCTCGTCCACTGGGTTTTCTTCCTTTTTCTTTTTATTTATTTTTGTTCTGTTTTTATGCCGCTGGGTTTTGAGGGATGGATTAGCAAGAGAGCTGCCTGCCCTGGTGGGCCAGGGGCTTTATCGTGTTGCTCCCTGGTCCTCCCCTTCCCACCCACCCCTTCCCACAGGTGCTGTGGCCTGGGGTGGTGAGTCCACTGCCCGAGGTCACCGGCGGGCTCAGGGACATCCTCTCCGGGTGCTTGGAGATGGTTGTTTGAACAGCAGTGCCCAGCTGCCTGCAAGCTGTCATCGTATTTGATTCCGCAAACAGTCACTGGATCTCTTAAACACCTGCTTCCTAACCTCACAGTTTGAACCAGATTCTGTACCTGACCTCTCTGCTTCCACCCTTATCCCCACCACCCCCCGCCCAGGGTCCGTTCTGCTCATGGCAGCTGGTCAGACGCAGCCCTTCAGGAACAGAGCCGAGATCCTCCAAGACCACATCAGCTCCCCATCCCTCCCGCTGCTTGCCCTGGTGCCCCTCTGTCGCCGTCACCCAGACAAGCAGGTGCGCTCCCATCTCAGCGCCTTTGCACTGCTGGTCCTCTCTGCCTGGAAAGCTCTCCCCCACTACCTGCATGACTCCCTCCTTCCCCTCCTCAAGTCTCACCCAAATGTCACCTTTTCAGTGACCGGACAATGCCTCTCCCCGTCCCCTGCTTTGTCTTCTTCACCGTGCTTCTCACCCCTACCACAGTGACGTCCATTGGCCTGTGATTGCTGGTCTCCCCTCCTAGAAGACCAGCCCACAAAGGGCAGGATTTTTGTCTGTTTGTGCCACCTGACATACAGGAGGCCCTCAGTAAACAAGCACTGTGTCCTGCCTGTGGGGTGGCCCCACCCCCATCTCACAGGCAGGGATGCCTGGGGTCACCAGCTGGCTCAGGGACACCCTTGCCCAGTGCGTGCAGGGGGTTGTTTGAACAACAACGCCCGCCTGCCTGCAAGCTGTCATCGCATTTGATTCCACAAACAGCTATTTTGTCCCCATGTCAGCTTTCCAGCCCCAGAGTCTGACCATGATCCTGCCTGCGCGGGGGCAGCGGGGTGTTTGGCCACAGAGGCAGCTTGGGGTCAACCTGGACAGTTTGTCTCCACACCTGAAATCGTTTGTCCCTAAACAAACAGTTCTCAAGAGTTCACTCCAGGTCGGTCATTGGGCTTCCACAGCAAACAGCCCAGAGACAGGAGAGGTAGCATCCCCCCAGCCAAGCAAGCCCTGAAGCCACTGCTGAGGACAGATGTGCTGCTGGCAGGTCGAGAGCTGCTCCAGTTCCGGTCGCTGCAGAGCAAACCCCCCAGACTCAGAGGCGTGGCACAGCCGTTTTGCGGGGCTCGCAGATTCCTGGGTCATGAGTTGGGACAGGCCAGTGGGCCGGCATCTCTGCCTCAGGATGTCTGGGGCCGCGGCCAGGTGGCCTTGGCAGCATGGGAGGCTCCTGGGGCTCACAGGTGGTTGGTGCCGGGTATCAGCAGCCTGTGCACAGAGCGACTGCACGCAGCTCTCCCTCTGGCAGCCCCAGGACAGAAGACTTGTCTATCAGGACTGGCTCCCCCCAGGCGAGCATCCAGGGCTTTTCCTGAGCTGACTGCACAGTCATGTGGCACCTGCCATGGTGGCCGCGGGTGGAAGCATAGGACACCCATGCAGGCAGGCGGGCGGGGATGGGACCCCCAAAGGGGAAGGTGAGAAACCAGGACTGACCTGTCTGGGGAGTCAGGACAGACCCCCTGGGGCCTGGGCTGGGCAGGGTGGCCCAGCAGGGGTCAGCTCCGTGGCAGGGGAGAGGGTGATGGACAGCCGGGCAGAGAAGAAGGTGGCGAGGCAGAGGCACAATTTCACTCAAACTGGCTTCCTGGACGGCCCCCCCAGAACAGGCAGGAGATGAGGACTTTTTCCTTCACAGTTCGCAGGGAGACCTGGGGCTCCTAGGCCAGGCTGGCACCTGGCTGATACGACCCCACACAGAGCAGGGGCACCCCTAGAGAAGAACAAATGGACCCCCCCCTTCCCTGGGGGCCCCAGCCCTCCTCTGGCCTGTCTGGACACTAGGCACAATTCAACACCCAGACAGGTGGATTGAGGTGGTCTGTCAAGCTGGATATTGGAAGAGGAATTTGTCACATCTTCTAGGGGCCAAAGTGACCCTGAACTGAGTGAAGCCTTGCTCCTCACCTCAGGGAATGAAGCTGGGCTTTGGGGGACATCAGGCAAGCCACTCATCTGGTCAGACGGGCACACCCCGGCTCCTGAAAGCCATTGTGGGTCTATGCCAGCCTCTGCTCGACTCTTCCTGCAGCGGTGGAATATGGGGAAGGCGAGTAGGGGCGGGGCCACCCCCGCTTGCAGAGCTCACCTGGTGCAGTCATGTTGGGCTTGGGGCCCTTTTGGAGGTGGGAGAGTCTTGTTTCTGCTCACTGTCTTCCTCAGCCTCTCTCTTGAAGAAAAAAAGCCATCTTGAACATCTTCACATGCCTGGCATGGAGAGGGTGGTATGGCCCCGCACACATCCACAGCCCCAGTGATGGGGCTCCCCACTTGGCAGCCTGGACCAGCCCATCCTGAGGGGCAGGTGAGGGTCAAGGTGCAGCAGGAGCTCAGAGACCCCTGAAAATGCACCTCCAGGTTCTGCATGCACACAAGGTGCCCCAACGTACACCGCCAGCCAGTGGAAGCCCTGGACTGAAGGTCTTGTCCCAGGCCAGTAGTGTGGCCTTAGGCAGGTCCTGAACCTCAGTTTTCCTCCCTGTAAAGCCTCAGGGCCATCCCATGTCACCTGTGCCTGTCATGAGGAAGGGGCTCCCTCCTGGGGAAAATTCCCTGAGGCTGTTTTGACTCAGCAGGGCCCACCCCCAGGTCTCCTCGAGGTTCCCTGAGACCGTTTGGTGGAATGAGTCAAAACATCCAGAAGGTTCCCGCTCAGGAGGGAGGCAGCAGAGCAGGCTTCTCGCGTGTCTCCCCCAGAGCAGCTGCCGCCCCGGCTGTGCTGCGCCCACACCAGCGCCCGGCCCATCTGCCTGCCTGGCACCTTCCCAAGGCTGTGGGTTGGGGAGAGGATCTTCAGGCAGGGCTGGAAACAGACCCTCTGCCCACTACGGACACGGCCTGTTGTTCTGGGGTCACAGGAGTGAGGGGTGCAGGACGAGGCTGTCACTGTGTGGCTCTGGGCAGGCTCCTGTCCTCTGTCTGTGGTTCTGTCGGGGTGCCGCAGAGCTGAGACAGTGCTCGGACCCTGCAAGCCCGGGGCTGGCCACAGTGACTGCTCAGTGGCTGGTGGCTTCTGGTTTCTTCCAGGCCTGCCCCTCTGTTTTAACTGTCTACCCCATGGCCCCATCCCTGTGCGGAGATGAGACTCTGTGGCCTAGGTGGGAGGATGCTCTGCCCCATCAGGTTGAATGGGAGCAGGGGTAGCCACTCGGCCTCTGGTTCATTCACCCATTCAGCAGTAGGTTCCCAGGCTCCCAGTGGGCACCAGGTGCCAGGCTGTCCCTACTGTGTCCGGCCAGCTGGGGGGCTCTGGGACCCCGCTGTGTCTGCCATGGAGACTCTGCCCTGAGGAGCCATGTGCCTTGTCCTGGGACCACTTTCCAGGGACATCACCTGCCCCATGCAGTCATCTCCCTGACCAACGGCAAAGCACTGAGTGCTTCCCAGACCCCACCCCACCAACAGCCTAACCCTCACCCTACCCCCTCACTCCACACCAGCCCCTCGGATCTTTGTCCACTGTGACCTGGGTCTGCCCGTACTCCTCTCTGAGGTCATCCCAGCCACCATCCCTGACAACCTTGGCCTCCACTCATCTTCCTGGACTCGGGATCCTGCTCCTTTAGTTTTGGGGGCCTTTGTCTCCTCGTGTTCAGCTTTGCCCTTGGACTGGCAACACCGGGAGGTGGGGCCAGGGCATGCTCTCTCGCACCTGCCCCAGCCCCAGCCCCACATTCACGTGTTGCCCAGGCCCCTGCACCTGATGGGGCCTGGGAGAGCCCGGCACAGCCCAGGGCTTCATGCACATCATCCTCATAGGAAGCCGGGGACCCTGGCAGTCAGCACAGGTGGGGAAAGTGAGGCACAGACACGTTAAATCTTCACCCAGGGTCACCAGGATTTAAGGCCAGCCATGTGGCTCTCTGCACGGCAGACATTACCACGCAGGTCCTGCTGTACCCCCGCCCTGCCCTTTACCCTCAGTCCTCAGATTGCAGGATGGGGTGGGCCTGACCTGAGGATTTCCCTGGTCCTTTCACTGTAGTGATTTACGATTTAAAGTCCTGGCTGATGAGTCTGAACTCCTCCCCCAAGCCTGAGAGTCAGGGACAGGCCTGGGGATGACTCTGTTTCTTGGGAAGCCCCCCCAACCCCACTAAGAAGGTGCCTTGTGGAGCCCGCAAGCCCAGCACCTGCATTCAGAAGCAGGACTCCCGCTTCAGGGCCCCGTATGGTATCAGTGCTGGTACTGGAAGAACAGATGCCTAGCCACATTTCGGAGGAGGGCATGGCTGGGTCTCCTGTCCCCGAGATGTGCCATGAGCCAGGAACAGGTTGCATGGAGCCTCCTGTCCTTAACCACTTGGCTGCTATTTCAGCTCCTGCAGCAGGACATATGTTTCATTGCTTAAATTGGTGAAAAGGCCACAAAGAAATGGCCCAGATGCTTACGGTGCCTGGTGGGTATTGACAGGAAATGTGGGTTGCGGAAGGTTTGGGAGAGCCCCGCCCTCCACTCAGGCCAAGGTCTGATGTGCAAGTCCCCCAACAGCAAGCTGGCCTCGGCCACCAGCGGCTCAGGAAACCACCAGGCAACATGCAGGAGCTCAGCCTGGTGGCCTGCCTGGAAGAGGAGGCAGGCAGGGAAAAGTGAGCAGAAAGATGTGCAGGAAAGCCCTGAATCCTCACGCCTACCACTGGTCATTGATTTCAAAGTCAAAAGTTGTGCTCTCCTCCTTGAGAGCCTGCTGTGCTGTCTCGGGCACTTACGAAGCTCCACCAAGTCTCTCCTCCACACATGCCAAGTTGGGGAGACTTGCGATATTTGAAAGGACCAGGCTGGAGCCAGGCAGTTAAATGAAGGCTGGGGGCCTGTGTGGAGCCAAATTTCTGGACCAGAATCCCAACTTCGTCCTTTTCTAGATGTGTGCCTTGGGCAGCTCCTTACCCTCTCTGTGCCTCAATCGTCCCATCTGTGAAATGGGAATAGTAAAATGTTTTATGTTTTCATCATTGTTGTATAACAGAACAACCTTGTAGGGCTCTGGCAAGGATTAAATTAGTTCAGATTTTGCCGGCCATGTAGAACCACTCTGGGGCAGACGTGGTGCTGTGGGAACCACCGGCTGTTCCTCTCCGAGGCTGGGATGGGATTCCAGGTGGGGCTCTCGGCTGTGTCTGGGGACTGCAGGCTAGGACATGGCCTAGAGGAAAGATCTGCCCTGGAGACGGGCGTCTATCTGTGCATTTTTGATTCACCCCTCAGGGAAGGCCCCCTAGTGCAGGCAGCCCCCTGAGTGCAGCACCCACAGGTGGCAGGAGAGGTGGACTCCTCTAGAAAACAGCATGGCCTCCATGCCCTGGGCTCAGGTTCCTTGTCTGTGAAGTGAGGGGCAGGCAGGTCCTAATGTGCCAGGCGTGGGTGCCCCTCCCGAGGCAGGCATTGCTGGTCAATAGCTGGTCCTTCTCCTTCAAGCTGCGTAAGGCAGCAGCATCCTCTGGCGGGAGGCTGCAGGCCCCAGGCTTGATGAGACTCGGATGCAAGCGGAAACCTATCTGCCACTCTGGCTGGATGGGCTCTGAGGGCCCAGCCAGCTCTGACCGTCTCAGCACCTGTAAGAATGGGGGGTGGTGTCTGCGGCTGCAGGAATCTGTGGGGGGCTGCTTTCCAGGGTGGCGTGAGGTGCCCTCGTGGGTGAAGCCCCTGGAAGGAGAGACCCAGGGGTAGATTCCCCACTGCTCAAAGTTGGCCAGGGCCGGGGGTCTGCTGGGACCTGTCAGATGCAGCTCAGGGGCCATTTGGGAGTCCCTGAAGCCAGATCCAGGATGACCTCAGCCTGTGAGTCTGATGCGCTGATGTGGCTCAGTGGTGCCCAACGCTGGCCTTGGAACCAGAGTCCTGGTTCACGTCCTGTCTGGCCTGCCCCAGCGACATGACCTTGGATGGCCGCTGCCCTGGTGAGCCCAGCTCTGACGTCTGTGACATGGGAGTAACAGCGCATCCCTCAGAGAGCACCAGCTGAGCTGGACAAGGTATCCCTGCTCCTGCAGTGGACACACACTGAGCTGAGGAGCCGTGTACAGACGGCCCGGACTCTAGATAGACGTTCCACAGCACAGCACTCCGAGCACCCAGGCAGCCATCCTGTTTTCACTTTCAGTGCAGTGCTTAGTACGTTCCATGAGATGTTCAGCACTTTATTATGAAAGAGACTCTGCGTCAGATGGTTTTTCCCAGCTACAGGCTACTGTGTGTGATGTGAGCACACTTGAGGGGCAAGGCTAAGCTATGATGTTTAGTAGGTTAAGGGTATCAAATGCATTTTCGATATAGGTATTTTCAATTTACAGTGGGTTTATCGGGATGTAATCCCACTGTCTAAGTCCAGGAGCATCTGTAATTACAAAAAAGACCACGGAGGAAGACCAAATGAACCGATCACAAGTGGCGGGAGGGCGTCTCAGGTACTCCCGAGAAGTGACTTCAAATGGGGAAGGTGCAAAAAAAAAAAAAAAAAAAAAAACAAATGGGGAAGGTGCGCGTTCGGCCATAAGACACCCAGCACCTTGTACCCGTGAGGGCCCAGTGAACCATTGTAATTCCCAGGGGTCCTGTGTAGGGTGAATCTGATCGCCCCACCGCCCCCAGCAAGGGAGCCCTACAGCAGGGCTTCCTGGACAAAGTCCAGGCCTCTGCCCTCCCCTCCCCCAGCAAAATGCAAGCAAGACATGAGTGGGGAATCCTAAGGTCCCCGTTCCTTCCTCCCCAGTGGCAGCGGGACGTAAAGGCAGAGTTGTGGGGCTGTTGGAGGCTGAGAGGGCAGAGGGTGGTGGGAGCAGAAAGGGCAGGCAAGAGGGGGGTTTCTGGCCAAATCCTCATCCAGGGAGATCCTGGGAATAGGTGCCCATTGGGCAGTCCTAGATCAGGAAATCCCGGCTGGCAGGGCGCCACCACCTGCATGCCACCCCTATCCATCGCGGGCCAGACATATTTCGGATCCTTGCCAAGCTGGGGGGAGGAGTGGGGGAATCGCACTTGGCTTCCCCACTCCCATGCCACCCTTTCTGCTGCCTGCATGTAATTAACAGAGTAATTAAAAACAGGATGAGTTAATTGGTATTCATTTATGTGGCAGATGTTTTTAATTGAAGCAGGAAACAATTTACCTGTTTACATAAACAATGGCAAAGGCAGGCTTGTAAAACACATTTTAAAAAATATTTTCCTCCCCCTTCCTAAAAAGAAGAATTGAAATCACTTGGTCTCCCCTGCGTGGCGGCCTCCACCGTGTGAGGGCCGAGCAGCCGCGCCACGGGGGGAGTGGGGCGGCGAGAAGGTCCCCGCCAAGAGGAAACATCTGTTTAAAAGGTTTGCGTCCAGAGGAGGCCGTTTTCCTTAAATTCAGAGAAAGGATATGTTGTTCCCAGGTTGTGAGGACACAGCGGCCCCTCCCCAGACTCTCAGGGTCTGAGCCCCCTTTAATGTCACCTCCTAGGGCCAGGTCAGGGGGATGGGAAGCAGCCTTTTTCGAGTGGGCCAGGCTGGACAAGAGAAGACCACCCAGCTGGGGATGGTGAGCCCAGGCAGGGATGGGAAGGGCCCAGGACCCAGTCTTGCCCGGCCGATCATGGAGGTCCAGGCAGGTTTGGTGCCACATGTGGCGATGGAAATTTAAATTAATTAAAATGAAATAAAATGAAAAATCCAGTTCCTCCCTCGGACAGCCACCTCTCAAATGCTCAGCAGCCACGTGGGGCTCCCGGCCACTAGGAAACACCAACCTGAAGCATCTGTCTCGCAGAAGCTTCAGCATTCAGCTCCGGTCGCAGCTTCTCGGTGAAGGAGGGTGCTCCGCAGGTCCCTTGCAGTGGGGCGGGACAGCGGGCCCTGTGGCCAGACTAGCATGTCCTTTCGTGCCTGAGGACGGAGGGAGGTGGGTATGCATCAGTACACTTGGAGAGTCAGGAGCTTGCTCAAGACCTGCCCTGTTTACAAGTTGACAGTAAGTATGCACTGCCTGTGTGCCTGGCCTGCCGCATGTGCTTGTTAATTACCTTGATCCTCACAGTGTTTCCCACGAGAGCTCTCGAGGGTGGGATCCTGACTGTCCCCATGGTACAGATGAGAAAACTGAGGCCTGGAAGCCTGCAGTGTGGGGCCGGGTCTGGTGTGGCCTCCAGGTCTGTAATGGAAAGGACCTCCACTGCGTTAACCAGAGAAACGCCGGTTTTGGAACAGTTTGACTTGTAGGTGCCTGTTTCTGTCTTTTTTTAAAGAATAAACATGCACAGGATTGTGTTTACACGGAAATGACTAGAAGTGTACACAAAAGCTATTAGAAGAGGTTACTGTGGCTTTGGAGATACAGTGTACCCTGTGTCTCAGTGCCATTTGGGGCATTTGAGAAGTGGGCTTCACCTCTATAATGATGACGGGCTGGCTCTGGGGGCAGGCTGCAAGTTCACCATGAGCACGGCCTCATGTCTCAGCTGCAGACTTCTTACCTGTGAAGCAGGGTGGATAACGGGGTTCCTGGGGCAGTGCCCAAGGGAACACATGGGCCACGCCTCCCCAAGGCCAGGACTCCCCAAGGCCAGGGCTCAAGAGGCCCATTGCACCACTCACCCAGGACTTGTGTTCCCGAGGCTGGCTGTGGCCCCTGCAGCGGGGGACTTGGGGCTATACCATTTGGGTGACCAGCAGTTGGAATTTTGGGGACATTTCGACAGCTCCTGGCCCCCAGAAGGGCTTGGCCTTCTGCCTTCATTGAAATTCATGAGGTTTTCGGGGAGCCCCAGCCTTCCCTGCAAAGGCAGGCATACTACCGGCCCCTTCTGATGGAGGGTCAGGGAGCTGCAGGGCCCTGGGGCTGCTTCCCCTGCTGGGGTGGGGCCTTCTCCCGGGCCTCCCTGCATCCCTGGGTGTGTGGGGTCAGGCAGGGCCCTGGTTGGTACCTTTGACATTGAAAAACTAAGAAACCAGAGGGGAGTGTGGGTGTGTGTGTCTGGGTGGGAGTGAGAGAGAAAGCCACCGGCCGTCCTGTCCCCTGGTTCCTGGGGTTCATGGGGGCTCCCTTCTGTGAGCGTTAGGGTGGCGTCACTTCTGCACAGCTCAAGCCACACCGGATCCCAGGACACCCTCATGCCTGGGAGGAAGAGAAGCAGATAAGGGAAACCCCAGACGCAAAGCTGCCCAACCGCCCCCAACCCTGCCTTCCCGGGGCGGCTACTCCCATCCTGCTCCAGCTGCTAGTGTTCAAGGGTTTGTGCAAGCATCGTCAACCTGAGGTCCCTCCATGCCCTGTGGCCAGTGGGGATTGTGTCCCCAGCTCCTCAGAGATGTCACCCAGGGCTGGACTCCAAATCTGTGTCCTGGTGCCAGAACATGCCCTCACCCTGTGCCTGTGTTACACATGTGCATGTCACATGTCATACTTACGGTGTTCCTGGGTTTGGCAGGAGAACCTGCTGGCGCTTCAGGAAAAACATTCTTGATTTGACAGTCATGCGCGATAAACTGCCAGTCCCTAATTATTATTTAGTTTTCATGTGAGCAGCATTATTATTTTAAATTTTGGCAGCCTTTCTCTGGAGAGTTCAAGGTGATATGCAGCGAATTTGCACATTTTTCAAACAATGAAAACACTTTGGGAATCGGTTAAGCCTGAGGTGGCGCCTCCTTGCCGGAGGAGGGAAATCCTGGCTGGGGGGCCCAGGTTTCCAGACCCCCCGCGTGGCAAGACCTTCCCCTCCAGCCTCCCTCCCTCACCCCTCCTTGTTGCTTGTTTGTTCCAACACCACGCCTTTGGCCGGCTGTGCCTCCCCTGGGAGTGCCCTTCCCCTCTGCCTTTCTTGGGAAATTCAGCAGCCGCCAGGGTCCGGCTGCAGCACCCTCTCTCAGAAGGCTCTCTGGCATCGGCTGTGTCTGGTGCTCTGTGGGACCTTCCACTTCATACCTGACCACAGGCACACGCTGTCTCCCAGGGCGGGGCCAGGCAATTTTGCATCCACAGCCCCAGCCCCGGGCTGGCAGATAAGCACAAGAGGACCTCGATTTCATCACTGCCTGTTTTTCCCTAAGAATCTGCAGTGATGTATCTGTTTAGTAACTTGGGCGACAACTTGTGATTGTCTGCCTGTTACTCGCTGTGTCTTCTCCAGTTCAGCCTCCAGCCCAAGCAGCCTCAGTTCTTCATCCCCGGGGCTGGAGGGAGGCCGCTCGGTGCTGCTGGGCAACGGGTGTTTTTAAATAAATCAGGGGTGCAGTTTAAAATAAACGTGGGAGAATATACAGAGGGAATGGGAGAGCAGGAAGCTTCCTCCCCAGCTGCCCCCCACCCCGTTCTTCTCCCCAGAGACAGTGCAAGAGCTCCTCTGTGTACACGTGAGATCATCCTGTAAACAGGCCAGGTTGCAGCCTTTCTTAGGGTTACATACCACACCGGAGAAAATGCACATGTATACACTGCCCCCCACTCAAATACACGCGTACACACACGTGGACATGCACGCACACAGAGATACACACATGTACATGTGTACTTGCACATGCACTCACACAAACATGAACACATGCTCGCATGCACACGTACTCACAAATTCACTTGCGCACGCATGTACCCATGAATTCACATGCGCATACACGAATGCACATGATCACAGATGTACACACACACATGCGAACATGTGTGTACACGTGCACACACAAATACACGCACACATGTGAATACAAAGCCTGCATGCACACCTGTACTCACATATGCAGCTGTTCACACATGTACACGTATGAATACACACGCATGCACACAAACACATGTACACACACATGCATGAACACATGTACTTGCACATGCACCCACGCACACATGTACACACAAATGCACACTCGTGCATACATGCCTACATACGCACACACAAGTACACACATATACTTACATGTATACGCACACACAAGTACACACACATATACTTACATGTACACACAAACACATACACACGCACTCACATGTGCACACACAAGTACTCACATGCACTGTCATCTTTACTGCTGGCTCTCTGCACATGGGGTCCCCCTGCCCAATGCCCTGTCCCAGCCCCTCTTGAGGGAGGGGCGCCAACTCTGCTACTGAACTGCTGTGTAGGTGCACTTCACTCCAGGAGGCCTTTGTTGATCCATCCCTGCAGCTAGGTGAGGCGCCCTTCTAGATCCTCCAGCCCCTACTCCCCCACATCGTAGCCAGGTGTGTCTGTGTAAACAAGCAGGTGTGGGATATTCAGTAAACAGACACTCACTTAATCCTCACAATCTTCCCATACCGATGTCATCACCCCCTGTACAGGTGAGGAAACTGAGGCTCAGAGAAGCGGAGAGATTTGCACAAGGCCACCCAAGTGGTGGAGCTAGGAATTGAACTCGGGCCAGCCTGACCCTACAGCTTGCCTCTCTGGCTACTGCACTCCCTGTGCATCCGCGGCTCCCACCACCTGTGAGGGCCCGGGAATCAGTTCATCTCCTTCCGGCTTGGCTTCCAGTGTCCAGCTCAGGGCCAAGCACTATGATGTTGGGAAAACAAACATCTCTGGATGAACGGACGGGGAGCCGCATTTGGGACACTCTTGAGATAGAAAGGGGGCAGGGATCATTACTGGAGGTGGTCCAGAGGGTGAGGGTCTAACTGCGGTGACTGTCCACATGATGTACCAAGGCACCCCCATCCACCCGTGACAGCCCACTCAACAGCTTCTCCATCTGCTCACTCAACCTCCCAAGCTCCATGGACCCTCATCTCCTAGAAGAGAGGTTCCCACCCTGCCTAGTTGGGGCCAGACTGGTGAACTAACTCAGATGCACAGAATGAGGAGTGGGAGATGACCACCATTAGCTCCCCTACTCACCTCCACACCCACCCACCCATTAACCCACCCTCCCATCACTAACCCACCTACCCATCCATACATCCATCATCCATCCGTCTGTTCATCCATCCTTCCATATGTCCATCTATCCAGCCACACATCCATCTATCCATCCATTTATTCATCCATCCACCCATCCATCCATCCGTCCACCATCCACACATCCATCCATCCACCCATCTATTCATCCATCCACCCATCTATTCATCCATCCATCCATCTATTCATCTATTCAGTCAGCCATCCATCCATCCATCAATCCACCCACCCACACATCCATCCATTCATCTATTCAGCCAGCCAGCCAGCCAGCCACCCACCCACTCACCCACACATCCATGCACCTATCAATCTGCTTACCCACACATCTACCTACAGATCCATCCATTTATCTACCCACCTACCCATCTATCCATTCTTTTCCCATCCACCCACCCACTCTCCCGATCATACTCAGCTAGCTGTGCCGGTCTGCAGATGGGCCACTCACCCTTGGAAAGGACCAGATGTACCCAGGACTCCCAGAGTGCCAGGACTGGTGCCGGATGAGCAGGGCACCCCTTCCTCCCACTGCCCCTCCCCCAGCCTGGCAGCAGGCAGCCCAGATGGCTGAGCCACCTCCCCCACAGCTCTCAGGGAGTTGTTCTTGGCGCCACAGCCCAGCAGCTGGGCGAGGAATGTGCTTCCTTTGTGCGCCAGTCGCAGGGCGAGCAGGCCCAGGACATCTGGATCCCATTTGCAGCCCTTGGGAGAGCATGGAAGGTTTTAATTCCAGCCACTTCAAGCTCTCCGCCCGCCCCAGCCCTCAAACGCTTTGCTCTACCCAGAGATGCTGTGGGAGACCGTGCTCTGGTTGCCATCCGCAGAGCTTGGGGCTGAGGGTTCGGTGGGTGCTTTGATTGGTTGGAGCTCTGGGCTCCACAGCCTAACCAAAGCCCAGGCCCCAGATGCACCCCAGACTGTTCTTTAGCAACTCAGGCAAGAGTGTAATAACGGTGACAGTTTCCACCGCATTCTGCTCCTGGTCACTTTTCTATGCATGTTTATTTCCAAGATGGAATCACACATTTCTGATTTTCATTCGTGGGTCGTTTTTCTGTATCAGTAGAAAGTGTTCCGTGCCATCGTTTTTGCAAGTAAATGTGTACTTGAAGTGTAACACACAGAAATGCGTACAGCTTGGTAACTTTCCAGAGTGTGCACGTGCATGTGACTGTCAGCCAGATTGACAAACAACTTTACCTGACCTGCCCCCCAGGTTCCCTGTCCCATCCAGGGTACTCCCCTATCAGGGGAAACCACCATCCTAACTTCAGTGATCATAGAGTGGTTCTGCCTGATTTTGAGCTGTGAATGGAACCTCATAGCATGTGCTCTTTGGGGTCCAGTCTCTCGCTCAGCTGCGTGTGTGTGAGATTTGTCCGTGCCGTTACACTTGGCTGCACCTGTCATTTTTCATTGCTGTGTAGTGTTCTACCATGTGGGTGTGCCACAAGTCCCTTTGACGCTTTGGCGGGCACTAGGGCACTCCCTGATCCGGGCCCCCTGGTGAGGTGGCCAGTAAGTGCTCCTGCTCACAGCTCCTGGGCACGTGTTCCCCCTTCTCTTGGCTCTCCACCCAGAGGAGAGCTGCTGTGCCACGCAGCGTGACTGTCCAGGTTAGCAGATGCTGACACACAGTTCTGCAGAGTGTAGCTGCAGCATGACTTTGAAGGTTCCTTAGTATTACACTGATGGGATGATTTGTCTAACCGGCCCTCTCTCGGGTCTCATTTGTTCCCTGCTTATCCCTCTCACAAACAGTGCTGTAATGAACATCCTTGCAGATGCATGTTTATATACTCCGTGATTGTTTCCTTAGAACACATTGCTGCAGGTGGGGTGGCTCAGTCAAAGCTGAGACACCACCGCGGAGGACTGGAGGCTGAGAGGCAGGAGGAGTGGGCATTGGCTTTGCCCCTGGGGCCTGATTCACCCGGAGGTGAGATGAGTCACCTGCTTCTCAACCTGCATTTTGCCATCTGTAAAATCTGATTGTTGGACTCTGACATCCCTTCCAGATCTAACAGGTTGAGATTCTAGATACCAAAATGTATTGGTTAGCTATCGCTGTGTAACAAGCCACCCCAAAACTTAGTGGCTTAAAAGAATTTCTTTTCTTTGGCTCACTGCTCTTTAGGTTGGCATTTTAGGCAAGCTCAGCCAGGTGGTTCTTCTGGTTTCCACTGGGCTTTCTCTTGGGTCTGTGGTCAGTGTGCTTCTCGGAGCCAGTCTCAGTGTTGTGTCACTTCTGCAGCATCCTGTTAGCCAATTCAGACCCCAGGGTTGTGGAGATCAACTCCATCTCTCCACGAGGAAAGATGTGGTCCCACTGTAGGGCCGTGGCTCAGGCAGGTGAAGCACTGGAACCGTTTGCCGTGAATCCACCTCATGGGGAGGGTCTTAAATAACCAATATGTGTGGAGCCCTTGCTGTAGGATAGGCTCAGACACACCCTCTGGGGGGTGTTCTTCTCCCCACTTTACAGACGAGGGGAGCTGCTGCCTGGAATCACACAGCAGAGGGGCAGGTCCGATTCAAGCCCAGCCACAGAGAGCCAAGCCCCTGAACAGGACAGGGTCCAGGCAGCGTAGACAGCAGGTGGAGACTCTCGCACAGGCCAGTCAGCAGCCCTTTGCTGGGCACCTGCTGAGCGTCTGGCACTGTCCTGGACTCTGTCCTTGGGGAGACATCAGTCAATGTGGGGACAACACAGATGGTGACTTTAGGTACTAATGAGTGCTTGAAGAAAATAAAACCGGGTGATTTGATAGAAAGTGCTGGGGGTGGGGACAGTTTCAAGGTGGGTGGTCAGGGAAGGCTTCTCTGAGGAGGGACATGTGAGCCAAAACCTCAGCGATGAGAAGGAGACAGCCTTGCAGAGATCTGGGGTAAGCATTGCAACAGGTGCAAAGGCCCTGAGACAGGACAGGAGGGGCGCTGGGTGGAGGGACTGAAGGGCGGCCGTGTGGCCGGCCAGAACAGGGCACGAGGTGGGGTTCAGTCTGTCTGTCAGCCATCGGGCCCTAGTATGAGAAGGGGACAGTTTTGTCCCATCTTCCAAGTTTCATTGGGGATCCCCAGGTTCATTTACAGGGTGTAACAGTCCAGAGATCCTCCTTGGTCCTCACACACCCATGGGGGAGGTCTGTCTGGGATGGGGCCAGCCTGTGACAGTTCAGAAGGGGTAGGTGGGTAGGTGGGTGGGTGGGTGGGCCCAGCCTAAAGGCAGAGGCTCGCCTCCTGCTCTCCCTTTCAATGGGGATCCTTGGGCCAGGGCCCCAAGGGGAGTTTCCATGAGATCTGTCTGATAGGATTTTGCAACACACCCATGCCAGAAGGGACCTTTGCAGACAGGCCAGTCAGCCTTCTGCCACCCAAGGGATGCCTGAGCAACTGGTGGTGACAGGGACAGTAGCCCCCTGCAGGGAGCCAGCCCAGCCACTACTGGCCAACTCTGGGCTAGCTTGTGTGCAGTCTGTGGCTGCAAGAGGTCCTCACGACCCTGACAGATGATCACTGTCACCCTCTGGGCTGCCCATGGCCAGCCAAGTGACCTGGGCAGACGTCGGGCCCTCAGTGTGATGGCTGGGTAATAGGGCAAGTGACACCACAGTTCTGTACCTCGGTTTCCCCCTCTGTAAACTGGGGCTCTAACACCTCATGGCATTGCCGGGGGGCTATGCAATGAGAGGTGGCTTTGGGCCTCAGCTCTGGTGATAAGCAGCTCTCAGCAGAGGACAGAGCCTCCTGCCTGCACGTGCCTGTCCCTGGAAGATGCACTTCCTGAGCACGTGTCGCATCCCACGCATGCCTGGCGCTTCATTCTTGAGGCATTTTGTCTGTCTGTGGTTCTTTGGGTGGGTTCTTGTCCCGTTTTACAGATGAGGAGATTGAGACCAGAGTAGGACAAGGAGGAGCCAGCTCTGTTCCCACCAAGAGCCTGAGCCACCTCTGCCTGCCCTCCCACACCCCACTGACCTAGGGGGGAGGCCAGCCAGAACCTCCTGATGGCAGAACCAGCCATGACAGGTTTTTGAGTTTATGAAGCCCCCAGAGGTGCCCCCACTTTACCAGTGGGTAACCCGAGGCTCAAAGACGTGCAGGGGCAGCTCCTCCCTGAGTTCCCAGTGGGAGCAGCAGAGCAGAGTGGGTGGGACCCGGGCTTCCTGACTCCAGCCTAGTGCTGTTGCCATGGCAACCTTGAGGCTTTCACCATCATCCCCCGCAGGCGCGGGCACCATGGGGTCCATGGGTCCTGTCCCGGTGGTGGCCTGGTGCTGGGCAGTGGTGGCGTAATGGGCCAGAGCAGTGGTCCACCCAGGGCCAGGACACCGAGGACCAGGAAGGGCCGGACGGGAGGAATCCGGACTTGGCTCAAAGTCCTGGCGGGGGCAGGAGGCCCACTGGACCGATGGAGGAGAAAATACTAATCCTTTTATTTTTATATTATTACTTGTTCATCAGGGCAGTGGAGGCCTTAACAGAAACCAGATGTGGCAGCGGCTCCAGTTCCAGCGCTGGGGCTCATTAGGGCTGGTCCCACCCACCCCCCAAACAAACTGAGGGGTCAAGGACGAGCCCTCCCCTGACACTGACCTTGGAGCAGGGGCTGGGGAGGGAGCTCAGCCTCCAGGCCAAGACCTGCTCACCTGGGCGAGGAGCTCCCGATGTCCTGGGTCTGCCCAGACGGAAGCCCCCACTCCCTCCACGTGGCCGTCCTCGGCCTGGGAGCCCCGGGCCTGGCGCTGGCCGGGGCCTTCTGAGAAGCACGGCTTCCCTGTGGCCGGCACCTCGCTCTTCCTTTCATTCTTCACGTTCCCACTGGGGGCTCCAGAAGAGATGGCATCCTCCCACCCCGAGAAGTTTGTCCTCAAGTGGGGAGATTGCTCTGGCTTATGTGAGACCCCCAGGGACTCCAGAAGTTGTGGCCCACCCTGAAGGCCAGCCCTCCGGAAAGCCTGGGAAGGGAGGAGGAGGGCATTTTCAGGGCGGGAACTGCCCAAGCAAAGATCCAGAGGCTCCGATCCCCTCCACGCCGCCCCATGGCTGTGTGAGCGTCCGCACCCTACTCTGGCCACTCGGGGCTGGTGGTACAGCCATCTCACCTGCGCCGAGGCCCGCGGACACACGTGCTGTGTCCGTGGCCTCAAAGGTGAGTGTGTCACCATGGGCATTTTCAAACATTGTGGGCTCTCTGGGTCATCGTGGTGATGGGGGTCTCATGGCATTTGGGGCATAGAGACCCCAGTGTAAGGACAGGGTGGGGCTGCTGCTCAAGGCACCCACATCTCTCAGGGCTTAGGGTCCCACCCGATGGTTATGAAGCCAGAAAGCCCTCTTGGGACTGTGGGAGCCTGGATGGACGTCCCCTCTGTGTGGCCCATGGGTGCCTCAGTTCACCGCGGGAGGCCACACTGCCTGCGGTTCCGACCTTCCCCAGAGCTGCCGACGTTGGAGGACACGGTACCCGCAAGCAGAGCCCCCCCCCCGTGTCCCCGTTCCATTGCTAGCGGGTTCTGCGGGATGCCTTGCAGCCGCGTGGCACTGTGGCGTGTTGCTTTACTGGATTTCCCTTTTTGAATGTACCTGTCTCTCTGTTCACGGCCTTGCATGGTTCATGGAGGCGAGTGGTGGCAGCAGGGTTTTGACATCAGACCATGAGGGTTGTTGGGGGTTATTTGTAATTGGACAGGGGAGTGAGAGCCATTGTGATGGGAGGTCTCTGAATGAATGAATGAATGAGTGAGTGAATTAATGAATGGACAAGTGAATGAAAATACTGGCAGGGATCCCCAGTGGCTGGTGTGGGCCTCAGGACAGGAAGCTGGGTAGCCTGAGGGGACTAGGGTCTCTGATGAGCCGCCTGGCAGCCCCCTCAATTTCCTTGTCTTTCCCCGGCGGCCTGTGCCACGGCAGAGCTGGTGGAGGGGCAGGCGCTGCTCTTCAGAGTGGTAGGGAGGCCCAGAGGATGGTGCTGACGAATAGCTGGAGGCGAGGCTGCATAGGAGGAATTAGGGAGTCATGGTAGACTTGGGATTCCGGAGGTCTCTGCCGAGGCCATCAGGTCATCTTATTTGCTGTGAGACAGGACAGGTCACTGTCCTTGCTGGGCCTCAGCTTCCTCATCTGCAAAATAGGGTAAAGTAGCATCCTCCCTGAGGGTGGCATGGGAAGAGGGTGGAGACCACAGCGGTTCTGCAGAGGGTCCTGGGAGCCCCAGCTGACCTGGAGCAGAGGCTGCTCCCCGTGTCCCTCCCCTCCAGGGGGGCTACCCACAGGGCGGCTAGGACAGTTCCATCATCAGTGGGCTGTGTCTGCCTGGATTCTCTCAGTCCTAACTCGACAAGCATTTACTGGGCACCTACTGGTGGAGAGCCGTGGAGAGAAATAATGCCAGGAGGGGAGCTGGGAGGCTGGGGGCAGCAGGGGAGGCCTGTGGCCAAGCCATGAAGGCTGGGGGCAGACCATGGGGCCTGGGGGGAGGGTGGCACTCCCAGCAGAGGTTGACCAGAGCAAAGACCCTGGGGCAGGGGCCACAGGGCTGGAGCAGGGAGGGAGGGGGAGAGGATGGGCCACTCTCAGGTGCTGGCCTAGGGGCAGGGGAACCACCATGTGCTTATCTTGGGAAATATGTCCTGGAGGGCAGCTTACCCCTCTGGCTCCCAAGAAAGCCAGGCATACAGGTTCACCTTGGCCCAGGTCCCAGTATTGGACCACTGCCCAGCCAAGGGTAGGGGTCGGAATCCAGGGCCTGGGGCTCTCCCCTCACCCACCATGCATCTGGCGCCAGTGACCTCAACTAACCTCACCCCTTGTGGGTACAGTGGGGACGGACCATCTGCCCACCGGGTTGTCAGGCTGCAGAGACGTTCTTGGTCAGATGACCTTGGGGACCTGTCGTCTTTTCATCATCTGCACTTTCCCCACAAGGAAAGTGCTGTGTTTTCATCATTCAAAATGGAGATAAACAGCCATTTAAAATGCTAGTTTCCTGGGATTGGCAGTGACCATCCTGTGTACATTTAACACTCCTCCTTATCCCCAACTTAATAGATGTGGAAACTGAGGCTGCCCACCAGGTCGCTCATCCAGAGTCCGAGGTCATCCCCACGAAGATCCCCTCTGTTCTTCCCTTTCACAGAGGAGGAAACTGAGGCCCAGCACTGTTGTTCAGGGTGCAGGGCCCCCAAGCCATGCCCGCTTTGTGGCCTGGGAAAGGCTTTTGCCCACGGACTTGCCATTTCTGTGGCTGGGCTCTCAGTCATCCCAGGGATGGGAGGAGCTCAACTGGGCTGGCGGGAGGAGAGGCCTGGAAACTTCGGGGCCTTGGGATCTTTGCAGACGCAGGCCCCTCCCTGGCCTCCCACAGGCCCCAGGAGCCCGCATCAAGACCCCCTGCCTGCAGGTCGGCTTCAGGATATAGCTGCATTCCGGGACAGCCAGGACCTCTCAAGCAGCACCCAGAGCCACACAGTTCCCCCCATGCCTCAGTTTCCCCATCTGCCGGCCTCATAGACCTGTGGTGGGCACAAAATGAGGTGATCTGTGCAAAGTGCTCAGGTGAGGGCCTGGCACGCAGTCATTGCCACAGCTACGTTACGTGTTCCCTGCCAGTACCTGTGCAAAGGCACTGAGGTGGGTTTCCTGTTGTTACCTGCTATTCCCTGCCCACCTCCTACGTCCCAGGGCTTTCATGAGGGTCACATGAGGCTACAGCGGAAATCGTATTGTAGAATATCAAAACAAGGGTCTGTTGTTTCGGAGGCAACAAGGTTTGGAAAAGGCAGAGCCAGGAAGACTAAGCTAATGGGTCCTTGTCCTGCAGAGGGTTTTGGAACCCCTGGGCTGAGAGTGCTGGGCTATGGCCAGTTCCCAGCTGGACAGGGCGGGCTGGGAACCACAGGCAGATGGGGACAGTGATGGATGGAGTGGCTTGTTCCGGCACATTCCGTGTTCTTTCCCACCAGCTCTATTCAGCCTTGGAGAGCTGCTTCCTCTGTCAACGGATTAATGACATTTAGCTGGGAACGGGATACGCTGTCTGGGAAAGACACAGGGTCTCCCATGGGTCCTGTGGAGCGGCCGCCAGGGTCTGGGAATTTCCTCCAGGGGCAGGAACGCCAGGCAGCGGAGAGGCTGCGGCGGGGGTGGAGGAGGAGCCGGCGCCCTCTCGGCTCCTCTGCTCTGACCCTTTGGGGGCAGCCACTTAGAAGGAACCCCAGGGCCTGAAACCCAACATCAGGGCACCCACCTCTCCACCCAGCGCTGCTTGGTCCTGGAGCTCATGTGGGAAAGACAGACAAGGCCACTGTCCAGGGGCGGGGCGGGGACAGACAGCAGGGGAGGGTGTCCCCTCAGTGCTAGACAGGGGAGGGGAGCGCTGGCCCCTTGAGGTTCGCGGGGAGAGGGCCTGCTCAGATGCCCCCAGGGGCTCTTCCTCTCATGGCTAGGGTCTGGGCAGGTAACTGGGCCTCTCCGTCCTCAGTTTCCCCATCTGTGAGATGGAGGGGAGCTGTCTCTAGCTCAGATAGCTGCTGGAAGGCTCCGTGAGGCTGGCATGGCTGTTTGTGTAAGAAATGCTCTTTTCTGGGCCGGCCCGAGGCTCACTCGGGAGAGTGCGATGCTGGTAACACCAAGGCCACGGGTTTGGAGCCTATATAGGGATGGCCGGTTAGCTCACTGGCTGAGCGTGGTGCTGACAACACCAAGCCAAGGGTTGAGATCCCCTTACCGGTCATCTTTTAAAAAAAAAAAAGAAAGAAAGAAAAAAGAAATGCTCTTTTTTGAGGATGTTGCGGCTCTTCTTGTTGGGTTCCTGACTCTCCATGGGCCCCACGCCTCTTGCCCACCCACTTCTGAGCCAGGACCACAGCGCAAGGGGGCAGGACCCCCAGAGGGGACCCCAGCCTGCCCCAGCATGAGCGCCACAGTGCTGTTCTGAGCCAGGAGGGTTCAGCAGACCCCGTGCCAGGTCTAATAGCACTGGCGAGGCTGGGGATGGCAGGTGCCCTGAGGACCCCCATGTGTTGGGGACCAGACAACAGGTGTCCCTTCTCCCAACCTCGCGCTTTCTTCCACACATGTGAATTTGGGCCTCACGACTGTTTGAAAAGATACAGGAGCTCCCTTGGGGACACTGGGCCCCCCCCCACTGCTGAATCAGAGAGGGAGGGACCTGGTGCCTGGGTTTTTTCTTTTTCATGGGCCCTCTGAGATTTGGAAAGAAAATCCCATGGAGTTGGAAACGTCGTCCTCACACTCACATGCCTCAGAGTCACCTCAGGCACCCGGGTAGGGTGTCACTCCTGATTCAGAACAATGACAGGCCACCTACCCCCAACCTCAGGTCCGAGGCAGCATCACAGTGCAGCGCTCCCCAGCGTGGGGCAGGCTCCCTGGACCACTCCAGGGAGCTCGAGGGGCACTGACATGGGGGCCCCAGGCTTAGGCCCTGGTGCTTCCTGGCTCTGAGACCCAGGACAAGCTACTTGCCCTCTCTGAGCCCCAGTTTCTTTGTGAATGCTGTGATAACGGGACCTGCCTTGCAGGACTGCCTTGAAGATGCGAGCATGGGATTCCTCGATAAGTCAGCCCACCAAGCCACAAACCCCCTGAGGACAGAGACCGCCTCTCTCCTGGAACTTCTCAGCCCCCACAGGTTCCCAGACCCCACTGTAGAGTCTCCTTGCAGTCCCTAAGGTCCCACAGCAGGACTCCCGCTCTGTTACAAAGCACAAGGGGCTTTGTTACGTCAGGCGGTTTTATTTTTTCTGTGTCTGGAAGGGGCCATCCTACAGACAGACGGGGCTGGGGAGGGGATTCGGACTCAGCTGCCCCCCAGGTCCCCTCCCTGCATGGTTTTCACCCCCACAGGCTGGAGGCCTTGGTGAGCAGCATTGCCATCTGAGCCCTATGTCTGGGCAAGGGAGCTACCCCGTGGAGGTGTGGTCAGCACAGTGTCCAGGGCAACTGTTATTTTAATTATTTCATGCTAATCTTACGATAAGAAAAAGTTAACTTAAAAGTCAAAGCCCATACATCCGGCTGCCTGGTCCCCACTCAGACCTGCCAAGTCCAAATCCATAAAGCAGAGCCTTCCCACAAGGTCCCCCAGGATCAGGATGGGGAAACGGGGGCATGGACAGGTGGGTGCAGAGGGGATAGTGCAGGCTCAGGGTCACATGGACGGGATCAAACCTAGCTCTGCCCGTCACAGACTGGGTGACTTGGAGGAAGTCACTTCTCCAGCCTCGGTTTCCCCTCTGTGAAATGGGGCCATGACTGTGCCTTTGGGAAGGCTATGAAGGGTTGAATGAGATCTTGGCCCGGAGAGACTGAGTGGCTGAGAATGGGTGGGAATGGACCCTATGGGGGACCTGAGAATGGAGAAGAAAGAGCATCCCCCGTGCAGCCCGGGGCTTCTGGGTGGCGTTTGGACTGGCCCTCACTGATAGCCTTGGGCAGCCTTGGCAGGAAGTGGGAGCTGCCCCTGCCCCCCGCACACAGGCTCTAGAACCTGGCATCTGCCGGTGAAGCCCTGAGCCCTGGTCAACTCCTGCTCATGCTGATGGGTGCAGAGTTTCCTGGACGGCTGGACGCTTGCTACTGTGGTCAATGAGGTTGTACCAGAGCCGAGGCTCAGGCCGCCGGGTCCAAGCCTCGCGGTGGGTCTTAGGGGGTGGGAGCAGCCATTGACTGGGGCACAGGATCTTGGAGGGGAGCAGGGCAGGGAGCCAGTGGCCAGGAAGGACAAGGCTGCCCATACTGGCAGTCGTCAGCCTGGAGAGGGGCCTGCCATGGGTGGGCAGCCCTGAAGGCCTGTCGGCCTTGGCTCCAGCCTAGGCCTTTCTTTGCTGGGGGCTCCCACACAGCTTGGGGGCACAGTGGTTAGGAGCACAATAATTAGTAATATTAATTAATAGCCACCGCTGTTTACTGAGAGATCGCAGCAGAAGCTGGGCCCTTTGCTGAGCAAATTTCTTTCTCCTCCTTTCATCCGTCCCCACCTTATCGGTGGAGGCCAGGCAGGCAGGACTCAGCCACCTTCCCGCCTGACCCTAAACCAGTTCTCAGCTCCCGCCTCCCCTGAGCCCTGCCCCTGAGCACGGCTCTCCATCTTGCCCCTGGCTTCCCTCTGCCCCCTCCAGCCCCTAAGCAGGGGAACCCCAGAGAAACACTTTCTCTTAGGGGACCCCTCTTCTTGGAGGGCTGCCATTGGTGAGCTCTGTCCCAAGTCCCCAACTTCAGGGGTCCCAGTCCAGTGCAGAGACCCAGCAAAAAGCCGGCCAAGAAACAGGATCATCCCAGAGTTGGGTGACGTTCCAGAGTAACTGAATTGGGAGGGGGCAGCCTCTCTTGAGGAATGAGGTTTGAGCCAAACCCCCAAGTGGGGAAGGAGTTGTGTTCCAGGCAGGGCGTGCATGGCTGTGAGCTGGGGCGCTCCTGGAGTGTTGGGGGAAGGTCAGGGGATAGGTGGGATGGGCAGGATGGGCCAGGTCCCAGAGCCCAGGGAAGCCCCAGGTGCAGTGAAAGCTGCTGAAAGGTCCTAAGCAGGAGAGAGACGATGCACCCTCTGCAGCCCTACTCTGGCTGCTGTGCAGAACCTTCTGTGGCTCCCTACTGCCCATACACCCAGCCGTCTTCCTTCCCAGCACCCCCACATCCTGTCCAGCTCCCATGCTGAGCCTCTCTCTCACTGTTCCCTTGACTGCAGATTCTTTCCTTGCTGTCTCCACACCCACCTCTCCTTCTACCTGAGGGCCCTTGTCCTTTTCTGCTTTCTTGGGTGGGGGTCTGTGCCAAGGGCAGCCCCAGCGTCCTGTCACAGGAGTTGCTCCATAAGCCCAGTTTCACTGACCACACGCATCTCGTCTGATCTCCCAACTGCCCAGCTGCGATGGTGCTCGCTGCCCCTCACTTGCAGAGAAGGAGAGTGAGGCGCAGAGAGGAGAGGTGGCCTGCCCCAGGCCACATAGCCAGGAGCACTTGAAAAACAGAGATTCAGTAGAGATTTGTGAGGTCCCCCCACCATGTGCTGCCACCCCGACCACGACCAGGGTGGGAGGCAGGGCCCAGGAGTGGGAAGGGAGGGTGCCACCAAGTTCCCAGCAGGTGTTCGGGTGCCATTGGGGGCGGGGGGGGGCTTTCTGCCTCAGGTTTAAATCTCAGACCTGCTACCTCTTTGCTGGTCCTTGAGCCCCCAGAGGAGAGTGTGCTGATGACCGCTACCCCTCAGAGGCCTCACTGAGTCGTGGTTCAGACCCTGGCACCATCTGCTGGCGTGTGACCTTGGGCACATCACTTCCCCTCTGAGCCTGGCCCCTCCCTGTGAGATGCGCCGACAGCAGCACCAACCCCACAGAGTTCCCATGAGGACAGTGCGAGTCCATGTCCCCAAGTGCAGAGGGAGGGCAGGGCCCGCGGCTCATGTGTCGTGTCTCAGAGCAGGCATGTGGCCTCAGGCCTGCCTGCTCTCCTCTTCTGCCCGAAGCCACTGCACACCAGCAAGGCACAGGCGTGCCAGGGTTGCCCTCGCGGGCGTCTCTGTTGTGTGCGATCCTTGAGGCTCATGTAAAGCCACCTCTGTGGAAGGGCTTTGGAAAGTCCCAACAGGCAGCGTCCCCAGTGCCCAGGCCCGTGCCTCCATTGCCAGCTGGGCATCCGAAACACTTAGCCCTGTCCCTGCCTGCGCTCCCCCAGGCGTGCCCAGTCTGACCACTTGCCCAAGGGCGGCCTGGTCAGATGAAGGGCTGGTCAGGACAGGCCTGCACCCCACAGGCCGGCCGGCCACACTGGCCTTCTTTGGTTGTCACCAGGGACTGGCTGCTGGCCCTGCAGCCAGACACGGTGTTGATGGGTCCCCACAGCTGCGGCCGCACATGTGCCCGGCCATCAGCCTTGGGACAGGCGGGGTAGAGGGGAGGGGCAGGGCCCAGCAGGAGGGAGGCCAGGGGCTGCAGCTGAGGGATGGCAGGTGCCGCGCGGCCGGGGTGGCTGCTGTTTACCGGCTGCTTCCCTCCCCCGCTCTTCCCCTGCATCCAGCAGGGAGGGGGCTTCTCCACTCTCACCCCACAGGCCCAGGAGCAGGAGAACTGCTTAGAGTCCTGCCCAGGCACTAGCCAGTGTGGGATGCTGGGCATATCCCTAGTCCCTGAGCTTTCTTTCCCTCTCTGTAAAATGGGGAAGTGGGGAGATGAGGTGGGTTTGCCCAGTACTTGACAAGTGATGACGGGAGATGTCATTGATTAGTAGGCAGCCAGACCTGTGCCAATGGTGCCCAGGCCCTGGGGATAGGGCAGCAGAAGCAGAGGGGTGACACCCACAGCCCTGGTATCGATGTCTAGGTGGGATCCAGCCCCCGCCATGGCTTTGCCTCCCTCACACCCCGGCCATGCATGAGACCTACACATGTCAGCAGCACGAGTGTGCTGGGACAGCCACTGGGCCCATGCAGGCTTTGATGCCCACCTCTCCGTCCCCTGCAGCTGGGCTGCTCCAGGTCTACCTGGTTGGCCTGGCACTGACAGATCTTGACTTGAGAGGAAGGGGGAGGCATGGGGCTCGCACTTCCTCTGCACAGACTGCCCCAGACACGCTGCTGGCTCAGGCCTCCCTGTACCTGGAGAGGTTTCGCCGCGGGCCGTGGACTACCCTGGGAGCCTCTTCTCCAGGGCCCTGCTCTGTGGGTTTCCCGGTACCCCTGTCCTCATCGTCTTCCTGCTGTCTCCACCTTCTTTCCACACACGTGGCCCTTAGCCAAGCTTCTCAGCTTTGGCGAGCCTCAGACCACATGGGAAACTTGTGAACCTGTGGGTTCTGAGGCCCCAAGTGTCCAGGGCACCAGCCACCGGTCTGTGGACCACACTGAGTGGCCATGCCTAGAATGTCCTGAATCAATGTTCATCATGCAGACAGAAGAGGTTAAAATAGAGGTTCCAACCGTGCCAGAGGGCCCACCTCCTGAACGCTGAAGGGGTCTTAGGACTGTGGTTTTTCCAGAGGGGGGCAGTTCTTGGAGGGGCTCTGATAGACAGCAGCCTCACCTAGGAAGGTGTCAGAAACACCGCTTCACAGGCACAGCCCACCCCTGTTGGGTCATAGCTGGGGTTGGGGAGGCTGGGTCTGTCTGAACACACCCTCTGGGGGGTGCTGGTGGAAGTGGAACATGAGAGCCACCGCCTCGGGGTGCTGCCAACTCCCTGGTCTACAGAGACCTCAAGCCTGGGGAGCCACTGCACAATGAGGACTCCAACCGTCCTCTGGCCTGGTTCTATCCCCAGCAGTCACCTGCAGGTGAGATGTCAGCTGCCTGGGAGGGCAGCTGGGGCTTATCTGGGGCAGGCTGAGTCCCCGGGCTGGGCAGAGCCAGGAGCCCACCTGCGTCCACAGGAGCTCAGGCCCCAACCCGCTGCCGGTGGGGTCTTGGCCATGTACCAGGTGGGGCTGAGAACCAGGCGGGACTGGGTGGCTGCCAGCCCTCCTGTCCCTCGGCCTGCTTCATCTTCTCTCTTTTCCTTCCCTGGTCACTGCCCAGCAGACAGGAAGGAGAAGGCCACAGCAATGCCCGACTCCCCTGCCGAGGTGAAGACGCAGCCCCGGTCCACGCCCCCCAGCATGCCGCCCCCGCCGCCCACTGCGTCCCAGGGAGCCACACGACCCCCCTCCTTCACTCCACACACACGTGAGTAACCTCCAGCCCTGCCACCCCCACCCCAGCAGTGGAGGGCGGGGCAGAGGGGACAGGCGTCTTCGGGAGCCTCTTGAGCTGTTTAAAAGTCTGGACTCTGCACTAAAGGGATAAACTCTACCCTGGGCTCTTGAGTGGGGGGGCCCCATCATGGCCAAGAGCCCAGGTTTTGCAGGTTCAAATCCCAGCTCTTCTGCTCCCTAGCTGTGTGACTTTGGGAAAGCTACCTTACCTCTTCGGGCTGGGGTTCCTCATCTGTGAGGGGGCTGCTGCGAGGATCACAGACACTCTCACAGCAGTGGCTGGCACAGCAGACGCACTGAATCACAGGGAGCTGTGCACTTTCCACTTCCTGAGGTTCAGGGACGCCCACCCCGCACCCAGGACCAGACCCAATCCAGAAGAAACATGGAACTCAGAGAGGGACAGTGACTTCCCCGAGGTCACATAGCAGGTTGCCTGAGTACAGGCTCTGCTGAAGGGGCCACTGAGGTGGCTCTGGCTATGGAGGGGCTCAGATACCAGGGGCTGTGAGGACGGGCCAAGAACTGAGGCGAGGGACCTGGGCAGCTGACCATGTGGCTCGGCCAGGGGCGGAGGTGCAGGACTGGCCCCGGCGTGTGCGACTCTCTCCAAGCCCTGGGCGTGTCTTGCTGGTCCTGGGCAGATGGCCTGTGCATGCTCAGCCCATGCAGCTGCTCTGGGGGGTTCTGGGGGCTCTGGAGTGGGGAGCCACTGGTTCTCATCCACACCCACCACTGGAACCTTTCCTTTGAGGAGGGAAGTTGGTGATTCAGTGACTTTTAGGGTCATGAGCAGTTGAGAAGAGGAGACCCCCAGGCTTGGGCCAGTGTGCGGGACGTGTTCCTTGGCCCCCAAGATCGGAGGTGTGGGAGTGTGTCCTGAGTGTCTCTGGTAGGTGGTGAATCCACGTACCACCCCCACCCCCACATGCAGAGGCCGGAAAGCCCCATACAAGGGAGACCCTTCCCCAGGCTTTGAAACCCACATGAAGCCCCTCTCTGGAAGAGGAGCCTCAGGTCCCTTGGCCTGGTGGAGAGCGCTTCCCTGGCACCCCTCTCTGCCCTTCCAGGGCTCCCTGTTCTTCCCATGGCTCTACCTGAGCTGAGGTGGCTGCAGGCCAGGTGGGTGCTGGTTCTGCCCTCCAAGGCCAGGCACTGGCTTCACTGAGGGCTTGGGCGTCACCCACTCTCCACCTGCAGGAAAACAGTGGCTGTGGGGTCAGGCAGCCCACGTCCAAATCCAGGCCTGTCCCCTTGTTAGTAGGATGTTGGCTTCAAGCCAAGCTCCCGACTCAGTTGATAATGGGGTGACACCACCTGCCCCCAGGTGCAGCTGCCTATAGGCAGGCACATTCAGGAATGTGCCAGCCTCAGAGGAGGCGCTTGATGGCCTGACATTAATCCCTGCACCCTCGACTTGCTCAGAAGATCCCAGCCAGGGTCCTGATATGTGGTGGAGACGGGACCCCCGCCCTGCCTGCCATTGACAGGACAGGGCCACGGCAGCTGCTGGTCCTGAAGGGCAGTGGTCCTCAGCATGCAGGCCCCAGCCTGCCCAGCGGGCTGCAGTCCTATAGTGCCAGAGGCTGGCTGCACCTCTCTTCATATATCGTCCTCCCATGGCAACGAGGCCTGGCAGGGATCGCCCCTCTGTCTCTTCAGAACAGTCCTCCCCTCTGGGCTGGACCACAGGCAGTCTGTGCACTGAGCTGCTCTGACCACAGGCAGCTGCTGGCCTTGCATGGATTTTGCCAGTGTTCCCTCAGCCCGGGGGAGCGGCCCCAGCTCCAGAAGCGAGGCCGAGACTGCGTGGAGTAGTGAGGCCCCTCCAGTGTCTCAGGACCCAAGCAGGAGGAGCAGAGACCTCCTGATGGTCTGATCCTGGGCTGTGTGCTGGGCTCCCTAGGACTTCGTGGGCACAGCCCCTCCCACCCTACTATTTCCCTGGGATCAGAAGCCCATGTTCCTGAAAGCGCTGGTCTATGGACCAGATGTTCCTGTTGGGGATGGGTTGGGATCAACTGAGACCCTGCGGGCTTTGCTTTCGTGAGGCCTGTGAACAGATGTGAGGGCACTGGTGTGAGCGTGGCTCAGGTGTCCCCATGCATCCTTCCCATCCCCTTGGCCCTCACCCCACCGTGGGGTTCCATTTCTGGGTGGAAGTCCTGGCTTTATTTAAAGAGCACGAAGCTTACAAAAGAGACAAGCAGTTTTTTTCTTTTCTAAGCCGACACTTTAGTTCCATCTGAGGCTCCAGCCACCCCCGAAGGGGCTTCAGATTTGTTCCCTAATCCACGTGATTAACCAGTGGTTAACCACGGCCATGCACCTGGCTGGCCGCAGTCCTCTCGGAGGACCCTGCAGCTCAGCTGCAGATTCCTGCCATGAGCCTCCAGAGCTTTCCTGGGAATTGGCCTCCCAGCCACACTGAGAGAGACTGGCCTTGAACCTCAGCTGGAGGGCTAAGGGTTTTCCTGCCCAGTGACCGCTCTGGACACAGATTCATCTTGGGGTTGAAGTCGTGGCGTAGCCAGGGAGGTAGGCAGGAGGGCTGAGGAAGAGAGAGCTCTGGGCAGGAACATGAGGAGCAGGGCCCAGACCGAGCCTCAAGGGGCTGAGGCCCCCTACCCTGATGGCCCCGTGGAGGGGACTCACCGCCCGTGCTCACGGCCCGGCTCCCTGGGGCCTCATCCCTCTAACTCCAGCTCAGACATGTTAGATCTTCAAGCTGCTTGATGGTGGGCTTCGTGTGGACACTCCACACCCTGAGTCTCAAGTCACTTCTAAAACACACATCTCGGGCCCCAGGTCCCTTGAGGATGGTGTGTGGGTCAGCAGGCACCTTCTGGGAAGACAGCTTTTTAAGAACCATGGTGTCCCCCCAATGCTGCTGGAGATGCTGAAACTCTTGTGACTTCTGGAAGATCTTTCCAGAAATGACCCTTAGAAATCACTTAATCCAACCCTGTTATTTTACAGAGGAGGAAACCGAGGCCTAGAGGGGAGCGGGCTGGCCCCAGGTGGTGGTGACAGAGTCTAATCCCCAAAACTGCTGTTGAGAAGCAGAGGGCTCCACCACCTGCCGCCCTTCCTGATGGCGTGTTTTTCTTATTTTGCTTACAGATCGAGAGGACGGGCCTGCGACGTCTCTGCCCCACGGCCGTTTTCATGGCTGCTTAAAATGGTCTATGGTCTGTCTTTGTAAGTAAAATAACAAAAACTGTGGGCCTCCTTGGTCTTTGCCAGCACCCACTGCCGGACCCAGCGCCCTCTGCCCTGGGGTAGGCCACAGCGATCTGCCTCACTGCCTCAGCACCCTGTTAGTGCACCTGCTGTTAGTCCTACCTCCTAGAGAGGAGAAGGATCCGGGAGGAGGCAGGTCCAGGAGAACAGGGCAGCCAAGGTCCCTGAGTCCCACACATCCTACCGCTCACTAGCTCTGGGGCCTCAGGCAGGTGCACAGCCCCTCTGATCTTCTTTATCTCCAACAGCGAAACAGGGTTAGTAAGGCTGAGCCCAGAGTTAGCGGGAGAAGTACAAGGACATGTGTCCATGACAGGTCTGCAACTCAGCCATCTCCAAGGGCAGAGCCCAGCCCAGGCGGAAACCCAGCTCCTGCTCTCTTCCTGGCACGGTGACCTTGAAAAGGTGTGACCACCTGTGCCTCATTTCCCCACCTGTGAAATGAAAGTGACTGCGGCACCTAGTGCCCAGGGTCATGCTGGTGGAGCCGTCGTCATGAGGCCTGGTGCACCCTGGCCACTCAGTGGACATTTCCATCACTAAGCACCTGGCCCAGGCAGATGTTTGGTAAATGGAAGCTCTTATAGGGCAACGTTCAGAGTATTTGTGGGCCATGGACTGCAGCCAGGCTTTGGTTCATCAGGTGGACTTTGGCCAGTTCTGCAGCACAGCCCAGGTGTGGCCGCCGTGCACTTCCTAGGCTCTGAGCCCGAGGGAGTTATTTACATTGTGTAGCACCGTCCTTACCACCGCCATTACCTGTGATGTGCTTGGCCATGGCGGCACTTGGCAGTCGTCTCTGCACTATGGCTGTTGTCACTGACTGTGTGATTCTCACCAGTGGGGATGGGGGTGATTCCCAGCTCCAGGGAGCTGCCCAGGTGCCCCCTGGGCAAGGAGGGGGTGGCGGGAAGGGCTGCTCCGTCCCAGCCACGGGGTGCTTAGTGCGTGCCCCCAAACCTCAGCCGGGGACACGTGTGCAGTCTAACTTAGTAACACACCTGTTGCGGGAATGAAAGCACTTGTCCGGGGGTTATTTTCGGCGTCTCTTTAGCAAGCTGCTGAGACTTGCTGGGCAGCCTGCGAGAGGGAGTAGCGATGGGCAAGCGGGGGCGGCCGGGCTGCCGGGAAGACCCAGGCATGCGGGGCAAGGCCGGTAAGCAGACCTCAGGGAGGTCGGGGTCGGGCGGGCGGGGGCCCAGGCCGCGTGGGCAGTGGCGTGTCTTAGAAGTCTCTGGGAGGTCCAGACCTGTGGGGACAGTCCAGCTCGGCTATGAGAAGCAAGCCCTGCTGTGGTGAGGTCTCCTGATGATGGGCCATCTCCTGACCTGTCTGTGGTTCAGCAAGTGACTGTCCTCCGTCTTAACCGGTGCATGTGGGTGTCAGTATCCACCTTGGGGATAGCTGGAGCTCTGCAGTGAGAAAGAAAATTAGTGGCCCAGTGGGGTCCTCTGGACAGAGCCTCAGTTTGGGTGAGAGACCAGGGTTCTCGGCGTCCTGTGTCTCATGTTCACTGTCCATCAAGAGTGGGAGGCAGCTCTGGACATGGCACCTCTTGCTGACCCATCGCTGCCCGTGTGATGACTGCTCCAGAGAACTGGGGTGTCTGTGCTGAGCCCCAGAAGGAGCTTCTGAGATAACGCAAACCAGGGGTGGCGGATGGGCTTCAACTCACATGGCCGTGTGCGGGTGAGGGGAGCGTCTGCTCGGAGAGCTGTGTCGAGAAGGACTCAGAGCCTCAGTAGCACGGTGCTGGGCTTGATCACTGCGGCCTGTCCCTTGGGAGAGGCAGAGGCATCACGTTCGCTCGTGTTTTTGCGCCAACCCTGACCTTTAGTTAATGGTTTCCAAACTTCTGCTAAGTAGGGGCAGGTATTGATGAGCAGTCTTACACAACGTCCCCACAAAAAACCAATTGAGGCAGAGCAGCTCCAGCTGATGGGGGGTGGTGGAAGGATAGGCAGGATCTATAGCCAGGGACTGGAGCCCCCTTCAGAACGCCAGGATGGTCTGGGGGCTGCTTGCAGGTGAAGAAACCGAGGCCAGGCCCTTAGTCTGACCCACTCGGCACCTCTGAGCCCACTCCTAATCAGATGGCTTCCGCTGAGCCATTACGGGAAGGGCAGTGTCCGTCTCCAAGTCCTCACGGCCCTCCTGTGCTCCAGCCCCCCTTGCTGCAGGCTGGGCCTTTGCCTCCGTCACCCGAGGCTGAGGGGGAGGACCTGCCCCAGGACTTCTCCCAGGCACCGGCCAGTGCCCTGGAACACTGACCCTGATGGCGGGCACAGCCAGGCAGCCGTTCTCAGTGACCAACAAGGCTCCCCTCCAGCATGCTTATCAGCTGTCCCTAGGTCACCTGCTTGTCCTCAACACACACCAGCCTGTGGCCTGTGTGCACACATGTCCCAGCAGCCCCAGGCAAGACAGCCCAGTGTGTCCTGGGGGTCCTGGTACCCTGCCCTACCGTGAGCCCCATCAGCCCAGGCATTGGGGCTGTGTGGGGTGGGCACTGCTTGGGCCGTCATGGCAGAGGTGAGGGTTGCTGGCCTTTCAGGGGAGATGAGCAACTTCTCACTTCCTGAGACCCCCTCATCCCCCAGAAGAGAGGAAGTGAGCCAGAGAATCTCCGATACGTGGAGAAGCCTCCTCTGCCTGCTCACAGTGATGACCTGAGCCAGCCTGGTGGGCTTGGGCATCTGCCGGGCCACGCGTGGGGTCCCAGCATCCTTTTCGGGGTGAAGGGCCTGACCTTGGGCCCAGAGCAAGGCTGAAGGGGCTGTCCCAGGCCAGGAGGCCACACGCAGGTCACAGTCTCTGCAGTCATCACCAGCGGGGGCCTGGGGCAAGGGGTCACACCTCCCTGGGTGCTGGTTTCCACGTCTGTGAAGGGTGTTGTGATGCCTCATGGGGTGGCCACGAGGACAGATGGCCCATATGTACCCATTGCCCGGGCATGGCTCCCCCACGAAGGCCTGTGGCCCCCTCGTCATCAGGGTAGGTGTTGTCATTGCTACTGAGCTGCTGTCATCTTGGTTGTTGTCACTGTCCCCGTGTGTCACCATTTCTCCTCCCCCCACAGTGATGAACGGCAGCAGCCACTCACCCACGGCCACCAGTGGTGCCCCGTCCACACCCAGCGGCCTCAGTAGCAGCCCGGCCTCCCCACCCACGGCTGCCCTGTGCACACAGCACCCGCCCCCTGCCTGCGGGGCGCGGCAGCTCAGCAAACTGAAGCGCTTTCTCACCGCCCTGCGGCAGTTTGGTGGCGACATCTCCCCAGAGACCGGGGAGCGCGTGCGCACACTGGTGCTAGGGCTGGTGGTGAGTCGGACGGCCCAGGCGTGGAGCCCCTCCCAGAGCATGGGTGGGACAGTGCGGGCACTCGGGCTGGATCGTGCTCACAGGAGGCTGGTCTTCTCCCACAGAACTCGACGCTGACCATCGAAGAGTTCCATTCCAAGCTCCAGGAGGCCACCAACTTCCCGCTGCGACCCTTCGTCATCCCCTTCCTGAAGGTAATGCCAGTTCACACCCTTTGCCACAGGGCCTCCCCTGAGAAGGCCCCAAATCTCATTACCTGCTGGCGTCCATTCAGTGCTAACCAGTCAGAGCTGACTCCTACTAGTTAAGGCTGCAAACTAGTTACCAGACGAGATTAGTCAGCCCCCAGATCCAGCACTCAAAGACAGAGCTCCCCCCCGTTCAGTTCTGTGCTGTTACTGGCCAAATGCTTCCATTCACTCAGCAGATATCTTATGAGCGCCTACTATGTGCCAGGTACAGTGCGAGGCTCAGGGACACAGCCATGAACAAGCCGGCAGAGCCCTCCTGGAGCCAGCGCCCTGGTGGGGGAAAGACAATTAATCAACATTCACTATAGAATCTGGAAGTGTCTGCCACGGAGAAATAGTCTGAGAGCCCCTTAAGGAGGGGGCATTTCGATGAGGGCCAAGAGGTTGAGGGAGGGGTTCAGGTGGGCAGCTGGGGATACCGCCTTCCAGACAGCAGGAACAGCTCATGCAGAGCCCTGGGGCAGGAGGTGCCTGCTGTGCTTGGGGACCAGCGAGGGAGCCAGTGGCTTCACAGAGTCAGGGTGGTGGAGAGAGGAGGCAGCAAGGCAGATGGATGGCCAGCGGGGGCAGTTGCCTGCTGGGCGGGCGGATGGATGAAGAGGGGTCAGATGAAAAGAGTGGTGTGGCCAAACCACAGACGAGGCCTCACCACACACACAGCAGTGTCGCGACGGCAGCAGCAGTGGCACCACTAGGTGCTTTCGAGCAATGCAGGCTCTCGGGCCAAGGCCCAGACCCAGACCCACTGAATCAGAATCTGCATTTTGAAAGATGCTGGTGGCCTGTGTGCACACGAAAACGACATGAGCAAGACCCACAGAGGGTCAGACCAGCATCCTCACTGCAGGCCTTTGCTCCCTAGCAAGGGCTGCTTGTTTCTGAGGCAGGAGGATGAAGCGTCTCCCAGATGAGTGTAACCACATGGCCCTTTTTCTGCTGAGCACCTCACAGGACCTGGGTGCCACGGAGCTCAGCTGGGGGATGCCAGTCTGGCCGCACGCAGGCCTCCCCCGAGTGCTGCTCACTGTGGGACTGTGTTCCCTGGCTGGCTGCAGTGCTCCCAGCCACAGGCCTGTTGGCAGGTGGGCCAGTGTTTACCTGCATGTCTGGGGGGTCTTGAGGACAGACCATCCAGATGCTCCCTGACCCTGCCACTTAGCAACTGTTGGCCTGGGCCAAGCTGGCTCCCCTGTGCCTCAGTCTCTGCAACTGTAAGATGGGGGTGGTTCTCAGGTTACAGGGAAGCCTGCCTGAGGGGCGTGTAAGGAATTGGCAGTTCTCGACCCACTTTGAGCACCCTTCGTCCATGCAGGAGGCATGCTTTACAAGGCTCTTTCGTAGCCGCCCCATGGACCCCCTTCAAGGGGGTGGCGTAGGCTCTATCACTGTTCCTAGTTAACAGGTGGGGAAACTGAGGCCCAAGTTCCCTTGCTGGTAGAGAAATGGAGCCAGGGTTCAAACCTGCATCTGTCAGACTCCAAATCCACACGGCTGCACAGGCCATGCCCAGGACCCAACATCACTCCACACCTGCCCCCCACCTGCCCCCCACCTGCCCTCCCACCACGCCCTGTGTGCTCACACCCACGCTCAGAGGCAGAGCTACGGGCAGGGCAGCCAGGGTTTGGGCCGTCTGGCACCGTTGGCAGTTCACCCAAGGCTCTGCCTTTGCTCTGTTTCTTCTTTTACTTACTGTGATTCCACTACCTCCAGCTTTGGGGGCACAGTGTGCCCACTTATTCTGTCAGATCAAATATTTGCAGCAGATGCCCCAGCGGGCCTCAGCTGCCCTGTGTACTGAGGAGCAGGGCAGGGAGGCGTTCGTTGTCCTCTGCTCCTGCCCAGCCAGGCCTGCAGCCCCTGTGCCCACCAGCCCCCAGCTTCCACCCAGCCACACCCCAGCCAGGCGCCAACCCTCAGTAGGCACCAGACAGGATGCCCCTTGCCTAGCACTGCCTTGTCAAGGGACCTCTCTGCCTCAGTTTCTCCTCAGCTCACAGTGCTCTCACAGGGCTATGAGGGCCAGCCACAGGAAGGGGTCTGCCCACCTCATAACCCCCAGGGCCCCAGGCCAGCAGGATGGTCAGGAACACAAAGTCAGCCGTCTCCCTGACATGGAGCTCCTGGGGGGAGGACAGAAAGATTCAAAAATAAAAACAAAAATAAAAGAGGTTGCAGCTGGTTCTATTTCCAGGGCTTGTGAACCAGCACTGCCAGAACCCTGATGCATGGTCCCGCCTTGGGAGGGGTCCCCACCCCATTCACTGCAGGTCCACAGCTGCTTCCTAAGGGGAGCACGGGGGTGGGGGAGCCCGGCCTTACAAGGCTGGACACAAAGAGGGGCCTGTGAGAGTGGCCCCTGGCCGTCAGGCAGCAACCTCGGGCACACCACTGCCCTGTCCAGCCTGGTGTTCTCATCCATGGCCTTGCCAGAGCTCCAGCACTGGCTTAGGTCCCCTCCTCAATAAACAGGGCAATGATGCCACCTGCAGTGTGGCAGGAAGGGACCGGGTTAATTCACAAAGAGCTAACCGGAGTTGCCATACCCAGAGTTTTCACTGCTCCAGTCTGCAGACAAGGCAGGACTCAGGGAAGGTGACCTGCCCAAGGCCACACAGCCCCTTGGTGGCAGAGCCAGGTGTGCTGTCTGCCAAGCTCACAGTCGGGCAGGCTTCGGGGAGGCATTTGGCAGAGTGGTGGGAACGGCGCAACCTCGTAGCTCCACTGAGTGCAGTGGCCATCGTTTGTGCAAACCCTAATTTTCCCTTGGCCTGAGCTCCCACCTGTGGAGAGGGGATTTGGATTCTCTGCAGCATCAGAGCCTCTGTGCACGTTGGGGTTGGGTCCGGGTGTGCCTTGAGACCAGCTTGGTTTGTCCAGTGCAGCCACCTCCCTGGGCACCCTGGGATCCTGGGGACAGAATGGGGACCACTGACTCAGAGGAGGCTTTGAGAAGAGGCTCTCCACAGCCCCTACCCCAGTGTTCTGGTCTGGGTGAGCAGGAATCCCCGTTCTGCATCCCGCAGCCAAGGGCTGCTGTGCCTCTGGGACATGCAGCTGGTGCTGCCCAGTCCCTGGGCCCCCTGGGTCCTCTGTTCCCTCTCTGAGCCTGCCCCATGCATGGCTGAATGGCAGGGCTTTCCAGAAGCCGGGAGATACCGCCCTGCCCAGCCGGCCTCCACCCATAGCCCAGCTCCCAGCTGGCCCCAGCTGGTGGGGAATCCAGATGTTTCCACCACTCTAACAGGGACCAGTCAGAGCCTGGGCCCCGCCCTGCTGTGATGGCCCAGGAAAGGCCACCTGGGAGAGGAGGCCGTCAAGAGAGAGGGGAGGATGTTTGGCTTTCCAGACCTCCCGGGACCTCGTTTCCCAGCTTATGGTCCTAACGTGTTCAGCAGATGGCGGGCTGGCTCCCATTCAGTTATCCAAATAGAAAAACAGGCCTGGCAGCCGGTGCTGCTTGACAGAAATGCAGCGGCTGCTTGATCGGGCCTGGGTGGATGCACTGATGGGGCAGTGCTGGGGTGGCGCTGGCAGGAGAGGGCCGCCATGGCAGCTTTGAAACGCATGAGAAAGTTGGGAACTGTTTATTTACAAATACTTAGAACCGCTGGCTCTCCCGAGTGGCCTGCAGCTGGGCCCCCTTCCAGCGTGCTTGGGGCCCAGCCTGCCACCCTCCTCTCCATGGCGGCTCTGGGAAACTTTGCAAAGGCACAGGAGGAGCCTAGCCATGTGTGCCAGGAGGCCCCAGAGCCGGGCGGAGGTGGCAGGCTCAGAGCAGCGCAGCCACAGAGGCACAGGCTGGCTCGGGCAGAGGCTGGTAGCCAGCGGGCAGGGGGCTGGCTTTGTGGGCTTTCTTACCAGTGCGCACACGGCTTCTGCTCCCGGGTCCTCCATTCACCGTTAGCTGTGTGCCCTGGGCTGGTGGCTTCCATCTCCGAACCTCGTTTCTTCCTGCCGCGGGTGCCATGGTGCCTGCTTGGATGGATGCAGGCAGGGAATACTGTTACGATCTTCCTCACTATCGTCCCCTCCTTGCCTTCTCAGAGGCCCCTTCTCTGGATGGAGCTTGGTGGAGGGGAAAAGCTCCAGCCCGGGAGTCGGGGATCTGGGCTTCCAGGCACCCAAATCACTGTGTGCCCCGGGCAAGGTGTCATCCGGCCTAGCCTCTCTTCCCAACTCCGTGGCATGTGAGGAAATGACAAGCAATCTCTAGGTTGTAGTGGAGGAACTCAACGCCCAGAGAGCTCGTGCGACTTGCTCAGAGGCACACAAGGGCCAGACCGGGACTTGAGCCTGCCATGGCTGCCCAGCCCAGGGATCCCTCCACTGGGACCTGAGCGGACTGTGCAGCCTGCCCTCCGGCCTTGTCAGCAGCCAGTCTGAGGCCCACTTCCTGCCCTCACAGGCCAACCTCCCCTTGCTGCAGCGGGAACTCCTGCACTGTGCCCGCCTGGCCAAGCAGACCCCTGCCCAGTACCTGGCCCAGCACGAGCAGCTGCTGCTGGATGCCAACGCCTCTTCCCCCGTCGACTCCTCAGAACTCCTGCTGGAAGTCAATGAGAACGGCAAGAGGAGGACACCTGACAGGTATCCGGCTGCCCCCTGGAGAACCATCTCTGGGACCATAACTCAGCCAGGCCTTGCCCCAGGACTGAGAGAACGTGGTCGATACGATACGATGTTGCCTTCTGTGGCAGGAAGCCGGTGGGCTGGTGAAGACCAGCCCTCCCTGCAAGGCTGCTGAACAGGCTGCCCAGGAGCCTGCACGCCAGGGGCCGGGCTTGAGACATGAGCCCCAGAGGAGGAGGGAAGAGTGGGGGGCACTGGACTGGGCCCTGTGGGGCTGGTCTAATCTCTCTGTGTCTCTGTCTCCCCTCATGCTTACTCTCTCTCTGCCATGCCTGTCTCCTCTCACCCCCACTGCCTGCACCTCTGCCTACGACTTGTGGCCCCATAACGACTGTCCTTCATCTGCCTTTTGGGCCAGGACCAAAGAGAACGGGTCAGACCGTGATCCGCTGCACTCCGACCACCTCAGCAAACGGCCATGCACCCTGAGCCCTGGCCAGCGCTACAGTCCCAGCAACGGGCTGCCCCGCCCCACGCCACCCCCTCCCCCGCACTACCGCCTTGAGGACATGGCCATGGCACACCACTTCCGTGACTCCTACCGCCACCCCGACCCCCGGGAGCTGCGGGAGCGCCATCGGCAACTTGGTGAGCAGTGTGCTGGGGCGGGGGTGTGGACACGTGTGCCGTGTTAGCAGGAGCACGTGTGTGCCTGCATGTGCACATGTGCGAGCCCGGGCGTGTACGTGTGGGTACCAGTGGTGGGTGTGCCCCTGGCCCTGTCTCTCCAGGAAGGACGCTGAGGAGATGGCTGTAGGGAGGGGGGCTAGCCTGGGAACCTGAGGAGGATCCGTCTTTCTCAGACCTCTATCTTGGGAGCAGCCTGACATGCGCCACCTTGCATCCCTCAGGGCTCAGGGGCCCTACTCCCCGAGGGTCAGGGCTGTGGCTGCAGAGGTGCAGATCCCCCACGCCAGGAGCCCCTGTGTATTGTGAGGGGGAAGCCTGGAAACAGCCGATGCTGAGACAGAGGCCCAGGGCACCAATGGAGGCCCAGAGGCAGGGTCAGCAGAGGCCTCACCCCACACAAGGCCATCTCCCCCTCCCACCCCCCCGCGGAAGCTTCCAGGGCTTGGGCCCAGGCAGCAGGTGACAGCGTCTGGCTCGCGACGGCTGGGGGTCAGGCAGGTGCTAATTCCCACCCGCTTCTGCTAATGCAAAAATAAACGCCAGCTGTCGGGCAGATCTCAGCCACTATTTTGGTTGGGGCGTTGGCGCAGGCCCTGGCTCCCCAGGCTACAGGTCAGGGTGGTGGACAGCAAGCTGAGGCCACCGTCTCTTCTGTAATTTGGGAGAGGCATTCTGGGTTTGGGGAGCTAGGGGATCTTTAGGGGCTGAAGAAGACTGAAACAGAAAGTCCTTGGCCCCCAGGAAGTGTGGGTCAGCTCCAGGTCACCCTGTACAGGCAGAGGCAGCACCGTGGTGGGCACCAAACACAGTGAGGGGGCTAGAAGCACTTGACATTTCAAGCAATTACAGGAGGGGCCATCATGGAAGAGCAGATGCTGTTGGATGTCACTCACATCACAGTCCCGGGAGCCTCATGGCCGGGGGCTCGGCACTGCTCCATTGGGTTGACCTCAGCTCACAGCCTGCTCCTTCCCTCCCTGTCTGGGGACCTTGGTCAAACACACCCCTAGCCAGCCTCAGTCTCCCCATCTGTGAAGTGGGAATGATACGCAGGCCCTCCCTCCGAGGTTAGCATGGGGTGAAGGGGTGAAGCACCTCACATGGGCCCTGCTGCGGCTCAGGAACTCATGGGCACCTCCAAGTTGACTGAGTCAGCTTGGAGCTCTTCTCCACAACGTGCTTCCTGTGCATGTGTCCTGAAAGTCTTTTCAGACCCCCAGGGGGTAGGCATGGCAGGGAAAATGAGGCCCAAAACATCAGGGTGAGGGCTCAAGTTCCCATGGGGAATAAGCACCTTGGCTTCCAGCTCTTTCTGACCCCACTGTCTCCCCACGGAACTGAGACTGGCTTGCTCATGATCCAACAGACATGCCTGAGCACCTCCTCTTGCCAGGTGGAGCTTGTCATGGGGACTGCAGGTGAACGGGATGCATCACCCTGCCCGTGGAGCTGACACAGTCTGTCGGCAGGGCCTGGAGCAGACATGGGAGCTTCTGCAGGGGCTAAGCTGAAGAGGCACGCAGGGCTTAAGGAGTTCTGAGGACTCTGGGCTATTGAGGAGGAGGAGGGGACTGTGACCCGGGCTTTGAGGGATGCACAGGAGTCCAGCTGGTCTAGAGGAAGCAGCAGAGCAAGGGCTGGAACCAGGCAGTCACAAGGAGCCTCTGCAGGCTTTGATTAGCGATAAGGCCTCGAAGTGGGGCCTGAAGCAGCTTCCGTTAGCAGTGGGGGCAGAGAGAGTGAGAGGAGCTGGATTTGGAGGCCAGGAAGCAGAGAAGGGGTGGCCAAGGCTGGAACCAGAGATGGGCTGAGCCTGTTCATGACACCTACACCCCCTGCCCACAGTGGGCAGAGGGTTAGTGCCCAGGTTCCCTGCCTCACCCTGTCTATCTTCTCAAAGTGGGCACAGGCCATGGGTGGGGCCTGTGCAGTGTAGGCAAGACTTGGAGAGCATGGAGCGGGGCCTGGGTGTGGGTGAGGCCTAAGCATGCTCTCCTCTCCTGCAGCAGTGCCCGGGTCACGGCAGGAAGAGGTGATTGACCACAGGCTCACGGAGCGCGAGTGGGCCGAGGAGTGGAAGCATCTCAACAACGTGAGTGTCCAGGTGGGGCCGCAGGCTCTGCAGTGACTCCCAAGGGTTCTGCCCGTCCCCTTCTGGCCACCTGTCCCTTTGCATGAGCACAGGCCTGTGCAAGGCATCATGGGAGGAACACAGAGAAAGATCTGGAAAACCATCTGGGCAGACCCAGACTTCCCTCCACTTCAACTCATGCTCAGTGGCTCTTCCCAGAGCAGAACCTGAGTCTTGAGACGTTGGGGAAAAGCAGTCTTAGGGCCTCTTTGCACAGGATGTCGGGGCGCCTGGGTTTGGGGGTGGGTAGGCTGCACCCTGTTGCACCCCCAGAAGCTAGCTTCCTCAGAACCTACCCACCCTACCCCGTGGGTACCCCTGCCCAGTCCAGGGCTCTGGCTGCACCCCAGCCTCCCAAGGTGCTGAAGGTCACCCACTGCCCGCAGCTCCTGAACTGCATCATGGATATGGTGGAGAAGACGCGGCGGTCACTCACGGTGCTGCGCCGGTGCCAGGAGACCGACCGCGAGGAGCTCAACCACTGGATACGGCGCTACAGTGACGCCGAGGACATGAAGAAGGGCCCCACGCCTCCTGCAGCCCGGCCCCTCAGCAGCTCCACTGGCCCCGAGGGGTCTCAGCTAGGTGTGCACTGGGGGGATGGCATGGGGGCGTGGGATACCAGCTGGCACATGCGGGCCGGTCCTGCATAATGCCACAGGAAAGGGCTGACACCCAGAAGAGTCATATCACACAGGTGGTGCAATACAACGAGCCAATATGGGTTCACTTGAAGCAAGTGCCTTTCCCACTGTGCACAGAGACACCACCTGGTCTGCCAAGAAGCTGGAAGTCATGGGGTCTGGTGGTCCAGGGGCTCAGAGCTGGGAGGCTGCCAAGGGGCTCATTCACCCACCCAATGATGAATACAGAAACCAAGGGACATGCCCAGCCCCCAGCCCGAGTCCAAGGCTACCAGCTCCAGGGCATCCCCCTTCCTCGGCAGCTACCCATGGGCACCTGGGGACCCCTCCCCCAAGGAAGTGTGCATACACAACCTGCCCTCAGGGCCCAGCCAGGGTGAGATGGGACCCCAGCATGAGGGGGGCAGCTGACGGCCCTGTTCTGTGGGTGACAATGGCCCCACCCCACCCCGTTTCAGACGTCCACCAGGACTTCATGCCTAGGACCCTCTCTGGCTACATGCCCGAGGACATCTGGAGGAAGGCAGGTGAGTGGGGATGGACCCCGGGGAACAGCAGTCAGGGCAGACCCCCCTCGCCAGTTCAGTCTATGAGGAGCTTGCATCTGGGAACTCAGCTGTGCTGCCTGCATGTGGCAAAGCCACTGGGGCTGCACATTCTGCCCTGCGGCTCACAGAGGGTCAGAACAGCATTTATCATCAGGGAAGGGCTGCCCCCAGCCTCTGCTGAGAAATGAGTGCGCTAGCGTACCGCTCAGCAGGAAGAAGCATACACACACACACACTGGACACCTGGGGGTCAGGCACTTAGAGCTGGAGTCCACGAGGCCTCCTGGGCATAATGTGGAGCCTGATGCTGGGGGAGGGGCTGGGCAGGGCAAGACCTGCACGCTGGCACCAGGGGAAGGTGGTGGAGACAGCTGGTGGGGCCCCATATGTTTTTGTTTGCGGATGGATCCAATGTGGTGTAAGGAAGAGAGAGGAGAACTTCCGAGGTTTGAAAGCAGAGGGGGTAGAGGGGCCCAGCCTGGAGTGGAGGCGAGGGCGTGGCTGCCCAGAGCCAGGCTGGGGGCAGGGGCAAGCTTGGACCTGCAGCCTGGACTGGAGGACGGGGACCCTCACTTACCTGGCCTGTTCCCTTTGCCCCTGTCTGGCCCTGTGGTGGGTCCTGTGGGACCTTTGCTGATGTTCACATGGCCTGAACAGTGACACTAGTGTCCATCAGCAGCTGTCAGGCCAGGTGGTTCCCATTGGGCCTGCAGGCAGACCACACTGGGCAAACAGGCAGACGGGGAGGCCCTTGGGAGTGTCTCGGCCCCTTACACGGGGTTCTGCTTAATCCCACCCCCTCCCCACTGGGGCCGATCCTCACACCAGACTAGAAGAACAGCGCTGCCAGGTAAACTGAGGCAAGTGGAGTAGTTTAGCAGGGACTCAAAGGGGTTGGGGTGTTGTTCCCAGTGCTGAATGGCACAATCCAATTGGGGGGCACTGGGCGTGGGCCCTCGGACTCATCGCTGACTCCTCCCAGTTCCCAGGCGGGCCTGGGTGGTGGGTGCAGAGATCCCCACGTGGCCTCATAGTCTCTGCCGGCCAGTGGAGATGAAACTGGCCTCTCTGGCTGGCCAGTGCAGTGCCTCCCTGGGGCTCAGAGCAGAACCATCAGACTGAGATCAGTGAGCCTGGTCTGCAGAAACTGAGCAGGTACAGATGGCAGGTGTGGCTAGGGGGAGTGGACCAGGGGCATGTCCCAGCTGCTTCTGGACAGGGCAGAGGTGCCAGCTGACTGACCTGAGGCAGAACAGCAGAGCTGTGGTTCTCAAAGTGGGGTCTGGGGCCAACAGCTGATGCCTCACCTGGAACATGGGAGAAATGCATGTTCCCAGGCACCCCCAGGTCTGCCTGCTTAGACTGGGGGAGGGCCCGGCCAGGGGAGAGGGAGGGGCAAGTCTCCAAACCCCCAGCGCACACTGGAGTTTCAGAACTACTACAGTAGAGGGTGAGATTTAGAAATTTCACCAGTATCCTGCTTCTCACAACACACAGTGCAGGCAAGCCCGGGAGGGTGTGTTCATTTGCACAAACATGTCTGCATGGGCGTAGGGCTCTCCACAAGTTCCTGTGTTGTGCACACACACACACGTGGTTTATGATGTACACGTGGCCCCTGCCCAGGCTGTGGACGTGGAGGCCCAGAGACCTACTGGGCTGGCCCATGTGACCGCCAGGCCGCCTGCATCCTTTGCAGAAGAGGCAGTGAATGAGGTGAAACGGCAGGCGATGTCGGAGCTGCAGAAGGCCGTGTCCGATGCAGAGCGCAAAGCCCACGAGCTCATCACCACGGAGCGCGCCAAGATGGAGCGGGCTCTGGCCGAGGCCAAGCGGCAGGCTTCGGAGGATGCCCTGACCGTCATCAACCAGCAGGAGGACTCCAGTGAGGTAGGGCCACCCAGCCCCTCCTGCACCCTGTCCCCTGCCTTGCATCCAGCATGGTCTGGGAGTGAGACACAGGTCAACCAAGCCTGGGCTGGGACCCATTAGCCATGTGACCTTGGGTAACCTGTGTGAACTCTCTGCGCCCCATTCACTGTCACTGTGGTGGCACGGGTGTGGCACTGTGAGCACACAGTCCCCCCTGCCCTGTGCTTGTTTGGGCGAGGCTTCCTGTGGGCACCCCCAGCATGCATGGGGAAACTGAGGGCTCGAGGGGGAGGTGGATTGTCTGAGGTCACAGCCCTGGGAAATGGCAGAGCCATTATTCGAACTCAGGCAGCTGATACCAAAGCCTATGTTCTTCTCCAACCAGTGAAAGCAGGAGGCTCGAGAAGAGCCATGAGGACCCAGGTGGCTTCTCATGTGCCTCACTCAGCCCCTTGCACACACGCAGCAGGTGCTCAGCAGGAAGGGCATGGAGTTGTTACCCTGCTGGTGCCTGGTGTACCGGACACTGCCAGAGGCCCCTGTGGGACCCATTTCCTCCTTGTTCGAGAAGAACTCGGACAGCAGAGAAGTCAGGGAGAGGAAAATACTCTTTCCAGGAAAGTCCTGGAACTGTCCTTTGAGAAGGGGCAGGTCTACAACCCCCCGGCATGTGTATGAGCCTGGGCTGGCCTCGGGGGGATGGAGGAGTCTCCATCACCTAGCGCCTCTCTGTGCCAGCTCTTTTGACAAATACTCTCAGCTCTGGAGAAAAAGTCTAGAACAAAAGACAAAGAGCTCACAGAGCCCAGCGTTTGAGTGGGAGGAGAGAGAAGTCACCAGTTACAACAGAAGTGGAGCAGATAAAACTCCAGGAGGTGGGGTGTGTGGGAGGGAGAGCCAGTGTCAGGAAGAGCCTCATGGCAGGTGACACCAAGCAGGCCTGGAAGGAGGAGGCAAGCGCATAGGCATCTGGGTACCATGCCTGGCAGTGCAGGGACTAGCAAGGAGGCTTCCCCGGCCACAGCCTAGCTGCTCCCTGGGAGTTCCAGTTGAGCTGTTAAGAGCGGCCTGGGCCCACCAAGTGCCCTGGGCTTTGCACGAGTGTCCCTGACTGCTTTCTGCTCACCTGGGCACCTGAGGTTACTGCTCATTCTGTGGAAAGGAGCAGAGGCCCAGGTAGAGTAGGGAGTGCAGAGGCAGGAAGTCGGAGTCTCAGCAATCTAGGTCCTGCTGGGACTGCCCCTTCCGATTTTGGAGCCCTGGTAAGCTCAGGAGGGTCTCCTGGAAGGTAGGGAGGAGCCGTGGTCTCGAAGCACAGTGTGAACCTATCTGAGTGGGCTGGAGTTATGAGATGTGGCAGTGGGAGACTGCATCCCAAAAATGGCCCAGTGAGTCATTATGTCTGGGAATCACAAGCTTTGGGCTTTTCTCTTCTTGCTTGATGACTGTGTGGCTGGGTCTGAGTGGCTTTGTTTGGATTACATGTTGGGGATTCGGAGTGGGCTGGCCCTGGGCCCCCCCCCAATCATCCCCTCTCCCTTCCCCCCAATCCAGAGCTGCTGGAACTGCGGGCGCAAGGCCAGCGAGACCTGCAGTGGCTGCAACGCGGCACGCTACTGTGGGTCCTTCTGCCAGCACAAGGACTGGGAGAAGCACCACCACGTGTGTGGCCAGAGCCTGCAGGGCTCCACTGCCGTGGTGGCTGACCCGGTGCCCGGACAGCCCTGTGCTCCTGCCAGCCTGGGCCCTTCCCCACCCACAGGCGCCGCCAGCCCCAGTGAGGCCGGCTCTGCAGGGCCTTCTCGCCCTGGCTCCCCTGGCCCGCTGGATGCCGTGCCCCGCTGACCCTTCCCAGACCCTGACACCCAGCCCATGGACGCCGTGCCCCGCTGACCCCAGGGCTGCCGGATGCTGCACCCAGCCCCGGGGGGCTAACCAACTGGAGTCACTGCTGCTGCTGCTCTGCAGAAGAAAACACAACCAACAGAAACTGCATTCAATGCAACTCCCCCAGCTACCTGATGATCCCATGCGACGACCTCCTGACACCTCTCTGCGCAAGCATCCTCAGAAACCTCTGACCGAGCTTTAGACAGTGGAGCGCTGCCGGCCAGAGCGTGACTGGCCGCCCACTGTGTCTCCCTCTCTGTTTCTTTCTTGTTTTTCTGTCTTTGACTTTCACACGCTTTCTCTTTAATGAAAAAAGTCTAACTAGTGGCTTATATTTTCAGCTAAGAATTTTTTGAGATTTTGTTTTGTTGACAAAAGAACTACTCAGAAATGGACAAAGAGCACTGTGGGGGTTCTCCCCTTTACCAATCACAAGGGAAAAGGAAACAGTTGTTTTACAGCCAGAGATTGGTGCCCTGCTGTGTCCACAAACCACCCCAGGGGTGTTTGGCAGACGCAGCAAAGACGGTAAGAAAGATTTCAATTTCTGACTCAAGAAGTATCTTTGGTTTCAGATATTTTTTTTTCCTTTAATGTCAAACTCTTTGGCTTTAAGTAAAAATCCAAAAAGTTTTTTTAAGAAAAGCAAACAAAGCGGACCTGCAAACTACCTTGCTAGCTAGCCAGCCAAGGATACCGGACACACCTCTGCTCCAAAGGAAACCCAAAAAGCAAACACAAGAAGTCAAAATCCAAATTTTCTTTGTCACTGCCAAAGTGTTCACCGTTTTACTCCACTGTTGGGTTGGTCTGTATGCTGGTCTTTTTTAAAATTTCTGTTCAGATTTTGTTGGTGGGGTGTGGGATATTGGGGTTTGGAGGGTTTTTTGCCCAACAGGAAGTGAACTTTTGTTGCTTTTCAAGGAGTTGGCAGACCCCCACTGGGTCAAGGCGGGTGAGCAGGGAGGCCAATGCCATGTGCCTGTGCGTGTCCCCAGCAAGCCGGTGCCACGGCACCATCTGCGTCTGTCCTCCCGCCCTCTGTGACTTTCCATATTTCTTCTTCCACTTGTGAAAAAGAAGTGCTAAAGTGTTCTTCCCAGAGAGAGCATAATTCGGAAACACAGCTGTGACAATCTTTCGGGCTGGTCTCAACTGCTGTCCGAGCACAGGGGCCAGTGGCCGCTTGTGCCCCCTCCTCTCGGCTTTGCTCTCTACCTCTCTTCTCTCCGCTCCCACTGCCCTCCGCCATTCCCAACCCAGTGTCTTGCTGCGGCTACTCTCCTTTTTTCCAAACCTTTGCAGAAACAAAACAAAACAAACAAACAAAAAAACCCTACATGCAGAAGCCGCTGGCCCCACCCTGGCCGCAGAAGATGCTGGAGCCACTGTGCACACACAACGCGTGTCTCTGTCCCCTGGCGCCCTAGGCGCACCACCTGCCCACCCTCCCCTCCGCCCCACTCATCACCCTCTACCACATCAAGGAAGAAATAAGGAGCAAGGAAACTCACACTTGTGCTTAATGGAAGAGCCGACAGCAGCCGGGGTCCGGGACCCGCGTCTCTGTGCTTTGCTGTGAAAAGTCCCCAGGACACGAGTGCAATACGGAGTGTCCGTCTACTGAACCCGGGCTCCGGGAGGCCCACGGGGCACCAAGTCCATAGTGTACGTCAATGTGAATGTATATAGTCTTTACAGAGGTCCAAATAATGATATGTGTGATGATAATAAAGAAGAGATGTTTGCCAAATAAAAAAAGTTAAGAGAAACGACGGAAGTATGTAAAGTGTAGGAAATAGATTTTCAGAGAAATCTGAGCCGTGGTCCTGTCGGGAGCAGTGGTTGGTTTGGTGGTGGAGGTCCTTTCACAGATGGAAAATGTTCTTTAAGCATACAAGGAGGGATCCCACCAGATTGCCACCAGCCAGGTCCGGAGCCAAGCCTGACAGCAGAAACCTCGTTCTGAAGGCCGAGACAGATCTGTTCCATCCTCCAGAAGGTTCCCCAGGCACCAGCACCACCTCTACTCCGCAGCTCGTAGAGGTTTGCTTTGTGGGTTTCAGGGAAGCCAGGACTGCTCTGGGATGTGGCTCTCGATTAGACAGTGGAAGCCGCCTGTTCTTGTTTCCAGCCTGCTGTTTTTCTCAAGTCCAGTGGAGCCTGCCATCCCAGCGGTGTCAGTGTGCCGTGGAGCGGCCCTGCCTCCTGGAGCTGACATCCTGGGACTGCTCTCCCCTTTGTCCCCCTTGGTGCTTCGTCTCATCCCCTTGCCCTGCCCCATGTGTGCCCCGTGTCCTTCCAGGTGGGCAGGATCGTAGGCCAGTTAGCAAAGGACCCCGAGAGAGGAGGAGCTGGGCACCTTGCTTTTGGAGGAGAATAAAGCTGGACCTCAGGGTTGTGTGTTCTAATGATGTGCGGGAGAGCGGTGAGTCTCCAGAGACCACCTGGCCTGGGTGTTGCTGGCAGCTTCCCCGATAACTCCAGTCCCTGGCATCAGGGGTGCTTGCTTCTGGGGCAGTGGGGTACTCTGGTCTGAGGCGCGTCTTGAGGGAGCCTCACCTGGAGACTTACTAGTTTGTGTGCAAAGGCCTCTGTTTTCTTCCCTTTACCAGGTCCTGTTTGGGGCTAAGCAGTTGTACCAGGGACAGTAGCATGTTGGCCAGCTGGCCCCATCCAGCCAGACCAGCCTTCAGGGGCCAGACCACAGGCTGAGGGTGTGGCGGGCATTCGTACCCCAGCTACCAGGAAGACAGCTGTTCAATGCTGTCTGCCCAGGGTGATTCCACTGTGCACTAGGAAGTCACCTCCAGCAGGACTGCACAGACCCGGCATCGAGGGGCTGGCCAGAGGCAACAGATGGAGCCCCCACAGCCAACAGCACTGCAGAATTGGGATAGCGACAGGGTGGGGGTGAGAACTTGCAGTGGGGAAACTGAGGCCCAGAGACAGCAAGAGGTGTGTCCCGGTGTGTACTGTGGCAGGGAGTTCTGGGCAGTGTTGCCCAGGTCCAATGAAGCAAGGCAGCTCCCTGTGGCCCAGAGAGGCTCTGGGGAAGGTGCTGACCCCTCGGGAGCTCTGGGCACTGGCGTTCCTGTTGGTCCCTGTGCTCAGGCCCTGTTCGGCCAGAGGCCTCACAGCAGAACCAAACACAGAATTCATAGCTTTGGAGAGGGACGGGGACGGGCAGTGTTTTTGTGTTAGGAGCTGTACGACTGGTAGCAATAAACACATGTGCTGGTAGCCTTGCCCCGCAGTCTGTGCCTGGGGTATCTGCCTGCCTTGTGTTGGGCACCAAGGGCTCTAGACATAGGGCCTGGGTGGGAGTCATGCCTGGGGCTGGGGAGAGCTGCGCCTGTTGTCCTTCTGCTCTGAGCCTTCCCTCCCTGCTAATAACTCCACAAGTCACAGACTGTGGACCCAGAGGTGCGTGTGCGAGACTCTCCTCCCCACGAGCCACTGCTAACTTCGGACACACAGGCGAACCAGCGCTCTGAGACGCGGCTGCTCACAGAACCAACCCCCAAGCCCCAAATCAAAGCGGTAGCTTCACCTCCTGTTCTGAGGCCAAAGCAGAGACGGAGAGGCTGAGCAGGACAGCAGCCAGGACTTCCCAGCCCCCAAGGCCCAGCCAAGGGCAGATGGCAGGCGGACACTGGCCCCCAGGCCCCTCTCGTTTGGAAAGAGACCCCTGGCATGTGACCCTTGGTTTTCCCACCCCCGCTTCCTATCTCCTCTTTGTCCTGTCCTGCCCTGGGCCCAGGCTGGCCAGAAGAGGGGACTGCATCCCCAAATGGTGTCTGGTAGATGCCTTGTTGGCCACCCACCCAGGAGGGTTCCTTCCTGGCCAGTCCTGTCCTTGACTTGCACAAAGTGAGAGACCAGCACCTCCCATTCCACAGGTGGAGGCAGGAGCGTGGGGGTTGGAACAGGTGGGACTACACCCAACCCCCAGCCCCACTGCCTGTCAGTATGGCCCCAGGGCAGGAGGCTGGGGGCTGCAGTGCAAGAGGAGCCTCCTGGGAGGGCCCATGAGGGCTCAGCCCAGCAGGACATGCAGCAAAGGCCCTGAGAGGGTCAGTGATGGATAGGAGTGGACAAGAGAGCCAGCAGGGGGATCACCCAAGGGACACGGTGGACAGGTCAGGATGGACTTAAATTTCTCCCATTTGCCAGTTTTTCCAAACAGATCCTCATGCTGACACCAAAGGCCCATCTCTGGCATCTGCCCACTTTGCCCGTTCCAGCCCTGCTCTAGCCAGCATGTCTGTGCATTATTCTGCCCATCCCCTCAGCCTGCTACAGCTAGTGACTGATGCTTTTCTCTCACTGGTCTGTCCTTCTGACCCACCTGTCCATCCATCCATCCAATCATCCATCCATCCACCCATCTACCTACCTCTCCATCCATCATCCATCCACCCATCCATCCATCTACCTACATCCATCGATCTGTCCATCCATCCATCCATCCATCTATCCATCCATCCATCCATCTACCTACATCCATCGATCTGTCCATCCATCCATCCATCCATCATCCATCCTTCCATCCACCTACCCATCCATCCATCCATCCACCTACCTCTCCATCGATCTGTTCACCCATCCATCCATCCATCCATCCAGCTACCTCTCCATCAATCTGTTCACCCATCCACCCATCCATCCATCCATCTACCTACCTCTCCATCCATCATCCATCCACCCATCCATCCATCTACCTACATCCATCGATCTGTCCATCCATCCATCCATCCAGCTATCTCTCCATCCAGCCATCATCCATCCAACCACCCATCCATCCATTATCCACTCACCTATCTATCCTTCCATCCATCAGCCCACCCACTCACTCACCCATACATCCACTTGCCCCTTTGTCCATCCATCTGTCTATTCCTCTATCCCAGCTTCACCGCATTCCCACATCCATTCGTCTTCCCATCAGCCCCTGTACACACCATGCACGTGTCTACCTGTATGTTCTCTAACCCCCTACGGCTGTCTTCAGTCCGTCCGCCTCATCTGCCTTTCCATCCACTGAATACAGAGCATCGCTAATATCCTCCATGTGCCAAAGCCACAAGGGCACTCTGGTCCCTCCCGTGACCTCCACTGCTTCTTGCCCTGGGCCATCAGGACTGCCCTCAAGAAACTGCTGTAAGCAGCAGTCCCTCCCAGCGCCCAAGCCGTGGTCCAGGCCTGCCTCAGGCCCCCTCCCAGGGACAGGTAGGATTCTGCTGCAGGCATTGTGAGCAGATTGGGCCAGTGACCTAGCAACAGCTCTGGCCAATCTGGGCCCTCCTGGCAAGAGCGGTGGCCAGGGGCCAAGAGTGCACCTTGGGAGGCAGCCCATACACCTGCCAGGGACTCTTGTGACCAGGGCCGCCAGTTAGGGTGAGCACATTCCCTGGCAAGACCCCAACACGTCCAGGCGGGGCTGCCCTCTCCCTGTACTTGTCTCCAGGGGTCAGTGCCTGGAGGAGGTGTCCCCAGGAAATGAGGGCAGGTCAGTTCTGGGCTCCCCAGGACTGAGATGCCAGGACTCCTGGGGCCCTACTCCTGCTGGGGGGGTGCTTGGGGGACCTCACTCCCTTCTTCTTTCCTGGGGTCCCAGAAGGCTCAGAGTTGAGCCTTTCAGATCTGAGATTGGACAGGTGTAGGAACACATCTAGGGCACAGGCTGAATTATACCAGGAGTGATGGGTGTTCTCTCAGCCCTCTGCCAAGCTCTCTCCCAGCCCCACACCGTGTGGGCATTTTCTGAAATGGGACTAGCGACAAAGCCCCGAATTATGACCATGCTGGCCAGAGAAAAAGAGAAGGTAAGGAGAGAGGGGTCAGGGAGAGCTGGACGCCCGGGAACTGCCTGCTCTGGGAACACTGCACACACAAGGCCTGAGGTGGCCCATGTTGCTACCTGCATCCCAGAAAATCCCGTTTTGCATGCTTTTTGTTCCTTTTGTCTCAGTCTGGCTGGCCCCTGCAGGAGCCAAAGACCCTGAGTCACAGTAACCCAGCATCAGTAGTCAAAGTGCAGCCTGGTTTTTACATATTAAAATGAAGGCTGCAGGCACCACGTGAATGAGAGTCAGCTCACCCGCAGCACCTACTGCGGCCCTGGGGGCCCAGCATGCGTGGCCTGAGGGAAACGGATTTACTTTCCACCTCCTTTTTTTCTTCTTTGCTTTTTTTTTTTTAAATCTCTCTGTGGAGCTGGCCTGGATGTCAGGTGTTCTTTGCACTGGGGTGCTGTTCACACGGTATGGGCAGGAGCTTTAGCACAGGTCTGCCACCCATCCTCAGATGTACTGTATGTGGGACCTGTGGATGCTGTGGACATGGCAACCAGGTTCACTCTGTACCATGAAATAAAGTGAGCATTTGCCATCACGTGGCTCTGACTCTTCTTGGGTCCCCGGCTACCTCGCACATGTGTTCACCAGGCACACGGTGAGGGCTTTCTCTGTGTCGGGCAGGATAGACAGGCCCCTCCCCATGCAGCTCCTATTCTGGGAGGCAAACAGACCGGTGTACAACACAGTGTTGGGGGTGACAGGGATAAGGCAGGGCTGGGGCATGGGAGGGGGTGACTGCCGTCCACACACAGCTTTCTGCGGTGCTTGGCAACTGGGTGAGCCTTCGAAGGTTGGGCCTTCCAGGCAGTTAGGACAACCTTAGACCCCAGAGATGACCCCAATGGCAGGGAGGGCCTCAGTCCCTCTGCCTGAGCACATCCAGGCTTGGACAGTGCTGGGGCCACATCCCACGAGACCTCCCACCCTGAGGGTGGGCACAATGGGAAGGGATGCCTCGTCCCTCTGAGGAGCCAGGGTGTGGCAACCCTGGTGTCCTGGCTCAGAGGCCGGTCCCATCCAGAATCAGGTGCCAGGACTTGGCATTGGTGGCAGCCTGGGAGGAAGGGGCTGTTATTAATACTTGGGCCCAGGCTTGGAACACGGTGTATTTTGAAGGCGTCACTGGAAAGGCTGGCGTGGGGGCAAGCCTGACCCCAGCCAGGCGGCTGGCGAGAGCCCCAGCAGAGCTGGTGTGTCAGCATTCTCAGGATAGAGCGGGCATGACCAAGTTTTTCCATTGCAGAGGGCTGAGCTCAGGGGGAGGTGGCCAGGGGCTGGGCCCAAGTCCAGCGACTCTTGGCTTGCACACGGGCTATGTGGTGTCCTGACTCCCACGTGGAGGCAGAGGGAAGGGTCCAGGCAGGACCCTCGGGGGGCCCCAGACACATGGGGGGGCACCTGATCCACCTCAGGAGGAGGACGAGGGGCTGCGCCGCACGTCCACCCTCATCCAGCCAGCACTGGGCGGCCAGCCCGTCCTCAGTCAGAGGTGGACGCTGCCCCAAGGCGCTCTGGGCTGCCAGGGGAGACCTGGGGTGAGTAACTGAGCCAGGACAGAGAGAGGCAGAGCCCAGGCACAGTGGCCACTCGAGGGAGGAGGAGCAGCCCAGGAAGGCTTCCTGGAAGCAGCGGCAGAGCCCAGGGGAGTGGTGCCCTTGGAGTCGTGCACACCCGAGAGAGAAGGGGCGTCCCAGGCAGGAGGTGGATTGCGGTCAGATTGCGTTTTTCCCTGGCCCTTGACTCTCCCAAGAAGTCCTTTCCTCATGGGCCAGGGGGACACTTGCACAGCTTCCAGTCCTCCTCTCTGGAGGTCAAACCAAACAGGGCCCAGTGAGCGGGTGGGACCCGGTCCATCAAGAAAGGCTCCAACACCCCCTCCCCTGGAAGCCGGATTTGATCCTGTATGTCAGAAACATCCCTTCCGCTCCTGCACACTCCGATCTGTTCCTGCCTGTGTTGTGTTCTTTGTGGCCCACTGCTGGAGGTGTGTATTACTCCGTTTCTGTTGCCTATAAAAAAATACCTGGAACTTGGTGATTTACAAAGAAAACAAAATTTATTGCTCACAGTTTCTGAGGCTGGGATGTCCAGAGTCCAGGGAACACATCTGGTGAGGGTCTTGGTGGTAACTTTAGTGACTCAGGGTATCACATTATGAGACAGTGGAAGCAGAGACAGATTCTCCTCTTCTTTTAAAGCCCTCAGAACCACGCCCCTGGCCACCATTGTTAATCCACTCACTATGGCACGGTCCTACAATCCAATTACCCCTTCAAGGCTCCACCTTCCAACTACCTCTTAACAGTCACAGCGGGGGCTAAGTTTCTAATACATAAAACTTGGGGGACACAATTCAAGCTTCAGTGAGTCTTGGGATGACATGATTAATCCACTGCAGGTGTAATTATGAGCACAGCATGTGGACCACAGAAGGGGCAAGGACCCCGTGAGCCTGTAGCATGGCACAGCTGATGCAGGCAAGGCCCAACCCCCCACACTTGACCCAGCCTCCCTCCTCGCCATCGTGAGTGTCCTGGTGGTGCCTGCCCTGATGAGGGAGAAGGAACAGGGCTGGAAGCTGAGCCCCACCCGGAGGCCTTTTTAAGTGCTTTAGTGGGAACAGCTGGCCTCATGGGAGGGCTTAAAACTCTGGCAGGCCCAGGCAGGTGCAGCCGTGGAGGTGAGCAGTGGGGACGCTGCGCCCAGCCCACCCCCCTCCTCGCCCACCATGTGGCCCTTCCTGAGTCGCTCCCTCTTCCCACCCCCCACCGAGGCCTGGCTCCAGATGGTCTCCTCAGACCCCGAGGCCCAGGGCTGGGGGGCCTGCAGCAGGACCCAGAAGACCCCTCTGGGGCTAGGAATTGGACATGGGAAAGAGAAGGAAAGTGACAACGAAGATGGCAACGAAGACGCAGGCTTCCCGCTGTCTCTGTTGGAGCAGGAAGACCTGGCCAAGTGCCCGGTGACTGACCAGGTAACGGCTGAGTGGAGCGCCCAGTGGAAGCAGGCCTGGGGGTCTCAGGGGACCCAGGGCACTGGGGCCAGGGGAGACGCAGGGACAGGAGACGGGCAGCTGTAGCTGACTCGGGAAGTGAGAGTGCTGTGCCCACCTGTGGGGAGAGGGCGGCAGTGTGGCCAGGTGCCATACTGGCCAGAGGGGTTGAGGTGGCCTCTGTGGCCTAGGGAGGGGCCCCTGGGGTAAGGGTTCTAGGGGCTCCTCAGGAAGGAGAGTGCGTCCAGAGAAGTGGGTGTCCCCCAGGGGCCATGACCCTGTGCAGGGGCTGGCAGGTCACCCTCCCCACCTCCCTCAAGGGGAGCCTGTGGGCTGTCCCACCCCAGGCTCACCGTGGGCCGTGTATGGGCAGGAGCTAGAAGCCATCGAGCTGAAGCTGTCAGCCATGGAGCAGGCCGAGGGGCCACCGGCGCCACCCAGCGCACAGGGCGAGGCCAGGGCAGAGGAGGGTGCTGGGGCCGTGCCGGCCGGACAGCTGCTGAGCCCCAAGACAACGGGTAGGAACTTCCCTGGGTGACTGCTCCCCCGCCCCAGTCCGTGGACCGACAGCTCCAGGCTCTGCACCCCCCCTCCTCTGACCTCCTCTGAAGATCAAGATGTGCTGGGGACAGTCTCGCCTCCAAGGCGGTTGAATGAGAGTTCTGGGGTTTCCAGGAGGGCTGGTCCTGGCGGCCCCGGGTTGTGGCCTCCCTGACAGCCTGAGTGACCTCTCCCCTGAGGGGTGTGAGGACTGCATGCAGACGGTGGCCACCGCAGGGGCTGCTGGTCCTCAGGCCCCTCTCTCCACAGGCTGCCCCTTCCTTGCGGCCCCCAAGGAGAAGGTGGAGGCTGACCACAGGTCCGTCTACGTGGGCAACGTGAGTGCCACAGAGGGGAGGGCGGGCAGAGTGGGGGCCCTTCAGTGGGCACCGACCAGGCAGTCCCACCCGGGTTCTTCTCTATGGATTCGGCTGACCGTCCTGCTGGTTGGCCGTGCAGGGTGAAGGAGGGAGGGTGTCTGGACCGCAAACTCAGCCACCTCCAGGGCCAGACAGGCAGGTGGAGGGAGCGGCAGGGGGGGGTCTGACCCAGGAGGGCACCAGGCCGTCCCTTCGAGGAAACACAGGCCTTGTCAGATAGATGTTCCGATTTCTCAGCAGGAGCTGGAATTAGGGATTACCACGTGATATCTCTCCATTGGCTAATCATTGGCAACTAATTCCACTTTTAAAATTCCACACACGCTTTGCATAGGTTATACAGACGTGGGGGGCACAGCCTGAGGTGTCCAGGTATGAAGCGCTTTAACTCTCAGGAGTGGAGTATCCCGCTCAAAGTCATCTCTGTCCTCCCATCTGCCGTGGGCAGGGCAAGGGGTGGAGGCACCATTTGGGACAGGGGCTCAAGCTTGGGGTTTCTTCTGACCCCACTCTACCAAGAACCCCCCAAGGGAGGTTGAGGCCTCTCTGCAGAACTCTGGCACACATGCCTGTCCTCATGCCACACAGGTGGACTACGGGGGCACGGCCGAGGAGCTGGAGGCCTATTTCAACCACTGCGGGGAGATCCACCGTGTCACCATCCTGTGTGACAAGTACTCCGGCCACCCTAAGGGGTCAGTGCAGGGGTGGGGGAGGGCCAGAGCGTGTGCTGGAGGAGCCAGCCCTCACCTTCCCCGCCCCCCTCCAGCTATGCCTACATAGAGTTTGCCAGCAAGAGCTCAGCCCAGGCTGCCGTGGAAATGGATGAGAGTGTCTTCCGAGGCCGGGTTATCAAGGTGCGTGCCCAGGAGTCACTGTGCACCTCTGGCCCTTCCATCGTGGTGTCAAGTGCCTCTTGTACATTAATCCATGCGTCCCTGAGAGTTGTGGAAACAGGCAGAGAGACTGGAGGACTGGCCAGGGACACACAGCTGCCCCACCTGACTCCTCTCTGTGCACCTCGGTCATATCACTGTGCTTGGCCAGGGCAGGGGCGTGGCAGGGACCCTGAGACCCTGAGACCTGGATCTGTTTTGGTCTGGGTGTGGCATGAGGGATGTGTTCCCTCCCAAGCCTGACTGACCCTCCTCTTCAGGGGATGTTGACAGTGATGCCACATGTCTGCCATGGCTGCATTGGGTGACGGTGGAGGGATAGTTTAGGCCTAAATGGGGAGCTTGATAAGGTTGGGACCAGATGTTCTGGGGGGCCTTGGGTTCATGCCTGTGCTTAGAAAATGGTCTTTGGGTTGTAAATACCAAGCAGAGGGCCTAGTGGGCATGAGGGTCTATTCACACCTGCCTGTGTGCTGTAAGCAGAGAAACCCAAGAAGGCTTCCTGGAGGCAGCTCTAGCCCTGGGCTTGGCCTTGGGGGCTGGATTTTGGCTGCACTGGTAAGGAGGAGGGACCATCTCAGCCTATGGTTCCAGGTGCTGCCCAAGAGGACCAACTTCCCAGGAATCAGTTCTACAGACCGTGGGGGCCTGAGGGTACACCCAAGCACTAGGGGGGCACCTTTCCTCCGCAGCAGCCTACAGGGCAGGCCCAGGTTCAGACCACGGGCACAGACCCGGTAAGTGGGGACTTGTGGGGGCTTTCAGGGGCAGCTTGGGGGTGAAAGCCACAGGGGTTATCTGGAGCCTGGAGATCAGAAGGAGGGGGCTCCCAGAGCTTGATCCTGGTGGGAGCTGGAGTACCAGCAGGGGTTTTCTGCTGCATCACACTAACTAGAGTTGCCTTAGACACGGCTGCATAGAGGTGCTCAGCCAAGGGGCCTGAGTCAGGCCCAAGGGTGTTGCATCAGCTTGGAGGGGGCTTTCTACAACAACTCTTCCTGGAGGCACCTCTTCTCATTCCCACAAAGGCTCTAGACGTGCTAGTAGTGGCCTGCATCCAAGCAAGCCAAGTCTCTGCCATTTGGGGCAATGGTCCACAGCAGGGCTGTTCTATGGGCCGTGCACAGCAGGCCTGGGCGGGGCAGGTGGGCATTTCTGGTGACCACAGGTGCGGCTGTGGCCACAGTCCACAGATCACATCAGGGGTGGCCCCCAAACCCCAGCCTCTTCTGGTATCAGCTACTGTTCCCTGTCCTGGGACCCTCCCCAGAGAGCCACTGAGAGCCCCCAGGAAGCCCCCTCAGCATATCCTCAAGCTCCTTGGTGACCGACCTACCTTTAATTCTTATCCTGCTATCCTGGGGGGTCTTGGGCCATGACCCTCCATCCCCTCACTTTGCGCTCTCTTTCTGTGCAGGGACCGTGGAAGATTCCCACCATGGTTCTCACCGTATTGAAGGGAGGCCCCGATTTTGAAAGTGGGGCTGGGGGCTGGGTCAGGGGTAACAGCTGTGTTCCACAGAGGATCATTTATTCCAGACAGGCCAGGCTAGGGGTGCTATGTGGCCAGTGGGGAAGGGGAGGCAGAGTGAGGCCAGATGTGTCCAGGAGAGACCACTTCGGTGGGAGGACAGTCTGCCAGGACCTCCCACAGTGGCACAGAACCCACCCCCCTGCCACGAGTCACAAGCCATGGCACGGTGGGTGGGCCCAGCATGGGGTGGGGAGTCACAGGGAAGGGTCTCTGGAGGGTGCTGGGCAGGTTAGGAGGGAGGGGGTGGAGAGGCCGAGACTGGGCAGGGTCAGATCGGAGCTGGCGTTCTCAGCTTTTTGACCAGCTTGTTTTAAGGAAAAATAGAAACACGTGTCTTAATGGCAAAACATAAACTATTAAATTTGAATATTTTTTAAAAGCACATGATAATGTCTCTGCCTTCATTCTCCTATCTCTGACACTTGGCATCTTCTCTGGGGCAGGTTCTACAGAAAGGCAGCTGGTGGGATGTGGTTGTGGGTTCAAGAGTACAGGGCCCTTTGCCCACTTTAGGACTAGCAGTGAGCGGACAGTGTGCAGGGCCAAGGCAGTGTCACCAATGTCACCACCAGCCCCAGGGCGGCTGGGACCGCCTGTTAGTCCAAGACTCCTGCGCCTATGACCCCACCTTCACACCAGGACTGGTGGCCTACCAGGCACAGGCACCCCTGGCTGCATGACACGCCTTCCTCCCATGTGCCGGGTCAGAGGTCTGCCCCAGTGCCAACACTCAATTCTGGCAACGACTACTAGTGAAACCTCTCCCAGGTGTCTCTGCAGCAACTCTATCGCCTGTTTATGCTCATTTTATCATCTGTTCCTCAAGCCCTGGACAGAGATACCCGTGCTTCACAGGGGAGGTCACTGCCTGGGGAGCGTGACCTTCCTCCCCCGCCAGCTTCACACTCCCTGTGGTCCTGGGTCAAGGTTGGCCTTTGTAGTGGGGTAAATGGTGGTGCCCCAAAACTTGTCCACATTTTGTCTATCTCCAGAAACATTTTGTTCTTGTTTTTTTTTTTTTTTTTTAAAGATGACCGGTAAGGGGATCTCAACCCTTGACTTGGTGGTGTCAGCACCACGCTCACCCAGTGAGCTACGGGCCAGACTCATCTCCAGAAACTGAATGCGATCTTATTTGAAGAAAAGCTTGTTTGGGGGCTTCTCGCCTCCAGAACTAGGAGAGAGAATATTACTGTTGTTTTAAGCCCCCCAGTTTGTGAGTCTTTGTTAGGGCAGCCCCAGGAGACAAAAAGGCCCAGATGCGTCCGACAGAACTGTGAGGACTTCCCTGACCAAGGAGCCGCGCCCTAATCCAGCCTCAGGTCTGCTCCTGAATGCTAATGACTGAGTCTGGCTTCAGAGTGGGCCTGAGGGGCCGACCCCCTCCCCCAGCATCAGTGTGGGCCAAGACAGGGTCTTGCTGGTGGCTGAGCGCGAGGCCCATCCTGAGAAGGTGGGGATCTAGGAGCTAAGGGTCGGGGGCTTTGCCAGGGCTGCCCAGAAGCCCAGGATACAGACCACTCATGATTAGGGGACTATGGGAGGGACTTAGTTCCCAGCCTGAAGTTTCTGTGGCTCTTTGCAGATGACAACTCCTGCCGGCCCAGCACCCTGGTGCCCAAGTTCCCCGACCTGGCGAGGGGATAGGGGTTGGTCTTGATGCGGTTATCGTGCCCACTGACTGGTCAGGTGGTCCCCCAGCAGTCTTCCAGCCCGTGTAGACGTTAGTTCCTGTCCATTTTGATCCTTCTGTGGCCAGTGCAAGAAGATGGCAGAGGGAGCCCGGGGAGTCCCTCCTTTCCTGTGTACTTGAGGACTAAGCAGGCCAAGGGGGAGGACTGAGAGAAGCCCTGGGCAGGACCCCACACAGGTGGTCAGGATGCCAAGCCATGAGCCGCTGAGGCCTGCGTGGCTGTGTCCAGAGAAAGCCGGGGTGCTCTGGCTGTCCTGGGTGGGCAACCCACAAAGGAGCAGGCTCCTCTTGCCCCCACCTGGGGCAGAAGGAAGGAGAGGAAGCACCATTGCGGCTGCTGCCAGGTGAGGCCAAGGAAGTTGCCTGAAGTCAGAGCCACTGGCTGATCAGAGACACCACCCACGGTCCCAAGGCAGCACTCAGCCCACGCGTGGAGGGAAGGCAGGGGACAGGCAGGCGGGGCTGCCACCCTGAGAGGCCAGCCTCGCGGTGGAAGTAACACAAAACTGCCACCTGGCGGTTCTGTCAGAACGAAAGCGAGCAGATTATTTCTGACTCTTGTTTTCTAGGGCTTAAAATGGGGTGCTTCCTAACACTGCATCTGAAAACTCTTTTATGTAAAAAACACTTAGGGATTGTGCTGGCTACACCTAACAGAAAACCCAAACAGTGACTCACACAAGAAAGGGGTGTATTTTATCTTCTTACATAAAAAAAGGCTGAACATAAGTAGTCTAGGCTGGGATGTTGGCAAAGCCCAGCTCTCTTGCTTTCTGCTCCTGACACTTACAGTATAAATTTTGTCCTCATGCTCGCAATACAGCTCTCTGAGCTCCAGCCATCACATCCAAGTTCCAGGCAGGATGAGGGTGCTCCATGTGCCAGCTGAACCCCCTTCTAAAGGCTCTTTCCTGCAAGTCTCTCCTGCCACCACCTGCTTACACACACCCATCTATTCTGGTATGCTAGGGAGGGCTGGAAATATCTTTATCTAGCCAATGATCCAGTAACATGGGGGTTCTGTGAGTGGGGAAGAAAGGGAGACTAGATGTTGAGTTGGCAACGTGCAGCCCCCACCACAGCCTGTGCTCAGAAAGGCATGTTCAGGCGTGTTCCCTATGGAAAGCTCAACCCAAGGTCTGGTGCAGGACTGCAGGGAAGAGGGGACTGGGCTACAGCCTCCCTTCTGTTAACAAATAGGAGGCCATCACTAAAGATTTTAAACTCCTGTGAGTATTGCCTGTGGTCCACGTGCACCAGACTGGCTGCAGGCCCATTGGTGTCCCTCGGCCCTACTCCAGGCCTCTCGATTCAACCTGGGGCAAGAAAGATGCTTGGGGCTTGAGTTTTTAACACACACATACACTCCTAGGTTTTTTTTTTCTTGTAATTTAAAAAATTAATACCGTGCTCATCAGAAGGGAAGGAACAGAAAGAAGTGGAGAAAGTCCACCTTCCAGCCCCAGCTGAGCGGTGCTAACGCCTCCGCGGCTCCCCAGGGGCTTTTCCCGGACCAGCACTAGGGGTGAGATGGGGGGCATCTGGAGGGGCCCCGTCTTGGTCTTGTGTCCTTCAGCTCAAGGAAGCCACAGCACTGAGTATGCACAGAGCAGGTAAAGGCCCAGATGGGGCTCAGTCCAGCGGGGTCCCCAGTGCCTCCGCCACTTCCCGACCACACTGTCAGATGACGAGGGGGGCCAGCCCTGGTGCCTGATCCCCACAAGAAGCTGTCACCTCAATCCTGTCACCTGGACTTTGGCTGCACAGGTTCATGGGGGAGCACAACTAGGAGATCCAATCGCAGCGGCTTGGGCCGGTGTGAGCCCCAGGGCAGGCTGCCAGGGCCTGCAGCGGCAGCCAGCAGCTCCTCTCCCAACCTGATAGGCACTGACAGGCAGGAAGAGGGCTCTGCGAGTTTGCTCATCCTGGTATTTAAAAAGCAAGCAGCAGCTGACCCAATGCTGTGCGCCCACGAGGCTGTCCAGACTTCACCAGGGCTCTTTCTGAGACCAGTCCTGCGTCCAGTCGCTGGGCCAGATGCACACGATGCCAAGTGCAGAGAGAGGAGGGCCCTCAGCCCACATGGGAGGGATGCAGCTGTCCCCTTGGTCCTTAGATCATCTCCACCCTCCACGCTGGCTCTGGGCTGGGGAGGCTGACCCCTACTGACCTCCCACCCATTCAACCACAGGAAGGCCACAGCAAAAGCAGAGGTAGAGCCCGCCCTTGTGCCCTTGGAGCCCACCCTCCACTCTCCCACCTGTGGTCATGACTCCTGCCAGGCTCCAAGCTCTCTGGGTTCCAGGCACCCCTTCCCCTGTCTGGAACATAGTTCCTGCTGTGCCCAGTCCCTTACCTCTGCCCATGTCCCTAAAAGGTCCTTAGGTAACCTCTCCCTAGCTAAACTTCTGCTGACACAGAAGGAAAAAACCAAATCTCATCTCACGAGACCTTTAGTTGGGAGGCACCATGCACAAGGCCTTGCCCCAAGTGGCATGTGAGTTACGTTCAGGAAAAGGCAAGATAATAAATATGCATCTCCACAGCACAGTCATATACAGACGTATCTCCTTGAAGTAACTGGCAGCAATGTCGCTCAACAGACCTGTATCATCATAGACATCACCATGTTATCAAAGGCCCTGCAAAGAGAAATGACCAATTCAGAGCAGGGCAGACTTGGCCCCTCACCCCTTTGCTGGCACAGAGAGGCAGGTGCTGCACCAGTCTCGACCCCAGGATGTTCGGGCCTTCTCCAGGGTCCAAATAAGTTAACTCGGCTGAGAGGCCAGGATGGGAGTCCCGCCACCAGCTATGTGAACCCGTCTCCTGCCTCCATGCTTCCCAGGCGGTTTCCATGGTCGCTGGCCAGATCTCCCACTGTCGAAGCCCAAAGGCTACCAGGCAGGGGTGGAGCGAGCATGTGGGCAGGCAGGGCCACGGTGCAGTGAGAACAATGGCTGTCCCTGCCCTGCACAGCCCAGAGACACCAGGTTCTGCAAACGTTCACCTGCCTGCTCTCATCTGGGCGCAGGATGACCTAAGACACAGTGTCCCAGCTGACAGAAGGCACCCTGGAAAGGGCCTGGCTTGGTTCACTACAGAGATTCGCCCCTGCCTACAGACTGCACGGAGCCCCTTGGGAAATGTCTGGGAACAAGGGAGTTCCCGGAAGTGGGTTTGGAGTGTGCACATGGACCTCATGTTTCTTTATGAAGCATCTTCGTGGTGCTCAAACGTTATGTCTGCGTGTTTGAAGGCCACGTGGAAGACATTTGCAGTCCAAAATCCTAACCAGCCAAGTTCAAGGTGAAAGACACATCGGGCAACAACAAGAGGACGTCTCTCCCTGAAGGCTACTGTCCACATACTTAGGCCCCTACTGAGCTCTGTAGAGGTGCTGGGTACCTGGCGGGCACATCTGGGAACCAGATGGGCAAGTTCTGCCCTCACTCCACTCTCTCCTTTGATCCGCTTCATACGCTGGAGGTCTACGTAAGAGTTTGTTTGGAAAAACAGGGTTTGGCTGCTTTAAATCACTGCCTTAGGGGACAGCGCTCATAGCTAAAAAAGATCTCTCCTCACCTACTTTCCAAATGGCTCCATCTTAGCAAGGCAGGTCCTACAAAAAGCAAACAGCAAGCACCAGGAGCAGGGCCCACCTGGACTGGATGCGGTCTCCCGGGTTGTAGAAGGGGTTGCACATCACATCTGTGTAGGAGTTGTGCAGTTTCCGGAACATCTGAAACAAGAACCAACAACGTTCTAATCAACACAGAACATGGCAATTGCCAGATTTTTGGCTTCTCAGCATTTCAAAACAAAGTGAAAATAAAATAAACCCAACCACCACCCAGGGGTGGTCTTCCAGTCCCCTGCGCTTACACTGCGGATTTCATTGTCTCGTAGGGCTGTGTTAGAGGAATCCACCACCATGACAAACTTCACCTTGGAGTTGGTGACATAGCCATATCTGTACAGCTGGTTAGGGAGTGTGCTTTCAACACAGGGACGCTGTGACAGCAAATGAAAAGCGTGCCAGCCTGGGGCCCTCTGTGTGCCCAGCTTTGGAGAAACTTGACAACCTGGAACTACAGAAGTGCCCAGACTGGGCCTGTCCTGCAGCAACCTCACCAGGTGAAGCCTGGACACTTCCTGGGGGTGGCATCTGGTGTTTACTGGAGGAGCATAGGGCAGGCAGGCAGCTAAGCCCTGCCCAATTCACACTCAGGGGCTGACGTGCCCAGAACTTGAGTGTGTGTGCCTGGGACCCCTCACCCTCTTTCTGAATCAATGCCCAGCCCGGGGACGTTAATTGGAAAACCACAGGTTTCACGAATAAGGCAAATCCCCTTCCAGAGGCCACGTTATATTGTAAAAGTGGCTCCCAGGCAAATGTCAGCACGGAAAGCTACATCACTGCTCGTGGGAATGTCTTTGAACTCCATGGCCTCATGCAATTTGTCCCAAGGAAGTGGTCAAGAGTTTCCAGTGACTTACGAAGCTGGATCTAATAATGGATAAAATAATTATTCCTTGCTCAAAGGTGGTGGCCCCCATGAAAAGCACAGAGAGAAATCTTTGCAGGTACAAGGCAGAGGAGCCCTCCGTTCCTCAATAAACCAGACGATGGATGAGTGTATCCTACTACATTCTCCAGGAAATTAAAGTCTAGTTTTTCCCAAATGATTCTGCCAATTAAAGACAGAAGAATTAAAGGCCTCCATTAGCCCCAGGCTGCTCCAATTCCCTGGCTGTCTCAAAACCCTCACCTTCTTCTTTTTCTTTTCAAGTGTTTCAAGGCTATTTGACCCTAAAGCACACCCTGCAATTGTAGGTGCATTCCCCGACACAAACCCTGCTGGGCACTGAAGGATACACTTTGTAGTCCTCTGTGGGGTAGAGCAGGCCCAGGTAGAGCTCCCTCTGGTCCACCAAGGCCTTCCCCATTGCGGAGATCTTCTCATCCACCACATCCAGGGACGTGTGCACCATGTAGTGGAACTTCAGCTCGTTCTCCGTGGGGGTGCTGCGGATGTAGAGAGGGTAATTCTGCAAGAAAAGAGGACAGTAACTGAAAGGATGAGAACACACCCGGTGCACACCGGCTCCAACAACATCACCACAGAGTGCTCCACGGGGAATGTACCCTCATTTTCCAAGACCCACTGCTGAATACTCTACACTGCTGCGGGCACTGCCTTTGGGGCACCCAACGAATCTAAGCGGTTCATATGCTGCTTGCAAAAAGGCTTCAGTAGGGTGGGCAGAAAAGAGAAGACTCATGGGTTTGAGCGCAGCCTTGCTGGAGCCCACTCTGCCTCGGCCACCCCTCATTTTGTATGAAGTCATCCTAGCTGGCACCACAAATACTGACTGTTTCCTAACACACTGCCTACTTCAATTTTGCACCTTGGCCATGGCCCTTTTACTAAACCTTTCAAGGCTCAGCTCAAATCCCCTTCATCTCTGCATTTCTGACGATCCTAACCCGAGCTGACCGCTGCTTTCCTGGGCTCCTAGAGCCACAATTCATCTCGTGTCTGTTCGGCACCGGGGGCTGCAGAAGTATGGTGAACAAGACATCGTCGCTGCCCTAATGGGGCTTAATGATACCTGATCAATAAACCCTCAAGCAAACAAGCGTGGCTCGAGCGAAGAGGGAGGCCCACGAGAAGCCTCGCAGCAGCCACGGCAGTGACAGGTCCGCCTCCTAAGCCTGGTCCCACGCAAGTCCCCGGATAGGAGCATGTGGACGCCACCAGCTCGGCTCAATCTCTTTCCAGAAAAAAGGAAACATAACGCCGGCCGTGAAGGGGACAGGAGCTGGGGGTGGGGGTCCAGGTGCGGAGGCCGGGAGGCCAGAGGGCAGGGCCTGTCCGCGGAGCCGCACCTCAGCGCCCGGAGCCGGGAGGCGGGAGGAAGGATGCGAGCGGAGGCAGGCTGCGGCGGACCGCCCGGCTGGGGAGGGGGCTCGGCGGCTGCAAGCGCGGGCGCGGAGCCAGGCGCGATGGGGGCTGACGCGAGCCCATTCCCTAAGGCGCCTCCAGGGCGGGGAGGGCGCGGGCCGGAGAGATCCCGAGGGCCCCCATCCCTACGTACCTCCTTGGCGATCACCGCGATGCATACCGCCATCTTGGAAGACCCGCGCCGCGTCACGTGACGCGCGCCGGTCGCGCGGCCGCCGGCACAGCCCTCTCCACCGTCGCCCCGCCCTTCCGGTCACTGCGCGGGCCAAGGCCCCTCCCCCGCCTGGCACAGGCCCCACCCCTCCCGTCACTCCGCGGACCCAGGCCCCGCCCCTCCGTCGCGCGGCCAGAAGTGCCGCGGGCGCGCAGGCAGGATTCTCGCCTCCGGCCGGGCGCGCGGCCTGGTCTCCATGGCGGCGGTTGCAGCGGCGGCGAGGTGGTGGCGGCTGCTGCTGGTGCTGAGCGCGGCGAGGCTGCAATCCGCGAGCGCCCCGCAGCCCCCGAACATCGTGCTGCTGCTCATGGACGACGTGAGTGCGGGCGCGGGCGCAGCGGGGCTGCTGCCGGGGGAAGACCCGGGACCCCGCGGGCGGTGGCGGGCGGGATGGGCGCTGAGCCCGCTCCCAGACGCGCCCGCCCGGGCCCTGCCCTCTTCCGGCCGGCGTGAGCGCGCCACCCGTCGGCTCTCCGGAAGACGAGCGAGCGGTGGCAAAGACTTGGGACGAGGGAAAGCGTGTGAAGTGCCTCATGTGATGAGTCTTGTTATTGAGTTAGTGATTCCTTATAATGAAAAGTTGACGACGTTCGGATAGGCCTGAAAAGATAACAGTCACCATCCCTGATTCCATCACCCAGGGAACACCCAGGGAACCGCTGGTGACCTGGACGCCCAAAACCTATTCAGACAGCACCTGCTTCCCGCAGCCGGTCCCGCGGTTCTCGGGAGCACATCCTGGCGGCCAGCGGGCCGTGCACACTGTCTCGGTCCTAAAGATACTTCCCGTGTCAGTGTGCAGTCTTTTCTCCGGGCTGGCCTAAGTGGCTTCTTCTGCATGAGCTGGGCTCTGCAACGCAGGGCTCACTCTGCACTCTCTGCTCCTTTCCTCTTCTTACCAGGATGGCAGGTGGGGGTGGGAAGCAAGTTATGTCCCCTCTTGGCAGAAATGACAAGATTTTGGATGTAGTGGGCTAAGTAAAATGTAGTGTTAGCCTCACCTCACCTACTCCTTTTTACTTTTCTATCGTGGCTACTAGCAAATGTCAGAATAGCTCACAGGACACACGTGTTTCTGCTGGATGGTGCTGTTTTAGACTCGGAGGTTTTGAGTGTTTTCACTCAAGGGAGGGGGCTGGGAAGCCCTCACCTGCCGGGCAGCCTGGGCAGTACACAGGAAACCGGACAGCTGCTGGGAGGCCCCGTGTGTGGGGTCTTTCCAGTGTGGGCTCTTACTTGTGGCTCTGTGGGGTTCTTCCGCGGCTGAAACCCAAAGAACTCTCTTTGGAAGAACTCTGTCCTGGTCAGCAAAAATGTATCAGCTAGGACTTTTTTTTTTTTTTTTTTTTTTTTTTTTCACTGTTCTAGCATTTATTTTTCTTTGAAAAGGAGCACAGTGTACCGAGAGACATGTCCTCCAGATGGAGCAGCCTCTCCTCTGCTCAGGGGAGTATCAGCTAGGACTTTTTGATGCAAGTGACAGAAAACTAACTTAAAGAGACTTAAGCAGAGTGTGCATTCCCTGGCCCTCTTAACAGACAGCCCAGGACCACCCAGCTTCAGGCAGGTGTGGTCAAGTGTCTCCCCACTCCCACTGCTCTGCCGACTTGGAGCTGGCTGTGTCCTGACTCAGCCTCTGGCCCCGTGACGCCTTGTGACAGCCCCAGGAAACTTCAGGCTCACCACCCTTTACAATCAACAGACCCAGTGGAGGGCAGCCCTGCCCCATGAATCCTGTCAGCCTGACCTGGGCCATGACCCCGAGCTGAGTGCACCAGGGGAAGGGAAGTGCTGACCTGACCAGAAGGCCTAGGCCCACCCCTAGAAGGGGAGTCCTCCTTGGCTCATCTCGCCTACGTGGACTAAGCAGGAAGGTGTTTCTCTGAAGGGTCCCACAGGGCAACTGTCCAATGTGGGTGGGGATGCTGGCAGGTAAGAGTGACAGAGGCTCGCAACGGAGCCCTTGGCACTCCAGCATGCTCAGGGAGGAGGTGCTACCAGGCACAGGGCTCGCAAGGCCGCCTTCTCTACTCTGAGCCCAAGTCCTACTCCCCACCTCTGGCCCTGGTCCACTTGTCTGTGGTCAGGGAAGTGGGTGCCAGGACCACCCTTTGCCTCTGAGAGGGTGCAGTTCTAGAAAAGGGGACATCCCCAAAACCAGTTTACAGCACTGTGCATGGTCAAAAGCCCACTCCCCTGCCAATCACACGGACCTGTGAAAGGACCACTCCCCAGCCCCCACCGCCAGAGTCGGGGGCTAGAATGGGGAGGCTGGTCAGGGGACAGGGCAGGGTAATGAGTGCAGCTTGCGGAACCCCCCCACCTGTCCAGAGGAAGCTGAGGGTAGAGGCAGTGTCTGTGGTTCCTTAGTGCACCCCTAAATTTGGAGCGATGCCGGGCGCAGCAGGTTTAGAAAATGTTGAGAACTGTCTCCATTCTCCACAGCTAGTGGGGGCCTTGAAAACGGATGTGACCCAATGACAAAAGGGCCCTCCTGCTGATGCCCCCAGACCACTCCTGCCTCCCCAGGGCCAGAGAGCTCTCTGCAGCTCGGGTTCTTGTTTGCAGAGTGGGGTTAAGAAGGACCAGCCCTGATGTGCAGTGTATCAGGGCTGCACAGGGGTGCACTCCTGACACCGTGGTGTTCTCATCAAGTGGGACACTGCACTGAAGCCACCAGAGCCAATGGGTGCCTGTGTGTGTACACCTGAAACATGAGCATGTGGCCTGCTTGTCCTTACAAAAATCACACAGTAGCCAGCAATAAGGAAAACTTCGCATTTCTCAAAACTCTTGGAACTCTCACTAGGTAGAGGAGAGGCCACGGGCGTAGGGGGATTGTGATTCATGGTTCACACTGGCTCTTACTCCTTCCAAACACAGATGATTTTTGTTTGGGGGCTGTGAGGACTTTTGAAGGGAGAGAACAAAGGTGCTCCACACTCTGTGTGGGACCCTGTGCGGGGTGTTCAAGGTGGTCATCTCATTAACCCTGACAAGTCTGCAAGGGGGTGTTCACATCCCCACCTTTACAGCCGAGGGAGCTAACCACTACGTGATAAAAGACGGGGTGTTGTGCAGAAGTGTGGCAGCATGGCAGGCCTGTGACCACCATCCTCAGAAGGGACCAGCAGGTGGCCCTCTCCTGGCGCCTGTGAACTGGGATTTGGGAAGCATTCCCACTGATCCCTGATAAGAGCGGCCTGCTGTACCTGAACTGTTTGTGCAGATGTCATGGTTTATGTGGAACACCTTCCTCCTCCTGGGTGTCTGCAGTCTGGGTACGTGGCATCGAGTCTCTCACAAGCTTCCTGGTTGACAGCACTAACACGTGTTGTCACAGGTCGATGTGCACACGCATGGTGTGTGCTGGTCTCTCCCCTGGCTGGCTTTGCTCTGTCCTTTCCCTGTAGTAAATCATAGTTGTGTGCACGACAACTCTGAGATCTGTGCTCCTCCTTGCAAAAGTGTTCCACCTCCTAGTATCTCCCAACCAGCCGGTGATGAGAACCAAGCCTGTCTGTTTCGACCTCTCTGCCGCATCCAGTTGTGTTCCCCAAGGCCTGGCACGAGGTAGGCAGAATCACCCAGGTGGACATGAACAGATGCAGGCGCAGCTGCACCGGCCGCTGGCATTCCACCACTGACGCTTAGGAGAGGCTGCTACCGGTGACTGCAGATGGCTCTTCCAGCCCCGCTCTCAAGTGAGGCACCCAGTTTTCAGACACATACCCTCAGCCCCCACGGCAGAGAGTCAGGAGGGAGTCCTGGATGCTGTCTTGGACATCTCTTGGCAACACTGTAATCGCCAACCCTGTTTCCATCTGCCCCCTGGAAGGATGCCAGGTTTTCCTGAGCGATTGTGCCAGGTCAGGCTCCTCACCTGCTCGGGCTCCCTTGCAGCCAGGCAGCCTCTGAAATGTGGTGGGTGAGTGGGTGTCCCTTCCTAAATGGCAGAGGTCCCTGTGCAGCTGCCCCTCTGCCTTCCTCTGCTCCTCCTACCTGGACTATGGACTCTGCCCAGAGGCGCAGCAGCCCAGCTGTGCCTCAAGGATGGTCCACATGCTGGGGTGGGGCAGGAAGAAGCCTGTGCACGTGCAGCGGGTGCCCCGGGCAGGCCTCTAGGCCTGCACTGCAGGTCTCCTGCTGTGGTTAGTGGGGTGTGGCCTGAGGATGCTCCTGACCCCCTGCGTGGGTGCATTTGCCTGGTCCTTGGACACACGGACTTGGTGTAAAGCCTATGCCGCTGTTGGATTTGCAGCACTGAGTGCGTTGTCCACGCTCAGCCCGCAAGCATCTCATCCGCCCTGCCCATTTTTCTCTCCCCCGCCATCCTCCCCAGGAGCCTCACTTCATTCCGGCTTCTATTGTCATTAAATGGAAAAGCCACTTCAATGACTTCAAAATAAATGATCTCTAAAGGGCCTTCAAGAGGCAAAAGCCAGGCCTGAGTCAGCTTGGGACCCCGCATATTCCCATGGGCCTAAAGCTGGGGGGCAGAGGACGAGGTGAGAAAGCCTCCCCTGGGAGAAGCAGGGGGTTGGGGTCTGGGAGAGGCGGGCTCACACTCTTGGGCTGACCCTTACAGGCAGGGGGCCATATGCTCTATTCTCCTGCACAGGGTTCGTTAATGATTACATCAGACAACTGACCAAACTGTCTGTCTGGGGCAGACTGAGACGTTTCTGCTGTGGAGGCCTGGGGTGACCGGCTCTCCTCCTGAGGCCCCGGCCCTTCTCATTCTCCTCCTGGATCTCCCGGGTTGATGCCCAGCCTAAGCGGGCTCATCCCACTCATCCAAACCCTTGTCACTTCACAGCCCCAAGAGCTCTTGTTCGTTACTCACCAGAGCCCACTGCCCCAGCCCAGGAGAGGTGGGGGACCCCAGAAAACCAGGGTGCCCCACTTTCCTCTTTTTTATGACCAGTTTATTAGATACGGCTCGCCTGGTAGAAATGTAGAGTGTGGCTGTTTTTAGGGTACCCATGGGTTGCACAGCCGCTACCACAGTCAACACTAGGTCACCTTCACCGCCTCAAAAGCCCTGCACTGTGAGCAGCCACTCCCCTTTGCCCCTCCCCCAGCCCCTGACAGCCACTATCTGCCCTGTCTCTGCGGTGGGTCTTCTCTGGACATTCCGTGCACAGAGCCCCACTGTCCTCCGGGACTGCTGCCTTGCCCACGTGGAGGGCATTAGAGGTCTGCCTCGCCGCACACTTGTCAGAGCTTCCCTCCTTTTTGTGGCTGACTAATATTCCAGTAATACTTCGTTGCCTGAATGTCCTACATTCCATTGATCCTTGCATCAAGTGGGTGGAAGCACAGGCAAGCGTGAGCCTGGGTCCCACCAACCTCAGACGAAGCCCTCCTTCGGGATCCCCTGGCCATCCCTGCGGGCTGTGGCCGTGCTGTGGGGAGTCCCGGCTGCTCGTGTGTGGTAGGAGAGGCTGGATGGGATGAACTTGGAGAAAAGTATTTTAAAAATGAAAAAATAGGTGTGGCATCTGTGGTGTGCTTTGGAGGAACATGTATAATTGTCTGGATTTCCCTTGAAATATTACAAGTGTGGAAATAGTCTGACCATTGGTTTCCTTCTAAGGGCTTTTTGCCCCCTGACCTGAAATGCAGTACAGCAAGGGCTGAAGGTACTTGGCTCTCTACATTAGGTTTTCCCCCTCAAAAGCATCGCCAGCCCATTACTGAGTCCTGGCTGAGCTGTCCCCTCCACAGCTGACGGCTCTCCATGTTGGGCCGCAGGGTGGCTTCTCACCCGCCTCCCAGCCATGCAGAGTGACCGTCCCTGTCCCTTGAATGTGCATGCCGCTTCCCTTGCCTGACCTTTGGGGAGCAGTCCTTTCTCCTACAACCTTTATTTTTTAAAAAGAATCATAAATGAGGTGAGTAATATAAAAAAAAAGTAAACACAAACCTTGAAAAATAGAGAAAAGCACAGAGAAAAAGCCCAAACCACTCATAAAGCCACTGCCCAGAGCAGTCCTCAGTGTTGATTTGTGACATGTGGCCTTCCTGTCCTCCTGTCTGTCTGTCCTTCTGACCTACACAAGCACAGTTACACACACACAGCAAATCCTGTGTAATTACACACTAAACTTTCCATCTGAAAGTGGATAACAGAACCATAGCTGACTCACCTGTGGTCCCAACACCTGGAGATACCTATGGTCTCTACTGTTAACACTACCTGTTCTTCTAGATGATTCCATGAATAGATTTTTATTGGTACAGAAGCCCTTTCCTCCTGTTGGTTCCTTGTGGCCTCCCTGGGTCCCCAGGTGATGTGGTGGTGACAGTGTGGGCATAGGGTAGTGGCGCCTCGTTGGAGGCCCAGCCCAGAGGCATGAACTTTTGAGAAGGTATGAATAGGCCAAATGTCTTCCCCTAGCTCATTCACAACAACCCCCTTCCTGTCTCCATGACAACCCATATCCCTTAATAAGCAGCTGGACCCCAGGCGAGGAGGGAACCAGTGAGTCTGGCCTTTGTCCCTCCTGGGCTCCTGGGTGGTGGTGGGCTCCTGGGTTTCTGACCCATGCCCACTAGTCAGCATGTCCTGATCATCTGGGCCCCAGAGAAGCCATCAGCACACTGAGGAAGCCCTGAATTACGTAACCGCTAGCAATCTGTCCCCTCTTCCTCCCCACATCTGAGGGTGCTGGGGGGCAGGTGGCCAGGCACGGGTTGCGGACAGGAGCTGCTCACCCTGTCTTTCCAGGTGTGTTCCCAAGTGTTTTTAGATGACCAGGACACAGCAGAGGGTTGTAACTGTCTCTTCATAACAAATAACCTCAGTTATCCACAGCTGCATGCTGCATCTTACTGATCATACAAGTCTCCTGGTACCACAAACCAGGGGCTTAAAACAACAGAAATTTAATCTCTCACATTCTGGAGACCAGAAGTCTGAAGTCAAGGTGTGGACCGGGCCGCGCTCCCTCTCAGACCTGTAGGGGAGACTCCTTCTTGCCTTTTCCAGCTTCTGATGGCCCCAGGCGTTCAGGGGCTTGTGACCACATCACTCCAGTCTCTGCCCCCCATGTTCTCATGGCTGTCTTTTCCTTGTGTCTCTCTGATAAAGACACCACTTATTTTGGATTAGGGTCCACCCTAACTAACATTAATGACCTCATTTTACCTAATTACATCTGCAGCAACCCTATTTCCAGATAAGGTCACATCCTCAGGTATGGGGGCCTAGGATTTCAGCATATCTTCTGGGACACAATTCAGCCCTTAACAGTGTTGAACCATGATTTACTTAACCACATCTCTTTTGTTTCCAGTGTCTCAGCCATGATCATAAATCTGTATATTTAATGTATTATGCATAGCCATGATTATTTCCTTAGTATAAATTTGTATGAGTCGATTGCTAGGCCCTGAACTCCCTCTTAAGGCCTTTAGTACGAGTTTGTGTAGAGTACAAGGATCAGGGTATAATCCTGGGAAAAGGCAGAAAAGCGCTAATAACTCAGAGCTACATTGAAAATGTGCTTGGTGCTGCCTTCTTAAGTAGGCCAGTGACATTTCACTAAGACATAGGTCAGCAAACTACAGCCTGCGGGTCAAATTCAGCCCATCGCCTGTTTTTGTACATAGCCAGGAATGGGTTTTATATTTTTAAATATAAGTTTTAAAAAAAACCCAAAAGAGTAATGTTCCATGACATGAAAAATGATATGAAATTCAGATGTCAGTGTCCATAAGTCAAATTTTGTTGGTACACAGCCACACCTGTTTGTATACATACTGCCTGTGGCTGCTTTTCTGCTCCGGGGGCAGCTTTGAGTAGTTGCAACAGAGAGCACATGGCCCATGGGGCCAAAAATATTTGCTATAGAACTTTGCTGACCCCAGCTCTAAGCATCTATATTTGCATTCAGATTGGTTCCAAAAATAAAAATGTGTTGAATTCAACTGGGTCTCTTAAAAGTAGTTAACTGTATTTGGAATTCTGTGTTTTTTCTGGGCATTGGGTGCGTGTGCCCCTAAAGCTGCGTGGGGCGGCTCATGGTCACTTCCCTGATGTCAGCTCAGAGCACCTGTGCAGTAGGGGTGGATGTCGCTTGGGGAAGGAAGACCAGACTCGGGTTAAGGGGCCCTTGGCCCCATGGCCAGGTGGTTAGAGCAGCACTGGCTGTCCGGGCCCCTGGCTCCTCCCTGTAGGTGACCCTTACCCTCTACCCATCTTCCTGCAGGAGAAGGGGGCAAGGGACTCACGGCAGGGCATGGCGTTTAGTGACATAGAACTGTGCCCTTGTTGGGCTCATGCTGAGGTAGACATTCAAGGAGGCTCAGCTCGCAGGGACCTCACCCCAGCAGGAGGGTCCAGCAGGCAGAGAGGGGAGTCACTTTGTCAGGGCTGTCCTCCCTCCTCTGGTTGTAGAGCAAGTCGTGTCCCATGGCCCTTTTTAAAGTATTTTTTCCAACATTCCACACAGCAAAGTTCAAAGAATTTCACAGTGAACACGTGCCCCACTCTCCCCGCCAAGGTTCTGCCCTCGTGTTTTCTGAACTTGCTTTGCCAAGCACCTGTCCATCCACCCTTCCTGCCCACATGTTAACCCCCCTTGCTTCTGGGGCTTTATTGTGGTAAAATACACCCAACATAAAAATTGCCGTTATCACCATTTTAAAGTGCACAGTTCAGAGACATATAGCACATCCACAGCATCGTACATCTGTTCCATCTGTCTATTCCAGACATTTTTGTTTGAATGGAGTCATCCTCCAGGCGGCCTCCTGACAGGCCTCTTTCACTGACGTTTTCAAGCTTTGTCCATGCCGTGGCGTGTGTCTGTACTGCGCTGCTTCCCACAGCCAAGTAGTGTTCTCTGTGCATGTTAGATCCCCGAGGTACAACAAGTAACCACAGACTGGGCGGCCTGAAACAACAGGAGTGTGTTCTCTCTGTTCTGGAGTCTACCACGCTCTAACCAACTGAGCTAACCGGCCAGCCTATGATGTCTGTTCTTAGACGCCACTTCCCTGTGAGCTCACAGCATTGGTGTCAGGCTGGGGAGGACGGCAGACAGCAGACACTGCACTGAGGACCAGCTGGCAGTGGAGGTGAACGCCAGCGAGGCTCTGGCCACAAGGCAGCTCTGTTGAGTGCCCCGGGGAGCTGCTGGGATTTGGCCGGAGCTCTGCAGCCCACTGGGGCATGAGGGCAGCTCCCCTGAGACTAGCGCTACCTACAAAAGGAGCTCAGTGCTCTTCCCATGCTCTTCCCTGCAGATGGGGTGGGGCGACCTGGGGCTGTATGGAGAACCTTCCAGAGAGACCCCGAACTTGGACCAGATGGCTGCAGAAGGGATGTTTTTCCCAAACTTCTATTCTGCCAACCCTCTGTGCTCACCATGTAAGTTAGCACTGGCCCCGGCCCTGGGTGGGGTGAGCCGAGCAGGACCTGGCACACCCCACATTCCTGCCATGAGGGGTGCAGAGCCTGTCAGGGATTTCCGAGGTAGAAGACGCTGCTTTTGCTTCCCGAGTTGAGTGGCTGCAGCCAGCTCAGGGAGAGGAGCTGAGAAGTGACACTGAGTCGTGGGATGTGGGGTACAGGGGTGGGGGGCGCTCCTGCTGACAGATGAATGTACAGGTGCTGATCTTAAGGAATAAGAAGGCGGGGTAAGGGGCCAATGTGAGGAGGGGCTGTGTGGGCCTGCAGTCCTGGGGAGAGTCCTGGGAGCGGATGCTGAGCTGCAGATGCGCAGTCCACGCCTCCACCTAGGCGGTGGGGACATTGCACCACATCCCCAGGCCACCAAGAGGCCAAAGGGGCTGAAAACCACAAAGGCCTGTTGCAAACCTGGTGCACAGAGTTCAGGCACAGTCCAGCAGGAGTCATGCACTTCAGAAGTGCTGGGGTGCCGGCCAGGGTGCGACCCGGATGCCATTCTCACCGTGTTTCTGTTTTTGTCACCTCCCTGTAGCCAGGGCGGCCCTGCTCACAGGACGGCTGCCCATCCGCAACGGCTTCTACACCACCAATGCGCACGCCAGGAATGGTAGGCCCCGATCCCTCTGCAAGGGCCGGTGTCCCGGGCCTTCAGGTGGGAGGGAGGCCAGGGCCAGGACGGACGCAGGAGAGGGAACACTGGTCAGCCCATTTCACGTGTGGCCTTAGATCTACAGAGTGGCCCCTGACTACCCAAGGTCACATGCTTTGTTTCTGTTACAACGTGACTTTAAGACAGATTGCAACACTTTCATCAAAAGCAACGCAGAGTAGGGCCGGCCTGTGGCTCACTCAGGAGAGGTGATGCTGATAACACCAAGGCCACGGGTTTGGATCCCATATAGGGATGGCCGGTTCACTCACTTGGGAGAGCAGGGTGCTGACAACACCAAGTCAAGGTTTAAGATCCCCTTACCGGTCATCTTTATAAAAGAAAAAAAAAATACAATGCAGGCTGGCAGCAGAGAGCAGGCTGAAGCGGCCCTCCGTCTCAGGACCCAGGGCAGGCGTGTAGGCTTCCTTTCCTGCCGCCCCTCCCCTGCTGCTCCCATCTTGCATTCTGGGGCGCTGCCCAGAGTGGCCTGAGGAGTTGGGCATGTCCCTCCCTCCAGAAGCTCCTGCTCCATTTTGGCAGTTAGCTGTACACCCAGAAAGAGACCTAAGGAAGCCAGGAGGTGTGCAGTCCTCAACAGTGAGTGTTGCAGAAACACAGTGCCCAAGGAGATCACAGTCTCAACGATGAACGGGACTTCAAGTGGCCTTTGAAGACAGGGAAGCACAGGAAGGATGGGGGAGGCACAGCCTGTGAGGGGGAGGGGCAGCACATAGACCCCAGGGCTGCTGGCTGGCCTGTGGCAGGGTGGGGCCTGAGGCCGAGCAGGATGTCCCCACCCCTCCCCTGGTAATGGAATGCCTGGAAAGATCCCGAAGTGTGTGCAGGTATGCCCACTCCTACCACGGCTTTGCCCGTTGACCCTAATGGGCCGGTGTTTAGATCCCATACAGGCTAGAATAAGCCGTCTACAATTTCCTGCTCCATGTTTCCATACGGCTCACATAACCATGTTGCTCTTCCAGCGTACACGCCCCAGGAGATCGTGGGCGGCATTCCGGACTCAGAGCGCCTCCTGCCCGAACTCCTGAAGGAGGCCGGCTATGTCAGCAAGATCGTCGGCAAGTGGTGAGTCCCTGACGCTTGCCTGCTGGTGTGCTCTGTACAGCCCACGTGTAGGCCTTTTTACAAGGGGTCATTACTAAAAGTTTCCAAACAAGGAAAGCTTCTCAGGTGGGAAATGGAAACTGTATTCTAGGTCCATTTAGATGTCAACAGCATTCCTTTAAAAGCTGGGCACAGCCCTCCAGGGCTGTCCTGCAGTCTTGCGGGTAGAATCTCAGGTCATGTACCAGGCTGGACATCAGCCTCACCTCACAGCTGCGGGCTTCTTACCACCACACCCCCTGGGCTACCTCCTGCCACAGCGTCCCGTGAAGAGCCACGTTATTGCACACGCAGGTGCCATTGTGGCCGAGACCCTGGTCAGCCAGTGGAGGGCTTCTGTCTAGTGTGAGAAGTTTTTATTCTAAATGAGGAAGAAGCAGCCAGGAAGTAGAGGAACAGCCATGCATTTTTGAATCAATGGTATTGAGTGATAACATCCTAATAAAAGTTCACATGGCTTCACTGTTTCCCTGTTTACACTGTTTCAAGCACATGAAACGTTTTATCTGTTTACTCCTTGGGACACCAAAGCACAGCATGTGAAGTCAGATTCCTGTGTCTCCTCGATGCCCAACAGCCTGACAAGCCCCCTTCCTTCAGGAGGCCGTCCTTGATATAACATACTCTGTGGTCTCTTGTTGGCCCTCCTGGGGATCAGCTGCTCCTCAGATGTTGACAGTCGTGACTACGGGGAATCCTCAGAGACTGGGAGAATAATCGGCAGAAAACCCAGGCACTCCAGAGGCTGCCTAGGGAGAGCTTGTCACTCTTACGTCAGGGGAAGCTGAGCTGCATTCTGATGGGGCGATGGTGACAGAGCACAGCAGATGGGCACGGTGGGCTGTGGAGTCCTCCTTTGGGAGGTCAGGGTCCCAGCAGGTACCGGGGAGTCACACAGAGGCTGACCCTCAAGGGCTGCCACAGCGTGTCAGGGCTGCTCCAACATGAGACCACCAGAGCGCTCTGTGCCTGGCCTAGCAGCTCTGCACCGGGTCCAGCAGCTCCCGTTCATGATCATTGACACAGGGCAGCCAGAGCTGGATGGAGGTATGTCTCCATGCAGCTCACTGTGGCCCCAAGACGACCATCGGCAGGAAAGAGGTGACTGCCAGGAGCGGGGGCCGAGCAGAGGCCTGAAGAAGCAGCTCTGTGTCGATGTGGGATGTGGCGCAGCAGCATACGGGCCCAGCAGTGGGGCCCAGCATGAGGACTGGCTCCAGGCGACCTGGACAGATCACGCGGCTGCTCCTCGCTCGGGTGGGGGTCTAGTCACAGGGCTGGAGGGCGTGTTGTTGGCCATGGCTGGGACTGCCCTAATGTCCTTCATCCCGACCCCAGCACCGAGGATCTGGATTTCATCTGCCTGATCAAGTCCAGGGTGGGGCGGGGTGTAGGGTATGGAGCCTGGACACCTGTAAAGAGTCTGCTTGATCTGCTCAAAGCCACACAGCGGGTGCAGAGGGCTGGGATGAAAATCCCAGAGGCCGGGCCGGCCCCGTGGCTCACTTGGGAGGGTGCGGTGCTGGTAGTGCTGACGCCGCAGGTTCGGGTCCTATATAGGGATGGCCGGTGCACTCACTGGCTGAGCGTGGTACAGACAACAACAACAACAAAAAAGAAAATCCCAGAGGCCTGCAAACCCTCCCTCTATCCCAGCTCACCTGCTGGTCAGTGCTGGACCCCACTATTGTTTTGAGATGAGCACACTGAATCGACAGCTTAACCTGAGCAGGATCTTGACCATGTGTTTCTCTTAAGCAAAAGCCTTTATGCTGATGGACACAGACACACAGGATTGTCACCTGTGGCCAGGTAATGACCTGACCAGCTGGAGTTCAGAAACAATAGGGCCTTATAGCAGTGGCCCTGAGAGTACGTAAGACGCAGAGAGGAAAGAGGGCAGAGCTGGCAGTTGAAGGATCGGTGAAGTCACAGCAGGTGTGCTCACCTGGAAGGGAGAGAAGACAGAGCACGTGAAGACTGAAGCGCCAACTCAAGAGGCAGAGTGTAGGCTAGCAGCCGTCCCAGAGCGACAGCACCCTAGAGCCCACCGGACTCTAGTGACACCTGCACCAGTCTCCTCTTCATGAGCGGACAAACGGAGGCCCCCAGACTCAGTGGCTGGCTGGACCCACTTGTCCCTGCTGGCCCTGCAACTCACCCAACTGAGTGAAGACAGGCTGACCTCAGGTCTGTGTGACTCCAGTCCTGGGTCCCCTGTGAGCGGTCAGGGCAGGGCCTCCCTGCCACCTTTGCCCAGGGACTGCCCCAAGTGCAGCTCGGAAGAGGACCCTTCCGCCCCAGGGACGCTGCTCTCAAAGCTGCAGCTACAGGTTTCCTCAGACTCACACTTCCATAAGGGGATCCCTCCTCCTTCACCAGTGTTCTGAGGAGCAGCTGGGAGCAGGATTCTCCCAGCACCGGTCTCGCTCAAGGAAACCTCAAGGAACTCTAGGCTATGACTCCAAGAGCCAGAGAGGGGTGTGGGCACCTCCAGCCAGTTGTCCTGTGGCTGTTCTTGGCTGGAGGGAATGAGATTAGGTGCGCCCCAAAGGGCAAGGAGCATGTGGAGTGGGAGCTTGGGGTGGGGTCTGGGTGTGGGGGACCACAGGGTGGGGTCTGGCAAGGGTGTGGGAACATAAGGTAAGGTCTGGCAGGGGATCCCCGCAGCTTTGCCTGATACCTGCAGTGTGCAGGGTGCCTGCAGGGGGTGCTTGCAGAGAGCCCAGCAGATGAGCCTCGGTCTGGGCACGTGGTCATGCTGTCTTAAAACCATCCAATCCTGGTCCTGCCCAGGGCTCTGGGGACGGAGCTGCTGTGGTGGCACCCACCCCGCCACCCTTTTGGCAGGGATCACCCTTAACTGGGAGAAGGGATTCTCAGTGACCTTACTGTTAGGAGACTTAAAACAACAATTACCTGACTACAGACGTTTCCACCCTGGAAAACCCAGAGGAAATCACCAGTGTCGGGACATCACCTACAGAGCTTTCCTGAGAGTTAGGAAGCTGGAGGAGGAAGCCCTGAGCATAGAGACAGGGTGAGGGGGGAGTTCCAGCCACTTTCCAGGTGGGTGGGAGATTTCTCACCATGGACCACCTCCAAGGCCCGTCCCAGCAGCCTGGCAGGACACCCCGGCCCTCTGCTGTGCCTCTGCGTGCCCATCCACCCTGTGTGCCGTCTGCTGTGCAGTGGCTGGGTGGGCATGTGGCTGGAAGCACTGGGGCTCTCATGCTGTGGTGAGGCCTTGCTGTTCTGTGTCTCGGTGGCCCAGGCTTAGCACATCCTCAGCAGGAGGAGGGCTGATTTTATTAAATATCTGTGGAGGTGATGGATCGTTGCTGCACAGAACCTTGGCACGTCCCACATGGGCCTTGGGCTACGTCTTTGTGTGAGTGTCTTGGGTTCCCGTTTCCAGGCATCTGGGTCACAGGCCACAGTTCCATCCGCTGAAGCACGGCTTTGATGAGTGGTTTGGATCCCCCAACTGTCATTTTGGACCTTATGACGGCAGAGCCCGGCCCAACATCCCAGTGTACAGGGACTGGGAGATGGTTGGCAGGTAATGGAGCCTATTCCTTCCCTCCCGTCCCCTGAACGTCTTCTGCCCCCATCCCTGCTGATGGCAGTGCCTGGCACTCCTGCCCTTTGCCTCTGATGTGCCCCGGGAGCAAGACGGCGTCCTTGTCCCACCTGCTGTGGGTGCTGGCCCGTCCTAGCATGAGGGCATTGGTCTGGCAGCTTGAGCGCTCAGGAAGTTTTGCCCTGGAGCCTTATGAGACTCATGCCTAAGGCCTTTCCCAAACTTCTTAGGGTCACAGATCCCTTTGAAATATCACAAGTGCCCAAAACCCTGCCCTGCATGGTGGGCTCACATCGTTGTGACTGAGTTTCTGGGGTTGGTGGCCCTGTGTAGCCCTTTGGTGGGTGCCGGCTGTGCTCTGGACGTCCAGGGAAATAGGAACATCACAGAGGACATGACGGGATTGGAACCCTTTCTCCTGGACCGAGAGGCACTGGCCTGGTGCTCAGCTGGGTGTGGGGCCTCCCTCATGGCAGCTCCTGAGTCAAATGGGCTTTATTTCTTGAATTTTGTTTGGCTTAATTTTTTTTTTTTTCTCTTTTTTTGGTGGACACTCTGATTACATATCAGTGGACCAAAACCTGAGCCAGCTTGGTGCCTTTTTTTAAATGGCAGCTTTATTGAGATAGAATTCACATACCATACACTTCACCCACTGAAAGTGTTCATTTCAGTGGTTTTGATGTAGTCACAGAGTTGTACAGCCATCACCACAATCAATTTTAGAACGTATTCCCCACCTCAAAAAGAAACCCAACTCTTAGCTCCCTGCCCCAAGTAACCACACCTCGACCTCCCGCCTTGTTATCTGTCCTGCCCTCAACCTTCCAAATGGGGAGGGGTCATGGTGGGGATCCAGTCTCAGCCCCCATGTCGTCCTAGACAAGATCATACCACCGAGGAGAGTTCAAGCTTCCAGGGTGATTATTCCATAATTGAGACATCTCCATCTTTCTTTTAAATGAGGCCGTGACTCTGCCGGGGAATTCAGGGAGAAGGGGGCTTTATTGGCCTAAATTCTGATTTCTGTCTGGATCTGTATTATTTTCAGATTTTATGAAGAATTTCCAATTAATCTGAAGACTGGAGAAGCCAACCTCACCCAGATCTACTTACAGGTGGTGGGAAGCTGAGTTGGGCTGGGCGCTCTCTGGGGTGGGGGCAGAGGAGGACGGCGTGGCCTTCTCCACAGGAGGCGCTGGACTTTATCAAGACTCAGCAGGCACAGCAACACTCCTTCTTCCTCTACTGGGCCGTTGACGCCACGCACGCACCTGTTTATGCTTCTAAGCCTTTCTTGGGCACCAGTCAGCGAGGGCGGTGAGTTCCTGGTCAGAGAAACACAGACCACCCCTGGGGGCTTCGCTGTGCTTGGTACCCACAGGGACTGGCACTGGGTACCGTTATGTTTAATCACCAGTCATGGAAAAGACCAAAGCACCCAGCCCCTCTGAAGCTCTCCACCAGCCCAGGATTAGTGGAAGGGGGTGCCGTGGGGTGTTGGTTCCATTCTGGGTAAAGCACGTGGACTTGAGCTTCTTTTCTGTGACCAGGCTGGCTGGCCCCTTCCATGGGCCATCTCTGAAACTGTGACTTCATGTGCTCCCTGAATCACACTAATGCCATGGCCTGCCTGATAAATGTCACCTCTCCCTGCAGGTACGGAGATGCCGTTCGGGAGATTGACGACAGCATTGGGAAGATACTCAAGCTCCTGCAGGGCCTGGGGATTGCGGAGAGCACGTTTGTCTTCTTCACGTCTGATAACGGTGCTGCCCTCATCTCTGCTCCCAGTCAAGGCACGTGTTCGTGGTCATCCCCACAGTCGTCATGTCCACAGGGAGGGCTTTGTTCTAGGTGCCAGGACGGGCCATGACTCAGTCAGAGTCCATCAGCCAGCCCTGTGGGCAAAGCATGAAGGGCCCCAGGTGGGTTGGGGAGGGCCAGATCCCAGAGAGCCTCGGAGCCAGGCCCACGGCCCTTCCCCCCCACCAGGACTTGGGAGGAAGAGGGGAGCCACAGTGGGGAGGTGACAGGGTTTGTCTCGGGAGGAGGTTGCACGCCTCCCCAAAGTGGCCCTGGGTGATAGGAGGCTTTGGAGGCCTCATGCTGGAGGCTGATGGTGACAGGCACAGATGAGGAGGAGAGCCAAGTGGGGAGGGGCACGGTGCTGCAGAGGTGGGCTAGGGGCAGACACCATCAGACCCAGGAGCCCCCACCTCGTCCCCTCGAGCGAGCAGCTCTGCATCCAAGATGGGGCATCTTTTCCTAGGCTCATGTTGGAGGCCCCTGCAGCCTGGCGTCCTTGGGAGGAGAGGCGACTTTGGGATTTCAAGTGACAGGAACCCGGCACAGCTACTTAAGCTGAAAAATAAGCGTGTTGGCAACAGGACAGCATCTCAAGGCTGGGCCAGGGGCTCCGTCAGTGCCTGCGGGGGGCCCATGCCTGCGCCAGGGGAGCTTGGTTCTTACACAGGCCCTCCCCACACAGCTGATGACCCAGAGGAAGGAGTGGGACTGTCCCTCTCCCAGCAAGGGCCCAGGGCCCAGCGGGAATCATAGACCCCTGATGCACGTGGAGAAGGCCAAGGGACAGTTCCCGGGGAAGGGAGGGTCTGGCCAGAGGGCAGTGGGCGATGTCAGCCACCGTCCCCCCAGAGGGGAGTTCTAGGGGCACCCACCTCTGACAGCTGTCACCTGTAACCACCAACCAGGTTCAGTGAGGCCTTTGAGGACCTGGGCTTTAGGCCTCAGCAGCCTTGAGTCTTCACTTCTAAATTATAGACTAGTTCACACAAACAGGTCTGCGTGTGTCCGTGAGGTGTGAGTACCACACAGTGAGAGTCTGCACGTCCACCACCCTGCTCAAGAAGGAGAGATGGAATGTCGACACCTCTGAGCCCCAGGCGTCCTTCCCCAGAGGTGGCCATTGCTCCAAACACTTAAGAAACACTGACTGAAAGAGTCACAGTTACCTGTGATGGGAGTGTGTTTTGTGGTCTGCTTAGAGAGCTTCTGAGTCCTGCTCACAAGGATAGCCACGTTTCCACTTCTGAGCAGTAACTCCTCTTTAGAGCACAATATTCCTGTTTTCTTTGGGGAACCCTACAACCAATGCATCTCAGACAAGGGCCTGGGTCAGAGCTACTGAGGTTTCCTGACCTTGTGCTTGAAGCCTGAACTCCTTGGCCAGGTCCTTTGTCTCTATGACAGGTCTCAGTGACTCTGCAGCATTACCTCGGAAGGGAGGTGGTGGGGTGAGCCCATGCTTCCCACAGGCGAGCATGCCTGCCGAGGACACTGAGCAGCTCTGATTCACTGCTGGGCCTAGGACTTCAGGTCCAGGTGGTCTGATGGGTGGTGACTGTCCTCCTCCAGGTGGCAGCAACGGTCCCTTTCTGTGTGGGAAGCAGACCACATTTGAAGGTGGGATGAGAGAGCCCGCGATTGCATGGTGGCCGGGACACATCCCTGCAGGCCAGGTGAGTCAGGGCGGCTCCATCTGCAAGGCAGAGAGTCCCAGCCTATGCTCGTCCTCCCCATTGTCCTCGAAGTCCAGTTCCTCCCAGGGCGTGTGGAGCTGGCTGTGCACAGTGAGGGGGCAGGGAGGCCCGTGGGGGGCGCTGGAATAGCATCACACAGGTGCTGGTAGCTACTGTGGGGTGAGGAGGCTTCTGTGGCCCCATCCACGTGGCAGTCCTGAGTGAAGTGGGCAGAGCAGGCTCCCCGTGCAGGACCTCCAGAGCCCTCAGTGTGCTGATGGGTCCCATGAACTTCCAGAAGGGCTCAGAGCAAGCTGAGATTTTTAAAACTTATCTGGCCACAGAATCTTTTTTCTTTTTCCATGTGCGTCTTGGGCCAGTGTTCCGTGGACCCACTCTCAGAGAACAGAAGCAGCCCAATGTGGTTTCATTGATGTCTGTCTTCAGTGTAGGGTGCAGACCTCATCGGGTGGGGGGCCTGGCCCTCTGGCTGGGGGAGGGGTGTGTCCTGCTGCTGTCTCCTGCTTTTGTGCCTTACAGCACATTTGCCCCTGATCACCAACCCTCTGGCCCCAGGAAAGCTACCCCTCAGCTGAGCACCCACACTGTGGAGTCTTCCCCAACCAGGACCCTTGATTCACCCCATGAGACTGGTGTTTGTAAATATGCACATTTCTCAATTTCTTATTGGTCTTTTCCCTTCTAATGATCTACTTTGGAGGCTGCTGTTCTCTGCACTTGTGTCAAGGCATTTAACCCTTACAGCACCATGAACAGCCACATAAGTTTCCTGTGGCTGCTGAAACATGTCCCCACACACTTGATGGCCTAAAACAGCACACATCGATTCTCCTACAGTTCAGGAGTCAGAAGGTGACACGGGCCTCACTGCACTAAAGTCAGGGTGTAGGCAGGGCTGGCTCCCTCTGGAGGCTCCAGGGGAGAACCTGTTTCTTTGACTTTTCCAGCTTCTAGAGGCTTCTGTGTCCCTGGGCTCGTGGCCCCTCCTCCACCTTCAAGCCCAGCAGCACAGCTTCTCTCTGACTCTGTCTGCTACCTCCCTCTTCCATATTTAAGCACCCTGTGATCACATGCACCCACCTGGACAATCCAGGCCAATCTTGCTATTTTAAGGTTAGCTGATTGACAACCTCAGTCCCATCAGCTTTCTTAACTCTCCTTTGCCATGTAAGGTCCAGGGATTGGGACGTGGACATCCCTGGGGAGCTATCACTTTGCTGACCACAGGCAGGCCCTCTCCACCTTCCCCCACCCTTATTCCACACATTAGGAAACTGAGGCCCAAGGAGAGGAAGTCACTGTCAGGACCCCCCAGCTGGTGGGCAGGGCGGGAGCAGACCCCAGGCATCTGGCTGTGGAGTCCACTCTTCTGCCTACCATGCCTGGGATGGCCATTTGTATCCCCAGCAGCAAGTGGGGCCTGGGTCTCCTGTGACACAGGACTGCAGGCAGAAGGACTACGTGGTCCACTGAACACACAGCTGCAAGCCTGCCCGTCAGTTCACCAGCTCCCTCTGAAAGGCAGAAGTGGCTGTGGCAGTGACCGCATCATGTGCGGGAGCAGCATGGCCAGCAGGGCACAGGCTGGGTGCCCAGGCTGGTCACAACCACCAGCTCCTCCTGTGTGAGACAGACCTGGGATCGTAGGCACACCCCAGACTCAGCACTCTCGGAGGCAGGGGGGCCGTGTGGCCTCACATGGGGCACTTGCAGGGAGAGCTGGGCCAATAGTCTGTTAGCAGACACTGTGACAATGATGTGAGACTGAGGACATTCTGTAGGTCTTGAGAGACACGAGGTTTCCCAGAGCATGGATACCCAGCAGGGGCCGGACAGGCCACAGCAGCTCTGCTCCCTGGCTGAGGAGCCCACCCGGGAACGGGGAGGTGGAGTGCCCCCACACACCCAGAGCCCCCAGCCCGCCCAGCTCCATGTCCAGCGGATTCAGGAGCAGGCTTGGGGACAGCTCCCGCTGAGGAGGATTCCTTGTCCTCCTCGCTCCCTGAAGGAGGAAGGGACATATCTTGCCAAAGCACACGGCCGCTTCCCTCCGTGTTCCACGGGGCACAAGCCTAAACTGAATTAGATGGGTGTCAGGCCTGCACGCTGTGACAACGCAAGAGGACTTCACCTAAAGCGCTCTGGCATTTGTCCTCCTGGTGTCAGATGTTTAGCTTTCGCTGCCTCTGCTCCTGGCGGGGGTGACTTTGTTAATTGTAGCTTTTGATTCAGAGCTGAGTCTTGAAAGTGCTGATAACAGCCTCGGCCACTCCCCGCCGTGGGCCTGCAGCTAAGGGATTGCGTTTAACTAAAGGAAATCTCGAGAGCTTCTATTTTTCAAAAGGGCTTGCTTGAGCCCCGCAGCTGCCCGCGCTGCTGCAGGACACTCAGACGCCGCGCACATCACCAAGGCAGCCTCTCCTCATTTACTTTTTCCACACAGTGAGATGTCCGCGTTCCTTTTTTTTCCTTTTCTCCTTTTTTTTTTCTTTTTTTAAATTTTCCTGTCCTTAAAAAAAAGATGCTCGGGCCGGCCCGTGGCTCACTCGGTAGAGTGCGGTGCTGCTAACACCAAGGCCACGGGTTCGGATCCTATATAGGGATGGCCGGTTTGCTCACTGGCTGAGTGTGGTGCTGACAACACCAAGTCAAGGGTTAAGATCCCCTTACCGGTCATCTTTTAAAAAAAAAAAAAAGAAGATGCTGGCAGGGAGGGACACGCCTGTAAGGCCCCCACGGCCTGACCTGTGGTCGTCTCCCCGGAAAGGCTCCTAAGAATTTTTTGAACCAAACACTGACCTCTGTTCCTCCCTGCCCCACGCTGGGTGCTGCAGACCCCAGGACACAGGAGCCGCCACGAGGTGTGTGTTCACCCTCCTGAGAAGCTTCTCCTCGTGTACAGGAATGTCCGAGTGAGACCAGGGACCTAATTAGGTGACTAAGCTGCGATCTCTCTCTGGCTCAGCTGAACAAGGCCAGGCCAGGGTCCTCCAGGACTGCAGGAAGCACCGTCTGCCCTGGACAGTGGCTCGCGCTCCTGGCCAACACAGGAGGAGGCTGCGTGGCTGAACCACCATGTGCTGCCCCAACGGCTCAGCAGGGCTCCGTCTCCTGTTCCCCCACTGATCATGCCCCCCAGCCCCAGAGTTAAGGAGCAGAGACAGCTTGCTGCCAGTCCCCAGCGTGGCCACCACGTGGTGGGGTCCCTGAGGACCACTGGAGGAGCCCAGGTGGGCCCCTGAGGAGGCAGAGCCATGAGAGGCTCACTGCTGGTCACTACTGGTCACCGCTGGTCGTCAGTGACCGTGCACTCTGGCGTGTTGGGGCGTGAGCAGGGAACAGCTGCTCGCCACCAACAGCTGCACCCGTGCACAGCAGAGTCCAGCTCACAACCCTGCCTTTCCGGAACTGTTGCTTGCAGGACATGTCCAGAGGGCCATCCTGCTACTCTTGGGGGTTTCACCACCCAGCGTGGTCCCGTCCGGCCTGCACAATGCTCTGCACCGCTTCTGGGTCTGGGGGCCTTTCCCCACCTGCCCCCCGCACGTGATCGCACAGAGGCTCTGGGGCACTGAGTGTTAGAGTGACACTGGCCGTCTGCCTCGGGCAGGTGGGCACCGAGAGGGTCCTCCTGGCATCTCTGAAGGAAGGGCTGTGGTGGCTCTCCTTCTGTCTGTCTGTGACCCAGCCCCAGCACAGGATACAAGTGCAGGAGGCACAGCCTGACCCTGGGGTCAAACTGGCCGGTTTGAGTACCCTCCGCCACTCACAGGCTCTGTGACCCCACTCAACCCCTGACCCCTGTGGGCATGGGGTGTGGATGTACAGTGTGTCTGTGGACCCTGCTGGGCAGCAGGGCCGACACCCCGGGGACCAGCCCCCAGCCACTGTCTAGTCAGGGCAGAGCGTCGTGCGCATCACTGCCATGTCCATTTCAGGTGAGCCACCAGCTGGGCAGCATCATGGATCTCTTCACCACCAGCCTGGCCCTCGCAGGCCTGCAGCTGCCCAGTGACCGGGTGATTGATGGCCTTGACCTCCTCCCTGCCATCCTACAGGGCCAGCTAATAGACAGGTGGGTGCTGGATGGACACAGCCTCCTGCCCCAGCTCCAGGAGCTGGAGTGGAGCTACCAGCAAGGCCGAGGCCTCCTCACCCAGCTGGTTCTGGTGGTCTGGAAGCGGGAGCATGGGTGATCGGATGAGGGAGACGAGAGGGAGGTAGGGGAGCTTGTGGCAGGCAGCCCCTGGGACCAGCACGTGGGGAGGGGGTGGCCAGGCACAGCGAGGCCTTGACTCTCAGGAAAGCATCCTGAAGTCCAGGTGGTCGGGCCTCGTCCCTGCTTGTAGGCCAGGCATGTCACCGTCCCTGTCACCACCCCTGCATCTCACCCACCTACAGTCCTGGTTTTTGTCTTGTCTGCTTCAGGCCATGGCTAGGAGGAGAAAATGTCCCTCTACCCAGGTCACCAGCCCCTAAGACTCTTAAGCCTGGCTCATCCTGCATTCACCCTTGCGCCCAAATTCTTCAGGTCCAAAATCCATTTCTTTCCACCTGAGACCAGCTACCGTTTTGCTCAAACTGAGTTTGCTGGGTAGCTCTGAAGGGGCTTGAATTTTAAAGAGTTAAATCGCATAGAAAGTAGCAGCAGCCACAGAGAGCCAGCGGCATGTGGCCTCTGCTTTTAGGGGAGGGATTAGAGGGGTTTTGCTATTTTTTTTTTTTTTCTTCAGAATTGCTTATTTTTTCTTCCTTGAAACGTGGCCCAGGAGCTTGTTGACTGCCAGGGAAAGAAGGTTCTGGGTGCCATCCAGCCCCGCACCCTGTGCTCCAGCCTTCCGACAGGACCACCTGGTCCCTGTGACGGGCACCCCATCTGCCTCACTCCCCACCTGCTGGCCCCCAAGGCCTGGCTTTGCCTCTCCAAGGGCTGAGGAGAGGGACAGTTGTGGGGGCCCAACCCTGGCAGCCTCATGGGCCCTTTCACTTTTTTGTACAATCTGATCTCAGTGTGATCATTGTAAAATTTCAACTGAAAGCTGGTGGCATGCCCGGCCAGGAACACCATGGTGGTCTCGCTGTTTCTTGTGTCATTACATGACCCCATCCCCCACAGGCCGATATTCTATTACCGTGGCAACACACTGATGGCGGTCACTCTTGGCCAATACAAGTCTCACTTCTGGACGTGGACCAACTCCTGGGAGGAGTTCAGCCAGGTACGGGGCCGGGGAGCGGGGTCTGCTGAGGACGTGGGCACAGCCCTCCCCGCGGCCTCTTCACCTGTCCCTCCTGCATCTTCTCCCAGCATCACTGCCTCCTAGTGCCATCCCGAGCATGCACGGTCCTCCCCAGGCCCTGTCAGCAGCAGCAGGTCATGCCTGGCCTGCCCTCCATTAGGTGCTTGGGGGCTGCTCGTGGATGGAGGTGTAGGACCCTTGGGGTGAGGACAGTCCCCCCATCTCACGCACGACCCCTCTTCAGGGCCCCACTGTTGGCTGCTTGAGGGTCGGGTAGTTCAGAAACTGGAGAATGGAAGCCCCTCCCAGGCCTGGAGGGGGACCCAGCCAGCGCTGCCCAGGCTGGTGTCCAGAGAGGACAGGGGCTCCATCTGGGAAGGCACAGAGCAGCTCCTGGTCCGAGTCCCCCAGGCTCCTGTCAGCTTCTGTAAAGTCCAGAAGGTTCTGCCAGCAGAGCTGCTATCTACACGGCCTGGCAGGTGTCCACTAGCCGGTCCTGACTGACGTGTTGCCGGTAGGGTCAGAGGGTATTGGGAGAAGCCCACCCCAGCGCCAGTGGGTAGGGCTCGCCCTGCGGCTAGCAGGTCGGTAGGGACTTCAACCTCGTCCGCCTGGCCGCTTTGGGGAACTCAGCTTCTCCTGTTTTCTGTGAGAGCCTGTGGTTTCCACAGCTTCGGCTTCCATCTTCTTGGGGTAGGAAGCACATAAACGTACTCTCGACTGCATGTGGCTCTTAGCAGAGCCGCTCCCCAGCGAGAGGCTGCCCCTGACGCCAGAATCCGCCGTCCCGAGGGGCCTGGGCTCTCTGTCACGTGGCAGTGGGCAGAGTGGGGCCTTCAGTGGTGGACTTACTCATTGTGGCGCAGATACAGGTTGTTCCTAAAAATAAATGCCCGGAGCCTGAGGGGTCAGTGGGGTCAGAGGGGGCAGGGCTGGCAGGAGGCCGGGGCCCCCTGTGCTCAGGGGCAGTGAGGAGGGACAAGGGCGCTGCAGCCAGGGAGTGTTCCAAGAGGGCTACGTGGCCTTTCTTTCTTTGGATTTTTTATGGGTTTGATTTTTCTAGTGTTATCAGTTAGATACTTCATTTGAGCCTAACAAGAACAAATGGAGTTTGTGTTTTCCAGCCTAACAGCAGATGAGAGTTGGCCCGTGTGACTTTCTTCATATGTCCAGGGCCATGCTAGGAGAAAGCCAGGCTTTTCCATGTAGGATGAGCCTGTCGAATACATCCTGTCCTGCCCCAGGCCCCACAAGGCGTGGAGCGCCAGGCGGCCCGGGCCCTGTGCACTCAGCATGCCCATTAGAAACACCGATTCCATCCGGGGCTTTGGCTGCTGTGATCCACACAAAGACGGTGGAATCTGCTGATTTCATCCCTTTCTGTCTTGTGCAGTTGGTGTGGGTCAGACAGGAGCCATGGGGGCCCAGGACACCATGGACAGTAAGGTGGTCCCTTCAGTTCTCAGACCCCTTGGAGACATCCCGGTAGGGAAGGGGCTTCACTCTGATTACCCCCCATCCCCAGTGTGCTGGGCAATGCTGTGGAGGCCCTGCCACCGTCACCAAACTCAGCTCTGACTGCAAGCAGCCACTGGTTGCACAGGCCAAATTCATCCCCTCCTGGAGACACACCACATGACTCAGGCATCCTGGACATTGGTGACAGGCTCTTTGAGTTTGTTCAGTCGGTTCCACTGGCCCCAGGGCGGGCTCTCACCTCAGTGGTTCAGGGACACACAGCTCAGGTTTGGGGACCTGCTGCATCCATCTGGAGAACATCATGCTGGAGCCAGGACCTGGTCACACACAGCCAGATCAGCGCCAGCCTGGGGGGTGAAGAGCCAGCATCACCCCTGGCTCACCTGAGAGGCTTTAGGGGTTACCTGTTGTGGCCCCTACAGCCTCCTCCCTCCCAGGGTTCAGTGAGGCTGAGCAGGAGGAGCCTGCAGATAATAAGGGTGGTATCCCCTGAGCTGCCCACGGCCATCGCTTGTGCCTGCCCAAGGCTCTGCCCCCCGCCCTGTCCGGCTGGAGAATGTGTCAGGCAGTTCTGTTTAGAGTCCATGTGGCTGCCCCACTGGGGCTACGCTGTTGTTCTGAGCTGGCTCCTCCTCTGAAGGTGAGGTCTGGGGGCATCACAGCTGGGGACATGCGGGTGTGTAGTCCCCAGGTTCGGGGTCACCTGAGTGGACTTTATTAGCACCCATCCCAAGAATCAAGCTGTCCACTCCCTTCCTGGGTGTGAGAACCTGGGGTTTCCTCCATGTGACATCACCACAGATAGCTGATTCTGAGGGTCCTTTGCCCATGGCACTGGGTAGACCCAGGGGTCCCTCACAGTCCGCCCTAATGGGGTCTCAGCATTGGTTCCCTTCAGGCCACTGGTGGGGGTTGGAATGGTGAGGTGTGAGGAGGCGCTACAGCCGTGGATGAGTGGGGGACACTGGGCGGTGCCTGCCTGATGAGGAGGCAGTCAGGACGGAGGGCAGATGCTGCCCGCTCAGGGTCACTGCCAGATGCTGGGCCCTGTGGGCCCTGCCCACTGTCTTCCTCCTGCCCTGTCTCAGCTCCCTGCAGCCCCTGTCCACATCCAGCTGGCCCTGAGCACTCCATGGACTCTGCTTCACCCAGGTCTCTCCTTGCCCTTTCTGCCCTGATATCCACCTCCCCCCCCACCCTTGCCTGCTGCCCCCTGCTGTCAGGCTCAGTCATCTCCACTGTCCATGCTGTGCTCGGCCTCCTCAGCTCTAGGCTTGTCCTGAGCCTAGATGCTACTCGCAGCCTTCTGGCCCCCGAGTGCCTAGGTTGTGTGTGTCCGTGGGCAGTGCTGCCCGCCACACTTGCCACGCACCCGCCACCTGCCCAAGTGCCACAGGTGGTTCATTGGCTCTTCCATTCATTCCATTACTGCTCGATGGCAGGTGGGTTAGTGAGCCCCTGCACATGCCAGACAAGTGGCGGATGCAGCCACAGCCAAGCCCAGCACAGAGGACGTGCCCCACCGTGGTGATAGTGTCAAAGGCTAGTGAGGAGCACGAGAGGTCAAACGTGTCTACGTGACCTTCTGTGTTTCTTGACCAAATCCTGCAAGCCTTAGCCTAACTGCATGTCTTCCTCCATCTTTCTCCGTCCACCACATGCATTCGGCTTCTGGGCTGCCACCTGCTCTCCTTCAGGAAAAGGGCCATTCTGCACCAGGCTGGCTCCACCGCAGGTGCCCCAAGCACGAGGTCCCCTCAGACAATGACAGTTGTGAGAGAGAGGTCCTATACCAAGTAGCATGATCTTAATTAAGTTTATGTCTAGACTTGGGTACTTCTCCATTAGCTGTGTAGCATTTTTATGCTAAATATGGTTGTTTATCCTGCTGTTCAGTCCACATTTGTTCTCTAGTGGGTTGCTCCCAGGAGTTCAAGGTCACCTGCTGTAACCACTGTGGTATCCATTGTCAGCCCCTTGAGCCACTTGGGATGCAGCCATGGATTCAGAAATCTGCAGCTCACTGCAGATAAATGGGATTTCATGGGCTTCCAACCTCCCTGCTTTATTGAAAAGCAAATACTAACTGCTCCACTGACCTGCTGTCCGTGGCAGACTCAGGGACGTGTTAGAAAGCAGTCTGCTGTGAGACGGCACTGACGCCCACTGGAAGCCCCATTGCCTGTGCTGCAGAAGTGGTGACTGCTCCCCACAGGCCCTACAAACAGTACCCTGAATCGGCAGGAATGCCCGCACCACGCTGCTGCAGGGCCCCTGGCATGGTGCCTCGGGCTTCCCCTTTCCGGAATCAGGGAGTCCGAGGGCAGCCTGAGAGTGCTTTTAGGGCCTCAGGGACATCCTTGGACTGGGACAGCTCTGACCATACACTGATGTGTGGACCCATTGCAAGTGGGAGTCAGGCTGTCTCTGGGGCCAGGGGCCACTTGGGGAGGGGCTGCGCAGGGCTGGCTCTGCTGCTGGCCGAGGTGCGTGGGGCTGCTGGCTCACACCTGAGCCTTAAATGGAGGATTAGCTTGTTGCCGGCTTTCTCTATCTTTTCCTCTGTTCTCTGAAATATATTACTCATAGTTATTTTGAAATCTTTGCCCGTTTCTTGAGCATGTAATCGTAGTTATTCTAAGGTCCACGCCTGCTAACTTGGATTCCTTCTCCCTGGGGGGCTGTTTCTGTTGTCTGGGTTTTTTCCTGGCCTTCAGGCGTGCAGTCCTTCCTCCTTGCCATCTCGTGATTTTTGTAGGAACGCTGAGCATCATGATTTTTGTTCTCTAACAAAGGGCCCCCTCCCTTCCACTAGGCAGATGGAGTAAAGTGTTAAAGGAGCTTCCTTCTGTGAAATTCGTGGCAGTCACGAAGATATGAGATTGACTAAGATATTTGAAAGATGCTCATTCACCACCTGAAAAAAGGGGGTGCCAAGAAACTAGGGGAGGGACACAGACGTGCTTGCTGAGCGGCTCTGGGGCCCAGGGGTGACAGGAGACCTCACCTTTCCGCAGTACGGCCACACATCCACCCCACCCCGTCCACAACCATCTGCTCACTGAACATTCACTGAGCATCCTGAGATGTGCCACGTACAGGGGACACCGCTAGGGACAGATGCCTTACCTCCCTTGCCTGCCCCTCATTGCAGGGAGTCGATTTCTGCCCTGGGCAGAACGTCTCGGGAGTCACGACTCACACCCAGAAAGAGCACACGAAGCTGCCTCTGATTTTCCACCTGGGACGAGACCCGGGGGAGAGGTTCCCCCTCAGGTGAGTCGGGCACAGGGGCCTTTGAGCTGCTGAGAAAATGCTGACCATACACAACCAGATGCAAGCCCTGAGCCCGGGCCCTCCGTTTTATTTTCAAATAATTATTTTTCTTTCTTTCTTTCTTTCTTTCTTTTTTTTTTTTTTTTTTGTCTTTTTCGTGACCGGTACTCAGCCAGTGAGCGCACCGGCCATTCCTATGTAGGATCCAAACCTGCAGCGGGAGCGTCGCTGCGCGCTCCCAGCGCCGCACTCTACCAAGTGTGCCACGGGGTGGGCCCCTTTCTTTTTTTTTTTAAAGATGACCGGTAAGGGGATCTTAACCCTTGACTTGGTGTTGTCAGCACCACGCTCTCCCAAGTGAGCCATGGGCTGGCCCTAAAATAATTATTTTTCTAATTGCAGCAGGAACGTGTGCTTATGATGAAATCTTGGAAGATGCATAGGCACAGGGGAAGTGATGGGGCCCCTGCACCCCACATGCTAGGGCTGGGCTCTCGTCACTTCCTGCGTGTGGTGGCCTGCCCTTCCTTCTGGGGGCTCTCCCCCCTCACCAGTGATCTCCCCAGTTCTGCCCCTTCCAGACTCCAGTCCATCTGGCTCCAGTGATGTGTCCCCTACTCTGAGCTACTATCTAGGGTGGCCAAGGGCAGAGGGTGAGGGGTCCAGGCACAGGGTATATCTAGTGGGCTAACCAGCCCTGGGGCCAGCAGGAGGGAGAGGCTGAGGACCTGGTGGGGAAGTGGGTCCCCCTGAGAGCCCAGGTCCTGGGAGCGGAGCGGCTTCAGACCTGAGCACCATCGCGGCCAAGGCTGGGGCTGGGGGCTGCCTGCTGGTCTCTTCTGAGCCAGGGTCCTGGGCTCTGGAGCCTCTGCACCTGTGTTTGATCCATCTCCACCATAAATGTTTGGCCCTGGCAAGTCAGGTGGCCACTCAGAGGACCTGCCCCAGGGTGTACACATGAGCACTCCACCATGCCATCAGACCAGCAAACTAAGGGGACAGCAGAGAGCCACCAACCCAGTCCCCAAAGTCCAGCTGCCTAGACTGTACTTGACTCACAGAGGAGACTGGAGCCTGCACTGTCGCTGGTGGCTTTCAGGGACCCCCACCCTGAACCTCCACTTACCACACGAGGCTCGAAGGTCACAGCCACCAAGGAACGGGTGATCCTGGCTCTTTCACCAAACCCAGATCCCCACTGGCCATTCCTCAGGAGTAACAGAGAACCCAACAGTCGACTAAAGCCCCCCCCCCAGGCTCCTTTTTCTTCCTTCCAAAGCTATTCTCTCGCCAGGCTCGGGCCACTTGGAAGCTTCTCCCGTTCTCCCCAGTAGGACAAGCAGGTGCCCAATTCCTGCACGTGCCCACAGGGGCATGTCTGGTTGTCCCCAGCATTCCTGCCCCATTGAGTTGATCCTGGGGAGACTGAGGCCTTCAGGGGAGTGGCCAAGCAGAGGTGAAGCCAAGCCTGGCCGAGAATAGCACGGGGCCTTCTGCACAGGCTACTGCCAGCACTGGGACAGGCTTGATTTGAGTGGGACTGCACACAGGACGAGAGGGCACAAAGCCCTGGAAAGGTCCACCCTGCAGCTCCGGCGCCCTTGAGGGGATGACCACCTTTCCCCTGGGCTGTGATGCCAGGCTCTGTGCCCTTGGTGTGGGTGAGGCTCCTGGATACAGGGACCACTGAGCACTTCCTCGTTGCATCTCCTGTTCTGCTTGAGCTCCATCCGGCTCAGAAGCCCAGGACAGTGACTGGGGGATGGGATCATGGAGATGGTGTTGTGGATGGAACAGAAGCCCCAGCCATGCCTGCCAGGTCCCTCACAACATGGCCTCACTGGAGACAGAGTCTTTGCAGATATAATTAAGGTGAGGTTGGAGATGATTTTGGTGGGCCCCATATCCAGTGACAGATGCCCTAAGCCCAGAGCAAAGAGGAGACACAGACACACAGGAGAAGTTTACATGAGGATCAGGCAGAGGTTGGAGCTGGAAGAGGCAGGAAGGAGCCACCCCTAGAGCCTGCTGCTGACACCTTGACCTTGGAGTTCTGCCTCCAGAACTGTGAGAGGATGTGTGTCTGTTGTAAGCCCCCCAGCGTGTGGTGATTTGTTGCAGCAGCCCAGGACACTCACACAGACAGAAGCGGGAGCTCACAGCCCAGGTGGCATGCTCAGTGGTCAGCACACACCACAGGCAGTCTGGAGCTAAGGGCCACGGTGGAACTGGAGGATTGAACCAGGTTGGCTGGGAGGAAGCAAGCTGAGAGCCCCCCCAAGGGACGTCACCTTGTAGCTACTGAAGACCCGGCAGCTCTGGAGGGGACTACAGGAGCAGATCCCAGGCCTCAATTACACAAAAGGAGCTGCCTGGCCACACCTGTGCCCACAACACCCAGCAGGCTGATTGGCCCTTGGGGACCATGCAGAGATTAAAGTGTCACCTACCCCAGGGATGGCCCTGCTGCACCCCCTCGAGTTCCAGCATGGTTTGCATACACAGGGATTTCCTCTGGGTGACATGTGAGGGACACAAAGTCCTCTCAGCAGCCACAGAGCCCCTGCCTTCCAGATGCCTCATGCCTCATGGCTAGAAAGTGTGCAATTATTGAAAGCAAGCCCTGGGGCAGTTGGCACAGCTTCCCTGGAGGTGGCTGTGGGGAGAGAGTGGCCAGCAAGTCACTGGGAACCAGTCCCCGAGGTCAGAGGCTGTGACGTGGCCTCATTGACCATGTGCCACTTCTCAGACATAAATACCTGGGTTGCTTAGTGAAGAGCCTCTCTAGAGGAGGTGAAAGCCACAGGCGCAGCGTGGCTCTCACAGCCTCCAGCAGCGCTGGGGAGGCCGCGCTTCTGGCTGGGCTGGTCAAGGCAGAGGCTGGACCAGCTGTACTTGGCTGTAGAATCCACATGGCTTGTGCATGCAGCCCAAGCTAGGGAAGCCCCAGCGCGGGAGCTGCTTCTGCTTCCCGGTCTGGTAGAATCCGGGGCCGAGGAACTGGGCTCCAAGAATCCCAGCTCTCTTCACAGGAGGCTGCTGGGCTTGAACAGGCGCTGGCACCATCAGAGAGGGGCTGGCCCCGGCACAGGGTGGGAGCCTGGCCATGGCCCCCTGTAAGGGTCCATCCCCTGGTCTACAGGATGGTCTGGGTGTCCCCAGCAGTGAGGGGCAAACGACATTGTGCAGCACATGCTGATGGGCTTGGGGGCGGTCCTGACCTGGGGGTACACCAGCCCTTGGAAATGGACCCAATGGGCCACCCTGAGACCTGAGGAGGCACCGCAGCACCAAGCTCCTGTGGGCCACATGCGGGCCAGCCTGGGAAGCTCACCCTGGCTGGTGCCTGCAGAAATGCCCTGGGTGTCCACAGCACGCTGCCAAGTGTCATGCCGTGTTGTGGGCCGCAGTTTGTTTCTCCCTGGCCACTGAGGGGCCCCAACCGCACAGACATGCCGCGGGTGTACGTGGACACCCCTCAGCCCCTCCGGCACCCACCCTTCTGAGCGGCCACCAGCAGCCTGCCCAGGTGTGCCTGTTTTGCATCCTGCCAGCTGTGTGTTGCCTCGTGGTTTTTCTTTGTGTTCTGTGATGACAAATGTAGTTGAGCATCTTCATGTGCTCCGTGGTGATTTTAGAAATGACTTTAGAAGGTAAAACGATTGTGCCATGGTATCACAGCAGCACCACACCACACCGCCACACGGCATCGCCGGGCCAGCCTCAGGGTGCATCTGGCCGTCACAACGTCCCTGGGGAAAGTGCGACTGCTCTGTTGAGACTAGAGCTGTGCCAGCACTGGTTCCTCATTTCCCAGAGTTCGGCAGGGGAGATAGTGCTTTGTAATGAAACAGGTGCATGTCATATTTGCAGATGTCTTAAGCGGTCCTTAAGAGTGCTGTGGAGGTCCTCACAGAGAGGCCCCAGCCTCCCACCCATGCCTCCAAGGTCCTGGTTACAGGCAGGTCACCCCATGGGGAGGGAGCAGGGCACAGCTGTGCCCTCCCTGCCCATGAGTCTGAGGACACAAGAGCGCCTGTGGTGTGAGCTGCCTGACCAAGGGAGGCTGGGGTCGGCAGGGGGAGCCCATGTCCCCACTGACCATGGTCCCCGGCCTATGAGACTCCAGCAGCCACTGTGACCAGCCCAGAGCCTCAGCCTTTCCAGGCCTCTCCCCCCACTGTCCCCACCGCCCATGCCCCTCCCCCTCCGCATCTTAGAGTGTCTATGGGCCCTGGGAGCCAGTCAGCCCCAGACCCCACAGTAATCTGGTGCCTTCTCGTCTCTAGCTTCACCAGCGCCGAGTACCAAGATGCCCTTCGCAGGGTCACCCCAGTCATCCAGCAGCACCAAGAGACCTTGGTCCCTGGACAGCCCCAGCTCAACGTGTGCAACCGGGCAGTCATGGTGAGTGAGTGCCCACGCCAGGCCCCAGAGAGCCTCAGCCAGCACAGGAGGGCCCTGTTTCCAGTGTGCTGTGGGTGTTCTTGTCCCGGAGTGTCACCCACATCCCCCACATAAAGCCATTTAGCAGCGCGGTGTGTTCTGGAGTCGAGTGCATAGGCCCCACCAAGGCTGCTCCTTCCCACAGATGCCCAGAAGGGCGAGGATGGGCCCCTCAGCCCCCTGCACGTACAGGAGGAGCCAGAACCCCCCAAAGACCAGAGGACACCGACCCAGGGCAGTGCCAGGGGAGTGGGACAGGCCCTGGCTGCACGGGCCTCTTGCCACTGAGTCCTGCAGGTGTCTCTGCCCCTTGCAGCTCCCAGCCCAGCGTCCACTGAGGTGCAGAACTGGGGGCTTGAGAGGCACAGGGCGCCCCCGGCTCACAACTCCCATGGGGTCACTTCTCTTTCCTGACATGGGGGCCCCACCAGGACTTCTGCACCCCAGGCTCTGCAGGCGCCAGGGCAGGGAAGACTGGGCCGGAACATGGCATTCTCTGTGAGCCGCAGCCCCCGCGCCCGCCTGGAGTGGCTCCCCTGTGCTTTTCTCATGCCAGGCCAGCCCAGGGCTCACAAGCCTTCTTGGGGATGTCCACATCGGGCTCTGACACTGCTCACAGTGGCCCTGAGAGCAGCTGCAACCCAACAAGACAAGGCTGTGTTCATGCTCAGTAGAAAAAAGCCCCATCACACCAGGACCAGAGGAAACACAGCAAGGAGGTGCCTCAGAAGCAAAACTGAGGTCAACGTTTAAGCCAAGAAGGATTCCGTGTCCTCCTCCTCCAGCCGTAGCCACAGGAGTCAGGGCCACACAAGTGAGGCGTGGGTGACCAGCCATCCTGGGCACAAGGCCTGGCCCAGGGGCACCCCCTTCCAGCACAGCACCATGGGTCCCAGCAGGGAAAGGCCTTGACCCCGTGGGGAACCCGCAGCTGCCAGGTTCTTCAGGCACGATGTGCTTGTGTGGCCCACACTCTGCTCGAGAGACGACAGTGCCTCTCTGGCACCCCACAGCCAGCAGAATGCAGCAGGCAGAGCCTCGCCTATGTCCCAGCCCCCTGCGCCTCTGCTCACCCCGCCGCACGTGCTTCCCGCAGCCCATAGACCTGTCCCGCCAGAGATCCCAGGGCTACTCCAGGAAAGGCACTGTGGGGTGGTTAAGATGTTGTGACACCCGGACTCTTCTGCATATGAGAGAAGAGACCTGGCTTAGGGTCCAGTTCCAGGGTCAGACCAAATTGCAGCTGTGGGTGCCTGCTTTGTGCCCTGCTGTGAGGAGCTGGCTTTGAGGGCCCACAGCTTCCTTGAAAGCCACGAACATGGAGCTCGGCAGGTGGACTTATGCCTGGGAGGGAAGTCATAGTGATAGTGCAGGGCACACACTGAGGTGCAGTGGGAAAACGTCGGTGGGCTCTTAGGGGCATGTTCCGAGCAGTGAAGGATCAGAGGGGACAGCCGCCCTGCCTGCTGTCCCTGCAGCTGGTGCCTTGAGTTTCACCACAGGAAGACATTCGAGGCCTGCCCTCAGAGGCACGCTGGGTAGCTGGGGTTCCAGCCTCCAGGCTCAGGGCGGTAGAGCAGGAGGGTCCCTGTCTCAGAACCACGAGGCCTCTTAGGCAGAAGGGCACAGGCCTGTCCCTCTGGCCAGTGCTGGGAGGGAGGCGGGCAGCACATGGCCAGGGTGTTGCCACCGCCATCTCCTGGGCACCAGGGAACTGCCACAGCCACTGGCCCATGCCCCTCCCACTGCCCCCTCCTCCAGTCCCCCGCACTCAGCTCTGCTCCCTGAATCTCCAGGCCAGCCCAAGGTGAGGGCTCAGTGATGTCTTCTCTGGGCCTTGTGACACCTGGGCAGCCCGTAAGAAACACAGACCCCCCCACCCCCATCCCCAAGTGCTGACTCCCAGGCCAGGCCCAGAACCTGCAGTCCGCACATGCCCAGTGGCTCCTCTGCTGTCCTTCAGAGGCTGGGAACAGTGTCCTCATCCAAACCCAACGCACACACCAGCAGCCAGCACCCACATGACGGGAGGCAGGGACACTAACACTGGTGCCCCCTGCCCTCCAGGGCAGGAGAGTGTCCTTAGCACTCTGCTTCAGCAATCCCCAGACTCTAAAGTCCGTGCAGGGGAAGTTGGGTGGGGACACAGCAAGGCCATGCCACACTTCCTTTCAGCCGAGAGGCTCCTCTTAAGGGCAGGAGTCTCCCTTTCTGTTGCCAGGAAAAATGCGCTCACACAGCAAGTCCGTGCTCTGAAGTCCAAACCTGCACAAGCAATCCACGCTGCACTAAAACGAGCAGCTGCTTTAGAGAACCGCTCCCCCTGGAGAAAGGTGTCCTGAAGAACCCTCTTGGTTGGCCTTTCTGGGAGGACTGCTTTGCTTTTCTAAGGTGGCAGGGTCTGTGGAGACCCTTGGCCAATTTCCCCCACTTGGAAACATTGCCAGGGCGAGAGGGCAGTTATCAGATGTTCCCCTGCCCCGTGGCCACCACACCATCCCAACCCCAGTTCTTAGCCACTCCCCTCACTTCACAGCTGAGGGGCCAGTGGGGAAGTCCTGTCTTCTACATCCTGAGGCATTTACCTGGACCAAGTGGTGGCGAAGGTGGTTTCCACACTGCAGCCAGTTGGGTTGGAGGTGGGAAGTCACAGGTCTGGGCAGGGGCAAGCATCTAGAAACTGCACTGTTGCGGAGTCCAGAAGTGCCTGAAATAATCGCATGTTTTTTCCTTGAATTCTCATTTTCCAGAACTGGGCACCCCCGGGCTGTGAAAAGTTAGGGAAGTGTCTGAAACCCCCAGAGTCTATCCCTGAGAAGTGCTCCTGGCCCCACTAGCACCTGCTTGGACCCAGGCCAGGCCTGGAATCTCCAACTGGCCCTGCAAGTGCCTGAGGGTAGGACATTCTGGCCTCAGAGCTCCCGTGTTGGAAGAGTCCCAACTGCCTTCTGCCCTGCAGACAGTGCCAGCAGCCAGCAGCAGGACCTGCAAGGCTACACCTGCCCAAGACCTGACCCTGGAGTCCACTCCCCAGTCCTCCTTGCCTGCTGCCCTAGGTCCATGGCCCACAGGTCCCAGGACACCCTGCCTGTCTTGCCTCCCCAGCTGGCTGTGAAGGTGCAGGTGCTGTAGCTCTGGCCACCTCCTGCTGGCCTTGTCCAGGGCCCAGTGCTCCATCCTGGGCTATTCCCAGGTTTACTTCAGCCCCAGTGCTGAAAGCCACGGTGCCACATTGAGGCCTCAGTGCTGCGCACAGGGGCTCCCGTCCCCTCTCGCAGCACCACCCTTCCCATACCTTCCTGGCTCCCTGGGGCACCCCTGCTCTTTCTGCATCACCCCACTGCTGGGCTGTGAATGGGGAGGGGATGGAGCAGGGGAGAGGCAGGAGGCCACCCTGACCGGATCCAGCACCCACATGTGCTTTCTGTGCAAGGGGCATGACTAATGTCAGCATCCTCGGTTTCCCACCTTCCTTAGGATCTAGAGCCCAGGCCCCGGCTTTTCAGGCCCCTGACCCTGGCACACTGTGAGGCCGTGTCTGTGCCGCACCTGCCTCTTGTCCTGTCTCCCCCCTACCCCCCCGCATCACCCACTGGCCAAACATGAGGCTGAGCCCCATGGCCTCACCCTGGAAGTCAGAGGAGCCCCAGCAACATTCCCCCCCCCCCCCCGGGGGGTGCATCTGTGCAGTGATTGTCAAGCCAAAGCAGAATTATTGTAAAAGCAGGGAAATTATGAAAAAAAAGAGTCTTGGAATAAAAGAAACTGAAGCATTTAGCTTTATTGTCTTGTTTTTTTGTCGATGGGTAAGGGGATCTTAACCTCTGACTTGGTGTTGTCAGCACCGCACTCTCCCAAGTGAGCCACGGCCGGCCCTTGTCTTGGTTTTTTGAAGACGAGATTGTTTGGGGGAAGTTGGGCCTCAGGCACCCGCCTTGGGTATCCATCCTCTCTGCTGGGGGCTAGAGACCCAGCTCCTCCCCACCCCCGCTAGCGGGACCTGGGGGCCAAACCACCTCGACAGGCAGAACGAGGGCCTGCGCGCTTACAGGTGGGCCTCCCGGCCCGGCCAAGCATTCCAGCCCGAGGCTTCTTCCCACCGCAGGGCCCTGCACCCTGCTCGGAACCCCCTTCCTCGGCTCTCTCCAGGACGGCGGAGGCCGCGCTCGCGTGGTGCTGGGCCAGCCCCAAGCCGCCTACGGTCACAGGGGCGGCCCCGGGGCACGCCCCGCCCCCGCCGCGCACGGCCCGCCCCGCTGCCCAGCCCAGCCCGGGCCCCTCCCACGCGGCCATGGCGGAGAGTGAGCTGCAGCTGGTGGCACGACGGATCCGCAGCTTTCCGGACTTCCCCATCCCGGGCGTGCTGTTCAGGTGCGAGCGCGACCCTGGGCCCCGCCTTGGGGGCGCTCCGGGCTCGTGACCCGCCGCCCCCGGGGGTCACGAGGCCTGTCCTTTTGTGCCCAGGGACATCTCGCCCCTCCTGAAGGACCCTGACTCCTTCCGCGCCTCCATCCGCCTGCTGGCGCGCCACCTACAGCAGGCCCACGGGGACGGCATCGACTACATCGCAGGCGAGTGGCCGCAGGGTCGTGCTTGGGGTTGCCCTTAACGGATGGACCTGCCCCCTTCCCTTGCAGCCCCCTTGGGTGGCCCTGACAGGGGCTGCTCCCGGGTGGAGGCCACCTCCACGTTCCAAGTCCCCATCCCGGTTCAAGCCTGGCCAGCCCGGAATGAGCTTCCCCAGAGCCTCTCAGGAGTGTCCGACCAGAATCCCCGGGGCCACGCACCCTCTTGTTCTCCTGCTGCAGTCTCGTTTTGAGTACCTGCTGTGTACCAGGCCTGCTGTGTTTTCCTGGCGCTGGGGCTCTGGGGACTCCCTTAGATTGCTTCGTGCCCACTGAGCGTTGAGATGCAGCAGCCATGCCCCATGCACCAGACGGAGGGAGGCTTGGAGGCCTTAGGAAGAGCTCCAAGGAGGTGGTGATGGGCGAGCAGGGTCACCTGGTGGGTCTTGTCTCTGCTCTGAACCTTCCATGGCTCGCTGCCCCCCAGGGAAGCACCAGCACTGCGGGGGGGCCCCCCTCACTTCCTGCGGGAAGTGCTCCCTGACCACACCCCAAGTGTCCCTGTGGCCTCAAGAGATGGCCAGTACTGGGCCACTGCCCCCCTGTGGACAAGACACTCCAGGACAGGCACTGCCTTTGAAGAATGACTCCAAGCTGGTCTGCTGAGCATGTCATGTTACTACCAGCCTGGTACAGATGGGCTGCTGAGCTTTGGAAAGAGATCAGGTGACTTCCCCAAGGCCACACAGCTGGGAAGCAGTCCTACAGGATCGACTGTGGTCTGCATCCCTGACCTCCTGCACTCAGCAGCTCTTGCACAAGGCAGTGCCTGTTAAACACTTCCTGAGTGGATGGATGTCATTGGCCTTTTAGCTGGTGCCTCTTGTCACTGGTGTGGCTACTTGTCACTGTCCAGCCCTGGCCCGTGGTGACCTCCATGCGTCTGTGCTACTCAGCTGTTGCCAACACCTTGGCTCTTCCCCCAACAGGCCTAGACTCCCGAGGCTTCCTGTTTGGCCCCTCCCTGGCCCAGGAGCTGGGCCTGGGCTGCGTGCTCATCCGAAAACGTGGAAAGCTTCCAGGCCCCACCGTGTCTGCCTCCTATGCACTCGAATACGGGAAAGTGAGTGGGCTGGGAGTGGCGGGGTTGGGGGGCAGAGAGAGGCAGGGCCAGGCCACTGCTGCCAGTGTCCCTTAGTTCCCAAAAGGAGTCTGGGAGCCCAGGTCCATGGTAGAGCAAAATGGAACGGAGCTGTTGTGGTCACAGTAGACGTGGTAGTGGTCACAGTAGACGTGGGAGCTGAGTTGAGACGCTAAGCCAGGGTCACACAGTAAGGTGGGGTTGGAGCCAGGGCCCTTTTGTCAGCTCCCAGTCTCTGTACATGGAGGCTGTTTTCTGTTGGAGACATGGGGACCACGTGCCTGTTTCCTGTCCACAGGCTGAGCTGGAGATCCAGAGAGACGCCCTGGAGCCAGGGCAGAAGGTGGTCATCGTGGACGATCTGCTGGCCACTGGTGGTGAGGGTCTCCCCCATACAGACAGCTAAGGCTCCAAGATGGCCCAGCCTGGCCCTGGGGTGGGAGAGCACACCTCACCCCCCATGAAGTGAGGTGGGGCCAGGAAAGAGCCTCATTGCCAAGCCAACCACATTCTCCCCCCATGCCATACCCTCCTCAGGAACTATGCGCGCAGCCTGTGAGCTGCTGGGCCAGCTGCAGGCTGAGGTTCTGGAATGCGTGAGCCTGGTGGAGCTGACCTCACTGAAGGGCAGAGAGAAGCTGGCCCCCGTGCCCTTCTTCTCTCTCTTGCAGTACGAGTGACCCAGATGCCCACCCCTCCCCAGCCCAACATCTTCAACTGCAGGAGAGGGAACTTTCAGCCTCTGGTGGCTGAAGTGACCTGTGCTGGCCACCAGGGGCCAGTGGCTGCCCACACAAAAATTTTATCCATTCATTTCTTTGAGTGATTCCAGTGCCCACAGGTCTTGCTGGAAGTGCCAAAAAGTGTTCAAGTCTGGGGCTGATGGCCTGGAGCAGAGCCAAACGAGGCCATAGCAGGTCCAGCTCCAAATACTGCAAATGAGAACACAAGTAAACAGCTTTGCTATATGCTGTCTCCTGTCCTCCTGTTGGATCTCCAGCCTGAGTGGCAGGGATGCCCCAGGACCCTAGTACCAGACCCAGACCTTGCTGAGCCTTGGCCTTCTCACTGTGAGACAGGCTGGTGGCAGCACACAGGCTTGGGCAGGGCTTGTTTGTGGTTCACACCTCCTGCCAGGAGCCTTGACTCCCACTCAGGCCTGCAAGCTGTGAGCCCCATTTTACAGGGGAGTAAACAGGCCCAGGAGGGTGATGAAGAGCTCATAAGCAGGAAGTCACAACTGCAAGGCACGTGCTACCTGAGTTGGTTTCCCATTGCTGCTGTGATAAATTCCTGCAAACTTAGTGGTTCAGGCACAACTTTATTATCTCAGTTCTAGAATCCCAAGTACTAAAACCAGTGTCAGCACACTGGCTCCTTCAGGAGGCTCTGGAAGCATCTCATCTCCAGCTTTTGGGGGCTGCCTGCATCCCTTGGCAGGGTGACTTCTTCAAATCTGATCCTCACCTGCTAGGAAGGACCCTGTGACATTGGGCCCATCTAATGATCCAGGATAGTCTCCCCACCTCAAAATCCTTAACTTAAATCACAAAGCCCCCCTTTGCCACGTGGCTCACAGTAAAGGTTCCATGATTAGGACATGGATGTCGTGTGGCTAACCACCTATGCAACCCTGCACTGGCAGCAAGGTCCCTGCCTGACAGCAGCAAAGACAGAACCACCCACAGAAATCAGTTTAATATGAACACACCGTACATGGGACCCACGGGCAGACCCATGACCCACACCGGCAGGAGACACTCGGGCTGTGCAGTCTGCAGCCCAGCGTCCTGCCTCCGACTCCAGGGGAGTGGGGAAGGGAGGAGCGAGGCGCATCCTGCTTCTATAGGGATAGGACAGGCGGGGGCCAGGCCGGCAAGCTCTGCACCCATCTTGATCCGAGGCTGCCCCAGCGCTCACGGCCCCTCCTCAGCGCGCACCAGGCGGGCCAGCCGGGCTGTGACAACAGCCAGGTCAGCAGCCTTGTCCAGCTTGACGTAGGTGTCGGTGCGGATGCGGTGGAGGCTGAGCCAGTCCGGAAGCAGCTCAGAGAGGAGCACCAGGTGCCTCTCCATCTCCCCTGTGGACAGAGGGGGTGTGAGGCTGGGCCCGGCCCCCACCACAGGGCAGCACACCTGTGACCTCTGCCCAGGCCCCCAGAGCTCTGGGCCTGCTTGCCACCTCATGGTGAGGGCACTATGGCCCCACCAACAGGCCTCCCTCAGGGCCGAGGTGATTCCGAGTCCCAGGCCTGGAGTCCCATCTGTGCCCTCAAGAAGCAAAAGAATGAACCGTCACAGACGGGGAGGCAGGTGGTGACCCTCCAGCCAAGGCCCAACACGAGGACTTGCTGAACACCGTGGAGAAGGGGTCCCAGGCCTGTGAAGCCCCAGGGTGGGTGGTGCCCTGCCGCTGAGGGACCAGGACCCCCGAGTGCTCAGAGTTTGGTGACTGGAGGCCTGGGTGGGAGTGGACCAATCACACAGGGCCTCAGACCACTGAGGAGTCAGGATTCTGTTCTGAGCACAGCGGGGAAGCAGGCCAAGTGGGTGAAGGGAAGCCACAGGGAAGCCCCCTCAGGACGCAGCGGGAGCTGAGGGGCCAGGCAGGGGCCCGGGAGACTGAAGGGGGGCGCAGTGTGGGGCCATGCACCAGTGCACACAGCAGCCACTCGCTGCACATCGGGTGAACGGAGAAAGTCCATGCAGACACCTGGTCAGGAACACGAAGCAGTGGGCCCCAGCCACGCTGCCCACGCCCTCCCACCCCGACCTACACACACCAGGACTCAGGACGGCACAGCAGCTGGCCACCATTCTGGCACAGGCCACCTCCATGGTGAGCGCCGGCTTGCGCTCAGACACGAAGACGCAGCGCAGCACGCGGGCCAGCTCGGGCAGCCGCTGCAGCTGCTGCAGCCGGCGCTCCTGCTCTGGGCGCCGCGTCATCTGTGCCAGCTGCTTCTGCGCCTCCTTCACCCGGATCTGCAGAGGGTGTGGGAGGCGGGTCAGCAGGCAGCAGGTCACCATGCCCCCCCACACACACCAATCAATGTGGACTGACCCGCTCCAGTAGGGCCTGGGACACCCCCTTGAGGGCACTGGGAGAGGGAGTGGGCGGAGTGGCCGGTGGTGTGGCTGGCAGTGCCTGGCTGGGGGACCCGGGGCTGCTGGGCTCGGCAGAGTGCAGGGCCAGCTGACTCAAGGCTTTCTGCATCTGCAGTGGGGAGAAGTCAGAGGGGAGAGGTCATGAGAAGCAACATGCACCCCCCCAGCCAGAGAAGGCCCCTCACTCTGCCTATACTCTCTGCCCAAGAGTCCCCCATGTCTCTCCAGCATGTCAGGCCGTCTGTGCTTGCCAACTTGGGGTCCTGGTGTATAGCCTGCCCTCCCCAGGGGCAGCCCCTATGTAGGGAAGGTGGCAGCAGGACGCGTCCTCCACCTCTCTGGTCCCTACAACCAAGGATGAAGCCAGATGAGATGTCAGGTACCCCTAAGAAGGCCTCCGGCCCCTATATCCACCACGGGGGTCAGGCTGGCTCTGCCCCATCCCAGGACAAGAGAAGCTGAGTCAGAGACCCGCCAGTCTCACCCTGGGCGACATGAGGCTGCGGGCATGGGCCAGCACCTCCTGGGCGGTGGCAAGCTTCTCCATGGTGGGTGGCTGGGGCAGCTCAGCGGGTTCGATGTCAGGCACCTCATCCACGTTGAAGTGTGGGTGCCAGCGTGTAAGCTGGTCCTCAGGCACTGCCATGGGAGGGTTCAGGGAGGCCAGGAAGGCCTGTGGGAGAAGGGGGGGTGGGGTCCCACCAGGTGAGTCTGGGCACATCTGAGAAACGGGCAGGCTGCACGTAAGGGTCGGGCAAGTGCTGTCTGGTTCACGTTCCATCTGGTCAACCTTGACTAAGTCACTTAACCTCTCTGTGCCGCAGGAGCTCAGCCAGGAAAGATAAAGCACCTTGCCTGGCACATACTCAGCACTTACTAAACACCACTGAGAGCCTGTTTGGGGTCTTAGGCTGCAGCTGAGGTCACCAGCTCCTCAGCTCAGGGAGACCCAGCCCAGTTTTGTGCCTACTACAGCCGGGTGTTAACAAGCACAGAGTGGGCCCCTCCCCACTGCATGAGACAGCATGGTGAATGGTTAAGAGAAAAACCTCAGAACTCTGCCACCTCCTGGCTGTCAGCCCACTTAGCTCTGGGTGAGACGAGGATGTGGATGACAGGCACACTTCAAGCTCTGAATGAGGGATTAGTGACAGCACTCAGGCACAGCCTGGCCCAGACACCCAGGAGCACCACCGCATGACAGGGATGACCTAGCTTGGTGGGCCCTCTGGCAGCTGGGCCGCTCACCTTGTGGTGTTCTTTGACTCGCTCCACCAGATTCCGGCTGAAGACCTGCCGGCGCTGCAGGAGACGCGTGGCTGTGAGCTGGGGGACTGCACCTCCAGCCTCTGCAGGGAGAGTCCAGGCCTGAGCCCCTGGACCAGGCCCACCAAGCCCAGCCCCACAACCATGGGTCCCGGACCAGGCCCACCCAGCCACCCAGCCCCACGACCATGAGTCCCGGACCAGGCCCACCCAGCCACCCAGCCCCACGACCATGGGTCCCGGACCAGGCCCCCCCAGCCACCCAGCCCCATGACCATGGGTCCTGGACCAGGCCCACCCAATCACCCAGCCCAGCACCACGACCATGGGTCCCGGACCAGGCCCAGTGCCAAAGCCATACGCCTATCCCAAAAAATGTGTGGTATTACAGATGTAGAAACCGAGGCCCAGCAGCTATGGCGAGGCCCCAGGCCCAGCACACTCACCCTGGTCCAGCAGTGGCTCAATGGTGAGCTGGTAGTCGGACCTCTTCACACCATCCTTGAAAGTGGGGATGTTGCGCTCCTGGCGGAAGTGGTAGGAAGCAGGATACACAGTTTTGATCTGGCCTACGTTCCGCTCCTCAAAGCACCTATGGGAGGGGGATGCTGGGGTCAGGTGCCAGGCCAGGTTGACATCAGACCCCAGGGAAGGCCAAGCCCCAGCCCCCACAGGCCCGCTCACTTGTGCATCAGGTCCTGGACACCCTGCTTGACCTTGGCGAAGGTTGCAGTCTCCGAGCGATTGTGGAGCATGCCCACGATGGTGTCCATGCTGCGGAACATCTCGGCCAGCACCTGGTACTTGTAGGGCAGCACGAGGCCAGGGGGCCCAGGCTGGGCCAGGGCGTGGAAGCGTTGGTAGGCAGGGGCCTTCTCCCCACTGTCAGGGAGGGAGCCAGCCCCATCAGAAGCACCAAGCACACACCTCTCCAGCACCCAACAGCAGACCACTCGGCCAGGGAGACCCCTCAGAGCTCGGTGCTCACACACCTGCTCCGCCATGCCGGCCCCGGGGCTTCCAGGGAAGCTGAACGTCTCCCCAGCCCTAAGAGGCTGCAGTGATACCCAGCCAATGCTCAGTGGCCCCTGGCTGTCAACAGCACTTGAAAGCCGCAGGGCCCACTGAGGCAGGAGTCACTACCCCCTCCCACAGACGGAGACTGAGTGCAGAGCTGGTGAGCAGCAGGCTGGGCCTCGTGCTCTACACCACTGACCACACCAACCATCTCCCTGGAAGCTGCTGCCCCGGGCCCTCTGCCCAGCTCCTGCCCTCCCATGCCTCCCAGGGTGCCTGGTGGCCACCCAGGACTTACCATGGCTTCTCTGGATGTCCCTCAGCCTCTGGCATGCTAGATTCCCCAGCATCCTTCTTCTGGGCACTGGCCCTCAGCACCTGGACCCGTGCCCCCAGCTCCCGTGCCCGCTGCAGGCACAACTTGAGCTCAGCAGTGGTGTCCTTTGAGGGACCGGGAGACACAGAGTACTGTTAGGCCAGCCAGTCATCCCACAGCCACCCCACGCTCTGCCCCTGGTCCAGCCTCTCACCTTGTCCTGCTGGGTTGGCAGGCCAGGCAACTGACCTGCTGAGAGGGGAGCTTTCTTTATCTTCTTGCCCAGAGAAGGGCGGGCTGGGGAGCCAGGGGCAGCTGGAGAACTGGGGCCAGAAACCTGGTTGGAAGAGACCCAAAGGGTGAACACGCGACAAGACCCAGGGGCACCTGGCTCTGCACAGAGGACCTCCAGATTCTCAGTTAACTAGAACGAGCAAGGACTGGGAGCCAGGTTCTCGGCCTCTTTGCTGAAGGCGACCAGTAGGACAGGGTCCAGCTGACCTCGCCTGTTCCTTCTCATAGCCGCTTCAAGGGTGACCTCTCACACAGCCTCATAGATAAGCTGGGATTCACCAGCCAGCTCAGTCAGCCCCTGGCTCAAGTCCTCCGTGGCTTCTCCCCACCTGAGGAGTCAAAGCCCAAGTCCTCACAAACGGTTACAGGGCACTTACAGGGTCCCCCTGATAGGGCCCTGGCCTCCTCTGGACCCATCTCCTCCAGCCACAATTGCCTCCTTGCCAAGCAGGCTAGTCCTCCCCTGGGACCTCAGGTTCCCCTCTGCATCCCACCTCCTGGGCTGTGCCCTCCCGCCAGGAGTCCCACTCCTGCCTGTGCCCCTGCAGCTGCAGCCCAGCAGCGCCTGGCCTGCCTCTCCCTTCCCACCTGTTCTCAATTCCCCCCACCCTCGCTCCCTGGGCCTCAGCTTCCCCAGCCCTTGCCTACACCCTAGCCTCAGTTTCCCTGCGCCCCGCCCCCCTGCCCTGCCTCAGTCTCCCAGTGCCCCGCCCCCCGCGCGGCCTCAGTTTCCCCGCGCTCCGCGCCGCTCACCGCGTCGGCCGGCAGCCGCAGCCTCCTGCGCGCGGGCGGCGCGGCCTCGGGCCCCGGGTCGGCGGGCGGGCGAGCGCGCTTGCGGCGGCTGCTCAGGGCAGGGGCCGGGGCGCCGCGCGCGGACTCGGCGGGGCTCGGCGTACGGCAGGCCGGCTTGGTCCGCGGCAGCGTGGCGCGGGAGCTGGGGCGGCGGTGCGCGAAAAAGTCGGTGACACGGCGCTGCGCCATGGCGGGCGGCGGCGGCGGCGGCAGTGGCGGCAGCAGGCGAAAGGGATGGCGCGCGGTTCCCGCCGATTTTCGCGCCGTGCCCCGGCCCCGCCCCCAACCCCGCCTCGGCCGGCCCAGCAGGCTAGCGCGGGGAGCAGGAAGTGGCCGCGCCGCGCGCATGCGCCGAAGTCGGCGCAGCACTAAGAACCGCGCGCATGCGCCGAGGCGAGCGCTGGTCTGGAGAACCGCGCGCGTGCGCTGAGACGTGCGCAGACCCGGGGGAGCCGCGCCCATGCGCCCAGGTGAGCGCACTCCCGGAGACCGCGCGCACGCGCCGAAGCCAGCGCAGCCCCGGAGACGGCGCGCACGCGGTGCCGAACGAGCCTTCGCGCCGCGGGACTGCAGCCTTCCTCCGCCTGCCGCGGGCGGGAGTGCGGGGTCGACAGCTGCCCCCGCTCGGAGCGCACCGACCCCCCGAAGGGCACGCTCGTCAGAGGGCGAGCTCTGCGGCGTGCAAGTTGCGTCCCTGCCCGGCTGTCACGAAGGAAGAGGAAGAAACAGGCTGTGTGCACGACGCCGGGACTGAAGGAGAGCGCGGGCTCTTGGCACCTGGAGCTCCTGACCCGAGGCGTCGCCGCGCCGGGTGCCCGCCACCAACCCGCCGCACGATGCGCCCCAGGCGGGCGGTGGCCGCCGCGGAGAAGCGCGGTGCGGTCCCAGAAGGGGACGTCCCGGGAACAGTCGGGACGTGGGGAGCATGAATGGTCCCTGTTCAAAAAAAGGAAGATAAAGAACAGAAACGTCCGCTGGGTGATGCCGTTGGCGCTTAAAACCTACAGTGAGAAAGTGGGGTTGGTGGGGACGTTAGTTTCCCATCTGTGTTTAGGGGGTCGGTACCTAGACCCATGTTTTGTAAACAGCTGGTAGCAAATTATTAGTGGGTCAAGAAATCAGTGTCGAGGATTGAGATCAGCATTCTTAAGGCTACATTTCGTTAAAGTTTTGTTTTGGTGTGTGGGCTCTGGGCCACCTGGTAAAATGCATTTCCTAAGTCAAAATAGTAGTTGGGGGTTGGGGGCAGGAATCGACCTTGAAGGAGCATGAGGGAATGTTCTGGGGTAATAGAAATAGTCTATATGGTGACAAGGGTTTGTGTTACACAGGTACATAAATTTACCAAAACCTAAGGGTACATTAACATTTGTGCATTTTACAGTATGAAGATTTACCTCCAATTTAATTATAAAATATTGAACTCTAGTCAATGGCACGCATTCAAAGGTGTTTAGGAGTGACACGTCTGACACTTTGAAATGCATCAAATGAGACAGCCTTGTAACACCATAGTCATAGTTCGGATCACCATACCAGCCAGCCATTTAAAAAAGAAAGATAAAAACAAGTGTAAAATATTAATGATACAGTCTAATGAATAAATATGTGAGTGTTTACTATGAAATTCTTCCCACTTCTCTGTATCTTTGAAATTTTTCAAAATGGAAGGTTTTGAAGCAACGTATTTCTCACTGTGGGTTTTGGACCAGAAAGTTTGAAAGCCTCTAGGACCAGGCAACCTCCAGCGAGACACAGGTAGCCCATAAGCCACCTTTGTGAAAAATAGAAAGAGAGGGCAGCCAGCCATATCAGCGTCCACGGCTGGGTGAGCGTAGCAGGTGGATCTCAGCCCCACTACTGCCTCAGCCAGGGCCCTCGTGCAGGTCTTTTCAGCTATAATAATTCTGTTCTAGTCTAATTAAGTTGGGAAACCTGGCTTTTCTCAAAGGTGACAGAAAGTGATCTAAGGGTCATAGTGGAACTCCAAGTATAAGCATGCTATGCATTAAAGAGGGAAAACTTGTAGATTCTGGAGCTGTAATGGGAACATAAGTTATAGGCACAGCCTCTCCTTAAGAGCAACTTCACTAAGGGGACCCTTGTAAATCTTATGGCTCGTTGTCATTCACAAGTTCAGCAGGGAGCTGTCTCCTCCCCTAGTAACATGGTGGTTCCCCACTCTGTTTTACTTCAGAAAATAAACAGCTGGTCTCAGGCAGAACAGCTGGACATAATCACAAGCAACTGTTCAACATCTAGTTCCATGGCACCCGCTCAGCCCAGTCCCTGCCCTCCACAGTAAGTTGATGGACCGGATGCTGCCAGGAGGCCTCTCTGCAGGGCCCCCAGCATGCTGAGCGGGCTCCAGCAGCACAGACTGCTGCACCAGGGGCCAGAGGCGGGCCCAGCATGTGAAACCACAGAGACCACATCAGGTGGGTTCCCTCCCACCTGGCCACGTGACATGCACACAGCACTGCCAGTGACATCCACCCCAAGGATGGCCCTGGGAGGGAGGTCCGTGAACAGAACTGCCATCATTTTGGCCAGCCCTGGGCACGAGCCTGGAGGCAGAAGCAGGACCCACCAAGCCCTGGGAATGAGCTCTAGGGATGAGCTGAATCCTAGAGGGACAGTTCACAGGAGTCTTGGAGAGTCCAGAACATGAACCTAAGGTGTGTCTGGCCCTGTGTGGGGTGAGGGACCAGGTTTTGGAGTGTTGGGAGTTTGGAAACTTGGGGTACAGCTGACATCCATTTCTCATGACCAGCAAGTAGGAAAGGGGGATGCCTGGCACAGCAGGGGGCCTCAGGACCTGCCTCAGTGTGTGGCCAGTGTCCATCTGGTGGCCCAGTGTCCGACTGTTCAATATTTTTAATGTCATCTGGGGTGACTTTATCCTCGGAGAGTCCTTCTCAGAAGACTGCCTTGCTGACGACAGTGGTAGAGTTCAGGGCCATGTCGGTGCTGTGTGACCCTGCCTCCCGGTCACAGATGACTGGATGAGAGGTGCACAGATGAGCCAATCAGATCTTTTCCTGGGAACAGAGACTCTGGACTTGGAAGTGCTCATCGGCCTCCTCTGGGGGCACAACGCCTTCTACCATATGTGTGGCATGAAGACAGAGCAAATGAGAGACCGTGTGGCCCCAGGGACAGTAGCCAAGCAAAGCAGCTAATTCAGATGGGTTTGAATAGTTTCTGATGTGGTCTCTTGTGAGGCCCAACAGTGCTTCATGATGCCATTGATTTTTATGAAGTAGTCGATTCCTTCCCAAACACTTGCCTCTTTTGTGTAAAGTTCCTCTGAGTGGGTTTTCATTTCTTCCAACCCAAAGAGCCTTGATTAAAGCATGGTCACAAAGGTTGATCCATATGAGGCTTCATTAACAGAAGTGTAGAGTCTAGAATGAGGGAGGTGAAAGCCGTTTTCTGCTCTGTTGGGTCCAGTTTCCACCTGAAGGGTCATGTTGGCTTATAGAAATGCCAAGAGGACATAGCGTGGCTTGAGTGCCTTCGGGGAAGAGAGACCAGACAGCAAGGATCTAGAACCTCGTCTGTTAGCGTTTACCCTGAAGAAACCTGGAGATTGCAATCTGTGCCTTTATTCATCTGATCAACCACATCTACGAGTGCCCACCAGGACCCTGGCTGCTGAGGACCAACTATGCACCTGGTCAAGAACAAGACAGGTGAGATTCTGCTCTCAAGAAGCTCACGCTCTCGGAGAGCGGAGCCAAGACGGTGGCCGAGTCGGAGTACGAGTCTGTGCTGTGTGTGAAGCCGGACGTCAGCACCTACCGGATTCCGCCCTGGGCCTCCAACCATGGTTACAGGGCATCTGACTGGAAATCAGACCGGCCTGATTGGACTGGTCGCCTCCGAATCGCTTCAGAAGGGAAGACTGCCGACATCAAACTCCAGGACAAGGTGTCAGGAGAGCTCTTTGCTCAGGCACCAGTAGAACAATATCCTGGTATTGCTGTGGAGACAGTAACAGATTCCAGCTGCTACTTTGTAATCTGGATCCAGGATGGTACAGGGCATAGTGCTTTCATTGGCATTGGCTTCACAGATCGGGGAGATGCCTTTGACTTTAATGTCTCGTCGCAGGATCACTTCAAGTGGGTGAAGCAGGAATCTGAGAGTTCCAAAGAATCTCAGGAAATGGATACTCGTCCCAAGTTGGATCTGGGCTTCGAGGAAGGACAGATCATCAAGTTGAGTATTGGGAACATTACATCCAAGAAGGGAGGTGCTTCTAAGCCCAGGACTTCAGGGGCTGGGGGCCTAAGCTTACACCCACCCCCACCTGGAGGCAAGGTCACTATACCACCTCTGTCCTCCTCAGTTGCCATCAGCAATCATGTCACACCTCCACCCATTCCAAAATCTAACCATGGAGGTAGTGATGCAGATAACCTTTTAGATTTGGATTCTCCTGCTCCTATCATGACACCAGCACCAGCCCCAATTTCTGCAAGCAATGACTTGCGGGGAGACTTTAGCACTGCATCCAGCAGCTCTGTTCCAAACCAGGCACCACAGCCATCCAACTGGGTCTAGTTCTGAATAGTATTGGCAGGACACTAAAGACAGATTTGAAGAATAAAAATGACCTTGAGGGCACCAATCTGTAAGGGAAGTTAGGAACCCCTTCCCTCTGCAGAACCAAAATTACTGGACAGTCTTTTTTGTAGCTTCCCCATTATATTCAGGCTGGTTTATGTCACTCCCCATGTTGTCACTTGCTGCACAGCCAAGAGAGTATCTGTTATCTCCTGCTCACTACCAAGGCAGGCGAACAGTGGATCTTATCGTGTTTGTGGCTGACTATGCAGGGCTCAGAAGGCCAGTGTCTATTTGAGGGAGAATGACCCCTAATGTCTATGAAACTTTTCTCTGTCTTTTTAATTCTTTAGCTAATTTCAGAATCATCTCATTGACTCTTGTGTGCTTCTTTGTGAAGCCCCATTTAGCAATTTCAGGGGAGACAAAAACCGTGAAACTTCCTTCTTCACTAACCCAAGACTCTAAAAATGGAGAGGCTGACCTCAGTGTTTACAAGTTCAGAATTTTGATAGGGGTAGGTAGGGAGAAAGACCTGTTGCCTGGGTCTCTGCTGTATAGCCTCCTTCGGGCTTATCCTATTCAGTGAACATCCAGTGTTGGGTGCAGCTCCATCACCCTCTTGTGTGTTTACATGTCTCTTCCTGTGCTAAGAGGGTTGTATTGGTGGCACCTGCACTATTCTCTTATTGAATAGCGCAATATCTTGACCAGTGGGATGTCTCTGGGATGAAGGAGGTTCAAGAGGCTGTGCTGTCCAAGTTATATTCTATAGAAGTGTTCAATTTCTTGCAGCTCCATCTAGTTGCTGCATTTGAAGCATGGCATTAATTTGTGTTTGCCCCATTATTTGGCCTAAAGTTGAAGAGTTTAGAATTTTTAACCTGATCTGCAGAGCAGAGAGGTTGAAAGCACTTAACTCTTGTTCAGTACCCAATTTGCCTTTCTGCTTGGGTATCTGGCCCCTTTCCATAAACATTTCTTTTTTAAACCATCTAGCTCTTCAGTAGAAAGTTGCTATTACATATATTGTCATTTGTGAAGGGAACTGGAGAGTCACAGCTTTATTTGTGTAGGTTTTGCCCAAAAAGCAAGTTGCTCTTTCACCACTCTCCTTTCCCTCTGTCCCGTCATTCCTTTTACAATGCTGTGTAGAGAGTGGCCCTTCTCAGATGAATGGGTACTATCTATTTTGTTTGTTAGTGGGCAATTTTGAGGATGGAATGGGAAGATAGAACATCTTCCCTTAGCACCTATTTGGATGTGTACACTCTGGCTGAAGGGAGTCCTTATATTTAGTTTCAAAATATATTCTGTCTCCTGGATTTTCTTCTTAACTCTTTCTAACTTTGGGTCTTTTTTTTTCATTGTCTCCCCTTCCAGGCAGCTCTATTTTTGCAGAGCCATGGCAGGACATTTTAAAATTCCAATAGAAAACACTAAAAGGAAAGTATGTGTAATCATTGGTGACTAACTACTGGGAACTTATTTTCTCAGTCTTCCTCCGTGTTGTGTTCTTTGTATTCTCAAGATGACAATATATTATGTATTTGAATTGCTGAAAAATTGAAAATGTTTAAGATACATGTATATAAAGCATATGCTGTATTGGTGCAATAATGGTAATTAAAAATATATATATAAAAAAAAGCTGACACTCTCATGGCAAAAAAACACATTAGTAGATAAATAGTAATTTCGGATAAGAAAATAAAATCCTTGTAAAGCCCTTATAAAGCCATGTGATTGAGTGACTAGGGGACTACTTTATTTTATTATTATTATTATTTTTTAAAGATGACCAGTAAGGGGATCTTAACCCTTGACTCGATGTTGTCAGCACCACGCTCTCCCAAGTGAGTGAACCGGCCATCACTACATAGGGATACAAACCCATGGCCTTGGTGTTATCAGCACCACACTCTCCCAAGTGAGCCACGGGCCAGCCCTTAGGGGACTACTTTAGATCTAAGGAGTCAGGGAGGACTCTCAGAGGGTGTGACACATGAGCTGAGCCTGGAATGGCAAAAAGGAGCTGCCCCAGGATGACCCAAGGGAGGAGAATCTCACGTCCAAAGGCCCTGCAGCAGAAACAGATGGCCCATGCTGAGGGGGCGGGGAGGCCAGTGGGCCATTGAAAAGCCACAGAAAGGAGTCTGGTTTTATCCCACAGTGCCTGACACGTAGTAGCAAATAGTGAATCAGTGAATGAAAGGTTGGGGATATACCCTGATTTAACTAATGTGTGGCACATAGTAGGCATCCAAATATCTGCTGAATATCTATGGCCCCAAGGAGGGTGTATTAGTTATCTGTGCTGTGTAACAAACTGCCCCGAAATTTAGCAGCTTAAAACAGCAATAATCATTTATCATTTATCACGGTTTCTGTGCGTCAGGAATTCAGAAGAGGCTTGGCTGGGCAGTTCTGGTTTAGGGTGTCATGTCATTGTAGTCAAATGGGGGTCTCTCCACATGGTTTCTCTGGCATGGCATCCTCAAGGTGGCTCAGGGCTCCCCAGAGGAAGGTGCAGGTAGGGCCACATGATCTTTCATGAGGGAGCCTTGGAAGTCCTGCCTCTCCACCTCTGCCCATCCTATGGGCTGAAGGAGCAAAGGTCCACCCAGGCTCCAGGGGAGGAACCTAGGCCCTGCCTTTTGATGGAACAAGGTCACGGTCGCTTTGCAAAAAGAGCATGTGGGACAGGAAGATCCTGTCCCAAGCATGTCTGCTACATGCATAAATGTGTTCAAATGCATGGACGTGTGCAGTCAAGCAGGTCTCAAGAGCCATCCAGAGGTGAGGTAGTGAACTCCCAGGGGCGAAGCTCCACCAGGAGAAGGGATACAGCACTGAATGTTAATGGCCAAAGTGTGTGCACTGACTGGCCATGGGAACAGTCCTGAGAACCTTATACGTGGTGACGTGTCCGATTCACAGCCACCGTGGACGTAGATGCTATGTGTATTCCCATTCCACAGATGAGGAAATTTGAGGCCAGAGAGGTTGAGCCAAACCACTTGCTTCCAGCCACACAGCCTGCAAATAGCAGGCTGCGATCAAACTGAAGCCTCACTGGCCAGTGCCCAGCCGCCTGCCTAGGCAGTCCCATCGTGGGTCTGAGAACCCAAGTCTGCCCCCTGCCCCAACCAGCTCCCTGAAAGGCCCATTTGGCTTCATCTCTTCCAGCAGGGCCTGTTCCGTGTCTGGCTGCAGGTGGCGCTCAGCAGGTGTTGGTTGAACTGAGCTACTGACCAGAGGCTGCCCCAGGCCCTGCAGTGGCCTGCAGTTGGCTTTCCCTCAGCCCCATATCCAGTCTTGCATCCATGCGCCAGGCATGCCTTCACCCACCTCAGGGATCTGACGCTTCTCACTCGCTCCATCGCTGCTGCTGGCTTCAGCCAGCATCCTCTCCCTGTGGCCACCTTGCCCTTCAAGTGCAGATCAGCACCCACCTGTAGCTTCCAAACTCCTCCGAGAAAGAGCCAGATTCTCTGCAGTGCCCATGGGTCCCACCACACCCTGCTGCTTCCCAGCCCCATGCTGGCTCCCGCCTCCTTGCTGTTCCTCCAACTTGCTCCAGCCCCAGGACTTTTGCACGTGCTGTTCCTCTGGCTGGAACGTCCTCCCAGGTGCCCATATGGCTCGTGCCCCCCAGTCTGACCCTGTCTCCCTCACCTTTGAGGTTTCCTCTGCCCTCTGTCCTGCCCTCTCTTCTCTCCATGCTCCGGGTGACACCCTCTGTGTTTTTTTTTTTTGTTTGTTTGTTTTGGTTTTTTTTGTTGTTTGTTTGTTTTTAAAAGATGACCGGTAAGGGGATCTTAACCCTTGACTTGGTGTTGTGAGCACCACGCTCAGCCAGTGAGCGAACCGGCCATCCGTATATGGGATCCGAACCCAGGGCCTTGGTGTTCTCAGCACCACACTCTCCCGAGTGAGCCACGGGCCGGCCCCAACACCCTCTGTGTTTTCATTAGCATCCCACATGCCAGAAGTTTTCCTTCTTTATTCACTTAGCGTCTGACCGCTCTAGAACATTAGGCTCCAAGAGGGTGGGTAGGTAAAAACTGGGAGTTTTAGCTCCAGATTCCCCAGACCCTTTATCTTCCTGGGCTTAATCCTTATGTAGAGAATCGAAAGTTTTAGAGAATTAACTTGTTTAGGGCATTTGCTGGCGTTTTATTATTGTGAAATATATACATGCACGCATAGTGCACAGTCATCATTTGGTGACCCCAGAAGTAGATCCTGAGTCAAGGATTTGGGGGAAATCACTTACTTGGTATACAGTCCCAGGAAGTAGGGCTCAGGGAAGTGAGATGGGGACTGGGCCGCTAAGAGGTGTGTGTGCACAGGGAGCAGCCGCAGAGGGTGCCCTGGAGTATCTCTCCACCAAGGCCACCCCTCCTGGGTGGAGGGCTGCTCGCAGAGGCAGAATCAGCCTCTCACGCCCACCACGTCTGTCTGGACTCCTCCCCCTTTAGGCCCACAAACCCAGGAAGCCATGGCATGGACGAGAACTGCTTGCGAGTGACCTCCAGACGAGGTGGGGGGTGGGGGGCCACCAAGCGTGTCTGCTACACGCACCAACCCACGTGTTCAGATACACAAACGTGTGCGGTCGAGCCGGTCTCAGAGGGCCCATGAGGTCAAAATTGTTTTCAAAAATTTATCAAGGGGAATGTCTTCAATTATCTGGAGAGGATGTTAAAGTGCTTCTCTCTCCTCCAGCCGCACCTCTGCGCGAGGCCGGGTTTCCTCACACTCTTCGACCTGAGCGACCATCACAGGAGACTGCACAGGGGTGGCTGGGAGAGCCCGGCTGCCACCTATGGAGCCACACCCTGAAGACGCTTGCACAAAGTGAAAGGGTACCACTCTTCTCACTGCTTTTTGTTGTCTTGGGAATAAAGTTAATTTAAAAGAGTTATGAGTTTATTATTGCTATTTTTAAATGTAATACATAAATTTTTTTTAAAGTGTCAGCTTTTGAAGTGTGGCCGGATAGATCAGATGGTTAGAGCACAGTGTTATAACACCGTGGTCCAGAACTAATCCCGTTCTGGCAAGCTGCTAAAAAAAAATAATAAAGTGTCAGTTTTAATTTCTTTTTCTTTCTTTCTTTTTTTTTTTAAAGATGACCGGTAAGGGGATCTCAACACTTGGCTTGGTGTTGTCAACACCACGCTCAGCTAGTGAGCCAACCGGCCATCCCTATATAGGATCCGAACCCGTGGCCTTGGTGTTATCAGCACCGCACTCTCCCGAGTGAGCCACGGGCCGGCCCCAGTTTTAATTTCTAATATGGTAAATATCAATAGATATGACCCACATCAACAAAAGACCTTAGGGGTCCTCTGTAACTTTCAGGAATGTGAAGGAATCCTGAGACCAAAACATTTGAGAACCACTGGTGTCACAGAACAAGAACCAGAGCTGGAGAAAGGGGATGTGCCCCCATTGCATCCCCAGGTGGCCCCATCCTGCCGAAAGTGAAAGCCCACAGTCACAAACACACACACTTTTCTTTTTAGTTATTTCCCATGTTCCACTCATGTTGCATCCACAAACAACAGAGTTTGGTTCTGCCTGTTTTCAAACTTGGCATTGAGGATAATCCCATATATTTTTCTGCAGGGCTGGCTTCTCTTTTAGGTGTGTGAGGTTCATCTGCATTGTGTTTGTGGCTCTGTTTGTTGATTTTCCTTGCAGAATAATGTTCCTCGGGGCACCCATAGCCCAGTACACTTATCCAGTCGCCCATGATGGACTTCTGGGTAGTTCTTGCCTTGGAGATATACTAGGCAACCCAATATGAAGGCTCTTGTGCATGTTTCCAGGTGCACTTCTTACCATGGTGTGATGACTTTTAAAAAGACCATCACCTTCATCATCACTATCATCATCAACACCATCATCGTCACCATCATCATCATCACCATCACCATCACCATCACCATCAACAACATCACCATCACCACCATATGATTATTATTTCTTTGTGTGTTTATTGGGATGGTTTCCCATGATCTTGATTCAGTGCTTTTAGTGCTGCTTCTTCCTGAAGGAACATCCCTCTATCGGCCTTGCTTTTCCTCTCATAGGCTGGCGGAGGACAGTGGAGCAGCCAACACACAAAACTACCATTTGTGCACATGGTGATTTTATAGCATCCTGGGCACTTCAGGTCCATGAAGTAAGAATTGGGGCTCTGCACCGGGTATTTTTTGTTGTGTTTCATCTTCTCTTCTGGAGAGGGATGGAGGAAATCCTCTGTGAGAGGCATGTTCTTGCGGGGAGGTCTTCACCGCTAGTAAAAGCCATCATCATTATTTTAACCACACTCAGAGATTATAAGAGTTGCCTTAGGTTCTGTGTTTGGACCATAGCCTGTTCTGACCTTCTCTAACTTCCTAGAACCTATCCCAGTCCCCGGGTCCTGCTCCCTGCCAATCCACCACCTCAGTGCATGCACAGTGTGCAAGGCTTGCAGTAGCTCCTCATTTGCTCAATCCAAGTTCCATTTGCATGTAACAATAACAACAAGCCAGGGGTGTGCAGTGCTGTACAGTTTTCAAAAGCAATTTCACAACACATCATAGCTAGCTTCTGTCAGACTTGCTGTGTGTGAAGCTCTGCTCTCCATGGTTAGAATGCCTTATCTGTGTCACCCTCAAAGTGAGCCTACAAGTAGGACCCACTTGTGGGTGAGGAAGCCCAGTCTTGAAGGGCACAGAGCTGGTGAGACAGGGAGCCAGATCTATACATCGCACCTCCACCACTCAGTCAGCTACTCTTTTCTCCACAAGGGTCCAGACAGGAACCAGCAAGTAATGTTGGAATTCAGGCTCATAGGATGCCCTGGGCCCTGCAGCGAGCCTGTCAGTAACCTAAAGCCACCAGGGAGCTTTCCATGGACTTGGCTCATAACACAAAGTCTGTGGCCAAGTCTGGAGGCAGCTTTCACCTTCAGTGAAGGTATTTGGGTCTCAGCCAGGATTGATCTGCACTTGGCTCTCTGTCAACCAGACAACCTTGAATCCATTACGAATGAGACAAAGAGGAGGTGGAAAAGCTGTTGCAACTGCCCATGGGTTAAATGACCCAGGCAGTCTCCTCTCCTCCCCAAGTCTTGGTTTTCTTATCTATACCAGGGAGATCTCATGGAACCTTCTCCCAGCAAAGTTGTTGTCAGAGTCCCAGGAAAAAGAACCACACCTCTCATGTTTATCTCAGTGATAACAAACATCCTCACCATTACACTTGGTTTTAGAGAGTGTCAGGGTGGGGAGAGGGTTAACATTGTCTTGATCCTTATATAAACATCTAGCATAGCTCAATCTAATAGAGACATGGTGTGAGTCACTGCTGTGATTTTCAATTTTCTAGTAGCTACATTAAAAAAAGTAAAAAGAGGGCTGGCCCATGGCTCATTCAGAAGTGTGTGGTGCTGACAACACCAAGGCCACGGGTTCAGGTCCCATATAGGGATGGCCAGTTAGCTCACTGGGTGAGCATGGTGCTGACAACACCAAGTCAAGGAAGGGTTAAGATCTCACCAGTCATCTTTTTTAAAAATAAAAAATAAAAAAAGCGAAAAGAATCAGATGATGGTAATTTTAATAATGTTTTTAATTTTACCCATTATGTCCAAAATGTTGTCCGTCAACACATAATCAGTATAAAATATATTAATAAGATTTTACATTATTTTTCTCATCATCATCACCATCACCATCACCATCACCATCACCATCACCACCATCACCACCATCACCATCATCACCATCACCATCACCATCATCATCATTACCATCATCATCAGCATCATCACCATCAGCATCACCACCATCACCATCATCACCATCACCATCATCAGCAGCATCATCACCATCATCACCACCATCATCACCATCACCATCATCATCATCACCATCAGCATCAGCATCATCACCATCAGCATCACCACCATCACCATCACCATCAGCATCAGCATCATCACCATCATCACCACCATCATCACCATCACCACCATCACCATCACCATCACCATCACCATCATCACCATCACCACCATCACCATCACCATCATCACCATCACCATCATCACCACCATCACCACCATCACCATCATCACCACCATCATCACCATCACCACCATCACCATCACCATCATCACCATCACCATCACCATCATCATCACCACCATCACCATCATCACCATCACCATCATCACCATCATCACCACCATCATCACCATCACCACCATCACCACCATCACCATCATCATCATCACCATCACCACCACCATCACCATCACCACCATCACCATCACCACCATCATCATCATCACCATCACCACCATCACCATCATCACCATCACCACCACCACCATCACCATCACCATCACCATCATCGCCATCATCATCACCATCACCATCATCACCATCACCATCACCACCATCACCACCATCACCATCATCATCATCATCACCACCACCATCACCATCATCACCACCACCATCACCATCACCATCACCACCATCACCATCATCACCATCACCATCATCATCATCATCATCACCATCACCATCATCATCACCATCACCACCATCACCATCATCACCATCACCATCACCATCAGCATCATCACCACCACCATCACCATCACCATCACCACCATCATCACCATCACCATCATCACCATCACCATCATCACCATCATCATCACCATCACCACCATCACCATCATCACCATCATCACCATCATCACCATCATCACCACCATCACCATCATCACCACCATCACCATCATCATCACCACCATCACCATCATCACCATCACCACCACCATTGCCACCATCATCACCACCATCACCATCATCATCACCATCATCACTATCACTATCACCATCACCATCATCATAATCATTAAGTACTAATCACATATACTAAATGTACTAAATCTTTGAAATCTCCCGTGTATATACACAGCAATCTCAATTCAAAGGATGCTACATTTTCATGGAAACACTTGATCCTTAATTTAGATTTTAAAACATTGGAAAAAGTGGATTCACATAACAGCAAGGTCAAGAGTTCAGATCCCCATAACAGCCATCCGGCAAAAAAAAAAAAAAAAGTGAATTCACGTATCCAAGTTGTTGTACGCATACTAATCAGTTTTTCAATAACTGAATAGAGTGTTTAAAATTAATTAAAAGTATGCAAACGTGGAAGTCTGATTCCCAGTTGCATCGCCCCATTTGGGGTGCTGATGGACCCAGGGACAGAGCTTGTCCAAGCGAACAAGCCCATGGGGAACCACGAGCTGTCAGAGATCACAGGTCTGGACAACAGAGCAGGGAGCTGTCTAGGGAGCAGGGTGGCAGAGGGGGTCTTTTCCAACTGGGGGCGCCCGTGACATGGTGGCTAGGGAGGCAGAAAAGACGGTGTTAGGGCCCTGGAGCTGCGGGAAGGTGCGCTTGGAAACCGAGAGAAGACCCCCGACCCTCCAGCCCCCAGCCCATGCCCTCCCCAGCGTGTGAGACCAGGCCAACAGCGTGCCTGATGCTGTCAATCACGGGGGGGGGGGGCTCGTGGAGGTGGCGCTGCTGGGCAGGTGGCCTGGGCTGACTCCCAGCGGCACTGTGGCACTGTACGTTCGGTAGGTGTCAGCCCAAGTGTGGGACATGCGGGGTTCACACCCCAGGGGCAGCCCAGGCCACTCGTGGAGCTGGGAAGTTTCCACGGGCCTGAGCTCCGGCTGCCCGCAAAGCAGATAGGATCAGCCCTGGGCCATCTGGGGTCCCCACGCGCACGCAACCTGAGTGACCTCAGCGGAGGGTCCCAGCCCGGCCCCGCAGTCACGGGGCTTTACAGTCGTGCCTGCCTGGCGCCGCGCTGGTCAGTCCCAGGGCTCTCGGCGCAGGTCCCTGCTTTGGGGACCATGGTCCCCCGGAAGGAATGATCTAAGGCACCCGCAGGCGTGTCGGCGCTGGTTGCCCCAGGTTACCCACAGTTAACAGAAGCAGCCCCCCCTTGGCAACACATCCAGCTTGTGGGAGGATGCCTAGAACTGTAGGAATAACCTGAGAAATAACGTCCGGTAGTGCCCTCCGATTACTCCCTTAAACTGTGGTGCTTATTCCAGGAGAAAGGCCCAACTGCCAGGAGCCCTTGTGGAACAAAGCAGACCAAACAGAGGGGTTCCCTCCCCTCACCCTAGGCGACTATGATGGGGCCCGTGGGCATCACTTGAGAGCCCTGCAGACGTTCCCTCATTTAATGACTTCCAAGGCCCTGCCATAAACGAGGGGTGAGCTGACTTCCCCAAAAGTTCAAGGTGGATTAGATGTGGTCCGGTGTTGGAGGATGTCATAGCCTGGTAGAATCGAAGCTTAGCTTCCTGCTTAAGAGCTCAGGCTCTGGAAGGAGACCACCATTAGTCAGCAGTGTCCACTGAGCACCTGCTGTGTGCTGGGCACTGTGCCGGGAGCCCAGAGAATGGAGGTAAGCTTCCAGTGGGCTGACATACCTTAAACAGGCTGCACGATAAACTCCCCTGGGATAACACTTTGCCTAGTCAAGTGTGCCTGGCAGGGACCTGAAGATGCAGAGGAGTCAGCCATCAGAGCCTAAGACGGCAGTGGTCTTGGCAGGAGTTGCACCTGGGAAGGCCCCGGGCCAAGGCTGGGGCAGGGGTGCTGGGATCTCAGGCAGTGAGGTGATGCACATAGTACAAGGTCTTTTTGGCCTCAGGAAGCATTTTGGAATCTTCCTCAGTGCAATGCAAGGCTTACACCCAGGAAACAGAAGACCAGATTTCATATTTTAATATATTGCTGTGGCTGGGAGGGAACACTGCGTGGAGCTGGGAGCACTTGCCCGGACAGAAGCCCACAGCATTTGGATTAGAGGGGGGAGGACTCAGATGAGGTCAAATGCTGGCTTGTGCAAGGGACCAGTGTATGTGGCATGGGCCCCAGGAACTGACCTCCTTTGGGAGACTCACAACACTTACCCATGGGGGCGTCAGGGTGCTCTCGGGGCAAACCTGCAGTGTGCCTGCCTCCCGGGCTGCACTCAGCAGCAGGAACTGACCAATGGTTAAGAACGGAGACAGGGTCTCCTGTGTCTCAGTGCCTGACAGGGACAGCCGTACCGAGGGTTTGGGGAATTGCAAGGAGGGAGCGTGAACTTGCAGAGCAGAGACGGATGGGAATCTGAGCAGGCTGTGAAGCCTCAGCTGGGCATGTGTCCTTAGGGATGGGGCAAGGGGCGTTTGTGAGAGGTGGGATTCCAAGATGGCCCCACAGTTCCTGCATAACTGCTTGGCCAGGGTGGAAATGGTGGCCAGACCATGAAGGACTCGGAATGCCATGAAGGGGTTTGGACTTCTTCCTAAAGCTGGTGGGGGAGAGGTAGCTGGTCAGGTCCGTATTGGCAGCAGGCCCTGGGCTGGCCGGGCACAGCCGGGAAGTGACCAGCCTAGAGCCTTGAGTGGCTCCCCTGCTGCTGCTTTTTATTTTATTTTTTCCGCATTACTACAATAGTTAATTTTATTTTTATTTTTTTTCCAGCTGGCCAGTTTGGATATCCAAACCCTCCCACATTCACTACACTCTACACGGCCACATTTGGGAGACTCTGTGTTCTCCCAAAATCCACCTGTGGCAGCTCTGTGACAGCTAATTCTAAGATTGTGGTGGTCACTGTGGGAGTCTGTCAGCAAGAGGGGGAGAGTCATCTCAATCTGGTGCAGAGAAATGTTAATGTCTTCAAATTCATTATTCCTCAGATCATCTAGTACAGTCCTGATTGCATCATAATTGTGGTTTCCAACCCAGTGGACATCCTTACACTTGTTACCTGGAAACTAAGTGCATTACCCAAGCACCGAGGGATCAGAAATGGGTGGAATCTGGGTTCTGGTGGGTTGCGCTGTCGTATGGCTGAGAAGCTTGGCGTTCATGCCCGCTCTGCTCCTTCTGGTGCCACTTCATGTCAGCCCTACCTGTGGTTAGAAGGTAGGGACCTCAGGACCAGGAAAAGGGAAGGTTCCAGGACCCCTGGGGCTTCCTGCCTAGACCTGTGAGAGGCACAGCCAGCAGGTGGGTGGCAGGAACGCAGAGCCTTTAGCTCAGTCTGAGCCCCTGGAGTCTGAGGAAAGAACAACCCCTCTCATCTTCCTTCCCCAGGCCAACCCCAACCTGGAGAGGGGTTGGGAGACTTTCCCTGGGACTTGTGCCCCTGGGCCAGTACCGCTCATGTAAAGGGCAATTCAAATAGTGAGCCATCCTACATACCGGGAAGCCTGGGTTGTCTTCTTGAATAGGACCAGGAAATTTCCCAGGTAAACCTCCCTATGGACTTCTACATTTTCATAGCCGCGACACTGAGGTTTATTGGTGGTAGACATTCTGCTGGTGGACAGGTGCTCTCTGGCCCAGTGTGTCCCTGATAACTAACTCTGCTATGATTAAAGACCAGCTTGGTGATGAAGGCCAGAGAATCAGGCCACGAGGTTCAAAGGAACCAGAGGGAGGCTCCAAGTGAGTGTGAGGATGTGACTGCTCCATGTGGCCAGCGTGTGGGGAGCCCCCTGTGGGTGTGGGAGATGCTGACCCTATCCAGGTGCCTCAGGTGTGGGGTCTGTCCTTTTCTCAGGTTACCTGCCACTGGAACTGCCTCTGAAATAACACACATTTTCTTGGTGGGGGACCCTCTTAACCTGGAATGCCCAGAAAGCAGAGCCCAAGGCAAAGGCTTCCATGCTAGGGTTTTGCTGGGGTGGGCAAGGCAGGAAGTGGCATGAGGCATGAGGAGCGAGGGGTGAGGGACAGGGAAGGACGGCCAGGAGCCCATGGAAGATGCGTCCCTGAGCTGGCGTCTCCACATGCAGCTGACTCAGTTGCACACAAGGGTCCTCCAAGAAGCAGGGCAGACTGCACCTCAGTACCATCCAGGGGAGAAAGGGGAATTTACCCACTGGCCCTGGTCGATCAAAGGTCAGCGACGCTCCCTTTCTGAATTGTGCACATGTGAGCGTTGGGTGGCCCCAGGGCATCCTGTGCCCCCATAACACAGAAGCTCTGGGCAGAAGGTGAGGGCAGGAGGTGGAGAGAGGAGGGGTACAGTCTGGGCCGGGCCTGTGTGACATTGTCATCTGTTGACACACTGAAGTGGTGCTCAGTGGCTGCGGTCAGTGGCCAGAGCTCTGCAGGAGAATCTGATAAAGGGACTGACCTCTACCTGCTCTGCAGGCACTGAGTGGCCTTTCCATGTGAGGGCACTGTGCTGGTCCTGGGGGTGCACAGTCACTTGAGACAGAGCCCTTGGGAGTCCCCTGGCTCGTGGCCATGATGGTTACACCCCAGGAAGTTGGAGCTATCCCAGAGGGATGCTTGAGCTTCCTCAGAGGGATGCCTGTGCTGCCTCAGGTGGCCAGAGTGGAATGTCAGGAAGGGCTCTCAGTGGAGGGGACTCTGGAGGTGTTCAAGAATCATAATGAGGAGGTTGCCAGCTGAAGGGATGGCATTCCAAGTGGAGTTATGGCTGAGGGTGACACACTTGGGGAGTCTCAGCAGCCCTGTTTTACTGGTGCGGGTGCATGGTGGTTGAGTGAGGTGGTGCATGTGGCTGCCGTGCTGAGCCCTGTGGGTGATGGGACCATTGAAGACCATGACGAGAGGAGTCCTGCCAGGCTCCCAGTCCCTGCTCCCTCAGGCCTGAATGCTCAGCACCTTCTGTCTCCCTTCTCATCCACAGCCCCTAGGGCATGAGAGGATGACGTTCCACGTGGGGCCCTGCTGCTCACTGTTTGAGTGTGGCTGGCAAGAGGGCACTTTCTGCCCTTGCCTGAGCGGCCCATGCTTCCATCAGGGGCCAGGAGTCAACAGTGCACTCTTGGTGCTGAAGAAAACCAGCAACCCTACAGGGCTGGGACAGGCAATGGTAGAAACCTGAAAAGTGCTCAGGCACTTTTTTTCAGGTGGCAGGCAGCAGCTTCATCACTTAAAACCTCCATCCTGGGAGATTCCTGAAAACAAGGAAGGGCAGGCGTGCCCGTCGCTGGCTCCACCCTTGAGCTGGCCCAGCCATACAAACCCAGAAGCAGTCTGCAGGAAGAGGGCGAGGTGGCAGGGCAGCCAAGTTTGCACATGTGCCCATCACCCCCTTCAAGCTCTGATGAGGTTCCAGGGGAGCTGGCCGATAAGGGTGGCCCCAGATAGAGGGTGGATGGGTCAGCGGGCGGGAGGAGGCAGCGAGGTCTTAGCCAGGGCTGGGGCTTGGCTGGGGCTTGGCTGGTTCCTTTTCCCCACCTGGGAGGATGTGCCCCACCATCACTGCCGCCTGGGTAGTCAGCCCTGCTGCTCCCCGCGGGTCGGGCTGAAGTGGCCACTGCGCTCTGCAGAGCTGCTGCTGTGGGACAGGGCTGTGGAGGGCTGGGCAGGGCTTGTGGTCTTCACCCTCTATCTCAGTCTGTTTCTGTTGCTTTTAACAGAAATACCTGAAACTGGGTAGTTTATAAAGAAACAATATTTATCACTTACAGTTTCAGAGGTTGGGAGGTCCAAAGTCCAGGGAACACATCTGGTGAGAGCTGTATTGGTGATGACAGTGACACAAGATGTCACATGGCAGAATGGTGGAGCAGAGAGAGAGCTTCTTACATTCTCCTTTTAAAACTCTCAGAACCACGCCCACGACCACCATTAAACCATCAATGGATTAATCCATTCACTAGGGCATGGTCCTCACAATCCAATCACCTCTTCGAGGCCACACCTGTCAAGTACCATGATCAGATTTCCTACCCTCTTAAATTGCCACAGTGGTGACCAAGCCTCCAACACATTAAACTTTGGGAGGACACAATTCAATCCATAATACGCTCTGCATCTATGTCTCGTCTCTGGAGCCCCTCACACTGTCCCCATTCCACTGGACTGTCAGCTGCAGGGGGCACTGGGTGTTGTCTCATTCATCGTGGCTCCCGGCAGTGCCCGCTGCTCAGGCCTGGGCCATTGTCCCCAAGCTGGGTTTTGGCCATGTCGCTCCCATCATTGCGTCCCCTTGGACTCCAGTTTTATAGCCACAGTGGGTATGGCAAAGACACTGATAAACGTCTAAAAGTTGTGCTCACTTGGAAAATGCTGAGGACGCATCGGGCAGCCTTACCCCCAGCTCTCTCACCGCAGGTGTGGGTTTAAGTGCCCCCTCTACTCCTGGTAGCAGTTTGTCAGAGGGCTCCTGGCCACAGGCCTGTTGGCATGTTTCCACATGGCAGGGTCTTAGCTGCTAACCTTTGACCTCTCAGCCAGCCACTTCAGACATGACTTCGAGCTATGGATGCTGAGCTGGGGCCACTGTGACTCTCTGGTCCAGTCACATCCTCATGGACAGAGTCAGGGCTGGGCCTTTGGGCAGGGAGGAAGCAGGGGTCAGTGGGCCGATTCCAGGTGGGCAGGAGTGTGGGAGGTGATAGTTACAGCCAGTGTGGGTGGCCATTTTGTCTGTCATTGCATGATGCATCTGGCTTGATGTCTGCCTCTGCCAAGCACCTTAAATCTGCATGTCCCCAAAAGACGGGCGAGCACATGTGCTTTCCAGGTGTGTTCCCAAATGAGCATCTCACCTGATCCTGTGGCTCTGAGGATGGGTGGGACCCGGCTTTATAGACCAGCAGATGGTTGAGGCCCCCATGGTTTGTCCCAGGCCTCAGACAGTGAGAGGCACAGCTAGGGCAGGCCCAAGACATGGGTTGTCACAACAGGTAACAGGTGCTGTCCAGCCTCAGTGGTTCCCTGAGGACTGGGCCTGGTTCCAGTCGTGGGACAGGGAATGACAGTGTTGAGTGCAGGCTTTCCCCTCAGCCTGGCCTTCTGGGGCCCTCGGCTGCTTACCTGGGACTGAGAAAGGAAGGGGGTGGTGGTGTGTAGTGGATTGAATTATGTTCCCCCAAAACTCGTTGAAGCTTGAATTGTGTCCCCCAAGTTTTATGTATTAGAAACTTGGCCCCTGCTGTGACTATTAAGAGTGTGGGAAATCCTATTATGGTAAATGAAAGGTGGAGCCTTGAAGAGGTGATTGGATTGTAGGACTGTGCAGTAGTGAATGGATTAATAATGGTGATCAGGGGCATAACACCAGCCATCCCTATATAGGATCCGAACCTGTGGTGGGAGCACTGCTGCGCTCCCAGGGCTGCACTCTCCTGAGTGCGCCACAGGGTCGGCCCTGAAGGTTTTAAAAGAAGAGGAGAGTCTGTCTTTCTCTCTCTCTGCTCTCTCTGCTTCCACCATCTTGCAATGTGAGACCCCTGGGTCACTGTTGCCACCACTAGATGGACTTTGGACTTCCCAGCTTCAGAAACTGTAAGCAGTAAATGTCGTTTTTCTTTATAAATTACCCAGTTCTAAATATTCTGTCTTAGCAACACAAAACGAACTAATACGTGAGGGGAGAGAGTCTTTCCACTGCCTGAGAGGAAAGGGCTTTTCGCTTGAACAGAGTCTCTGGTAGAGGCGCCAGCTCTGTGCCCCAGGTGGGACAGCCCCTGGCAGGAGCAGGGCATGTACCGCTTGCTCATCGCGGATCGGTTCCTGATCTCTGTTTCCAGGAAAGGGGCTTGGGAAACTCAATGGGAATGTACTCAGGGAATTAAAATAACAACTGCCCAAAACTCACAAAGTCTCTGGCCAGGAGTCAGGAAAACGATGGGCTGGAGAAATGGAGATGGTGGTTGCCTCTGGGGAGGGGTCCTGGGGTGGAAGGAAAACTTAAAGCAGACTGCCTGAAAGTTGTTTTAACCATGTACGTATTTCTTAAAATTGTTTATTGGGGTAAAAATACATAATATAAATTTACCATTTTAACCACTCCGAGTGTACAGTTTGAAGGCATTAACTACATTCACAATGTTGTGTAACCACCACTGCTATTTCCAGAATTTTGTCATCACCCCCAAACCGAACCTCTGTCCCTATTAAACAATAACTCCCCACTGCCTCCTCCCCAAGCCCCTGGTAACCGCTATTCTACTTTCTGTCTCTGTGGATTTGCCCATTCTAGATGTTTCACATAAGCGGGATCCTACAGTATTTTTCCTCTCGTGTGTGGCTTCTGTCACTCAGCATACCCTCAAGGTTCATTCACATCATGGTGTGTGTCAGTGCCTCGTTCCTTTCTATAGCCACGTAGTGTTCCAGCGTGTGGGTAGCTCACATCTTGTTCACACACTCATCCATTAATAGATGCTTGGGTTGTTTCCTCTTAAAATTAGTTTTTAAGTACAGACAAGTAATGACGACTGTATTATCCTTGGGAAAAGGGAAAGACTGAGTGGTAAAGCTGACAGTCCCTCTGATCCTCTTGTGTGGCTCTTCCTCTCTCCCTAGGAGAACTGACCAGTGTAGCTCTTCCAAGCTAAATTACTATTAAAAAAAAAAAAAAGGAGTGGCTTTGGACTTGGAATCAGGAAAGCTGGGCTAGCTCAATGCCTGGCTTGTCCTTTGGCAAATGGCTTGTCCACTCTGGCCCTTGGTGTCTGTCTTCTTCTGCAAAAGGAGTTGGGTAAGAACACAGTCTGAGTTTCCGAACGGGCCGTGGGCTGGGCGTGTGGGAGGCACAGCCGGGACGTGAGACAGGCTGGCTCTCCTGTGCGCGTCCGCTGTGTCCCATACCACCCCCTGCGGGCAAGCAGCAAGCAGGGACATTCTGTTTTTTGAGGATCTGTTCCCATTTCGCTGATTTTATTCTGTGAATAGGTGACACATGTATATAGCAAAACATTAAACAGCGCAAAAGTGTATTCCAGTGAGGATTATGTCTCCCTTCCACCCTGACAGCTCTCTCTTCCCAGAGGTGACGGCTCTCTCTGACCCGGAAGTGGTCAGTGTCCCAGAGGCCTGTGGGCTGACGGTGAGCACCTATGTGTTTCTGGTTGCTTTTTCCAATTGAAATATTGTATCTTAGATGTGACTTGACATCGATACATGGGGAGTTGCCTTAACTCTTCAACTGCTACATAGTCTTCCACTGTCAGACACACTGTGACTCATGTATCCCTCCTGCAGGCGCACAGGTCCATTTCTCATCACTGGCTGCTCTGATGACCCCTGAGCACTTGTGTCCCAGTCCTGCGTGAGCACACCCAAGCAGGGAGAGTGCTGAGACGCCCCATCTCTGCAGACTGTTTTTGAGCCAGACCAGAGGGTGGGTCTGGGAGAGAGAGCAGGTCAGACTTCCCAGACAGTCTGCATTTCCGGCTTTTTTTTTTTTTTCCGGTGGCCGGTTGGTACTGTGATCCTATCGCTTGACCTCGGTGTTACAACACCTCACTCCAACCAACCGAGTAACTGGCCAGTCCCCTGTCATTTTTTGGAAAGTTGGAGGGTCTGGGCTTCTGTCCTGGCTCACACATCAGTTGGCTGGTGCCTTGAGGCTCTGTGGTGGCCACAGCCTCCCCCCACTGTTTCACTCATCCTTCATGCAGCGAGTCTGGGACCCTGCACTGAGCCCAGCCGTGCTGGCCGTGGGCGCTGCCCTTCTCTTGGCGCCCACCTCAAGGGCAGATGAAGGCCAGACTGAGGTGCTCTGGCCGTTTTACTACTGTCCTATGGCAAAATGATTAGGACAAGGCCGCGTGGCGGTGGCAGGCGTGGCTGGAATCATCCGTCAAGCCCGGGTGTGAACCGCACGGGACCGCAGCAAGGCGGGCGGGCGGAGCCGCCCCACGTCCTGCTAGGCCGGGCCGCGGCGCCGCCACCGCCGTCTGTCCCTCTGGCCGGAGCTCCGAGCCACCCCACGGTCCCCAGGAGGCGCTGCGTCCCTGCGTCTCCGGGAGCAAAGCGAAAGTCGCTCCGGCCACGCGGGGCGCAGTTGCTCGTGGGGTGCTGCCAGGGGAGGCCAGGCCCCAGGGAGCCTTCCTGCAGCGCCCGGGCCCCGGCCCCAGCCCGCTCGGGCAGGAGCGCCCCCTGCCCCCGCGCGCACACGCCTAGCGGCGGCGCCCAGGCCCTGGCGAGGGTGGGGGTCTTCTCGGGCCGTGCGCTGGACGGGGTCCCCGGGCCTCGGAGCGCCGGCTTGGGCGCAGAGGGCCAGCGGGGTGCCGGGCCGCGTGGGGCCGCGGGGAACTCCTGGGCGCGCCGGCGGCCGTCGGGGGAAGCGCGGGGGCGGGCACGCCGGGGAGGGCGGGGGCCGAGCTTATAAAGGGCCGGGGCGGGCGCGCGGGGAGGGAGCCGCCGAGCGGCGGAGGAGCGGGCTGAGCCGAGCGAGCGCGGGTGCCGCGTCCCGGGGAGAGAGGCGCGCGGGGCCCGGGGTCCGCCGTCCTGTGCGCCATGGCGCGCCGGCCCGCAGCCGCCTAGCGCGCGGTCCCCCGACCCCGGCATGGAGCCGCACGTGCTCGGCGCCGTCCTCTACTGGCTCCTGCTGCCCTGCGCGCTGCTGGCCGGTAAGCGGGGGCGGGCGGCGGCGGGAAGCCCCGTCCGAGCGCGCGCCGGGGAGGAGGGCGCCCCGGGACCCTGCGGCTGGCGCCTGTGCCCGGGCGCCGGGGGGGAGGGCCGCGGCGAGCGGAGCACGAATCTCTTTTTCTCTTTTGTGTTTAAAAAAGAGAAAAGTGCAGACTTGCATCGTGACTTCCTGGCCAATCTGGGGGAAGGCGGGCTTCCTGCCTGGAGCTGTTTGATTTGGAGCCTCCGAGCAGAACTAACGAGCGTGGGCAGCCCCCCGCCCGCCGAGGCCGGCCCTTGCCGTGGAGAGTAGTTAGTTAGGGTTCCTGCCTGCCCCGCCCGGCCCCTACGCGCTGGGGCAGGCCTCCGCCCTGGGCTGGGGGAGGGCACCCCGGGAAGGCTCTGGCCTGGCGACAGAGCTGTGGTCCCAACCTGGACGCAGTGGCCCCTGCTTGCCAGGGAGTTGGTGCCCTTCGGGGAAAACATCCTGTGGCTCCCGATACTTCTGCGCCCTCCCTGCCTCCACCTCGCCCGGGACCCTGTCCCTCCCTTTACACCCCGAGCCCTCGGCCCCCTCTGCGTGTGACCAAATCTCCTGGCAAGACCGGGAAAGCAGTCTGATTAGGTTAATCCACCGAAAAGTGGGATGGGTTTGCATTGTGAAAGTCTGTCTGTTGTGTAGAAATCTCTCAGCCCGTGGTGGGTGGGGGTGTTTTTATTCTGAAAGTCCTTCCAGAGCCTTTGCTGGGTCGCCCCTGCCACTGTCTGTTCTGGGTAGGAGCCGGCTCCCAGCGGCTGGGATGGGGGCATCAGAGTCGCCTCCCCTGTGGCTTGCAGACAGACCTTGTTTTGATTTGTAGCACGGAAAGGTGGTGAAACCTGGGGAAATTTTTCGAGACAGGAATCAATGAAAACCATTGAGGTTGGAAAGGAGGGGTTTGGGGAAACTGTCTTCAGTGTGGTCAGCCCTGTGTGGGCAGAACCTCCAGGATCCGCTCAGGAGAGCGCAGGGTCAAACGGGCCCTCAGCAGTGTTGGCTTGTTTTCCTCCCTGCGCCTTTGGAAAGCCAGGCCGCAGAAACTAGCAGAATTGACCCGGCCCAGAGGCAGGGATTAGATGCTGACATGGCCTGAGAGTGGGCAAACAGGTACGCTTTTTAAAGGTGCAGGGTTACTTCAGACTTCCCGTCAGGGCACCTGCAGCCTCCTCGGCCTTTAGCATGTTGAGGTAAGAAGTGAATCAGTTAGGGGTCACTTAGGAGGTCTTTCCTCTTACTTCCTGCGTCTCTGAGTGGGACATGGGGCACTGTCCTCTCAGATAGTGGACTCTCCCTAAGCAGGGTTGGCAAAGTTTTTTTCTAAAGGGCCAGATGGTAAATATTTTCACATCACGAAATGATATTCTGATTTTTTCCCAGCTCTTAAAGAATGTAAAAAGCATTCTTTGCTTGTGAGCTGTATAACGAAATAGGGGGTGGGGCCCTGGCTTGCTGACCCCTGAGAGTTAGGGGCCTGGCTGCTTTGGGCTGCTACCCACGCAGGTGACCTGTGTCTTCTACACACACCTCTGCCTCCTGGGGTCAGACGCGGAGGTTGTGCTGCCTCAGGGTTCCCACTGCGGGCACATGTTAGAGTCACCTGGGGTGCTTTTAAAAAATATTGATAATTAAGTCTCTGTGCTTTCCATAAACCTAAAACTGCCCCCAGATAAAGTCTATATGAAAAATATTGAGGCCCAGGCCATGCCCCACGTTGATTCCGCGCCTGGGCGTGCGGCTTGGGCTTCAGCAATTTCTCTTAAGCTTCTGGGGAGATGGACGTTGAGCCGGCCGGGAGCCCTGCCCAGGTGACACCCAGGACCCTGGCCCTGAGGCGTGAGCAGCTCCCAAGAGACCGGTTTGCTACCTGCCAACGTGCAGATGCGGCTGGCCGCAGGCGGGCGTGTGCTCTGTCGTCCTTTGACGAGCTTTGACAGAAACGGTTATTTCTGTGGTGTTTTGGAACTGGATACGGCCTTCAGAGGGTTTTAGTCAGCCTTGTGCCTGTGCTGGCTCAGACAGTGGCCGTGGTGAGAGTTTGGGTGCCCCTAGCCTGTACGCCACTCGCTGTGCAGGATTACTACCCAAAAAGCCTGACAGAGAGCTGCCCCGGTCCCCCTGGGAATGGTGACCACCTCAGGCTGTCTCACCTGTTCTCCCTGGAGCCAGGGACCCAGGGGATCAGGACCCACAGCAGGAAGCTTCTAGAAAGATGTTAGGGCATGACATTTTGTGCTTCCAATAGAACAGGACCATACCTCCTGGCTCCTGACCTAGCAGGGCAGCCAGAAACATAAACATTGTAACAGAAGTGTGAAAGTGGTGACTCTGTATCGCTGACGGGGGAAACACATGGGGTGACAACATGGCTTCTGCTTTTCAGGATGCCTCATGACACAGACTGGTGTGCACGCCTGCTGGCACTGGGGGCGTCACCTGGGCTGGACTGACTGTCACTGAGAAGTGTCACCATTTAGAATGGGGGACACTTCCTCCTTTTCAGAGCTTTTTTCACATCACTGCCCCGTGAGGCAGGTGGGAAGGGATCTTGTTCTGGCTGGGCCTCAGGAACAGCAGGGACTTGTTAGCGGTCACTCAGCAGTCCAGATCTGCTCCTGATCAGGGCAAAATGTGAGGCCAGCCCAGCAGCCAGGAGAGTTAGGAGGATTGCAGGAGAACCCAGCATTCGCCAAGTCACCCCTTAGACGGTGACCTGTGATAAGGTTTCAGAGCTACGACTTCAGATGGGTCTGTTCCATCTGAGGCCATGCTGGTGTCACTGGGAAGAAGAGCACCATGTCTTAGCCTCTGCAGAGTGGAGTTGGGAGCTGCTTTCCTCTGTGGTCTTGGGGAGCATACCCTGCTGAGCACAGCTCCCTGGTGTGGTAGAGGGGAGAGTCACTGCCTCCCTGCTGGGCTGGGGCCTGAATGAGTCAGCAGGAGTGAGAGAGGCCTGGTTCACGGAACTGGGGGCTGCGTGTGGGTAGGTGTGGGTGAGTGCGTGTGTGCCTGTGTGTGAGTGTGTGTTTGGGGGAGGGGCTGGAGACTGCCCAGGAGCTGAGGATGGATCATGGTGGTTGTCCTGCAGGTGGTCGCTGGCCTGCTGGTGGCCAGTTCACGGAGAGCCCTGACCTGGCTGGGAGGGTCTTGCAGAGGAAGTGTCCTCACTGCGGGGAGCAGAGGTGCCTGGTCTCTGACCCTGGCACTGAGGCTGCTTCCTGGGCGGTGTCTCTCCTGTGCTGACATGGCACTAAATTTACTTCCAGTGCTCAAAGATGAGCGGCACGAAGGGTGAGCCTTTTGACCGCACACTGCATCGTGCTCCTGAGATGGGGTGGAGGACGTTCCCCTCCTGCAGGGCCCAGCGTAAGCCTTCTCTTACAAAAGACCATTCTTGGTCACTCTGACCTTCCAAAATCCCTTTGTCAATTCAACAAAATGTTGGCCTTCTCTTTATTCTAGAAATTACACATTCGTTCTTTGTTCATATACGTTTTTTCCTTCTGGTTACAAAGCAACTTTGTACTTCCTTATGGTGAAGAAGCTAAGTGCTACAGAAGCAGTTCGTGGGCAGCAGTGTCCCACCCGTCTGGCTGGTGTGCAGCGCACTCTTGCTGAGTGTCTCTCTTGTGTTTCTCCTTAAGGCAAGCAGGAGTTACTGGGTGGCACTCATCCCCAGCGCATGCTCTTTTCTGTCCATCTCGGCCTTAGCCTGTCCTGGAGGCCTGAGTTTCCTGGAGAGGGAGGTGGGGTGGGATCTCCATACCTGCCCTCTGCCCTGCTCTGGAACTTCAAACTCCTCTGTCGGCCTCAGAATGCAGCTGTTAGCCTGTTTTATGGATTACGAGTCTTGGGTGTGGAAAGTCAGTGCATGCACCCGCGATCGCACAGGTGGGAAGTGGTGAGCCGGGATGAAGTGTTTTCCTTCCCTGGGTGGGTGAGTCCCATACCTTGTGCTGGCAGATGTTGTACCTGCAGGAGAACCTGGGGTGGAAGGTCATGGGGAGGACAGGGAGAGGGAGGCGGCTGGGAGGGGAGGGCAGGTTGGGCCGAAGCCTAGCGGACTGGGCTGCAGGGGCTTGTGGGCGACAGCGGCCTCTGTCTTGCTTTGAACTTGCCTGGCCCTCACCCCTCTTTCTAAGTCTCAGTCTCCTCCCCTGTAAATGAGACTGTAAAAACTTTAGAGCCGCTTCCAGGTCTCTGATCTCAGTCTCTGGGGCTTCGGATCTAAGGCCCAGGCTGGGCGGGAGCAGGGGTGGGGCAGTCCCTTCCACAGAACGGCCAGCACTTCCTTGCACAGCCCTGGGATCCTGGAGCCCCAGAATGCTTTCCCAGATGTGCCAGCAGCTGGGCCCAAGCGCTGGCGGTCGGCAGCCAGGTCGGGCCTCGGGGGAGCTGAGTTGAAGGGGAACTACTCACCATGGGGGTCCCTCAAGCACCCTGGATGGTTCCCAGGAGGGGGAGGCTCCAAGAGACCCTCCAGGCTGTCTGCCTTGCTCACCCTCCACATGAAGAATGTGTCCCCAGGGGTGCCTGCAGCCCCTGCCCCCCACATTACGCCTGCACAGATTCCTATGTGCTCACGCGGGACCTGTTCCCGAGTCTCAGATTCATTCATGCATTTTCTCATCCTGGTCTTGTGGGACAGAGTTCTGGGTGGGAGCCAGGAGCCCCGGTTCTGGTTCTGGGCCAATCGTAGTGGATGGCAGGGGAGGGGCTAAAGCAGCTGCCTCCGCCACCACCTGCACAGGGAGGCCTTGGGACCAGCACAGGTTCTGTACGTGCTGCTGCTGTTTATTCACCAAGCACAGCACTGAATACGGGGGAGAAGAAACAAACCCATCCAAATGGGGTCCCCAGTAATACCATGGAAGATGGGGTCCCCCAATAACCCCTTTCAAAGTGGTGTCTGGCACTCCCTGTGTAAAATAAACACGTGGACAAGTGCAGCAGTGCAGGTGGTCAGGGCAGACAAGACCAGGTGGACAGGACCTGCTGTGGTCCTGGGCTCTGAAGGCTGGACAGGCTTGGGTGGGTAGAGGAGACCCTCAGGGGACCATGGGGCTGGAGAGAGATGGGCACAGGTTGGGGAGGCCAGTCTGGCTGGAGGGGGGGAAATGAGCAGCCAGGCTGGAGAAGGAGGGGCCGGATGGCCTGGTAGATGGGGTTGTTGTGCGAGGTGAGCATTGCTGGGAGTGACTCTAGGGTCCAGTCCCCTGGTGGTGGCTGAGAGGAAGCTGGGAGGCCAGGTGGGGGACAGGAGGCGCAAGCTGGAGGCTCTATACCTCCCCTGTGGCCTGTCTCCCCCAGCAGAGCAGCCCTCCCAGGGTAGGGAGAGTCAGGGACTGGAGGCTGGATTTCCCACCCCCCTGTTTTAATTTATATTGAGTTTTAATTATACAAGTAATATATAAATACCTTTTGTAAAAAAGCAAAATATAAAGTCAGATAAGGCTAAATGCCCCTTTTAACCCTTTAGACCTTCTGTCCTCCGGTTCGCTGAGGGCAGCCTCTGCGCTGGTGTGCCTTGCATCCTGTATGGTCCCATCTTCCACACAAGCCACCTGCAGCTGCAGCACTGTAACTGAGGGTCTCCCTGAGTTACTGTGGCATCCCCTGTTCCCGGGTGTTTGGGTTAGTCCCAGCCAGGTTTTTGGAATCATTCTCCTTTTGCTCAGTGCATGTGTTTCTCCGGGGTGGACTTTGGGCCAGGAGCTCTGGGACCTGGGGCAACCTGCCCATGGGTAGGTGAGGACCTGAGGCTGTGCACAGGTGGAGACTCACACCAGGCCCTGGGAAAACGGACCATCCTCAGGGAAGTGAATGCCAATCCTGGAGCGACAGCCTGAGACGTGATGGGGCAGTGGGCAGCTGTCCCGCCAAACTGGCCTCCTGATGGTGATGCTAAGGCCCCTTGGGCCGATGTGCATGGCCTCCTGCGTCCCTGCCACCATCTCAGGGGCCTTTGCTGGGTGGGGTGGATCAATTTTTCTGGTATGTTTTAATAACATAATTATAGAGAGTATTTTTAGGTTCCCTCTAACAGGCCGGCAGGGGCTCAGCCGCCGGCTGTTTACCAGGCTCCGATCCGCACGCTGTTTTTCTCCGTAGGTATATATAGCTGGGGCCGCTTCTCCTTCCTTGGCTTCAGGCTAAAGAAGGACAGTGGCCGCCTCAGCCTCCTCCTGTGGTTTCCTTTGCCTTTGAGTGAGTGGCTAAAACGGGCCGGGAGGAGTCAGCTGGTGCCTGCAGAGCAGCGAGAGTAGCAGAGTAGCACGGAGGCTGGGGGCTCGGCCACCCCGAGTGGCAGGTGAGGCTGTGAAAGGGAGGGGCTTCCCCAGGTGCCCAGGTGTGTCAGGCCCGCCCCTCCCCTCCTGTGAGTCTGGATGCGCCTGCCTGGGCCACGGTCCCTGCGGGTCCTTGAGGGAAGAGGACGAAACAAAGCCACTGTGTGAACGGACCCCTCGGGTCTGCAAGGGCAAGGGAAGGCCTGTGGCTGTGGTGGGGCCTGCAGGGCAGAGCAGGAGGGACCAGGTGTGGGTCCCCACGGGCACCTTCTGAGGGGCCTTGCAGACCCCAGGCCAGGTCGTGATTTCCATCACCTCCCAGCCTCCACGTGGCCTGCTGTCTGTCACTGGTTCGTCCCCAGCTCTCTGACAGGGCTCCCGGGCCCACATCTGCCCTGCACAGGTGGCTGTGGAACACCGTCGGCCCCTCCCTCTGTCCTTCCCACTTACTTGATTTCTGTTTATGGTTAAAGCACCATTTAAAACAACACATCATTAAAACATTAAAGGGAGCTTTTAAAGGGAAACGAAATCACCCATTCCACCACCCCTCACTTAACAGCTGTTTTTATTTTTCCTTTCCTGTCCAGTCCGTCTGGACCAGGATGGTCAGGGATGATAATGACTGCCACAGACAGACAGAACCCGGGAGGGCTCCGGGCCGGGCTTTGTGCGGTGTCTTTGTCTCTCTCCCCTCCTGGGAGGGGTGTGTACAAAGGAGCAGGTCAGAGAGGGTGCCTCAAGGGCCGAAGGTCACCCTGGGGAAGGTGTGTCCCTCCAGCTGGCCCGGGTGCCCTGTGTGACTTACAGCAAGTCCAGGCAGATGTGGGTCTGTCTGCAGAGTCCTGGGCCATGTGGGGCTGCAGCCCCTCAGCTCCTCTCCTGTGTTAGTCCATTTTCTGTAACTGATAACAGAATACCTGAAACTGGGTAATTTATAAGAAAATGAAATGAGTCCAAGGTCCGGGGGTGCATGTGGTGAGGGCCTTCTTCTGGGCGGGAGCTCTCTGCAGGTGAGGCAGGGAATCGCACAGTGAGAACAGCCAGAGCGTCTTCATGTGTCTCCTTATAAAGCTGCCACTCCACAGCCACGATAACCCGTTAATCCATTAACCGATTAATCCATGCATGAGGACTGGGCCCTCACGATCCAGTCACCTCCTGAAGGCCCCACCCCTGCACTCGGCCTCCGTGGGGATCTGGCTCACATGTGCGCTTTGGAGGGACAGGCATTCAGAGCATGTCATCTTCTGGACGCCAGGCCTCATCTCCTCCCGCACAAGGAACTCCCGCCTCCTCACACGTGAAGTTGTGCATACTCCTCCGGTTGACCGACTGGTCACTTGGGCACAGGCCTCTGTGGGATCTCTTCTAACTCAGTGTCTGCTCGCCCAGTCCCTGTCCAGCCTCTGCCATGTCCACTGCCATTGGACCCTCTGGCCTGGGCATACATGGGGCATCTCTGTGTGCTCCCCGTCCCGGGCTTCCAGCTCTGGTTGAGATGCACCCAAGGCCGTGGTGGGCCTCCCAAGCTCATCTGGGCAGCCATTCCTCCGCACAAACCCCCGAGCGCTGCCCACCATCCACCTTGAAAACCCTGATGCCTCAGCCCCACGCAGGCGTTCCCAGACTTTCTGGTCTCCACCCAGAAGTGGGTCTCAGTGGCTCTCCTCCTGGCAGGGAGCGGCGGCACAGAGAGCACAGTTACCTCTTGGGACAGACAGGTGGCAGCCATCGCATTTTGTGGGTGAGGACGTGCAAGCCCTGGGGTGGTGCCGTGGGTGGCAGGGTGGCCGTTGGCACCAGGCCTGCCTGCCCAGAGCATAGGTCTGCCCCTCCACATGTTGGACACACTGGTGACTCCCCTGTCCTGCCCCTGTGTGTGTGGCTCCCCAGATCCTTCTGGAACTTGCCTCAGCCCCCAGCGTCTTCCTTCCCCGAGAGCCAGAGTGCACTCGCAGGGGCCTGCAGCCGCCCCTTCCTGCATCTGCCATGCCGCCTGCCTCCCGGCACTGGCTAGTGTCCTCTGCTCACCTCATTCATCTGGCAAATGTGTTAGAGAACCTGCTCCATGCCAGCCCCTGCCTTAGGCTTTGAGGGTCCCCACAAAGTCCCCCAGAGGGTGGCACTGAGCCCCATGTGTTTTCTAACCGACGTATCATTAGCAAACAATGAAATGCACACGTCTTGAGTGCATAGCCCTCCAACGAGTTTTGACAGTTGAGTATTTCGAATAACCAACTCCAAAACCAGATAGAGGAGGTTTCCACTCTCTGAGTCCCCCAAGCCCCTTTCCAGTCCCCCCTTTCTATCACAGTAGGTTACTTGTGCTATATTTGGAATTCACTGATGTGGGGCTACCGGGGCTGTGCACGGCTGTGTGGCATTTTTCCCATCGTGATGTTTCTGTGACTCATCCGGGTGATTGTGTGCCGTGGTCACTTCTGTGTCACTGCTGGTAGGATTCCTCTGCGTGCATACAACACCATTTGCTTATTGATTTGTTCCCTGGTTGGCAGTTGTGAGGCTGCTGTGGAGAGTTGGCTGTGTCTTTCTGTGGACACAGTTTCATTCCACACACTCCTGCGTGCCTGGGTCCTGGGGTTGCTGGGTCCCAGGGCAGTGCGTGCCTAGCCTAGAAGGAAACTGCCTGTCAGCTCTTCAGGTGTGCCCTGCAGGCTCCCGGGCAGGGCCCACACCTCCCAGCACCTGCTGCTGTGAGTCTCTTTGATTTTAGCTGTCCTGTAGGTGTGAAGGCCACCTCCTGTGGCTGTGATCTGCATTACCTAGATGCCTAATGAGGTTAATCACCCTTGCCCTTCTTGACATCTTTTGTGATGCGTCTTTTCAAGTCTTTCAGCCATTAAAAAAAACTGGAACATTGGTCTTTTATTTCTGACTTGGAGCTCTGTATGGATTCTAGATTTAGGCTTTGTCAGCCGTGTGTACTGCAGTGTTTGATCCCTGCCCGGGCGGCTTACCTGTTCTGATCGCTTTCTTAATGGTGCCTCTTTAAGAGCAGACGTTTTAATTCAGATAAAGTCTGATGAACTTACGTGACATGCTCTGTTTGGATGTCCACTTTCCCCACTAGAACATCCTTGCTACTCCTCGACTCTGGTGGTCAGTCAGTGGCCTCCACTCCTGGCCATGCCCCCTGCGTCCTCCTGCACATCATTCCACCCTTTGTCTTCCAGCCACCTCCTGCCCGGCTTTTAGCCACACTCAGACCTTGCTCCCCAGGGGCCTCTGTCCTGCTGTCAGGGGGACTGCCCCTCTGCCATGCTCTGTGCCCTGCATGTCGTGGGCCTGGCTGGGACTCTCCATGCCCTTCAGCCTGGGTTCCCTGGCTGCCAGGAGCCTGGGACCTCTGTAGGTGTCTGCTGGAGGAAGCGGCTTCCTCTAAGCCCCTGCAGACTGTCACCTAGGTCTCCTGACCCCTGCCCTGTTGCTCCCAGGGGTTGCGGGTATCATCTTGGTGTACTACTTTTCCTTCTGCTTATTTCCCCCTAAGATAAATTCCCAGGAGTTGGACTTCTGAGCGTGAGAGACAGGATGATTTCAGAGCTCCGCAGATGCCACACCAGGCTGCCCTGGGCAGCGGGTGCCTCTCTTGCTTTTTGCGCCCAGGCACTGTGGGGCACTTTGTTTCTCCTTGAACCCTCTGGGGAGCCTTATGTGGTCCCAGCTGCCACGCTTTGTGGAGGGACACTTTGTTACTCCTTGGGCCCTGTCCTCGTCTTGATGGCCACACCTTCTGGGGTCAGTGTGGCCTCTCCTGCTTTCTTTTCTGTCTCACGGGACCCCGCTCAGACCTCCAGCTTGTCCAGCAATGCCCGTCCCTGCTTCTCCTCCACTGCATGCGTGGAGGTGGTGAGACCTGCTTCCTGGAGACTCTGGTGCCCCGGGGGTGAGTCTCCCCGCTACGTGGTCTTGCTTGCCTGTGGCCTGCAGCACCCGTTTTTGTGTTTTTCTCCAGTTCGTGTTATCACTGCGCAGTCAGGGCCGGGGTTAGGAGTCAGCGTCCTGTGGGTGGGAAGGGAATGTAGGCAGAGGCCAGGAGGAGGTGATGAGGATGTGCTCTCTGACAATGGGTCTTGGACATCACTGCCCCAGCCATGCCTGGTGTATGTCCCTGTGCCACGGTGGGAGTCTTATCAGTGCCGGGTCTTATCAGTGGGCGCAGACCTTCCCAGCCAGGGGTGGTATGGGGGGAGGGCAGGGGACGGCCCCAATCTCCCAAGGTCAGGAGTGACTGGGGGAGGTGGCTCTCAGTACTGAAGGGACTTGGGGGGCCTGCAGGGAGGCGTTGGTGATCAGGGACGGTGGTGGCGCCTGAGGGGACATGTGATGGGACCCCATGTGGACCCTCAGAGTGAGGCAACCTCACTTGAGAGCAGTCTGTGCCAACCCTCTGTCCATTTACCACTCCTGGCTCAGTTTCCTTATCCTGGCAAATGGGCACATAATACAAGTCCTCGTGGTGCCTCCAGGAGACGAGACTGACTGTCGCATGAGCAAGGTGTCCAGAAACAGCTCCCCCCTGGGCCCTGGACCCTCTTCCTGAGACAGCTTGGGAGGACACAGGCACAGGGCAGCTGGTCCTCCTCTTCTGCCCACCGTCTTGCAGCTCTGATCCACCCCTCAGATCTGGGGACCTCAGGAGTGGCCGGGAGCCCCTGGCACTGCAGGTGGGAAGCTCCAGCTGCTGTCTTCAATCCTCCCCCAGTGAGCAAGGTTTATGCTGAGAAATAACACACAGGCTGGCACAGGGCCACACAAGGAGGGGCCCCACAGTGTCGCTCTTCAGCTTTCCAGTCTCCATCCACCCTTTCTACTGAGGGTCCCAGCCGTGGAGAGCAACATGAAGCCTTGAAGCCAGGAGTTCTTGGTGAGGCCAGAGGGGACGCCCCCCGTGGGAGGCTCAGTGTGAATCGGTGAGACCCAGGAGGGGGCTGGCCAGCTGCAGGTGGAGGAGTAATTGTTGCTTACAGGGGACAGCGAGTTCCAGACTGACAGGCTGCGTCACATTCCAGAGGCTGACAGACCTTTCCAGGCACCCCCCAGCCCTGGGAGGCCGCCTGGGGGCCCCGGACATCCAGTTGTGTGTTCAGTGGCATTGCTGGCGTGCCTGCCATGGGCCAGGCTCTGCCTGGGGCTTCAGGTCATTCCTTGGAGGGGAGGCTGCCCTGTTGTGCCACAGGAGCAGCCCCGGCCTGGTCTGGGCGGGAGGAGGAGGAGGAAGCAGGTACTGGAGCCATTTGTGGGGACAGAAGCTGTGGCACTGTGGCTCTTTCTCACCCTCTGTCAGACATGGGCTCACACAGGTGCTTCCCTGGGACGCAGTGCTGGCCACTCTGGCCCAGCCGCCTGATCCCAGGGCTCAGGTTCCAGCATCCGTCCGCGGGCCATTTGTAACCTGAGACTTGCTGCCTCCTTGAGACTGTGTTCTGAGTGGTAGTTGTGGCCGGAGGCTGAGCCTCAGGGGCCCCTTCACTGTCCTTGATGGCGGGTGACACCGTTGCCTTCCTTTGCTCGTGCTGCACAGTGTCCAGGACTCCTGTGTCTCCACCCCATTTCAGACACAGACCTGGGGCCTTGGCCCATGGAGATGTAAGGAGCTGCTGGACATTCCAGCAGCTGTGCCAGTCCCCAGGAGGCTGGGGCATCAGGGCATGTGTAAACAGCATTTTTCCCCATCCCTGCTTGGGATGCTGCTGTGGACCCTGATCTAACTGGCACCTCTTTAGTGCCCTGCTGTGTGTGGGTAGAGGTGGGCCCACCTGTAGCTGCCTGGAGACCTCAGCTGGCCCTGGATTCTGCCCGTCCCGCATACTATTGCTTTGCACTCATTGGATGGCCATGCCAAGATTTGGGCTTGAGTGCGTGTGACCTCTGCACCCAGCTGCTGCTGGGGTGGTGGGAGTCCTGAGAACCGGGGGTTCGCACAGCCTCATGCTCCTCCCCCTGCCTGCCAGGGGGCCTGCGGAGCAGAGGTGGTGGAAGGGAACAGCTCCCTCTGCTAGCCTTGCACAGTAGACATGGCTTCAAGTCATGGCCTGCTGTTGGGTGCCCTGGGACAACCTACTCAGCCTTTCTGAGCTTTGAACCCTTCGTTTCACAAGTGGGACTGGTGTGCACCTGCTGCACTGCAGGCAGGTGGTCCCGAGTGGAGCTAGAGGGCGCAGAGTCCTGGCCAGCACCTGGCCAGGCAGGTGCCCAGCACAGCTATCCTAGCTGTGGGGCCTTTTGCACCCCAGCCTTTAAAAGATCTCCGGTCATAAAATTAGTGCCTGCCTGCTTTGCCTCACAGGTCTTAGGGACGACCTGCCAGGGCCTGGCTGCAGATTAGATGGCCAGCCTCCTATTCCCTCACATCTAAGGGCCCGCGAGGGGCAGCCCACGCCACCAGGAAGCCCGTCCAGAAGACAGTTTCCTCTGGCAAGCACTTTCACCAAGGAGCTCTTCCCTGAAGTCTCAGGGCACTTGGGTGGCCTCCCAGGTGATAAAACCAAGGCATAAGGACCTCTGTGGAGGCTTGGTGACATCCTGCAGCCCAGGCAGGGGCTGAATGAGTTGAGGACCCCCAGCCTCAGGCCCAACCACGGCTCAGCCACTCAGGTGGGAGCAGTGGGCCTTGCTCGAGGCACTGGTGCTGCCAGGCTCTGCCTGGTCTGGCAGAGTCACAGGTAGCAAAGGCACTGAGGGGACGGCCCTGTGGGCTCTGGTGGGAGAGCCTCCCCAGCCCAGGGCCTGTCTGGATGGTGAGCCCTGCTCTGACGGCTGCCTTTCCTGGCTCTTCAGCCTGTTGAAAGCTCAGGATGCCAAGGACTGAAATTTGGGATCCCCCCGAGGTGGATGCCTGGCCCAGTGTCCTGGAGGACCGTCATCAACTCAGCTTGATGCTTCCAGGGGCCGTGGACTCGACCTTAGGGTGGCTCGCTGCTCCCAGGCCACAGTGGGGTCATTGATGGAAGGAGCAAGACCACAGTGCCCTCCATGGCCTGTCCACCTCGAGGCCCTGCACCACTTGTGGGCCCTGCTCACCAAGTGTGGGCAGGCCATGCTGGTGACTCTCTGCTGTGTGTCTGTGGGTCCTCATGGTGGCCTCCCAAGGCAGCTGCCACTGTCTCCTGTGTCTCGCAGACAAGGGACCACAGCTCCAGCAAGTCCAGTGAGTACCTGCGTTCCATGGCTAGAGAGGGGCGCAGTGGAGCCTGGCTATGGAGAGGTGTGACTGGGTCATGGGAGTGGATATGCGGCCCCCGTCAGGCTCTGTCCAGGCCCAGGTTGTGGGAAGACTGCACTGTGGGCTTCTGGCCAAGAGGATGGGTGGGCAGGGGTCCAGCTGGTGGGGCTGGTATTGTGGGGAGGGCAGTGTCCCTGGCTTCAGGAACCTCTCCCTGTGGGAGGACACCTGGGAGGCCCCCCCTTGCTGAGGGATGGGCTGAGTTGTGAGACCCCTGTCCTCTCTTGGGGCAGCAGCCTGGAATTCCTGAGCTACAAGGTTGGAGTGGGTCTCAGGAGGTAACTAACAACTCCCCTGCCATCTGGGGTTGGGAGCAGGTGAATGGGATCCAGGACCCCCAGGTGATCTGTTCACCACACTGCCCCACGCTGGTCCCCTAGGGGAGAAGCAGCATATGCCAGCCTCTCTGTCCCCTCTTCCAGGAGACTCGGGGCCTGTCTCGTCCCCCCACCCCAGCCCTGGGCTTAGCTGCCACACTGGTTTCCCATCACACAGTAGCCCACAGGAACCCGCATCTGCTCATGCATTATCCCAGTGGCCTGGAGCAGGGTCCCTGGAGGGTCGCAGTGGACAGCCAGGCCTGGGGGATGGGGCTGGCCCAGGCCACTGTAGCCAGGCCTCTTCCCTCCTGTGACTAGAGCCGCAGGATCCCAAGAGTGTGACCCTTAGGAGTGAAGCTGTCGGGCAGAAGATCCTTGAGGGGTCTCTGGCCGTGTGTGGCAGTGGGAAGATGGGGATTGAGGTCAGTCCCTGAGCTTCTGGCCCAGTGGCCAAAAGGCTCAGGTGCAGGTCTGGCCCCAGGGGGGTGTTCAGCAAGGACTGTTTTCATGTTAATAAAGAAAATACAGACCCTATAATAATGAGGATTATATGTTATAATACTGCTAATGGGTTGGTAGCTTTATATAGTGTTTCTCACTTGGTAGCCTTTGAAATAGATAGGGTTGGTGTCCCCATTTTTCCCTTGAGGAAACTGAGGCCCAGGGAAGCCACACAGCTTGTAGAGGAGGAGCCAGGGCTCTGGCCAAGGCCACTCTGCCACCGTGCCTAGGACTAGACCCTGTAGCTCATTATGTCTCCAGCAGTTTCTGACCTGCCTATCGTGGGCAGCAGCCCCCAAGGTGACAGCTGCCCCCTCCCCATGCAGTCTGGCCAAGGATTGGGGAGGGCGGTGGGCAGGAGCCGGCGTCTCACTGCCAGAAAGGGGTTCATCGATCCCTGGCCTCTCCTGAGGAAGAGGAGGGGAGGCTGTGATCCTCGAGGGACAGGGAGCTGGGTGGTCGGGGGAGACCTGTGGGGATCCGCCCATCATGGCCTCTTGGGACCCCCGAGGATGTCTGCTGCTTGCTGTGCCGTTAGGAATTAGATTAGTTTTCCATAAAAACAGGATGTGGTGGGTGAGGGCTGCGTGTCGATCTTTTTCTCTTGCTCCTCTTTTTCCAGGAACTGGACATATAGCCTTTAGCCAGGGCCATCCCTGTCCCCACCCCGCCTCCCCCAGGATGCAGGAACAACCCGCTCCCTGCTTTTAAGTGGCTACTTAATCCTCCTGCCTGGGAGTGATTACATCAGCCGGAGCCTGTGGGCCAGGCTGGGGAGGAGGGGCAGGAGCCTGGCGTGCTGAGCCCTGTGCTGTGAGGAGAGCATGTCCTCGTGGCGCAGAACATCAGGGGCTCCGGGGGTCCCTTCCTGCAAGCCTGGGGACCGCAGTGCATGGTGGAGGGCTGAAAGGAGCGCTCTGGACCTGGGGAGGGGGAGGTGAAAGGCGTGTGGGAAGGATCCGTGTGTGCGAGTCACGTGGCCGCTTTAGGAAAGAGTCCTGCTGTTGGGGAGCCCGGGGCAGACCTGGGGAGGCTTGGGGGGTTGCATTAGGATGTGGGTTTTGTCCTGAAGTGACATGGCCACAAAGAGGGGCTAGTGGGGCTGAGTCTGAGTCCCCCTCACTTCCCTCGTGGCTCTGGACCCTGAGTGGGGGCTGCTGTCATGGCTGCAGGGCAGGGTGGGGGTGCCTGAGGTTAGGGGCCCGGCTCAGTAGAGCTGGTTCAGCCAGACTCCGTCACTGCCTGGCTGTGGCCTTGGCTTGAGACCTGTGGGGACCTTTGCTCCCAAAATACAGTCTGTCCTCTGCAGCCGGGGCAATGTGGTGCCTCCCTTCTGGTGGCTTGTCCTGCGAGCGGCCCCACGCTGTGGGGCTCTAAGAGAGATGAGGGGTGGGGAGCGGAGGTTTCCAGAAAACCTGGACAGCTTCCACCCCCAGCTGCTTGTGCAGGAGGACGGGGTGGGGGCGGGGGGACTGCTCTTCCCTCAGGCCTCGGCGAGGGTCTCCAGGGAATCAGGACTGGAGAGGACTTGGGTCAGGCCAGAGTGGACCTATCTGTGAGCTCCCTGGTCCTCCTGCCACAGTCCACTTAGCTCCTCCGTGGCAGACACGGGCCTGGCCCGGGAAGGCATCTCCACTGCTTCTGCTCATTCCAGCCTCAAACAGACCTCAGCTGCAGGCCTTCAATGCCCCTGGAAGTGACCTCGGATGGAATTCCAGAGCTCACAAGTGCCTCTTTCCTGGAAGGATATACCGAAATTCACAAGAGTGTTTCTTCTGGGGAGGGAAGAGGAGTCGTGGGGAGATGGGCACAGAGCAGTTCATCTTAATCAGTCAAGTTTTATTAGTAACATGGACTTGGAAGGAAGAATGTGTCAGAGGGCTCACGGCATTGACTGCATGCAGGCTGTGCTCGTTTGTTTTTACTTTCTGTGCTTCTCTGCATTTAAAAAAACTTTTGGAATGAAGAGAAGGAAAGTATGTGTTCTATGAGCTGGTCAGTGACCCTTCATGTAAAGGGGAAACTGAGGCCCACTCTCTCCTGTCTGGACCCCAGGGTTCCTGCCTGGGGGTCCAGTGGCCCTTGCACCTGGCCTGAGGAGGTCATCCCCTTTCAGTGGGTGCTGGGAGCTGCATAGGCTGAGCCCCTGGTTTCCCTGGGGTGGAGCTGAGCCCTGCCCTGGTTGTTATGAGCTGACAATGTTGGTTTTTCCCCTGATCACTTTATGAACTACCTGACTTGCCAGCGTTCGTGTGGCCCCCAGTAACCTAGCCCTGTGGCTATACAGCTGTCCAGAGCAGCCACCTGGCCCAGACCTCAGAGGTAGGGGGAGTACCTGGGCGACCTCACAGGATTTCCTCTTGGAGTCCCCGTCGAGGTGCTGGGGCCAGGAGGGACCCACAGGCAGGGGAGCCTCGGGGCCCCCAGGCTTGGGCCACGCCAGTCAGTGGTGTGTTACATGTTAGAGAAACAGATATTTATTTTAAGGAATTGGCCCCATGATTGGGCTGGCAGTCTGAAATCTGCAGGGCCAGCCAGCAGGCTGGAAACTCAGGCCAGAGCTGATGCTGCTGTCTTGAGCCCAAATTCCACAGGGCAGCAGGCCGGAAGCTCAGGCTGGGCTTCTCTGCTGAAGTCTGGAGAATTCCTTCTCCTCGGGGTCCTCAGTCTTCTCTTAGGCCTTCAGCTGATGGGCAGGGCCCACCCCACCCACGTCACAGAGGATCATCTGCTTTACTAAGTCTACTGATGTGTTAATCTCATTTGAGAAACACCTTCGCACCAACTTCGAGATCAGAGTTTGACCAAACCACTGGGCACCACGGCCCAGCCAGGCTGACACACAGAATCAGTCCTCACACCCAGCCTGCAGGCCATTACCAAGCACCCGAGCTGCCAACCCCGAAATCATAGGCATGCACAGACTTGCACGTGACGTATCTGGTTACACCTCTGAGCTTTCAGGCATGTCCTCAGACCTCAGTGCTGCCTCCGGAGTGGAGATAGCATTGTGGGTTCTCCCAGGATGAGACGCCACAAGTGTCTCGGTCATCTGGTCTTCGCTCCAGCTCTGTGAAACGCTCACTGGTCACATGTTCCTGGAGTGCCTTCAGGGGCAGCACCTTCAGGGGAGCAAAATGGTCCTGGTGGAAATGCCTTAACATTGTCTCATGTCACTGAAGGGGAAAGCAAGGTACGTGCTGAGCTAGGCATGGACACTAGTCTCCTGCTGAAACACGGAGAGATGACATAACGGCATTCCTCACTGCCTCCCACTGAGATGCCATCCACCTCTGCCCACCCAGCGCCTTCATTCTTGAGGAGTCGGGGTTCTGAAGGGGGTGTGACCAGAGAACTGTCCCCTCGCCCTCCCCACCCGCCGGGCTGCCTCCCAGTGGCCAGGGAAGGCCCTGGAGAGCCGGGCCAGCCTGTGGCCAGGCCCTGGGGCTGTTTGCACAAGCCCGACTGGACAGGCCAAGAGGTGCAGAAGTGCTGCGGGCTGGGTGAGTCACGGGGCGGGACTCTGAGTCAGCGTCCCAACCTCGCATCTGGGGCCAAAGCCGCCGAGGAGACGTGGGGCAGCCGGATCTGCCTGGGCTGGGCACTTCGTGGGAGAGGCAGCCCCAGCCTGAGCAGCATCTACCAGAAGGTTCTCAGAGCCAGAGCTCTTATGAAGCCCTGGCTGCCTCTCAGGTCAAGCTGCTGTGGGCCGTCCTTAGAGGGGATGCCATGTTCCGTCCCCCCAGGAGAGAAAGAACTTGGGTGGAGGCGGCACAAGAGCACCTGAAGGTGGGCCGACCGGCCTCCAGGTCCCAAAAGCGGAGGGCTGTGTGGTTGGGGAAGGGCTGTGTGCTGCTCGGGATCTGTTGGCAGGCGGTAGAAGCAGGTTGTGGTGGGTGGATGCTGATGGATCGTGTGGCTTGCTCCTCCTAGTCAGAAGAATGGCACACCTGTTTCCTTCCAGTCTTCGAGGGAGCTTCTGGAATGCCACTTCCGCTTTGAGAGCATGTCTACATCCCCAGCGGGGGGATTAGAACACAGATTACCTGAGAATCGGCATGGCCACTGGGTTCCCAGGTGATGCTGGTGGTGTGGCCGAGAGCCCACTTTGAGAACCTCAGCTCTCTAGAATGGGTTATGTTTAGCCTGGGCATAGCAGAGAACTTGATCGGGGGGACTCTGAGAGGATCCATTCACCAGTGACCAAGACACATGTCTTGCAAGTCCCGCGCACCCACCCCGCTGCCCTCTGCAGCATTCTGACCTCTGGATTTCCACCCAAGGGCCTTTGCGCTTGACACCCCCTCTGCCAGAGTTTCCAGCCCAGGTCCTTCCTGCCACCAAGTCCAGCTCCGGTGTCCCTGCAAGGGGAAACTCCCCCTGGGAATCCATCTTACTCTAACACTCATTGTGTCTGTGTCCTAGTTAATGGTCCACCTTGGCCTCCTGGCTGGTGTCATCACAGCTTTATAACCATACCTGGTCCACGCTGGGCCATATCCTCATATTTGTCATCTGGGAGCGAGTGGCAGACGTAGACCCTTGTCCAAGGTGGCTCAGTGCTCTTCCTGCTTCTGGCTTCAGCCAGCTCCCCGCTGCGGACAGCAGGTGCCCAGGGTTGGGGCTCTGTGGTCATTCCTCTTGTGGCCTCCACAGCCTGGTGTGGGGGTGTCCTGAGTGGACAGAGAGCAGCCCTGCTCAAGGTAATGCTGTTGTTGGGGGTGGGGAGAGGCCCCCTGTCTGACGGCCAGGTCTGGGTGGGGTTCTGCCTGTGCGAGAGGTGCTGGGTGGCCCAGGCTTGCTCCGCAGCCTCAGAGGATGAGGTGGGAGCTGAGATTTGAGGCCAGAGCCCTGGGTCAGGGAATGCTGTGTGGCAGCCTCATCATGCGCGTCCGGGTTGGGATGGCTGTGATGGGCCTCACAGAGCCCAGACTGCTGTCCCCAGTCTTCCAAAACCTCTTCCCACCCTTGTCTTGGGTGCCAGAGATGGGGCCATCTGCAGGAATCCTACCATCTCAATTCGTCTGGAATGCTTGGGTGGGGATGGGTCCAGCTCACAGGAGCACCAGAGCATCTCCTAGATGGAGAGAGAGGGCCACAGAGGAGAGACAGTGGCTCGACCACGGCCTGGAGCTGGCTGTGTTCCCTGCATCCTGTTCACACAGGGGCCACTTATGTGCTGGGGCAGCCAGCAAGGCCCCTCCAAGGGGACCAGGGACCAGACGGTGTCACAGTTGAGCCACCAGAAGCCGGTTCTGCCTGCCCCAGGCAGCTGCTCCCTGTGGTGGCTTCATCCCAGGTGGGGACATCACCTGCCAGCTCACCAGCTGGGCACTGAGCACGTTTGAATTATAACCTGGAACTTCAGGCATCCTCTGGCCCCGCCCCCAAGCCCACGTCCTGTCACTGTGCCCTCGCCTGGCCCACTCGTGTCTCCATGCCTTGGATGGGCTCCATGAGGCCGCCCGTGTTACTCCTCCAGGTGGGCGCCTGTGTGTTGGAGGATGGAGGTCCAGGGTTGGCATATTCCCAGGAAAGAGCCCCAGGGACCCATCTGCGTGTTGCTGTGGGCTGAAGAACTAGCTTCTTTCCAGCCAGGCCTGGTAAGGGCTCAGTGTCTAGGAGAGTAGCCAAGGCTCTGGGAGCCATTGTGCCTCAGTTTTCTCATCTGACAAATGGTGCAACAGGAGCCCCTTCCTGGCGCAGAGCCCAGTGTCAGCCCCGACACAGCTCACAGGGGTGTGGTGAGACCCGGGAGGGGCTGCTGCTGGCTGCTTGGTTCTTGCCTCGGATGGTCTGGCAGGACCTCTGCTGGCCCACTGTGACACTGCTCGGTGGAGGTCTGCCCTTCACAGTCAGGGTTTGCGGCTCACCTGGGAGCCCCTTCCCCTCCCCAGATGCGTTTTTTCCTTGACGCTGGAAGGGGTCCTGCCTGCCCCAGGGGTCTCAAATAGCAGGGATCTGGGAGGGCAGTGACCTGCAGGTCAGGTGGAGGCTTGTGGAGGGGGCCCACCCTCTTGAAGACTCGGAGCCTCGCACAGCCCGAGCATCCCGAGGTAAGTGAAGCAGGAGACCCTGGTCTGAGACCCGAATTTGTCACCACTCTCTGTGGGAAGGGAGGGGTTGCTGCATGCAGAGGCTCTGCCCGCCCACCTCCCCTGCCAGGCATGGTGGGCCGTGTTGGTTCCATCGGGACCTGGCCCTGTGTCCTCTCTGGGCCCCTCCCTCTGCCACTGCCCCCCCCACCTGTTTACCTGCAGCAGCACAGAGATGGTTGCCCAGATAGGAGATAGGCCTGGTCTCCACCCTCCTGCCGGGGCTGGGGGCGGAGGGGGATGAGGCACAGGCACTGCAGTCGCCTCTCAGGCTGGTCATCACTCCTTGTGGAATGCAGGCCCCACCCCAAGCCGTGGAATTTGTCTCCTTCGACATTGGGGAGGGACACCTCCAGCAGGTCAGGGTGGCTGGAGCTGGAGCCCCGATCCTCTAGGGGAGCGAGCGCGGGATAAATACCGAGGTTTGTGCAGGGGCGGAGGTCACCATTGGTTGTTTTCTGGGGAAGGACAGGGCATTGGGGAGGGTCCCACAGAGGAGCAGGGGGCTTAACTGACACCATTGGGACCAGCCTTGTCTCTGATGTGAGGGGAACGTTCCACATTGGGGGTGAGCCATGATGGGGGGGCCATTCTTCACTGATGTCCCCACGGCCTGCAAAGTCGGGATGGGAAGTCAGAGCAACCTCCAGGGCCAGGACAGACAAGCCCATCTTCCTGCTCACGGGTCTCTGCCTGGTGAGCAGAACGTTTGTCTGTGATGTGGGCGGCAGTGTGGACTCCGTTTTGGGTTTTTTTTTGTTTTATTTATTTATTCATTCATTCATTTTTTAAAAGATGACCGGTAAGGGGATCTTAACCCTTGACTTGGTGTTGTCAGCACCACACTCTCCCAAGTGAGCCACGGGCCGGCCCAGCAGACTCCAATTTTGGACGAGGCGTGTGGACGGTGCTCAGGGCCCTCTGCGAAGCCGCTGGCTGAGGTCCAGGGACAGGTCTCACCAGCACCGTTGTGCATCCGCCATCACCCCTTGGCCGGCACCATCCTGGGCACCATACTGCGCAGGGCAGCACTGATTCAGACCCCAGGCTCAGGCGTTCAAGTCCCCCCGCAGCCCCCTGCTCCACCTGCAAGCAGGTCACCTGGAGAGCAGTGTCCTCCTGTGGCGTTGGTCTGCTCATCTGTGAAATGGGCATGTGTGAGAATCTCAGGGGTCGATGTCCATGGGACCCTGTGGAGTACACCCTGCTCCCTGGGCAGGTAACTGTCCCCTCTTACCCCTGTCTACATGGTGTGCACAACTGTGGCCTGCTGTCCCTTTGTCCCCCACACGGTCACCTCATCCCTAGCATGGTTATTTCTTCTGCAGCACGGTCATCTGCCAGAGAAGCAGGCCTCCTCCAGCCTTGCAGGAGTCACCAGTGGCCATGTGTTGAGTGTAGCTGGGAGGGATGGCCTGGCTCCCCCAACTGTTGGGTTTGCGAATGGGATGGCTGTGGCGGGCACCTGGGGTGCCTCTTCTCTCTGGTGGGGTCCTTCCATGCCCAGCTCACAGTGGCCACTGGGCCATGCTTACAGGCTGCCCTTAGCCTCACGTGGCTTCAGGAAGCCAGTGTGTACAGAGGGAGCTGGCCACCTGCACCCTGCCCCGCACAGGTCAGACAAGCCGTAAAACCACGTTTCCCAGACACCGTGCTAATTAAGCCTGGACACTGTGCTAATTAAATGCTCCAAAAGCTCCTCGCAGCCCCAGGCTGCCTGGCCGGGCTCCAAGTAGGTAACACATGTTTCCCGTGGCCACCTCCTGCCACCGCGGCTGAACCGCTCCCCTCCTGGGCCCCTCCGTTCGTCTTGGGCTGCCTTCCTTTGGCACCGTCCCATTGCTGACTTCAGGCGCCCCCCTTGTCTCTCCTGTGAGACGGGAGGGCTTTGTTTGAAGGCCTGTGAGGTTTTTGAAGCTCTGTAAACTGTGCGGTTTTTGAGCTCTAGGAACCACTTTCTCTCCTTGCCTGCTGGGTCTGCACTGCCGCACTCAAGAGGGGTGGCTTAGACTTGCTCCCCGTGTCTCTCTCCACTCTCCTTTGTCTGTGATGCAGAAAGAGGGGCTTCAGTGTTCAGCATGGGTGGGGTGGTGGAGGAGAAGGGCAGGTCCCGCCCCACTGACTGTCCTGGGCCCTGTGGTAGTGCAGCCCCACGAACATGGCTGTGTGTCACCAGGGCTGGAGCTACCAGAGGCCCTGCCAGTGTGGGGTTAGGGTGGGCTTCTTGGTGGTGGGCATTGAGGGCGGGTACCTGGTGGGCTTGTGCTCATGGAGAGTGCTAATGCTGGGGTCTTTGAGGTGATGGGGGCGGATTTGCACAGAGGATGGCAAAGTAATGGTGTTTCAAGAAGACCACAGAGCAACAGTGCATGAGGGAAAGTGTGCATAGGGTCAGGCCTTGGGACCGGGGCGGCCCCAGCCCCCCTACCACACCAGCTGCTCTCTGTGTGTGCTGTGCTCAGGAGCTCTGAGATGTCAGGCCACACTGCCTGGGCTAAACCCAATCACAGGCTTCATCTGCAAAGGCTGGGGGCCACTGGGGGTGGGTTGATATGCCAACCTTCCCCTTCTGGAAAGATGAGTCCAGGCGTCACCTCTGGGTCTGGGTCTGGGTCTGGGTTTAGTTTTTGTGTTCTTCCTGGGGTGGGGGGACATGGCAGGTGTGGCCATGGGCCCTGTTGGAGCTGGAAGGACGAGCCTGCCCCAGCGGCCCTAGTGAAGAGTGGGGCAGGGCAGGGCAGAGCCTTTGCAGCAGGAGCTCCCTGTGCCACGTTCTCCCTCTTCCTCTTCCTCCTGTCTTCTGCCTGGTCCCACCCACTGGCAAAACACTAGCACAGAAGTGTTTATGGGTTTCTCATCCAAGCCAAATAAGGCAGGGAGCTCACTCAACTGGCAATTGGCACAGGCTGGGGGAGGGCGGCTGGGCTTGGGCCAGGACCCCTGCCCTGGCAGCTGTCATCTGGGGACTTTGATCTTCCCCTGGCCCCACCTGGCCCCTGCAGAGCTTCACAGGCAGCAGAAGAAGACAAGGCCCAGCAAGGTGCCCACCAGGCCAGGTCCTGCTGCTGTGGGGGCTCTGGGGACTCAGATGACTCATGTCCTTTCAGCCTCTGTTCCCTTCTGAAAGAGGAAAGTCTGGGCCAGGCAACCTGACCCCCTGCTATCTGTTCCACTTCCTCCAGTCTTTTCAGTCAATTCGCTGTTGCTGACTCCAGTAATTCAGGAAAACATTATGGGTAGGACCCCTTCTGCAGGGGGAGACACTGACATCAGCTTGGTGCAGATCCCCCTGGGCCTTTTATATGTTTACAGACATGCAGACATGTAGACTGTTTTGTTTTAATTTTAGTATTTGTACAGAAGGGGTCATAATGTATGTATTTGGCTCTCTGTGGCTTTTATCACTCAACAGTGCCTGAGAGATTGGTGCATGTGTGTCAGGCATGGTTGTAACTGCAACCCTCCTGTGAGGTAGAAAGCTAAGACTCTCACTTAACAGCTGAGCAAACTGAGACAGACAAGATTGGACCTGTTCCTGGTCATCTAAACAGTCACAAAGGATTGGGGTCTGAGCCCAGTGGTGCAGTTCTTCATGCCACATGCCACCATGCGTCTGTTCCATGACACACAGGGTTCCACTGCACGATGTGCCACCCTGTGGCCCTGCCCTACTGTTGGATGCAAAGGCCATTCCCGTTCTTTCCATTCTGGTGCTCCAGGGTCTGCCCTGTCTCATAGGTCTGAGGCCTCTTTCCTCAGGGCACTGTGGAATGGGCTGTGCATTTTCAAACTCTGCCTCTGTGTCAGGCTGGAGAAGAAGAGCCCTGCGTGAGCGGTTATGGGCCATAGATGGATGTCAGAGGGGAGAGGAGCTGGGATGGCTGAGTGATGATGGGTGGGAACAGAGCTCAGGAGAGGCCAGGGTGGCCCCTAGGCTGGATCACTGCTCATGCCGAGGTTGGAGAGCAGCAAAAAGACCACTGGACTGGGGGGACATGATTGGGCCCAAAGTGGGGAGCCTTGAATGCTAGACCAGGAATTGAATCTGCTCTGGGTGCTACCAAAGGTCATAGTTCCTCGGCTGGCCATTCCGTTGCAGGGGGAAAGTCAGGACAGGCCACCGTCTGGGAACCCCACTCGGGTTGTGGGAGCAAGGCTGTGAGGTTGATTGAGGAAGCCCTTGGGAATTCCTTCCTGGACTCAGCCCCTCTGCCCCTGTGAGGGCTTGTTGATCTAGCCCTATGCCCCCTCTGCCAATTAAGTCTGGGCCTGGTAATAGAGGCACAGAGGGTGGCCGGGGGTTTCCTGGTCCAGCCTACCTAAGACATCTTCTGGGGCCTGCTGAGGTCTATGAAACTGTGTCAACTGGCAGAGGCCCTTCCTGCCTCCTGGGGCATCTGCTGGAGCAGGGCTGCTTGGGGAGCTGCTCTGTGACTTGAGACCCTCACTTACTGGGATGTCTTGGGCTGAGATTGCCTATGAAATGGGGGTCACACCTCCCTTGGAGATTGCTGGGAGGATCCTAAGGGGACACCCTGGGAGCAGCTTCTGGCCCAGTGCCACCTCCTGAGAACCACTTCCCAACATTCCCCGTGGCCGTCAGCCCTTGTTCCAGCTGCTGTTTCCTCTCCCTGTGCCCTGGGCACATGGTGTCCACAGTCCTCCCAGAGCCTGGCCCTCACCACACCCATATCACGGGCTGTCCTGTACAGGGCCAAGGACCCCCCACCCCAACCTCACAAGCACACTGGGTCCTGGGCCAGGGGCTTCGGACAGCATCCTGCTCAGAGTCCTTCTGCAGCCCTGCCTCGTGGCCTAGGTGCACTCACCTCCAGCCCTGCGCTCTCGGCACACAGCCTCCAGGCAATGTGAAGTGGAGTCCCCTGCCTGTCCTCAGGCCAGGGGTGCCTCCCTGCCTAGGCCTGAGCCCCTGCTGGACACCAGGCTGTGCTTGGGCAACTTGCACACCCTCGTGGGCCCGGTGTCCCCCACTCACAGACAGGGAGCCATGCTCCAGGCACAGCTGCCCACAGGCTCCCAGACGGTGGCCGAGAGCCACTCCCTGCCAGGCCATTGTGGCCCCTATGGGCAGTGGGGGCTCTCCCTGCTGACACCAGCCTTCTCCGGCAGAGCCCCACCCACTCCTGTGGCTCTGGCCCCAAGTGTTGGACAGCACCGTGCAGCTACCAGCTCAGGCCCTCTAGGGCCTCACCCCGAGCCAGGCTGGAGTTAGAGGAAGTGGCCATATGGCTCCAGGACTCGGCCTCCCTGTATCCTCAGCTGTACTCCTTCTCCTCATGTGGGAGCTCTGGCCAGACCCGGTTGTGCTGGGACCCAGGGTCGCAGCCCCTTGGCTTGGCCCTGGTCCCCCAGCAAGGTCCCCCACCTGTTGGCCACTGCTGCAGACCTGCTATCCTGCCCCTTCCCCGGCGTCCTGCCCCTGAGGCTCTCCTATGGGGTATGGGGCGTCACTGCCGCCCCTCTCCCTTGGCCTGGGGGTGACCCTCCTCTATGGGAGTGGGGCCTGGGGGCTTGGAGGGTGGGCCACTTGGCATGTCAGGCTGGCCTAGATGCACTCTGTCTCCTGTCTGCAGGTGGAGGTGATGAGAACGGCCCTTGTGGGTGCTGTGGGAGCATGTGGGACAGGTTGCCAGCCCCGTGCCTGCACGGGGACAGTGGCATGGTGGCCATGGGTGTGTCCACCTCCTTTCAGGCCTCCCGCCTCTCCGTGGGGCACTGGCAGCCCTCTTGCCAGCTCTCCTGGGGTGTGAGGCCATCTGCTCAGCTCGCTGATCTGACCCTTGTGCTTTCCACACCTAACGCTGCCACAGACCACAACACCACGTCTTTGCTCACACTGTCCCCCACTGGCTTCTGACCCTCCCCCACACTCTGTAGGTCCCAGCGCCCTGGAGGTCCCCAGCTTACCCTGCCCATGCCAGTCCTGCCTTCCTGCACCAGTGGTGTGGCTTCATGCTCCAGGCGGGGTGAGTCTTTCCTGGAGCCTCCCTGCAAACGGGGTTGTAAACACCAGCTTCCAGTTGCTGTAAGGCTCCCAGGGGCACATGCATGTGAGGTGCCACCACATGCACTGTGCCCACTGTGTCTGCTCTCTAGGGAGGAGACCGGGGTCAGAGCAGGCCTTCCTGGCTCAAGCTCCCACAGGGAAGGAGGATCTGGGAGGTCCAGGTGGATCCTCTTCTGGGGCGTAGGCCAGCCTTGGGGGGCTTGTCCCAGGAACTGCATCCTGACCCGAGTCTTGGGTGTCTGACGACCCCTCGGCAGGCCCCATCTCTCTGGAATGTTCTGCTCCTCATCCTCCCTCCTGACCCAGCACTTGGTTTCCTCAGCAGCAGGATGAGGATCTGTGGGTGGATGCTGGCTGGGCCCTTGCGTCTCTGCCATGCTGGGTGTGGCCACAAAGGGTTAAGCATGTGCTGGTGGGGTGAGGGGGGCCCTTTCCTGCCGGACACAGCCCCTCCCAACCCTATTGTTGCTGGCTCAGGAAGAGGCATGTTTTCCCCATGAGGTCACAGGCCCAGCCTGCCTGGGCACCTCCTGACAGGGAGGTGCCCTGTCCCCCCTCCTCCAAATATCTTGGGCTCCCACCTCCCCTCCAGCCAAATCTCTTCCTTCTCTGCTGGAGCCTGACCAAAAGCTGCTCAGGTTGCCCCAAGTTGTAGCAAGCCTTCAAGACCAAAAGCAGTGTCACCTCCTCCAGGCAGCCTGCTCTGATGTCTCCCCCCTCTGGCCTTCTCCGCACACAGAGTCCCAGTCGAGGCCACATCGGTGCACTTAGACCAGCAACACCGCTGGCATGTGCAGGACAAACAGACACAGGGGTGCGTCCAGGGAAGCCCTGGATCTGGAGCCAGGAATCCTGGCAGTGCCGTTCCCCAGAGCTCCTCCCCCGAGAGCTTGTTCCTCATCTGAGGAGTGGGCAGCGTGAGCCTTGCCTCTTTGCTGTCTCTCTGTGCCTGCCTGAGGTCCCTGTGCCCTGCTGGCAGCTTTCTGCCCCGTCCCTGGTCTCTGGGGCCCTTTAACGGGGGAGGGGCAGTGGGCTGGCCTATAACCGGTGGGCCTGGCTTTCCTGCTCATGCCTCCTGAGCTGGCATCCAGGGCTGTCCAGGCGCCACCCGCCTGCCCAGGGCCAGCCTCCTGGCAGGGCTGACAGCAGGAGATGGAGTCAGGGAGACCAGCCAGGCCAGCCCGCCCACAGCCCATCTCTGGGCGAGCTGGCATGCTCTGGCGGGACGAGCTGGCATGCTCTGGCGGGACGGGCAGGCTGCCTTCCGAGACATCCCAGGGCCCCCGGGAGAGCTGGAGCCTCAGTTTCCTCTTCTGTGTTGGTGGGGGTGCTTGCTGCCCAGGGATGCTTTCTTTCCTGTCCAGCTCTCCACTCTGTCCCAGAGCCTGGACCAAGTGGGCCGCTGGGGGCGTGTGCATTGAGTGAAGGAATAAACACAGGAACAAGCCAGTTCTGGGCCTTCCAACTCCCCCGGAGCAGGCCTGTGGGGGTCATGGCACACAGTGGATCCAGGTCTCTGGTGGGGGCAGGTGTTCTCCCAGGGTGGGGGCAGCGTCCTCGGCTGGCCCCTGGCAGCGCCCTGTGCCCTGCCTGCTCCTCGGTGCTTCCCACGCCTGCGCCCACCCGCGCCCCTTGGCTCGCTGCCTCTCTGATTTCCCGCTTTTGGCAGATGGAGCTTCTTGGAGCCTCTTTCCCTCCCACTTGGCCTGGGGTGAGCAGTGGGGGAGGCTGGCCTCCCCCTGTCTCCTCACTGTGTTGTCCAGCAGCAGACCAGGCTGGGACAGCCCCTGCCGCCCGAAGCCTTGGGTTCTGGTTTCTGAAATCCTTCATAGATTTCAGAGGCCGCTTATGTTGGTAGATTATACATCCACAAAATGTATTGTTTTAACTGTTTTTAAGTGTACAGCTCAGTGGCATTAAGTACACTGCTGTGCAGCTACCACCACTGCCCATCTCTCCCCAAACTGAAACTTGGTAGCCGTGAGACGCGAGCTCCCTGTCCCCGTCCCCCAGCCTCCAGGTCTGTTTATTGGGCTTGCCAGACGTGCACCTGCCCCTGCTCCCCGGGGCCTGTGTTTCTGCCTCTAGGAGGCTTCCCTGGTGCCTTGCCCATGCTGGGCCTGTCACGGGCATGGACACCGTCCCTGCTGCACTTTTATGTGGAGGCAGGGACCTGCAGAATAGGCTCTCGAGAGAGTTCCTCGGATGGGTGGACAGACAGATGGACCGATACCGCCTCTCACCAGGCTGTTGCAGCAGGGGAGGGTGCTGCCCTCTCTGGGGGCAGGGCCAGACAGGCATTGGTGGAAAGACAGACAGAACCGAGTGTGCACAGCTCTGGAAAGCAGGAGGGACCTTAGAAGCCTTTGCAGTAAATGCTTTTTCCTCTTGCCTCTTGGGCCAGATCAGATCGATTGTTTTTTATGAAAATACATAATTGTTGGAAAACTTTAGATTTAAGAGAGCTGAGCAGATCGCTACCGCTAGAGCACGTCATGGAAGGAAGAGGGGTCCTGACCATAGGGACCACTCTGGGGGACGGTGTCCGCTCAGGAGGAGGGCACTGCTTGGGGCCCAGGACTCTCCTGTGGCTCACTTTTGTTGAGCCACCACTGCTGCCCCCAGTTTGCGGCTCTTCGGGGTTTCCTCATTTCTGGGGTGTAGAAAGGGTTTGGTCCATGGTGGGTAGGAAGGGCGGGGGCCTCCGTTCATGGAGCTCATCCTGTACCCTGCCCACGCTCAGCTCCTCACACGGCGCTCCCCATCAGCCTCCCTGAGGACCCTCTGGGCGGCAGCGGCAGCCCACTGTGCACACGTGGACACCCAGGCCTGTCTGGCATCGGGCGGTGGTGCCTCCTGCCCGAGCCTCTGGTCACCACTGTGCATTTTCTGAGCTTCTGGTTTAGGGCGAGAGAGCTGGGGGTCCTGGGGACTGTGGTGAAGGGAGAAACAAAGGCAAGAGCGAGCTGGCCAGTGCCTCCCTCCAGAAGACATCCTGGGGAGGGTCACAATGAGGCGCTTGGATGGGGACAGACGGGGGAGAGGCACCACTGGCCGCACCCCAAGCCTGGGCTTTGGGGTCATGCGGGGCACTGTGGCCAGAGGTCTCATGTGGACAGGGGTGCTGAGCTCTGTGCTGAGCCCCTCTTTCACCTCCGCCCCCCAGGGTGGAGACAGCCGAGGGGACTCTAACCATGGCCCAGCAGAACCACAAGGGGCCTGAAGCCCACGGGCCAACCTGCCTCTAGCACTGGAGGGAGGAGTCAGCCATCGTCACCCAGGTGGCCTCCATGGAGAGCAGGTGCCCTCTGCATAGTCAGGATGTGTGTCCTGCCCTGGGAAGGCCTGGAGAAGTTGCTGGGACGGGTAACCAGAGGCCCTGGTGGGGGGCTGTCTTCCTGGGTGGGTAGGTTCTCGTCACAACCCACAGGTGGGACCCCGTGTCTGGCCGCTGGGTGGGTGCCAGCCCCAACCCAGACGTTCTCACAGAAGAGTCGCTGCCCAGCAGCTTCTTCCTCAGCCTGGCTCTGTCATCTGGCCCCTTCATCACAGAGGGGACGACGTGGCCTGGCTTATTTTCAGAGTGTCCAACTGTTTTGGCCCTGGCTGTCCAGAGTGGCTGCTGTCGCTGGACGCTGGAGCCGTCGCTGGGCTCCCAGGCCTCACACTTGGGGATCTGTGGGGGCAGAGGGCGGATGTAGTCTGGCAGGCCCCCTCCAGGAGACTGCCTCTGGGCTCAGGCTTGGAACCCGCTCCCCTCGGTGGGAGAGCCCAGTCGACGCCACCTCTGCTCAGTAATGGAAGGTTGGGCCAAGGGGTCGGGTCGTCCAGGAAGGGAACAGGTGCTCACGGTGAGAAATGGTGACTCGCCCATGACCTGCCCTCTCCCGGGGTCTGGAGTAGGCAAGACCGGGTCAGCATGTGTCAGCTCCAGGAGGCAGCGGCGGTCTGAAGTACAGAGGGGACGGAGGTGGCTCTGGCCCTGGAGATTCGCAGTGATGCCATGTACTGTGTAGTGCGTGGCACCCTCTCCAGCACCCCAAGGAAAACTGATGGGCCCGCGGTTCCCCTGGGGGTGAGACCCACATCACGAGCCTGTCACCTCCTGACAAACCTCATATGTTCTTGGGAGGAGACAGGCTTGGCTCACGAGTGGTGGGCAGGGACTCCTGCTCTCTGACTCCAGGTCCCCTGGCCTCCCTAGCAGCCGCACAGCACTTCGTCAAGTTGGTGCCAGCACTGTGAAAATGTCAGCGAAGCCCTCTGGGGGAAGCCATGTTGCTTGCGCCTCTGACACAGGCCCCAGCGCGGGGGGTCAGCAGACCTGGGAGTTGGAGGCAGGCTCCGGTGACCTGGACAGGGCTCAGCCCCCACCACACAGAACAGATTGGCAGGCGCTGGGGCGGCGAGGGGGCATCAGAGGTGGTGGATGGCGTTGTGTCCAATGGCTCTGTGCGTGTGTTTGGGCTCCCAGAACTGGACACCAAAAAACGTCTGCTGTCCTTACTGCATGCTGATTAAAAGATTAAGATTTTAGAAAGGAAGAAAAGCAAGTTAGAAAATCAGTCACAGCCTCAGGGTCCACCCACAGGAGGACAAGCACCTGTACTGTGCGTGCGTAAGAAACACAGGAAGATGGTAAACCTCAGATGTGTCGTGTTGGGAGCGAGAAGGTCATGTGAACGTAGGGATGCATGTGGCCTCGCGGGAGTGCTGAGCTTGGCACCTGGCAGCACTGTCCTGAGGGCCAAGGGGCTGGCCGTCCCCTTTGCCCACACATGCTGACCATCTGTCTCCTTCCGCAGCCTGCCTGTTCCGCATCAACGCACTCTCTCTGGTCTACCTGCTGTCACTGCTGCTGCTGCCCTGGCTCCCGGGCCCCACCCGGCACGGTGTCCCAGGTAAGGGGCTTGGCGGGAGAGGAGCTGGAACCCACTGCTCAGAGGGCTTTGTCCAGTGGACCCAGCCCAGTTCCCACAGTGGGAGGGGTGTTGGGTATTTGGGGCAGAAACCTGTACCATGATGACCTACACTCAGTTCCAGCTGAGCCCTGGGAGACAGACCTACAGCACGATGTCACGGGGGACAGTAGCAGGAGGGACAGAGAGGACCCTTCTTCTTGGGACTCTTGTCACCTGCCCCATAGGTGCTTAGTGTCAGTTTTGTGCCAGTTTTTCAGTGAAAGCAGCGGTCAGGGGCCTGTCCCCAAAGGCTGCTCAGCCCCCTATGGGTAGGGAAGGGCCCCCAGCCAGCCTTTAGGGTTTGGAAGGTAAAGAGGCTTAACGGGGCTCCTCGGGGAGGTGTGTGTGAAGGACAACCAAGGAGGGCTGAGGGTTGGGCGGGGCCCAGGTGGGGCATAACTTCCTGGAACCTCTGGAGGGCCACTTGTGCCCACGGGCACTGCCCTTGTGGAGACTCTGGGCACAGTGGACGGCTGCTCTGGGCCTGGGGGAGCTGCTGTCGTGTCAACACAGCTGAATGGTGTAAAACCACACACTTTGGGGCTGGAGGTCAGATGTCTGACGTGGGTCTCACGGGGCTAAAGCCAAGGTGCCAGCAGGGCTGAGTGTTTTCTGGAGCCTCCAGGGGAGACTCGTGTCCCTGCCTTTTCCAGCTTCCAGAGACTTCTGCATTCCTGGGCTCATGCCCCCTCCTTCCTCCTTCAAAGCCAGCAGAGTCTGGTTGAATCTCCTTTACATCCCACCTATAACAACCTTGTGGTTACCTGAGCCCACCGGACAACGCCGGATACTGTCCCTGATTACGGTTGCTGGTCTCAGCTGATTAGCAGCCTTCATTCCATCTGCTCTTCTAACTCCCCTGCGAGGTCCACATGTTCACAGGCTCCAGAGATTAGGATACGGCCGTCTTTGGGGTCCATTCTGCTTACCACAAGGTCACCCCCTCTCTGGCCTGTTGACATATGGCTCTGAGTACCCCTCAGGCTGCCTTCTAGCTCAGGGTGCTTTGGAGCAGGCTCTGGTCTTGGAGCACGGGCAGCACTCAGGGGTGCAGAGAGCAGAGGAAGGTGTTTTGGGGAGGGCCCAGCACAGGCAGAACGCTGGGAGCCACTGGAGACTCAGGGCCAGACCCCTTCCAGGACTCACAGCTAGGGCTGGACGGGCGCCTCTCTCTCTCCTGGTCCCGATCCCAGGCCTCTCCCTCCCTCCACGGAGCCCATTCTGTCTTCTCCCAGGCCCTTGACCAAAAAGCCACTTATTCTGTAAATACTTCATGCCCCGTGTGCGATTGGGAACACTTTTCTCCAATCAGTAGTGGGAGAGCTCAGCCTCCCAGCCAGACCAGGGGAGACCTGGAGACCCTGCCTCCCTGCCTGACCCTCCATGTGTCCATCTGTCCAGTCTCCGAGGCCCATCAGGGACAGAGACGCTGCCCAGTTCTTCCAGGCAGGAGAGGAAAATGTGAGGCCTGGCTGAGCTGCCTGCGCCTTTATGGCTTACACAGCTGCCGGCCTTGGCACCAGCCCCTGGTGGAAGATCTGATGCCACCCATCCCTGGGAGCACTGCCCTGGCCCCGTCCCCACATAGGCGTCAGCCTGACCCTCTGGGGGCTGGGGGCAATCTGCTGGGGGTGGCCAGGCAGGGGCAGGGGCTGTCACAGAAGCTTCAGGGCTGCAGGCAGACCCTGGGGAGTCAGCTGCCAGAGAGCTGCATGGCATTTAGGGGCTCATGGAAGCCCCATCCCTGCCTTAGAACAGAACCTACCTTTGAGGCTGCTCTCAGGAGAGAGATCCTCCCCACCCTTCACCCCCTGTACCCAAGGGGCCTGCAGTGGGGCCCTACCCTCTCCGCCATCAGCCTAGCTCAGCCGTGGAAGCCTCTAGAATCCTCCCAGGCCCCTGGCCTCCCTGCTGCGATGGCCTGGGCTGTAGCTCTGCTTTTGCTCAGCTGCTGTGTGAAGGTCCAGGTCCTGGGATTCAGGGCCGCGGCTGAGAGGAGCGTGAGGATGCTGCGAGTGATTCCGTCATCCTCATGCCCACATGTTGGTGGCTGTGGTCCCAGCCCCCCTTCAGGGCCTCTCTCAGCCCCTACCCAGGACAGAGGTTGGTGCACAGCCCTCAACCCCTGTGCCCTGCTCCTGCGCTCGGTGACACAGGTCACAGCCATGCTCTTTGGCCTCCAGGTTGATCCAGGTTTTGGTGCAAGGGCGCGTTCCTCTCAGCCTCTCCTCCTGTTGCTGGGTGGGTCTCATGGCACAGACCCTTCGTCTGCCCCCACCTCTCTAGACTCTCCTCCGTGTGTGTGTGGAGGGACCCCTCTGCAGGTGGTGCACAGGGTCCCTTGGCTAGTCTCACACACCACACGAGTCAGCCCTGCCCAGCTCGTGTCTGGAGAGTAATGTCTGCATACAGCTCTGCTGAGGGGTGGGCACCACAGCCCCGGGCAGGGGGCGAGGCCAGCTCAGAGGAAGGAGGTACTGCCAGCAAGGGCTTCATGGGTGGGCTTGGATGGGTCTTCCAGGCTGAAAGGGCAGCAAGGGATGGCCTGGGGACAGAAGGTGGGGGTGCCTGAAATGCAGGAGAGGAGGTTGGGGTCCATGCTGAGGCAGGAGACGCCCCTGAGCTTTTACAGCCTGGGCAGTGGTCTCAGGGGCTGTGGGTCGATAGATCCGCTGTATGGACTATGCCCCTGTCTGCGATGGCCTCTCCCTCCCTCCTGCCAGAAGGACCCGCCTCTCAGCCCACTTCCTGTTTCCCTAGAGAGCCTGCCAGAGCCTGAAGCCCCCCGTGGGAGCCCCTGCCCCTTTTTTTGGATGGGCAGTGGCCACACTGAGCCCCTCCCCACCGCAGACAGGGGGGTCGCCTGCCCTGGCAGTTGTGGCAGGGGACAAGGACTGTGGGCGGATGGGCCGGGGCCAGACAGTGGTTCAGGAACAAAGGCTGAAGGCAGCAGCCAGCCAGGGCGGGCGGGTCCCTGGCTGGAGCCTCAGTCGCTCCCTTCCCCAGGATAGAGGAGGTGCTGTGGGCCGATGTGGCCTGTGATGGGAGGGTCCTGCCTGGGCAGGAGCCAGGTGGGGAGCAGGAAACCCCCCCGGCCTCCCCTCAGCCCAGCTGCTGCTGCCGCACTCGCCCCTGGAAGGGGCTACTGGGTGGGGCCCCTTGGCCTCCATGCAGGCCTCGGTCTGGGTGTCAGAGCTTTGTCTTGGTGGTTACACAGGCTGCAGCAGCCAGGCCAGGGGTCCGTGCAGTGGAAACACTTCTCTAGTTGTCTGACCACGAGCTGGTGCTCCGAGCCTCAGTCTCCTCATCTGAAAGATGGGGAGTGTGGTAGCAGCCACCCCTGGGTCAGTGATGCAGGCTCGGGTGCAGTCTGAAGGCTGAGCAGGGCCCCCACCCAGCTAGCCATCTGGGGAAGGGCTTGTAAGCTGATAAGTGGGCTTTTCCCGGAGTTGTCAACCCCACCATCTCTAGGTCATGATCATATTTGCCAGGCCTGCTGCTGGTGAGCTGCCTTTTCTCCTCCCAGGTGGTTCCCACCATGCTGGGGCCCACAGGGCAGCAGGGGTGGTCATCGCACCCCCACCCCACCTTGCTTCCAGACCCCACCGTGATCCACAGGTTCTGCAGAGTCTGGCCTAGAATGTCCCCCAAAGCCCACTGCCCCTCTTCCTGCTACAGGGCCTTTGCATGGGCTGTTCCCTCTGCTCAGACCCAGCCCCACCCTCCACCACTGAGCGCCACCTCATCCAGCTAGTGCCACCTCCCCTCGGATGTGCATCTCTGCAGGAACCTCCTCTGATCCCCAAGCCAGGTCCCCCCGATTTGCGTTCCCTGTGCCACCATGGCGGTCCCTGTGCTGTGGCATTTCTCGGGGTGTCACTCTCCCCAGCCAGATGGAATCCCACAGGGCAGGGACTGGTCCTTCTACGGAACATCCTGTACCTCATGTGCTTCATGATCAGGTTCCTGGAGAAAGGACAGGCAGCACCACCCCGGTGACTATAGCCACCAGTCACCTGATCACCCCCAGCGCCCCTCCCACTCCACTGTCAGAAGTGGAAGGGACGACCATGTGCAAGACTCACAGCTCAGGTTCCAGGGGAGACTGGAGGAGCCCCATTCCCCCCATCAGGCTGCAGGTGACCATGCTGTTCAGAGGTGGAGGGGAGCGGGGCCTCCTGCCCACTCTCCTGCAGTACCTCCTGGCCGGCCGGACTTCCCGGCTCTGCAGAAGACAGGCAGGCATGGCAGGTGGGAGCCAGCACAGCGGAAGGTCTGAGCCAAGCAGGGGAGGAGGCCCCTGCTCCCATGGGTTCCGGGCAGGGAGGTGGGGGTGCTGAGCTCTGGAAGGTTCTGTCGTCTGGGAACCCTGCACGGCCTCCCACTGGTAGCCAGCTGAGCAGCCTTCCCTCCTGTGGACTCCAAGCATTGGGCCCTGTGAGGGCTTTGGGCCGGATGTTCCTTTCGGCCTCTACCCTTCTTTCCCCCCACCTTCCACTGCCTCCACCCTGGCCTTCCTCTCACCCTGCCCACTGCAGGTCAGAGGTAAGAAGGGTCAAAAGGTCAGGGCCTGTAGGGACGCTAGAAGGAGAAATCAGAGAAGCTGGTGCAGGTCCCTCTGGGACTCCTCGCCTCGCTGAGCTGGGGTGGCATGTGTGGCTGTGACAGTCATCACTCCAGAAGGGACAGCTGAGTGACATCCTCTGGGCCAGCCCTGGAGCCGAGGAGACTGAGGCCAATTCTGAGTCTGTCAAACAAACATTGTTTGTGACCCCAAAACAGTGAACAAAACAGACACGGGCCCTGAGCCTGCTGGGTTCTGGGCAGAGAAAAGAGGGCCAGATATGATGGTGCCATTTTTGCAGCCCCCAATCTGGACACTGTCTGTCCCCGAGCTCCAGGAGGTGGTGGGAGGAGCCTGTGCTGCTCCCTGCGTAGGTTCTCGGTGCCGGCGTCATCTCAGGGTCTGGCTGGGATGGCGCAGTGAGTGGCCAGCAGGGGTGAGGACCTGGCGGCTGCTCCCGCCCCTGTCCGAGTGTGAGCTGCCCACCCACTCACAGAGAGCAGAGGCGAGGCCAGGGCCCCTGAGGCCTCCTCTGCGGCCGCCCGGTCTCCTCCCTTCCCGCAGCCCAAGGCCACCCTGCAGGGTGGACTAAGTCCAGAGCACCCCCAGGGACAGGGCCTGGCAGGGCCCATGGTGGCTGGATCAGGGCGCAGCTGCAGGGCACCATGTCCCACTAGGCACACGGTGCTGAGGGACGGAGGCTGCGGTCTGGGGCCACACCTCCCTACGCTCCGGAGCTCCCACTCTCAGCTTCTTCTCCCACAAAGCGATGAATGAAACAAGGTCTGAGATGCTCTCAGCCCCATCTGGCTGAATGTTCCCTAGGGACTGGGTACCACGTGCTCCACCACAGGAGCCTCTTAGCCCACACACCCCCACTAGGAGGCGGCTACTCACCCCACTTTTCTCCAGAGACACCCTGGCCCACCCCCACTCCAGACCACCTCTTCTCTGGGCACTCCCTCAGCGCCCTCACCTTCAGTGTGTGCTGGGAGGCAGAGAGGCCATTGCTGGGGTCCCTCCTTTTACATTCCCTCAGGGCTTGCAGAGCCAAGCAGTGACACAGATGTTTGCTACATGAGTGCACACACCCACAGGTGTCTCCTCCAAGCCCAGAGGGCCTTTTCCTTTCTGTGCTGGCCTCTGTCCCCTCCTGCCTGCATCCCAGGAAGGAGCAAGGCCCAGGCAGCCAGGGGCCAGCACCAGCCCCCAGCCAGCCGGCTCCACAGGCTGTGCTTGGCTGTTTGCTCATTGTGTGACCTTGGGCAGGCCCCTTCTCCACTCTGTGCCTAGTTCCTCTTCTGTAAATCAGGGGTCTTGATGGTGCCCACTCCGCAGGGCTGCTGGGAATGGCCTGTGAGATGGCGTGTGAAGGGTGTCGAGCAGCCTTGGATGGAGCAAGTGCCTAACGAGGGTCACCGCTGCACGAGGGTCACTGCTGTTGCTGGAAGCTTCAGCCACCTCCTGGGGGGGCACCGGCTATGGTACATGCTGTGGGCCAGCCTGCTGGGATCCTGCAACTGTGCTGGATGTGTATCTTGGGCCACGCGGACGTGGCCTGGTTGGGGGCTGTTAGCCCAGGTGGAATGGCCTTGGCTGGCCACCCCCCTCCCATCCTCCTTCCGCTGTGTGTCAGCCTCATGCCTGCTTGCTCTGCCCGCAGGTCACACTGGCCGCCTGCTCCGGGCCCTGCTGTGCCTCAGCCTGCTCTTCCTGGTGGCCCACCTCACCTTCCAAATATGCCTGCACACCGTGCCCCGCCTGGACCAGCTTCTCAGGCCAAACTGTGAGTTGCTGGGGGCAGGGGGGCTAGGAAGAGAAGGGGGTGCCAGGGGATGCAGTTGAGGGAAAGGGGAGACCCCAGTGGACTTTCTGAGCTAAACCGTAGGGCCTGCGGAGGGTGAAAGGGAGAGAGGCAGCCTCCACAACCCTGCAGGGACCTTGGGTCTCTTGGGGCGGTGGCTCAGCCTCATCAGCTGCCCTGCCACCTGGGCCTTGCCTAGTGAGGACCAGCCCCTGAGCATTGGCCATGATTTATGTCCGGCCTGGATGGCCCAGGTGAAGCGCTGCCAGTAAGGACCTGGCCTAGGGGTCTGAGCTGAGCAGGGCTGATCCCAGAGCCAGCGTCCAGCTCAGGGACAGCCCTGGTCTTCTCGGCGGCCCTCCCTCTGTCAGCATCTCCTCCACTAACCTGGCTTACCACTGGGGCTCAGCAACTCTGCGAACTCCAGGCCCTCGAGGCTGCCCTGCCCACCCCCACTGCCCTGTGGACACTGTCTGCAGTTGGCCCCCTGCCTCTCCCCCAGACAAGGGTGGATGTCAGCACCCAGGCTTCAGATGCAAAAGCCCTGGGCTCCAAGTCCCTACCACCCCACCAGGGGCGTCCTGCTCTACCACGCGGGTGGGTGGGCGGGCGGCTGTGGCCTGTGTCCTTGTCTTCATTCTATGAAGATTTTCCTCCTGCTATTTGGAACCTGAAGCTGGAGAGGATCTTGGTGGCCTCTGTCAGTGGCAGCTCTGAGACCGGGCCTCCCAACTTGGCCCCACTGTCTGCACCCAGGAGCGGTGGAACGGGGCTGAGGGTCCTGAGAGCCCAGACTGCCCTGTCAGGCCTTGTCCAGCCCTGTCTCGGCTGCACGCTGCCCGGCGGGGCTGAGAATCCCCGTCTGCCACTCAGGGCTGATGAGGCCTTCAGTCAGCCCAAGTTTCCCTGGCTGGGTCTCAATTTCCCTGTCAGTAAAGGCAGCATTTTCAGGCATCCCTGAGACCAATCATGGGCATCCTGCAGACATGAGGTGGGCTGCTTGGCTCTCCCTCCCTGATCTGGGTTCCCCTGTGCCTTTCTCTGCAGGCAGCCACTGGGAGACCTTCTTCCAACATGTAGGGGTCACAAGGTAAGACACCCCCTGACCCTTGCACCAGCCTTAGAGGACTTCCCAGGCCCAAGAGAGGGTCAGGGAGGACCTGGAACCATCCACCACGCTGATGTTCTCCAGCCCCCGCATCCTCGGAGGCCCACCCCCCATGCCCCTCCTTGCCCTTCACAGGCTGGACCTGAAGGACATCCCCAACACCATCCGGCTGGTGGCCCCCGACCTGGGCATCCTGGTGGTCTCCTCTGTCTGCCTCGGCCTCTGCAAGCACCTCACACGGAAAGCCCAGCAGAGCCAGCGTGCCCAAGAGCTGGTGAGGGTGGTGGGCACTGGTCACATGTGTTGGGGGTTCATTCTAGATCTGTGGTCCCAGCCATCTGAGGGACTGCTGTTGTTTTTTTCTTAACAAATGTAGACTCTTTAGTTGTAAAAGTGAGTATGTGCTATTTACGAAGAGCAGAGATGCTGGAGGAGAGAGGAGGTTCAAGTCCGTTCCTGGCCCTCGCAACAGGGCAGGGTGTCCACATGAGGCCTGTTCCTACCAGGGCTCCATCTCTGGTTGGAAACATTCATGGACCCCAAGACAGTGTCTGTGCTCTTGGAAACTGTTTGTGGGGGGATTTATCAAGGCCAAGAAGCAGCAGGAATCGGCAGTGCAAGAAGATGGGTCTGTGCTAGAGAGCACCCTTGGACAGATGCCTGAGAAGCTGGGGGCCAAGGCCCTAAATCAGAGACTCTGTCTCTGGAGGGAGAGGCAGGGTCCAGCTCAGCTGCCACGAGGCTTAAGGGTCCAGCCCTGGGATTTCTGGGCTCCCAGCTGCTCCCCATGGGCAGGGCATGACTATCGAGGTCCTGGATGTCCTCCACTGCTGAACAGCTTTGCACGTCCCTACACGAGGACTGTGGTCACACGCCCAGCCCAGGCCCGCTCCTCCCATCCCCCACCCCCGGCCTTGGCCTCTGCCTGATGGGGCCTGGTCCCCAGGGCTCAGCCAGGATTTATGACCATCCGTGTGTCCTGGCACATAAACTCCCTGCCCGGAAGGTGCCAGGGAATATGGGCTCCTCCCACCTCACCTGTGTCCATCTGTCAGACATCTGACACTTGTCAGGCACGTGGGCCTCGACTGCCAGAGGAGCCAGAGAGGGGAAGGCACACCCCAAAGCCACACAGCAGATCAGGGCAGGGCAGCTCACCCTGAAGCTGGCCTGGCCTGCTATCCTCCCTATCCCTGTCCCCGTCCTGCAGGGCAGAGCTGGCACCACCTTCTCAGAGGTGGAAACGGGTCTGGAGGTCAAGTGGCTTTTCCAGGCATTTGGCAGTTTAGCCCAGGCCTCCTGGAACAGATTCACTGGGAAGGGGTGGGCAGGAAGGGAGAAAGGCCAGCCCCCCAGAGCACAGGGCTCTCCAGGTGGCATCTGGGCTGCTGGATTCTGGCCTGCAGGTGACCCTGGACAGGTCACCTTCATTTCTGAGCCATCCTGCCAGGCTCTGGCGTGGCCAGTGTGGACAGACTTCATAGTGAGGGGTGAGGGGTACTGGGCTCACCTGGGCACCTACAGGGCACAGTTTTAAAACCCAAAGTGAGGAGCTCCCAAACATGACTGCACGTGTGACACTGACTGGCAGAGTCCACGAGCACCTGGCCCACAGGGACACTCTCGCTCCAGGTGCATGCACATGTGTGCACGCATGCAGCAGGGTGCAGAGGCGGCTGCAGGTGGGACAGGAGAGGCGTGTGGAGATGTTTTCCAGGGCGTTCCAAGGGACCTGCTGGGTCAGGGTTGGCTGGCCTGGATGCCGCGGGTGCCGCAGGCACCTGTCCTTGGACCGGCAGCTGCTCTGTTCTTTCCACTCCCAGAGGCACTCACGTTCACACTGTTTCTCAGATTTCCCAGGGCTGGGGCCAGGCTGTGGGCGGGTGGCAGCAGGCCTGGCTGTTGTGTTTTCCTTCCAGCCCCTGGCTCCTGATTCTGGGGTGTGAGGGGACAGCCCTGGCAGGAGGGGAGCTCCTTGAACCTGACCAGCCTCACCTTCAGCTGCTGTGTGGTCTCAGGCCCCACCTGCCCTCCTTGCCCCTGCTCCCAGGCTTGGGTCTGCACCCCTCCTTGGGCCTCCTCAGCCCCCTGGAGTCCTGTGAGGGCAGGATCTGTCGGTTCATCTCTCCTGTCCAGTCTCCATCCCCCATTTTATAGATGGGGAGAGTCAGAGAGGTTGAGTAACTTGCCTAAGGCTGCACAGCACGGAGACTGTTGGAGCTGGGAGGGGCCAGATCTCCTGGCTCCAGAGCCTGTGCTCTCAGCCCAGGCACCTCGTCCCGCCCCAACAACTAGGAAAGGGCAGGCAGGGTGCCCAGGGGGCCGCCAGCCCGGGACATCTGACGACAGAGGCTATGTCTTTCCACCACACCCTGGCTTTCTCCGTGTCTGGGAAATAGCTCCGCTATGGGAAATCCTTAGTCAAGGCCAGGAAAAACAGGCCTGTCAGGTCTCTGTCCCCCCAACCCAGGCAGGTGCTGTCCCTTTTCCTCCAGGGCAGTCAGTCACCTCCATCCCTCCAGAGGGTCTGTGAGGGCAGGAGCACCCCCCACCCAACCAGGATGCAGCTAGTTTCTTGGGGGGCGGGACAGGGGGAAGGGCTGGCCACAAGGCTGGTGGGGGCACCCAGGAGATCCTGGTGCCTGGCTGTGTCCCTCAGGGCCCCCTTACTCCCCAGAGATCCCACAGGGTGCCAATGGGGCCCTGCTGCTTCCTGGGTATGTGGTTTGGGAGAGTCACCTGTCCCCTCCGAACTTGTTTCCAACCCCGTGTGACCCACTGTAGAGGGTCTGCAAGTGCCCTGTGAGCTGAGGTGTGGTGCAGGGTGTGAGCAGCTGCTTGCCTTCCCAAACCGTTTAGGGGCTTCAGGGACAGATGTGGGAGTCATGGCGCCCTCCCTGTCCTCCAGGGCCTGGTGGTCTAGATGGGGAGATAAAGAGATGCTCAAGGTGTTCTGGAACACTCCACAGCCAGCCTACACCAGTCAAGGACTGTGTGTCTTGGGGTGGGCAGGAAGGCCCACCAGCTTGTGAACTTGAGCGAAGAGGCAGGAAGGTGGGGGGGGGCCTCTGGACAAGGGGGACAGCTGGGGCCATTGGAGGGACAGCTGCGGTGTGGCGGAGCAAGGCCTACCTCACCCCAGCACTCCCAGCTGGGCAGACGTGGGGCTGGAGTGGTGGCCTCAGAGCTGGGAGCCTGATCTCCCCACTCCCCGTGACCTTGGCAGGATGATGACGAGAGGGACGTGGACAACAACACCCTGGAAGAGCTGCAGGGAGTTCCTACACTGGCCCCTACTCGGAGGTCACGGCTGGCCACCCGATTCCGGGTCACAGCCCACTGGCTGCTGGTGGCTGCTGGGCGGACGCTGGCTGTAGTGCTGCTCGCACTGGCAGGTACCCACTGAGGCAGGGGGCAGGGCCCCGGCACTGTCACCCTGAAGGGGCCTGGGAGCTCCTGATAACCCAGGAGAAGGGGGGTCATGCACCCCAGTTGGGCTGACCCTGTGCACCCCACCCGGCCCGGCAGGCATCGCCCACCCCTCGGCCTCATCCAGCGTCTACCTGCTGGCCTTCCTGGCCATCTGCACCTGGTGGGCCTGCCACTTTCCCATCAGCTCCCTGGGCTTCAGCGCTCTCTGCGCCATGGTGAGCTGCTTTGGCGCTGGGCATCTCCTCTGCCTCTACTGCTACCAGACACCCTTCGCCCAGGCCATGCTCCCACCTGCCAGCATCTGGGCCAGGTGAGGCCCCGCCCGGACAGCCCCCGGTCCTTGCTCTTGCCCTGGCCCTGCCCCGTTGCCTCGGTGGTCAGTGACAGGCTTTCTCCGGGCAGGGTGTTTGGTCTCAAAGACTTCGTGGGCCCCCCCAACTGCTCCAGCCCCAACGCACTGGTGCTCAATGCCAGCCACGACTGGCCGATCTACGTGAGTCCCGGCGTGCTGCTGCTGCTGTACTACACGGCGACCTCCCTGCTGAAGCTTCGCAGGCACCACCCCACAGGCCAGGTGCGTGCCTTCCCTCCACTTTCTTGGGGCCTGCCTCGGGGGGCGTGGGCTGAGCTCCCGGCTTTGGTCTCCGCAGAGGAAGGAGGAGGCTGTAGGGGATGAGGAACGCGAACTGGAGCTGGACGAGCTGGACCAGCAGCCCCAGGGCCAGGCGGGGGCTGCTGTTGCCCAGGACAGGGGTGCCGCCCAGGTGAGGAGTCCGGCTGCACTTTGGGGGTGTGGTTGGAGCCGTTGGCGTGCTGCTCATTTGGGTCCTCTACAGCCCGTGACGCCCATGGGGCCAGGTGCTGAGGCCGACAACTGCATCGTGCACGACCTGAGCGGCCGGACCCCCACCCAGCAGCACCCCTGTGAGTACCACACACAGACCCACGCGGGGACACCCCACCCTCCCTCGGGCACACGTGGGCATGCTGTGGTTTCCCAGATACTGGGTCCTGTTGGGCAAGGCCAGTGCTGCCCCCTGGTGGCCACTAGGTGGTCTGGCGCGTCCGCCCACTGCCTCTCCTGCTGGCTCCCAAGACCTGTGAGGGGCACCAGCTCTCTCAACCCCTGCCCCGAGGACTTGGCTGCTTGGCCCTGGCTCAGAGGCTGCCGTCCCAGGCAGATGTGGCCTGGATGCTGCGTGTTGACGCTATTGCCGTGGGCAGGGGATGGGGACTTCTGGGTGCTCTTCACCCTCCGCCTTGGTTTCCGTGTCATGATTTGAATGAAGCAGATGAAGTTGCTGGCCTTGGGGGCAGACACCCTGGGGATCTTGTGTGCACAGAGCTGGAAGGGGGCAGGGGCCGTCTTGTGCATCCGGTCCTTTCAGGGTCTTAGAAACCAAGGCCCAGAGGGGCAGGAACCGGCCAGGGTCACACAACATTTGGGAACAGAGTCAGACCCACCATTGTCGCCTGCTGGGCCCTGGCCTCTTGCCCTGCCATTGCCCACTGTCCACATTTTAGGGCAAAGCCAGGTGAGGTGCAGGGATTCCGGAGCACCCCACTTTGGGGCTTACCTCTGTCCCCCACTCCCAGTGCATCCCAGGCTGACTGAGCCTCGAGAGACGTCCCCAATGCAGAGCCTGGGCCACCTCATCATGGACCAGAGCTACGTGTGTGCCCTCATCGCCATGATGGTAAGAGTAGCTGCTGCTGGCACCTGCCACAGGCTTTCCCACAATGTGCCGGGAGGTGGGATGGCAGCTGAGGCCTTGTCCTCAGAGACAGAGCTGTGGCCCACTGGGCTGGGAGTCGCCCTCCCACCCACAGGTGTGCGTGCAGTGTGCGTGTGCGTGTGTGCACGTGTGGTGTGCGTCCTGTGCTGCTGAGCTCCGGGCTCAGCAGGTATGTTCCCCTCCTGCATGAGCGTCACTGTGGCGGGCTGGGTGAGCAGGGTGGGTGCAGCCAGGTGCACTCATCCCCTGCCTGCTGCCCTGGCTGCCCAGGTGTGGAGTATCACCTACCACAGCTGGCTGACCTTCGTGCTGCTGCTGTGGGCCTGCCTCATCTGGACAGTGCGCAGCCGCCACCAGCTGGCCATGCTCTGCTCGCCCTTCATCCTCCTCTACGGGCTGGTGCTGTGCTGCCTGCGCTATGTGTGGGCCATGGACCTGCGCCCCGAGCTGCCCACCACACTGGGCCCTGTCAGCCTGCGCCAGCTGGGGCTGGAGCACTCCCGCTACCCTTGCCTGGACCTTGGTGCCATGGTGAGTGAGTGTCTGCCTGCCACACCTGGGTGCTGGGTTCCATCCGATGACCTGCAAGGACGATGCTGTGCCATTCACTGTCCACTCACCTGTGGATGGAGGCTCTGGGAGGGCAGGGCCAGGTCCAATGGCCACCACAGGGCCCCCAATGGCCACCAGGGGCCAGTCCAGAGTAGTTGCTCGATGAGCATTTGGGGAGTGGGCGCTGCCCTGTGTCCCTGATGCTGTGTGTCAGCGTGCACTGTGTCTGTCAGACATGGGCTCCCTTAGCCTCCCACACAGCCCTGGGTCTCAGTGGCTTGTTGTCTGGGTCATTGTGTTCATGGGCACCCATAGGTCCCTGTGTGAGACAGGCGTGTGCCACAGTGCTGTCACATCTGTCACGTTTGCAGGCCAGTGAGTTGTATGTCATCACGTGAGACTTGTGAACCTGTGTGTGCAGATGTGTGTGCCAGCGTGTGCAGCCATGTGAACATGTGAGTGCACACGCATGCATGTGTGAATCCATGGCTGTGCAAATGTGTGAGCCTGGGTGTATGTGTAAACATCCCAGCATGTGTAAACTGTGTGAACACGTGAGCCTGCGAACGTGACACTGCATGTGAAACCTGTGTGCACACATAGGTGTGTCTGGCTCTGCGGATGTGTGCTTCTGTGCAAACACGAGTATGTGTGTAAGGATGTGAACCCATGTGTGAGCATGTGCGTATGCATGCATACGTGTGAGTCTATGGCTGCACATGTGTGCTTCTGTGCATCTGTGTGCGCACCTGTGTGAGTTGGAGAGCAGGGTTGTGGCTGGAGGGGGGCTGGTGCAGAGGGGCTGGTGCCGGCTGCGTCCCTGCCGAGGGCTCTCCCCTGGCCCCACATCGTGGCTGGGCCCTGCCTGTGGGAGGGGGTGCTGGGCCCCCCAGCCCTCAGTGACAACCCCCACCTTTCCCAGTTGCTCTACACTCTGACCTTCTGGCTCCTGCTGCGCCAGTTTGTCAAAGAGAAGCTGCTGAAGAAGGCGAAGGCCCCTGCTGTACTGACGGAGGTCACCGTGGAGGACACAGGTGAGTGGCGGGGCAGAGGCAGTGGGTGCCCTGCCCCCGCCAGCCTGACGCCATCGCCCTGCTTCCTGCAGAGCCCACGCGGGCGCGGACGCTGCTCCGGAGCCTAGGGGAGCTGGTCAAGGGCATCTACGCCAAATACTGGATCTTCGTGTGCGCCGGCATGTTCATCGTCGTGAGCTTTGCCGGCCGCCTCGTCGTCTACAAGATCGTCTACATGCTCCTCTTCCTGCTCTGCCTCAGCCTCTTCCAGGTGCCTGGGGGGACGGGGTGGGGCCCGGTGCACAGGGGTCCTGCTGATGCCCTCACTGCCACATCCCTGTCCCGACTGGCAGGTCTACTACAGCCTGTGGCGGAAGCTCCTCAAGGTGTTCTGGTGGCTCGTGGTGGCTTACACCATGCTGGTGCTCATCGCCGTCTACACCTTCCAGTTCCAGGACTTCCCCATGTACTGGCGCAACCTCACCGGCTTCACCAACGAGCAGTGAGTCTGGGCGGGTCAGCCGGGCCGCGTGGGGCTGTGTGATTTTTTTTCTTTTAAAGATGACAAGTATGGGGATCTTAACCCTTGGCTTGGTGTTGTCAGCACCACATTCTCCCAAGTGAGCCCCAAACTGGCCCCTCTGGGTGAGGTCTTGTGTAGGGCCATGTGGGGCCCATGCCCCCTGCTCACCTCCTCGGGGCCACAGTGGCTCCCTGCACGCCCGCCCCGTGTCCCACGGTGTTGCCTGGCAGCTGCATAGGTAGACCCCAGGGGTGTGGGGCTGGGCCAGGGCTGATGCCACCCCTGACGCCACCCTGTCCCCGCCAGGCTGGGCGACCTGGGCCTGGAGCAGTTCAGTGTGTCCGAGCTCTTCTCGAGCATCCTCATCCCCGGCTTCTTCCTGCTGTCCTGCATCCTGCAGCTGCACTACTTCCACCGGCCCTTCATGCAGCTCACAGACCTGGAGCACGTGCCCCCAGCCCACAGCCGCCGCCTGGGCTGGACTCACAGGTGTGGCCGCCACCCTCCCCAGCAGGCGGACTGAGCCTGTCGCTGCCTCCGATGGCTGCAGGCTCCCTCCGATGGCTGCAGGCTCCCACTCGGCTCACATCCCACCAGCACCGGCACAGACACAGATACAGGGAAGGGTTCCCCCTGGGCGGGGCAGAGGGGAGCCAGGGCCTCTGTATGGCCTTCAGATGCTGAGGGCCTCAGGCACTGGACCTTTTCTCACAGCCTGTGGGACTGGGGGCTGTGTGAGCATCATGGGGACTGAATGTCAGCTGACTGCATGCACCTGACCTGGAAACTACGGCAGAAACAGAACGAGGGTCACCGAGCAGAGGGGCGCAGGCGAGGCTTCCTTCAGCCCGGGGTGCAAGAGCGAGGGTGGGAACGGACAGAAGTAACCCTTTTGGCCCCTCCCAGGCAGGACGCAGCAAGCGTGGCTCCGCTGCTGCAGCAGGAGCAGGAGGTCCCCGGGGATCAGGAGCTGGGCACAGCTGGCCCCTACCAGGACACACAGGTCCCCGAAGGTAAGTCGGGCCAGGCCAAGCACAGCCCCAGCAAACAAACGAGTGCTGAGGGCTTGGGCCCCAGGTCCCGAGTCCACTGCCAGGTCCCTGCTGTGGGACGTTGACACAGTCCCCTCTGAGCCGCAGGAGCCTCGTCTATGCGCAGGACCCTCCTCACTGCTCCTGCCATTCCACAGGCACAGCCAGCAAGTGGGGCCTGGTGGCCGAGCGGCTGCTGGACCTGGCTGCCGGCTTCTCAGCCGTCCTCACCCACGTGCAGGTGCTGCTGCGGCGCCTGCTGGAGCTGCACGTCTTCAAGCTGGTGGCCCTGTATACCGTCTGGGTGGCGCTGAAGGAGGTGGGCACTGGCCGCCCCGAGCTCCGCTTCCGTGTCTGAATCGTGCCCCTCCGGCTCAGCCTCGCTGGCCTCCCTGGAGCCCAGTCGACTGCCATCCCTCCCTGCAGGTGTCGGCGATGAACCTCCTGCTCGTGGCGCTCTGGGCCTTCGCCCTGCCCTACCCCCGCTTCCGGCCCATGGCCTCCTGCCTGTCCACCGTGTGGACCTGCATCATCATTGTGTGCAAGATGCTGTACCAGCTCAATATTGTCAACCCCCACGAGTACTCCAGCAACTGCTCCCAGGTCTGCCCACCACACCAGCCCTCATGGGCGGTGACCGCAGGAAGCTCCAGGCAGCTCCATGCTCCCGAACCCACCTTCGGGGCTGCTGCTTCGGCTCAGGGTGGTCAGCGATGGGTGCAGAGGGGCCATCCCTTGGGGGATGGGGGACTTCCTGGGAGAGGTGTCTTTTGACCTGGTCTGGGTGGGATCAGAGGCTGACTTCCCTGACGCTGAGATGTCCTCAGGCTCAGAGGCGTGTCCTGACTGAGTGGGTCCCCTGATGAAGGTCATGGGGTGAGGGGCACTGAGGTCAGAAGCCTCCTGCTGAAGGAGGAGAGAGAGGCTGCTGAGGACAGTCCCTGCCTATGGCCTCCCTGTTTCCCAAACACCTGGTACCCTCACCTGTTAAAGGTGGCTCCGAGGCCAAGAGCCCCCACGCGTCCCCTGGTTGGGGCAGCTGAGGGTGTGGGGCAGGACTGGAGACAGGGCTGGTGGTCTTGCCCCTGCCCACCTGGGTTCCAGCCTGGGAGAGGGTGCTAACACCTGTTCCTCTCTGCCAGCCCTTCCCCAACAACACCAACCTGCAGATGACAGAGATCCACCAGTCCCTGCTGTACCGGGGGCCCGTCGACCCCGCCAACTGGTTTGGGGTGCGGAAGGGCTATCCCAATCTGGGCTACATCCAGGTGAGTATGGAGGGCAGGTGGGGCGGAGCAGGGTGGGCTGGCCAGGCTGGTGGGGCAGGTGGCCCCTGACTGTCCCACCCTCCACAGAACCACCTGCAGGTGCTGCTGCTGCTGGTATTTGAGGCTGTGGTGTACCGGCGCCAAGAGCACTACCGCCGGCAGCACCAGCTGGCCCCCCTGCCCGCCCAGGCTGTCTTCACTGACGGCACCCGCCAGCAGCTCGACCAGGACCTGCTCAGCTGCTTCAAGTACTTTGTCAACTTCTTCTTCTACAAGTTCGGGCTGGAGGTGAGGCCGGGGCGTGTGCCTCCCACCCTACCTGGGTGGGGCTCGGCCAGCTGTGGGGTTGCGCTGAGCCTCTGCAATGTGCACCTGTGTGCAGTCCCCGCCTCGGGGCTGCCTGGGGTACAGAGGGGACCCAGAGGAGGCAGGAAGCCGCTGGGGCTGGGTCCTCGCGGGGAGGAGGCATGGGTGCATGAGGAAGGGGCCTGGGTTAGAGCCTCACTGCGTGGAGTGCAATGCCCTGAGTCTCGGTTTCCCTGGCATGTAGAGACATGTCCAGCCTCCCCAGCACTCCCAGGTGGGTGGTGTGGGCCGTCGTGAGCCTCGGCTGCACTGAGCCTGCCCCGACCTCCAGGTTGGCTGTGGCCCTCTGAGCCTGCTGCCTGCTGGGGCCTGAGGCTGGCCAGGATGGTCCCTTCCCCCAAGCACAGTCCATCCCCCATATCCCCCCGTCACGCCCCCAGATCTGCTTCCTGATGGCCGTGAACGTGATTGGGCAGCGCATGAACTTCATGGTCATCCTGCATGGCTGCTGGCTGGTGGCCATCCTCACCCGCCGGCGCCGTGGGGCCATCGCCCGCCTCTGGCCCAACTACTGTCTCTTCCTCACACTCTTCCTGCTGTACCAGTACCTGCTGTGCCTGGGCATCCCGCCAGCGCTGTGCATCGGTGAGTAGGCGGCGCGTGTGCAGTGTGGGGTTTGTGGCCGCGTGGAAGCCGTGGGAGTGTTTTCCGCCTACCCTGGCTCCCATCTGCCCTCCTGGACTTGGCTGTGGCACTCCCCCTCCCCGCTTGCCCCTGCACAGCCTGGCCCCAGTGAGCCCATCCCCACGGTGTGTATCCCCCACGGGCTGCACCCGCTGCAGCTGTGTTGTCTCTCTGGGGTGGGACCTGGCCTCCTGCTTGGTCTCTCTGCATTCGTTGCTTTCTTTTCCTTTTTTGCCCAATATTCTATTGGGAAAATTTTCAAACCTTGAGAAAAGTTGCAAGAATAGTATAAGGGACACCTATGTGCTCTCTCTGGCCATATGAGAGTTAGTCGTGACATTTCATGCCAAATGCTGTCTCAAGCATGTGTCTTCAGACTGGGACATCCCTCTGTGATTGCAGCATGGTGGCCATTCATGGCAGTCCGTCTCTGGCAGTAGCGTCATCTAACATGCTGTTTGCATTCAAACCGCCCCATCCACACAGCAACGCCCTTTGTAGTTGTTTGCTTCTGATGCAGGATCCAGTTGACATCTGCATCGAGTCTTTGGTCTCCTTTGGTCCGGACTGTCCCCACCTCTTGACATTTCTAGAGAGCCAGGCCAGTGGTTTTGCAGAATGCCCTGAGGTCTGCATTTATCTAGCTGTTCCCGAATGCTCGGCTGCTGGTGAATACCTTGGACAAGATGACACAGGGTGGGATGGTCTGGCATGGCTCAGGGACTTGGTGTCGGCACAACCCACAACCTGGGTGTCAAGTTCACCCATCTGGCTTGTTCAGAGTGTCCCCACTGGCCCGGTGCCTCGATACTCCAGATGTGCAGAGTCCTTCCCCACACTGGTTCCCGGCGTGGTTAGCTGCGAGTGATTCACAAAGTGGGATTTTCTGTTTCTATTACCTGGACACGCTCACCAGGTGGCCTTTCTGTCAGGGAGCGCTGTGCCCGCTCCCCTTCCCTTGTTACATGTTTCCTCTTTCTGAATGTGTGGTAGCCCCTCCTGCCGTCACGTTCATGGCCACTGTGTAGATCCGGCCCACACGAGCCCTTCTGACATGCTTCGTTAGTGTTGCTCAGAGTTGGGTCCGGCAAGGCGCAGCGTCCACAGCCAGAGTCTCCTTCTCGGTGTCCAGCACCCAGGAACCCCCTGTCCCATGGTGGAGCTCCTGTTCCAGCCACCTCTAACTTTGCCTTTTCTGGAATGTCTCAGAAATGGGTTCACACAGCGTGTCACTGTCTTTCAGGAAGCAGAATGTGTTTGAGACTCACCCAAGTCGAAAGATCAGTTGTTCATCACTTCTTGGTTTTTTTGTTTTTAACTTTTTGCATAGACTTACCGAAGAGCTGAGAAGCCCCCAGATACCCCTCACCCGCTCTTCCCTAGCACCCGCCTCTTATGTAAGCCAAGGACCAAAACTAAGCAGGAGACTCTGGTGTGGATCTCCCAGCTGGCCACAGAACTGCAGGCTTTCTGTGTGTCTCACTGGGCCTCCCAGTCGCCCTCCTGACCCAGACCCCTGCAGGACCCCACGTGGCATTTAGCCATCCTGCCTTCCTCGTCTCCTCCTGTTGGGGGCAGTTCCTGGCTTTCCTGGTCTTCATACTTTAAGAATTTTGAGGTTCCCTGGCCATTGTTTTGTAGATCGTGCCTCAGTTTGAGATTGTCTGGTGACTTTCCACTGGACCCGATTACTTGTTTGGGGCAACAGTTCCACAGGGGTGACACTTCCTTCTCAGTGGGTCACGTTAGCGTCAGCGTGTCTCATCACTGGTGACACTACCCTTCAGCACTCAGGCACCGTGGTGTCTGCTGGGTTTTTCCATGTGAAGTCAGTATTTTTCTCTTTATAATTAATAGGTATTTATTAGTAAATATTTACCTTAAGACTGTGCAAATATCCTGTTTCTCCTTAAACTTTCACCCACTAATGTCACCATCTGTCGGTGGATCTTGCCTGTAGCAATCATCTGTCTGGTTTTCGATAGTACTCTTCCGGCATGTTTTTCTTCTTTGGTGGCTGGCCAGCATGGGGATCCACACCCTTGACCTTGGAGCTATCAGCACCAGGCTCTCATGGACTGAGAAGCCGGCCAGCCCTTCACTGGTTTTCTGATGGTGACTTCGTGCTTCTCTGCTTAGTTGGTGTCTTCTGTAAGGGAGTGTGGTCCCCGCTCCCCGTCCGTGTGTTCATTCAGGTATCTGTGTCCACGTGGCACTGTTTTCTTCTCTGGGATCTGCTGCAGTGCCATCCATCTGCTCATGTTGTCCTGGCTCTGGCCCCTGGGGTGGGCTGGCTTCTGGCCCTCTCCATGTGCTGTGCCAGCCTTTTCAAGCACATCCATGTTTTCTCTCGGGTGCTCCTGCGTCACCCTGGGCTCCCTGCCCACCCTGAGGCCAGCCATGCTCCATGAGCCCCAGTTCCCTTTCAGGAGAGTGAGATTTCCAGACCTGGATCTGGGTGCTCGTAGCCACAGGGGCCACTGCTTCTGGGTCCTCTTGGCCGATGGTGCACAGCTGTCTTCACTGTTTCTAAAGTTCCTGAGGTTGGCTTCTTTCTTCCTGTCCCCTCTGGCGAAAAGGTGTGTCGTAGGAAAGGTGTGTCGTAGGAACGTAATCCAGTCTGCACTCCGCCCTGGGCTGCCCAACATCCAGGGGGAATCTGTTTTTTGAGCATAGTAAAATTCACCCTGTGGCATTCAGTTCTGTGGATGTTGACAAAGGCACGGGCTGTGTGTTCACATCCACAGCCCTCAAGAGACATCCCCACCACTGGAGTGTTTCAATGCGACCCCTCTGTCCTCAGCCCCCCCCACACCCGGAAACCACTGATCTGTTTTCTGTCCTTATTGTTTTGTCTTTCAAGAATGTCCTGTAAGCAAAGTCACTCAGCATGTAGCCTTTTGGTTCTAGCTTCTTTCATTTAGCAAAATGGATTTAAGATTCATCTAGGTTGTTTCGGGCATTGATACTTTGCTGCTGAGTCATATTCCAGGGATGTGTATCTTGGTTGTTTAACCTGTCGCCCACTGAAGCGCATCAGGGTTGTTTCCAGCTTTGGGCTATTATTATATTACATAAATATAAATATAATCTTACTTGTGTTATCATATCATATATCATCTGAACCACGATGCATTCCAAATGCCGCCTCTTGTCAGAGAGGCCTGCCCCACCCACCCCATCTCAGGTGAAGTTACCTGCCCATCTCTGGCCTGTCACTTAGTTCCTTTCCCCCAGGGAGCCTGGTGCACCATTCATGTCAGAATGCACTGGAATCTCTGGGCTTCGGAGCTCTCAAGCCTCCAAGTGTGAGTGGGTCTGTGTTGGGACTGTGCGTGTGTGTGAGCGAGTGTGAGAAGGGTTCCCAGTGGACACTGGATTGTCTGTGATGGAATCACAGGCCCCCGAAGCCACTGGTCAGCAGACAAGGATGGGCCCTCCTCACACCTCTTCCCCTGCAGACTACCCATGGCGCTGGAGCCAGGCCATCCCCATGAACTCTGCACTCATCAAATGGCTGTACCTACCCGACTTCTTCAGGGCCCCCAACTCCACCAACCTCATCAGTGAGTGCCCACCCGGGCTGGGGCCCGCCTCCCAACTCGCCACTGCCTGGGGGCGGAGGGGGGGGGGGGTTCACTGGAGGCCATGAAGGCTCCGCACACAGGACATGCAGCGGGTGAGCAGGGACCCTTGTCTGGAGCCAGATGAGGGGATGGGTGGTCCAGGCCTCACCCTGCCAGCCAGGCCAAAGTCCTGTTTCCCCAGCTGGGGGGCCTTTGTCCAAGAGTGGACACCCCATGTTCCAGGCACATCCACGTGGTACTGAGAGGCCCTGACTCAGGGCACACACAAGGACATGTTGAGGAGCACGCATGCACACCCAGGTGTACAGATCAAGCCTGTTCCTAGGTGTGCACAGATTGATGTCCCCACAGTGTGCAGTCATGCCTATCAGCCCATGTTCCCTGACACATATGTGCACAGATGCAGCACGGGCACACGTGCCCTTGTGCAGACCGCATACACTGGTACTCACACGGGTAGATGTGTGTCCACCCCGCAACCCGCGCACAGTGGTGCACTCTCTGGTCTGGGGTAGGAGGTGCCCTCTGCAGCAAGTGTTCCAAACTGACATGTGCGTGGGACAGCCCGGCAGTGTCCCCTGTGTCCTGCAGGTGACTTCCTCCTGCTGCTCTGCGCTTCCCAGCAGTGGCAGGTGTTTTCAGCCGAGCGTACCGAGGAGTGGCAGCGCATGGCCGGTGTCAACACTGACCACCTGGAGCCACTGCGGGGGGAGCCCAACCCCGTGCCCAATTTCATCCACTGCAGGTGGGTCCCATGCTACATAGGGGCCTTTGCGGGAGGGCCATGGTCGGGGCACCACAGTGACGACCCCGCCTGGCAGGTCCTACCTCGACATGGTGAAGGTGGCTGTCTTCCGCTACCTGTTTTGGCTGGTGCTGGTAGTGGTGTTCGTCACAGGAGCCACCCGCGTCAGCGTCTTTGGGCTGGGCTACCTACTGGCCTGCTTCTATCTGCTGCTGTTTGGCACTGCACTGCTGCAGAAGGACACACGTGCCCGCCTGGTGCTGTGGGACTGTCTCATCCTGTACAACGTCACCGTCATCATCTCCAAGAACATGCTCTCGGTGAGCCTGGCCCTGCGCCCCTGCCCCCTGCCCCCTGCCCTGGTGGCTCAGTTGACTCCCCTCCCGCCCCCAGCTCCTGTCCTGCGTCTTTGTGGAGCAGATGCAGAGCAGCTTCTGCTGGGTCATCCAGCTCTTCAGCCTCGTGTGCACCGTCAAAGGCTACTACAACCGTGAGTGGGTGTGGGCGCGGGGCGGGGAGGGGCGCATGGGGACACCGCTGCTTCTCGGCCCTGATGCCTGCCCCATGCCGGTGCCTGTCTGCAGCCAAGGAAATGATGGGCAGGGACCAGGACTGCCTGCTGCCCGTGGAGGAGGCCGGTGTCATCTGGGACAGCATCTGCTTCTTCTTCCTGCTGCTGCAGCGTCGGGTATTTCTCAGCTACTACTTTCTTCATGTCAGGGTTGACCTCCAGGCCACTGCCTTACAGGCCTCCAGGTTGGTTCCCGTCTCAGGGCTGGGCGGGGGCACCACTGGGCACCGAGCAGACACTGTGGCTCTGTGCCACTGGCGAGTCACCTAGGGGGATAGTGCTGTCATGTGCAGCTCCCACAGCCGAGCACTGGATCTCAGTTAGAGGAAACAGGCTGAGCCCCAGGAAGGAGCGAGGTCCCAGCCAGGGCTCTGCCATCAGCTGGAGTTTTGCCCCCAGCTTATTGCCCCTGCTGGCCCGAGTGCACCCTGCTGGAGGGCTGTGCTGCAGTCTCGCACTTCCGTGGGGACTTTGGCTTACAGCCAGCTCTACCTGCCTCCCCTGAAGCTCTGGTGGGTGGGCGGGCGTCATGCAGACATGCCTCTTGACTTGTTCGGTTTCCTACCTGAGACCAGAGGGAGCAGGAGGGTCTCTCCTCTCTCACCTCACACAACGCTGGGGGCGCAGGTGGCAGCAGATGCCTCCCCAGTGACTGCTCCGCTGTCCAGTGAGGGTGCTCAGGAGAAGGGGGCCCAGCAGGAGCAGGGAGGACCGGCAGGTGCCCCAGAGGTGGGGGAGGAGCCCACAGAGCTGGAGCTTGGCCCCTGGGTTCTCACACCACCTCTCCCTTCCCCACAGGGGCTTTGCCCTCTACAACGCTGCCAACCTCAAAAGCATCGAGTCCCACCGCAAGGCAGAGGAGAAATCCCTGGCTCAGCTGAAGAGACAGTAGGTGCCCTCTGGGTGGGGACACCTCGGGCTCTTCTGACCAGCCTGGTGCTCAGAGCCCCCTCCCACCCGACAGGATGGAGCGCATCCGCGCCAAGCAGGAGAAGTACAGGCAGGGCCAGGCAGGCCGTGGCCGCCACCAGGACCCCGAGGACCCCAGCCAGGAGCCAGGTGAGCTCCATGGAGCCTGGCACCTCAGAGGGCTCCCATGTCCAGGCATGTCTGTGCCTGCTGGAGCCTGCCTGCACCTGTGTCATGTGACGTCCCCGCAGGAATGTCAGCCCGTCTGTCCTGTGCCATGTGGTCACCTTCTGTCCTGGCAGGCCACACGGCTGCCCCGTGACTGTCCGTCTGCACGTGTGTGCTCTCTTCTCCATCCCCCCACAGCTCTGAGCCATGAGGCACCACGAGGCCCCCTCCATTGCTGCGGGGGCTCCGTATCTGTCCCTGTCTGTCCCTGCCATGTGGCTGCCCTTGTCCCCAAGGTGGTTGCGCTCACAACCTCCCTGGTCCCACCTGTGCCTCTGCTGCTGCCTCACGCTCGCTCTGCCCCCCACAGGGCCCGGCAGTCCAGGGGGCTCCTCCCCGCCACGGCGACAGTGGTGGCGGCCCTGGCTTGACCATGCCACAGGTACCCCTGACGGGCCTGCCCATGACCACCCTCTCAGACCCTCCACGGCCCGTCTGCAACCCGCCCGCTTTCGTGGCTGCTGTCTCCCCGCCCTTCAGCTTCATTCTCCCTTCCTGCTGGACCCAGGCCCTAGGCTGTGGGACGTCGTGGCCCCTGCTGGGTGGGGGTGTCGCCCTGGTTACAGGTCTCTGGCCTGAGCATGTTTGCTTTTCCCTGCTATCCTGAACCCCTTCGCCAGTGGAAGCTCCCATTACTGGCTAAGTGTCAAGTTAGCCCAGGTTCCCCAACAATGAACTCTGCGTTTTCCTCCTGTGTTGTCTGAATTTTCGCCAACGACCTGTGGTCTGTCCTCTCTGCACCCCCTGCTGGCCCTGCTCCGTACCTGTCCTTCCTGGTCCAGTCTGATCTCGTCCCACTGCTCTGGCCTATGTCCTATGACGCGCTGGTGTCCTGCAGCCTGCTGATGCTCTCTGCACGGGGCACTTCCCACGGGAGGGGTGGCACTTGGGCCTTGCCTATGCTGGGGGGTAGGATGCTGGGGGAACTCACGCTGGGCACCCTGAACTTAAGAAATGAACCTGGGGGACTGTCAGAGAAGGGCAGCCCTACCTGGGGGAGCCAGCTCTTAGCTCCGCCCTGCCCGCAGTCATCCACTCCGGGGACTACTTCCTGTTTGAGTCAGACAGCGAGGAGGAGGAGGCCCCGCCAGAGGACCCCAGGCCGTCTGCACAGAGTGCCTTCCAGGTGAGGTAGGAGGGTCCCCCACCTGCACTCCTCTGTCCGTGCAGCTCGTGGGCAGGGGCAGCAGATCATGGGCTGCTACCTGCCCCTCTGCCTACTACCTCCCAAAGTCCTAACTCTGACCACTCCAGGTTATGGTGGCTGCCAGGGGCCTAGCCTGTGCGAAGGGCTCAGTATGTGTTTGCTGGACTCACATTTGTGTCTTGGGGCTAGGAGGAGCCTCTCATCCATCTTTGGGTCCCTGATTCTTAGTGTGGGGCCCTGGTGCTGGGTGAGCTGCAGGCACTGTGTCCTACCTCCACAGCCCCTCCGGAACCCCATTTCCAGAGAAGGATTAGGGAGGTGATGGTCCCCAGCTGGGTGCGGACAGAGTGGGGATCTAGTGCCAGGCCCACCCGGCCCCAGGCTCCTTCTCAGGCTCAGAGGAGGGGGGCTGAATTGGATCTGAGGATTGGGGAGGCCATGGTCCTAACCCAGAGGGTCTGGCCCACAGATAGCATACCAGGCATGGGTGACCAACGCCCAGACGGTGTTGAGGCAGCGGCAGCAGGAGCAGGCACAGCAGGAGCAGGCAGGGCAGATGCCCACTGGTGAGTTGAGCGACCTATGGGCTCTGGTGTGGGAGCTGCATGGTCGCAAGACACTGACCAGCACCCCTGTGTCCAGGAGACAGCTCAATCCAGGAGGTGGAGTTGGAGTTGGAGAACGAGGTGGCAGGTGCGTGGGCCCAAGGGGCTAGGGGCCGGGGACTCTCCCACCTACAGGCCACTCCTCCAGCAACCCTGCCACCCCCCTGCAGGCCGCAGCCATGTGATGCAACGGGTGCTGAGCATGGTGCAGTTACTGTGGGTGCTGGGGCAGGCGCTGGTAGACGGGCTGACACGTTGGCTGCAGGCCTTCACCAGGCACCACAGCACCATGAGCGACGTGCTGCGTGCTGAGCGCTACCTCCTGACGCAGGAGCTGCTGCAGGTGAGCTGCACCCCGCCCATGGCCACAGCCCTCCCTGCCATTCCCACGGCCCTGCCCAGTCATACCTGCCACACCCCTACGTCCATCACACTCCCGTGTCCACGCTGGTCTGCGTGCGGGATGTAGAGCTGGGATACAATCTGGGCAGCCTGAGACCCCTCCACATGCCCAGCAGAGCGGAGAGGTGCATCCAGGCGTGTTGGACCAGCTGTATACCAGCGCAGGCGAGGCCACGCTGCCAGGCCCCTCAGAGGCCCGTGATGCACCGAGCACAGCATCAAGGTAGGTGCAGGGGGCTGAGGGGGCAGGGGCCAAGGCAGGCCCAACCCCACCCCGCCTGCCCTCAGCCCCAAAGCAAGGGTTTTCCTCTGAGTTCCTGAGCCGCCCACATCAGCTGGCTTGGCACCACCTGGCCCGCCTGACCCTCACCGTCCTTCTTGTCCACTAAGGGACTTTGAGGCACTCCAGCCCCCTCCACCACTCCCCAGAGCCCCAGGGGCTGGCAGAGAAGGGGCCAGCTCTGTGACCTGGCTTCTTCTCCCACAGTGGGCTGGGGGCCGAGGAGCCACTGAGCAGCATGACCGAGGACACCAGCAGCCCCCTGAGCACTGGCTACAACACCCGCAGCGGCAGCGAGGAAATCGTCACTGAGCCTGAGCCCAGGGACCCTGAGGCTGGGGCTTCCCTTCGCGGCTCCCAGGAGCTTCTGGCCGGTGTTCGTACCCAGATGCGCACAGCCAGTGAGCTGCTGCTCAACAGGTGCGAGAGTCGGGGGTTGGCAGGAGGGCCTGCGGTGTCATGAGGAGGTAGCTGAGTCCGCATGGAGCCCAGGCCCATTGGGAGCCCGTGACCTTGACAGCCGACTGGGCATTTGCGCCTGAGAGGGGGTCCCGGGGCACACCTGAAGCTCATGGTTCTGCTGCAGGCGCCTGCGCATCCCAGAGCTGGAGGAGGCTGAGCAGTTTGCAGAGGGGCAGGGCCGGGCGCTGCGGCTGCTGCAGGCCGTGTACCAGTGCGTGGCTGCGCACTCGGAGCTGCTTTGCTACTTCATCATCATCCTCAACCACATGGTCACGGCCTCAGCCACCTCCTTGGTGCTGCCCGTGCTTGTCTTCCTGTGGGCCATGCTGTCCATCCCGCGGCCCAGCAAGCGCTTCTGGATGACGGCCATCGTCTTCACCGAGGTGGGCGGCGGCCAACAGGGAGGGGGGGGTAGCCTGGCCCCGCCGTGCTGAGCCCCCTCCCCTGCAGGTCACGGTGGTCACCAAGTACCTGTTCCAGTTTGGCTTCTTCCCCTGGAACAGCCACGTGGTGCTGAGGCGCTACGAGAACAAGCCCTACTTCCCGCCACGCATCCTGGGCCTGGAGAAGACTGACGGCTATATCCACTATGACCTGGTACAGCTCATGGCCCTTTTCTTCCATCGTTCCCAGCTGCTGGTGAGCACCAGGCACCGACTGGGGGTGGGTGGTGCTTCTCAGCGCCCTGGTGCTCTCCAGTCCAGGAGGCCAGGCTGGGTGCTGCTCGGGGTAGGCGTGGCCATCCTGCCTGGTCTGAGCACTGCCCAGTGCCCAGGCTGGCCTCCTCGCCACCCCTTGCCCTTTCTGCAGTGCTACGGCCTCTGGGACCATGAGGAGGACCCGCTGTCCAGAGAGCAGGACCGGAGGAGCAGGAAGGAGCAGGGCACTGAGGAGAAGCTGGTGGCCCCACTGGGACCCCAGACTGAGGCAGACACAGGGCCCCAGGAGGAGCCAGGGCTGGCTGGGGCCACCACCAAGGACCACATCCAGGTGGAAGCCGGGGTCGGACCTAAGAATGGGATCCCAGAGCCCCAAGTGGTGCCGAAGACCCGCGACACGAGGCGCATCAACCTACGTTTCAGGAGGAGGAAGGACAGCCCAGAACCCAAAGAACCGGCAGCTGTCGGTATAATACCTCTGATCACAGTTTCTAGACCACGTGGTTCTGGGGCGGAGCTGCTGGCCCTCTGGCCACATTGCTGGGGAGGTGGATGAGTCACATGAGATGGCCAGGCCCAGCGTGGGGGCCGTCTGCGTTCCAGAACAACACTTTGGGCCGTGGGCTTCTGGCTGTTTCAGGGGAACCTGCAGAAGCTGCCCTCCTAGGCTCCTGCCCCAGGGCTGCCCCTCCAGGCACAGGGGAGAGGCCTGTTGGCCTGGGCTGGCCCCTCAAGGCTGCACAGGCAGAGGATACAGCCCCAGCTGCCCCCTTTCTGGTGATACTGGGGAGGTCCCTGTGCTCAGTCTGCTGCTCTGTAAAATGGGAGGATGCCAGCCACCCAGGGTGGTCTCTTGGGGTGCCAGGAGCCATGAGCCAAGCCCAGTCCCCAGTGGGCTCAGTCAGTGTTGGCTTCTCCCCCACAGAAGCTGAGGACAGGGAGGAGGAGGAGGAGGAGGAGGAGGAGGAGGCGGCTGGGAGAGAGAAGAGGCCAGGCCACTGTCGAGAACGAGTGCGAGCAGCTGGGCTCTGGCTGCAGGGCTTCTGCCTGTCGCTGTGAGTGACCCTGGCCTGGAGCACCCCAAGCAGTAGGGGCAGGACGGGGAGGGAGGCGCCGAGGCCCGGCACCCAGCTGAGCCCACCCTCTTGCAGGGCCCAGGGTGTGTACCAGCCACTGCGGCGTTTCTTCCACGACATTCTCCACACCAAGTGCCGTGCAGCCACCGATGTCTATGCCCTCATGTTCCTGGCTGATGTCGTCGACTTCATCATCATTGTTTTTGGCTTCTGGGCCTTTGGGGTGAGCTAGGCCCGGGACTCCCACAGTGAAAGCAGAGTCCATCGGTCACTACACACCCCAGCTCCAGGCTCCCCTGACATGTGCTCTCCCGGCCACAGAAGCACTCGGCAGCCACGGACATCACGTCCTCCCTATCGGACGACCAGGTGCCCGAGGCCTTCCTGGTCATGCTGCTGATCCAGTTCAGCACCATGGTCATCGACCGCGCCCTCTACCTGCGCAAGACTGTGCTGGGCAAGCTGGCCTTTCAGGTGGTCCTGGTGCTTGCCATCCACCTTTGGATGTTCTTCATCCTGCCCGCTGTCACCGAGAGGTGGGCACCGTGGGGGCACTGCACCACCCGGGGGAGCGGGCACTCTGCTGTTCATAACAGAGCCGGGGTTGGGGCTGGGGACCTTGGGGGGTCCGTTTCTGATTTGATCCCCGACCTGCTGTCCTCCAGGATGTTCAACCAGAACGCAGTGGCCCAGCTGTGGTACTTCGTCAAGTGCATCTACTTCGCCCTGTCCGCTTACCAGATCCGCTGTGGCTACCCCACCCGCATCCTCGGCAACTTCCTCACCAAGAAGTACAATCACCTGAACCTCTTCCTCTTCCAGGGGTGAGTGTGGGTCTGGCCCTCAAGGAGCAAGGTGCAGGAGGTGGCCGGGCTAGGCCAGGCCAGGCCAGATACCTGTCACATCCTGAGTCGGAGGGCTCCCTCCCCCGCTAATGGGAATCTTGGCATTGGACAGGTTCCGGCTGGTGCCATTCCTGGTGGAGCTGCGGGCAGTGATGGACTGGGTATGGACAGACACCACACTGTCCCTGTCCAACTGGATGTGCGTGGAGGACATCTATGCCAACATCTTCATCATCAAGTGCAGCCGAGAGACAGAGAAGGTGCCTGGGCTCTGTGCAGGGGTACCTCAAGAAGGGGACGGGAACACTGTTCTCCCATTGGGGCAGATGGGCCACCCCACAAGAACCAGATGGTGCTGGTGGTCCCTCCCTGACAGCTCACAGCCATGCTACCTGAGGCCAGAAAGCACAGGCAGCCCAGAAAAGGATCTTTCTAAAACTCTTGGCAGCTGGGTGTGGGTGCTGGGGACCCAGTGGGCTTGGCCCCGTTGGAAGCAGGCTATCAGCAGGGCCTGGCGGTGGGGGTGCAGGAGGGAGGACGGGGACTGACGCTGTGACGTCCGCTTGCTCTTGAACAGCTTTACTGAGAGAGTTCACACATCACACAGTTCACCCAGTTAACGCAGTCAGTGGTTTTGAGTGCGTTCAGTCACAGAGCCACCACTAGAACTGATTTTAGAACATTTTCATCATACCAGAAAGAAACCCAGCACCCATTGGCTGTCCCTCCTCATCTCCTCCTGTCCCCTCCCCAGCCTCTGGTAGCCTCTGATCTACTTCATGTCTAAATAGATTTGCCTGTTATGGATACTTCATAAAATGGAACTATATATCCTGTTGTGACTGGCTCCTTTCACTGAGCATTATGTGTTGTAGCATGTGTCAATATGTCATTCTTTTCTATAGCCAGGATTCCATTGTGTGGATAGACCACAACCTGTCTATCCATTCACCCATCAATGGACTGATGAGTGGTTTCCACTTTCCAGCTAAAGCAAGGGTTGCTGCTGGGGACATTCATGTACAAGTTTTTGTGTGGACATGTGGTCTCGCTTCTGTTGGGTGCACTCCCAGGAGCGGAGCTGCTGGCTCGTGTGGGACCTCTGTGTGACACTGAGGAGCTGCCTGTTTCCCACAGCAGCGGCACTGTCTGAGGCTCCTGCCAGCAACACGAGGGTCCCAGTTTCTTCTACATCCCAACAGCCTATTCTCACCTGTCTTCCTGATCCCAGCCATCCTAGTGGGGGTGCAATGGCAGCTCTCTGTGGTTTGACTTGTTTCCCTAATGGTTAATGGCGCTGAGAATCTTCACGGTGCTGTTTGGCCATTTGCATATCTCCTTTGTAGAAATGTCTTGTCAGATTGTTTACCCATGTTTTTCTTGGGTTGTCTTTATTACTGAGTTGTAAGTGTTCTTTATATATGAGGGTACTTCACAAAGTTCGTGGGAGAACAGAATTAAAGTACAGATGTTTCCATGAACTTTTTGAGGTGCCCTTGTGTATATGTGTGTTTTGGTTACTAGACCCTTATCAGGTAACTAATTTGCCAAAATGTTTCCCCTTCTGTGGTGCACCTTCTTGATGGTGTCTTTCAAAGCACAGAAGTTCTTGTTTTTAATGACGTCCAGTTTATTCTCTCCTCTGCTGCTCATGCTTTTGGTGTTTCCTCTGTGAATCCTTTGCCAAATCCAAAGTCATGAAGATTTGCCCCTACAGTGTCTTCTAAGAGTTTCATAATTTCTACTTTTACATTTAGCTCTCAGGTGCATGTTGAGTGTTCTGTATGTGGTGTGAGTTAGTTCCAGCTTCACTCTTTTGCATGTGGCTGTCCCAGCACCACTTGTTGAAGACTGTCCATTCCCACTGAATAGTCTTGGCAACCTTGTCTAAAATCAGTTGACCCTCCCTAAATGTGAGGGTTTATTTCTGGACCCTTAATTCATTGATCCATGTGTCTGGCCATATGCCAACACCAGCCTGTCTTGGCTACTGTGGCTCTGTAGTCAGCTTGGATGTTAGATCAAGGTTTGACTTTATGGAGTCCTGGGTGAGCCACAGGCCTTGGTTGTGGGAGGGGAGGGCAGAGCTGAGCAGGTGACCTGTGCGTGTCACCACCCCAGAGATACCCACAGCCCAAGGGGCAGAAGAAGAAGAAGGTCGTCAAGTATGGCATGGGCGGTCTCATCATCCTCTTCCTCATTGCCATCATCTGGTTCCCGCTGCTCTTCATGTCTCTGGTGCGCTCAGTGGTTGGCGTTGTCAACCAGCCCATTGACGTCACCGTCACCCTCAAGCTGGGTGGCTACGAGGTGAGTAGCCACCGGGCCTGTCTGATCCCCCAGGAGGAGCAGGGGTGTGGCTGGAGTGTGGGCTCAGCCTGGACACAGGCTCTGGCCAAGGCAGTGCCACCACCACACCCCCTCCACTTTCTAATCTTCTTGGACCCCTTGTGGCACTCTGCACGGTCCTGGAGCTTCAGGGTGCCTGGAGAGGTTTCGCTGGTGCCGTGTCCATCCCAAAACCATGTCCCCTGTTCACCCCAGCCCCTGTTCACCATGAGCGCACAGCAGCCATCCATCGTGCCCTTCACACCCCAGGCCTACGAGGAGCTGTCCAGGCAGTTTGACTCCCACCCGGTGAGTGGACCCTACATTGTGACTGCCTGGGGGTGGGGGGGGGCCGGGACAGCCCAGTGGAGTGGGGGTAGCCAGTGCCCCAATGAGAGTATGCTGCCCCTGCCCAGCTGGCCATGCAGTTCATCAGCCAGTACAGCCCTGAGGACATCGTCACAGCACGCATAGAGGGCAGCTCTGGGGCACTGTGGCGCATCAGCCCACCAAGCCGGGCCCAGATGAAGCGGGAGCTATACAACGGCACGGCTGACATCACCCTGCGCTTCACCTGGAACTTTCAGAGGTGTGTCCTGTGCTTGTGGCAGGCCCGGGTGGGGCACACCCTAGGGTGGCTCACATGTGCCCCCTTGCAGGGACCTGGCCAAGGGCGGCACCGTGGAGTACACTAATGAGAAGCACACCCTGGACCTGGCTCCCAATAGCACTGAGCGGTGGCAACTGGCCAGCCTGCTCGAGGGCACCTCAGACCAGTCAGTGTGAGTGGGGGCCACCAGGGGTAGGGGTGGACAGAGGACAGCAGGGCTGGGTTGGACCTGACCCACTGGCTCCTTCCCACAGGGTCATCCCCAACCTCTTCCCCAAGTACATCCGTGCCCCAAATGGGCCTGAGGCCAACCCTGTGAAGCAGCTGCAGCCCAGTGAGTGTGGGGTGCGGTGGGGTGCGGTGCGGGGGGAGTGGGATGCAGCCTTGCCGGGGACGAACAGTGCTGGCCTCTGGCCCCAACCACCTCCTGGCTCTGACCCAGATGAGGAAGCTGACTACCTGGGTGTGCGCATCCAGCTGCGGAGGGAGCGTGTGGGCACGGGGGCTGCTGGCTTCCTTGAGTGGTGGGTCATTGAGCTGCAGGACTGCCAGGCTGACTGCAACCTGCTGCCCATGGTCATCTTCAGCGACAAGGTCAGCCCGCCCAGCCTTGGCTTCTTGGCTGGCTACGGGTGAGTGCGCAGCTCTTGTGAGCATCCTGTGGCTCTGCGGGGGCTCCAGGCAGCAGTCCCAGGAATGACCCTGCCTGGCCTGCCCAACAGGATCATGGGGCTGTATGTGTCCATTGTGCTTGTCATCGGCAAGTTCGTGCGTGGCTTCTTCAGTGAGATCTCGCACTCCATCATGTTTGAGGAGCTGCCCTGCGTGGATCGCATCCTCAAGCTGTGCCAGGACATCTTCCTGGTGCGGGAGACCCGCGAGCTGGAGCTGGAGGAGGAGCTGTACGCCAAGCTCATCTTCCTGTACCGCTCACCAGAGACCATGATCAAGTGGACTCGTGAGAAGGAGTAGGAGCTGGGCTCCTGGCGTACAGTGAATGAAGGAGCCGGCCTGGCTAGGGAAACGTGGCTGCATGGGCTGGGTGACGCTCCTCAGGCCGGGAGAACAGCAGCCCCAGTCCCAGGCCACCAGCTGTGACATGCCCTCTTGGCCCACCTGAGCCTGATGCTGCTGTCCCCTCCTGTTGCCCTTGCGGGCCCAGGGCTGGCCCTCCCTGCCCCATGCGTACTGTAGAGTTTTCTAATTAAAAACATTTTTATTTATACAAACGAACAGTCAGCCCCTATCCTTGCCTTCCTGCTCTAGTGTGGACAGCCCTTTCCTGGGGACAGCGCACAGTCCAGCAGAGCTAGGGGCCTGCTATCCCTGCCAGAGCTGTCTTGGTGAGTGTGTCATGGCAGTTCAGCTCTGACCTGTCTCCGCCTCGTCATCACTGTCCTCGATGAGATATTCCTGGACTTCCTGCATGACCCAGGCCCTGGGGGGAAAAGGCCACATGGTGGGAACCAGCCCTGAGGGTCTTACACCCAGAAGGGGCTCCCAGAAGAGCAGGCACCAGTACCTCTGTCTGCGGAGCTGGGCCTCGGCCAGGATGTAGGGTGGCAATGAGTCCAGGGAGCGCTGGAACAAAAGCCAGCCTGTGTGTGGGGCCTGTGGAACTAGCCCCTGCACAGCCACGCCCAAGCCTGCCTGCCCTATCGCCACCCTGGGTAGTTTTCTTGCTCTCCTCACCCAAGACACTGGGAGGGGAAGACTTCATGTGTCCTCAAGCCCAGCCCTGCCAGGTGCACTGTTGCCACCCACTCACCAAGTCCTTCATGTTCACCTGACAGCCATAGCACAGCTGCTCCATGATGCAGGCTCGGGGGTCCCCCCTGTGGAAGAAAACCTGGACCTGTATGCCCGTCTCAGCTCCTCAGTGCAGGTGCACTGTGGGGAGAGCATGGTTGCCCCACCCCACATGCAGCTGCCAGGGGCCAGCCATAGGGCAGGATCAGGCAGGAACTCACCTCCCACAGGTGGCTCTGCAGCAGCCTTGGGTCCTGCCCACCCCCGGAGAGCAACAGGGCACTGTGGGCATCCCAGCCTCAGCCGGTAGGGTGGGCGGCTGCATCTGGGAGAGACGTGAAGAGGTCTGAGCCCCAAAAGCTGTGGCACTGTCTGCAAGCAGAGAGGGGCTGATGGGACTCTGGGGCTGCTGAGCCCCAACACAAAACCCCAGCTCCCCACATCCCACTGCCTGGAGAGGACGCAGCACAGACCAGCAGCGTCGATGTCCAACGTGCACATGCAGAGCAGGCAGCGGGGGCCTGGGGAGCCGGCAGCGTGGCCATCCCTCGGGGCCTTGACTAGCTTCTCGCTCGTCCTACGGCCGGGAGGGGACAGGTCACAAATGCACTGGGGACTTTGCACCTTCCCAGGCCCTGACCCGAGCATGTGGCAGTGGACTCAGCGCCCCGGCCCCCACCCGTGTGCACACACACACCTGTACACGGTGCTGACAGTGGAGGGGAACTGGGTCTGCAGCCTGAGGATGAAGGCCTCCATCAGCCGGTGGATGCTGGCCTTCTCAGGGGCCTAGGGACAATTAGATGGGGACTGTGGGAGCAGAGACCAGAGGCCTCACATGGCAGCCGGAGCCTGCCTTTGTAGGGGCTGGACAGGACAGCCGAGGATGCACTGCTGAAGTGTACCTGACAAGCACACCTGATAGGGTGTGCTCAAAGGACCCTGAGGGGCACTGCTACTGGTGGTAAGGCCACAAAGGCCAGCTGGGATCCTGGAGTCAGCCTGGAGAGAGGAAGGGCTCATGCTTGTGGAGGCTGGTGTGGACACTGAAGCTGCACCATGACCTCTGGCTTTGTGCTGCAAGTAGAGCCACCCTGCCAGGCTACACAGCCCCTTGGTGGGCCTACCTTAGTGTCGATGGCTGGCGTGAAGACCGAGGGAACGGCGAATAGGCGGTTGTAGAAAGCAACCTCCTTCAGGGTGTAGTCACGCATGGGCCGCACCACCACCACATCCCTATGACGCTCGTCCGAGAAGCCCTGGGGGTGGGGAGGGGGCTGTGTGGCCCAGGTCCTGACTGCACACCCCATCTCCTCCTGTGCCAGCTAGGGGTGGGGGGTCACAGGCCCCCTCCTCCAAGTGGGAGACTATGGGACCACGCACAGGACACTACTTTCAAGTAAAAGAGGCCAAAGGATGAGGACAGGGAGGGGTCTCAGATGCCCCAGCACCTGCATACCGTGTCCCAGGCAAGGAAGGCCCCTCTCCCCAGTGCCAGGTTGGTCATGAGCTTGATGGCCAGGCGGGTGCAGCTGTCCCCAGTCATCACCTTGGAGTAGCCATGGGCTCGGGCCACGTGCAGGATCAGGTGGGTCCTGTGGTGCAGAGCGAATCAGAGGCAAGGATGGAGTGGGGCCAGGACCCCAGGGTGAGGTGGGGCAGGGAGAGGACCCTGGGACGGGGTGGGCCCACCGAAGGGTCTGCAGAAGCTCCTCCTTGGCTGTCAGCGTCTTCACTGAGTTGAACAGTCTGGCCAGAGCTGCGGTCTGGGCAGCTGTAGGTGACCCAGCCAGGCTCTGTGGGTCCAGGGGGTCCCGGGTGTGGGGCCGGCATAGCTGCTCCTCTCTCTGAACTGGGCTGGGGCTGTTCTCAGCCCCCTCGACCCCCAACACATGCTGCTGCCTGAGGAAGCTGTCCACGGCCGCCTTGTAGGCCCCCTCAGTCCCTGCCGGCTCCTGGGTGGAGTGCTGCAGCACTGATGGCGGCAGGCTGAATACCTTCCAGGACGCAGAGAGTGTGGTGAGGCCAGGGCAGGAGACCCCCGATAGCCCCTCACCAGGGACAGGCCTGCTCACCTCCTCTAAGGCAACGAGGTGCCAGGGCATGCCAGCAGTTTGCAGGACCAGCTTTACTTCAGCCAGGGTCTTTGCTCTGTTCTCTGGGCTCTGGCCACAGGCTGTTCCCTCTGGAAATCACAGGCAGAAAGAGGAGTTACGGCAAAGAACAAGAGCCCCAGGTGGCATAGGAAGAGGGCTGACTCCATGCAGGGAGTTCCTTGAGGCTGTGCTGTGCCGGCGGTAGTTTCTGTGAAAGCTGCAGGATGCCGACTGTCTTCCTTCAGGGGGGTGGGGGAGTATGCAGGGGGTTCTCCCCCGGGGCTCACCGCAGCACTACAGATGATGCCTGAGAGCATGTCAGCAGGAGCTAGGGGCGGGGAGCTGGCACCATGGCCTCTGCACACTCCGACTGCCATCATCAGTACTGAACTCACCCTTCTCAGTCCCCCGACCCTGTCATGGTGGCCAGCAGTTGCTCCTATCCCCCACCCTGACTCTGACCAAAGTCTGAGACTCTGGGAACAGAGGTGCTGTCTGAGGCTAGACACATCCACTGTCTCCTGACAGAAATGTCCCCACCAGTCCTTGGGGTGGGAGGCAGCACCAGCTGTTCTCAGTGTCTCACCAGAGAAAAGGTCAGTGGGCCCACCCAGCAGCCAGGGCCTGGGAGGAGCGCAGGCCACACGTACCGTCCACATAGATGATCCCTGGCACAAAACGCAGTCTTTTGGCAGAGTCTCGACTCAGGCCCTGGAGGGAGAAATGTCAGGACTCATCCCAGGCCACAAGTCATGGGACACGTTTTTGAAAAAGACAACTTTTCATCTGGATTTGACACCTTACTGGAAAAGCTGAGTGCCAGCCAGGCCCCATGGGCAAGGCTCATTTTAAAGGACATGGGGTCTTTGCTCCCCCTGGTTAAATGTGTACCTATCTGCAGAAACCACCACTCACCAATCAGTCCTCAACGTCCCAGCAACCCCCCGAGAGAAGAACCTGGGTTTGCAGGGGCCACCGTGCCATCTACCCCTGCACCTTTGACCACTCAGAAAGTGTTCTCGAATGTAAGAATGGAAAGTGGGGGCTGGCTGGTTAGCTTAGCTTGTTAGAGCACAATGCTGGTAAGACCAAGGTCCAGGGTTCCATCCCTGTATCAGCCAGCCACCGCCCCCAGAAGAAAAAAAGGAAAGTGACAGCTCACTAAAGACACCAGGTGCTGCACAAATGGCCAGGTGGGTGAGGTGCTCATTTCACACCACCATCTAGGCAGTTTTAGGGAAATGCGGGGTGAGGACAGAATGCCAGCCACAGAAGCATCATGCAGGGTTCCCGTCCAAGGACTAGCACCACCCTCCCGGGAAGAGCCCTTGGCCACCGACTTTTCCCCTTTCATCTGTCCTTCCCTACCCCATGCCTACCATGGCCACAGCCTCCTCAGTGGCCCCTCGAGTCTGCACCCATCAGCAGAGTGTAGAGGGACTGACTGTCCAAGTCCCTCCCCTGTGTGGAGACTCCCAGTGCCCTCAGGAGAAACCCTACCTGCCTCAGACACCCTGAGCCAACCCTGGACATGCCAGGAGAGTGGCCCCACACACCCTCAGCAGTCTCATGGTTTGCAGCTCGAGCTTCCACCCCCTCCCCACCATGTGCTGTTTCCACCTAGACCACTGCTGCCTTTGCTTCAGCCAGCAAACCCTCCTTCCCCGTCTCCCTTCCAGTCACACGTGGCCAAGCTGCGACACCGTATTCCAGTAACTACATTTCTGTGTGAGTTGAACAAATGGTAAGAGCTAAACTGCAGCACAACTGGCACTCTAGATGCAGCTTCTGGTTTGTGCACCTGCTGTATACACATCTGAGAACCCTCTAGGTATCCCAGCTAAGGGGAGGGCTACTCTCTCTAGCTCCAACCAAAAGCCCCCCCCCCCCCCCCCGTGCTGGCTGAGAAGGGAGGCCTCCCACTCCAAAGCTCGGCCCAGTGGTCTGGGCCTGGAGGGTGATGTAGACGCACCTCAAGGACCTGCCAGACCATGGAGCTGGACGAAGGCCCCCCAGACCACGCCAAGAGCACCTGGCGGAGAGAAATATCACTGAGGGCACTGCGTGTCCAACACAAGCATGTCCACCCCCACCTTGTGGACAACCCCTAACACTGAGTCCACCCTCAAAGCCCAGGGAGGGGCTGATGGGCTGCAGCAAGAACAGGAGAGGTCTGTGGGAGGGGCAGCAGGGGCCGCAAGCTGTGGGGCTGGGCTGCTCAGTCAGACGTCCAGGCCCCACAGTCTACCTTCTCGCCTGGAAAGATGAGCCGGTTCTTCCCCAGCATGGCTCTGAACTTATGGACATAAAAGGCCTTGAAACAGTCCCTGCAACACAGATGCTGAGATGGGAGAGCTGCTCCGCACCTGCACAGCTGACTGGCAGCCTGGGTTACATTTTTCCTTCTTTTAGCAATTTCCATCTCTAAAAGCAGCATCTTCACATCAAGGCTCTGCCCAGAGGCAGGCAAAGGAAGCCAGGGTTGAGGGGCTCCCCCAGCTGTGGCTTGCCCAGGGCAAGCACTGGGGCTCACTTGGGTCCCTCTCACAATCTCCACCAAGTGTGAGCTGCACCTACTGCCTGTGGGGGCCAGAGCTGGGCACCACTTGCACCCATAGTTGTTCAAAAAGGGCCCAGCTGTGGAACGGATGGACTTAGGCACGTGAAGTGCAGGACAAGGCCACCCCTGACTCCCAAGAATACGAGTTGATGACGTGCATCCAAGACCCCCACGGGCAGAAGTACCACCTTTTTGGGGTAAAGAGGGGAGGCGCTGAGCAGGCCACAGTGAGGGCCCCACATCTGGGGCTCCACAGCTGACATCTCTAGTGTGCTGGGCCCAACCGGGCCAGCAGTAGCTGGGAAGCCTACACAAACACAGAGGCCTGCTCCTTCCAAAGCCACAGAATCAGAACTGGGTGGGGACTGGGATTATGCGTTCTTTTTTTGTGTGTGTGTGTGTGTCGTTTTCGTGACCGGCACTCAGCCAGTGAGTGCACTGGCCATTCCTATATAGGATCCGAACCCACGGCGGGAGCGTCGCCGGAGCGCCGCACTCTCCCGACTGCGCCACGGGCTCGGCCCAGATTATGCGTTCTTAATAAGCTTTCCAGCTGACTCTCTGGTTCAGTTAGGTTAGAGGTTCTCGGCACTGGCTGCATGTTAGCATCGTGAAGAACAATTAAGTCGGAATTTTCAGGGACGAGGCCCAGGAATCTGCACGTTACAAGCTCCCTGGCAGGTGGTCAGAGTGAACAGCAGCGCCCAATACAGAGGAGAGCAGTGCTGCCACAAGACACCGCCCTACATCTGGCTGCACCGCAAGTGTCTTCTGTCTTCCTGTCAGTCATACCCGGTGTACACAGCAATCCCTCCCAACACTGACCGGCTGTCCTCACCTGCAGAAGGCACCTCCCGCTCGGACCACCACGACAGGCAGGCCTGCCTCGCACCTCACACACTTCTGTCCACGGCTTTGGAGATAGGAGGGGGGGGAGAGAGCAAGAACACAGATTACACGCCCCACCCCCAGTGGGCTTCGGCGAGACAGCTTCTGTGTCTCACCCTGAGCTGGGTGGGAGGACGGCACGCGGGTACAAGCACACACCGGGGAGTGAGTTTTGTCCAAACTACCAACTTGGGGAGAGACAAAGGCTCTGGGGGGACGTCTAGCCTGGAAAAGCCGGTGCAGGGGCCCACAGAGGCCGCCTCTCTACCCCTCAGGGGCTGGCATGGAGAGGAGGGCAGAACTTGGTGTGTGTGGCCCGGGAGGTTGACGTGGAACCCGCGGGTCGCAGCCACTGGGAGGCCGACTTCCTCCCCGAGCACGGACAGCAAGCGAGCGGCCGAGCCGTCCCCGAGGACTGCAAGAACGATAAGTGCGAGCCAGCAGAGGGAGCCCCTCCCGCTGGGGTTCGCCGCTGGCTCGACAGCCGCCGTCCGCGCGCGGCGGAGCGAGGTCCGGTCTCCCCGGGAGCTGGCCTGAGAGCAGCGGGGGCGCGAGGGCCTCCGGAGCTCTTACCCGGGCCGCGGTGGCGGCGGTTCCCCCGGCGCCGGCTCCCCGTAGTCCTCTCCCACCTGGCACATGGCTGTGCGCGGTCCCGTCGCAGGCCCCGACCGCTGCGGGGACGCGCCCTGATAACGTCACGCAGCGCCGTCGCCCACCGATGACGTCAGGCCGCGCCGTCGCGGCGGTGACGCGTGGGCCGGCGGGCCGGGCCAGTATAGGGCGGCGGCGGCGGCGGCGGCGGCGGCGGCGCAGGCCCCGGGATGGCGATGTTCCGCAGTCTGGTGGCCTCGGCGCAACAGCGGCAGCCGCCGGCCGGGCCCGCGGGCGGCGACAGCGGCCTGGAGGCGCAGTACAGCTGCCCCATCTGCCTGGAGGTCTACCACCGGCCCGTGGCCATCGGCAGTTGCGGCCACACGTGAGCACCCACCCCAGGAGGCCGCGGGGGGTCGCGAGGCCGGCAGCCGCCGGGTGCAGCCCCGGAGCTCGGCGCGGGGCGGGGACGGGGGCGCGGGGCGGGCCGCGGGCGGCGGGGTCCGGGCCCTGCGCGGCGGTGCCAGCCCTCTGGGCGCGGTCCTCCTGAGCCCAGCGCCCCCGCACCCCGGTTCTCGACCCGACCACCCTGCGCACCGGGGCGACCTGCAGCCCTGCGCGCGCCCGGGGTCCCGGGGGTGCTGCGCCAGCCTCCGACGATCCGGTCCTGTGGAGCCGAAATGGGCAGTTGCAAATAAATGACTTGTGGCTGTTGCTGTCAACTCTTCTTCCACCCGCTGTCTGCTTGTTTTGACCACGAGGAAGGGAGTTCCCCAAAGTTAGGAGAGGGGCTTGTTTGGAGTCTGGTGCTGTTTTGTTTTGTTTTGAAGGCGAACTCGGGCCAGGCTGAGCCCTGAGTAGCTGGGTCTGCTAGCACGCAAGGGACCAGACACCAAGTGCCTTGTAGGGTTTCCAGCTGCGCCAGGGCCACCAGAGGGTGTTTCAGGAACAGAAACTTGAGGTTGTGGCCTTCCTCCCAGCGGGCAGGGAGCTGCTACCCTGGTTAGCAGGGATCTGAGATCAGAGTGTCTGCTTCACAACATCTCCGAAGTGCTGAATAATAGCTCTCAGCGAAATTAGCAGGGTGGAGAGGGAGAGAAGGGCTTCCCCACAGATGCAGAGGACTAAGCTGCTGAGGGGGTGGGTTTGGGCAGGGTGCACCCAGGCTGGTAGGAGGCCCTAGGACATTTTGCAAACAAAAGCAGCTGACTTTGGAGGCTGCTGATACAAAGAGGGAACCGGAACTGCTGGGTGGGGTGCGCCTGCCAGTCACCCAGGGAGGCAGAAGGGATGGTGTCAGGATCCAGAGCTGCATTCGCTCTCCCTGCCCTGGTGTCAGGCAACACAGCCACCTACCCACACAGGGAGCTCTGCCAACTTAGTAAGTGCACTGCTCGCACTCCTCAGTCTCACTCTACTGTGACATTTTGACGGGGCAGCCCTGAACAAGACTTATTTCTTATGAGCACATACTAGTGCATGCTTTGAGGTGTGTTCTGTATCTTCCAGTCCGTTCCTGAGAACGTAAGGCTTGTCTCGGACCTCGTTTTAGAAAGCCCTTCACAGGTTTCAGGTGGTGTCCCTTTGGCTCCAGCACCTTCACCCTGACTGGACCACTGTATTTCCAGTTTCCTGGCCTGCAGATATCGATATTTGCTCTTTCTTTTTTTCTTCCCTTTCTTAAAATGTGGTTTTCATAACACAGAATACAGGTACATGGAATGGTAAAAGCCTCTTTTCCTATAAGCCCTCTCCCCCATCCAGTGCTTTTCTTGACAGAATTTGACAGCTCTCCTCCTTGTCTTACTGCTGAACCTGCAAGAGTCTCTCATACAGTCTCTGCCTTTAAAAGACTTTCTCCTGGCTTTCTCTGCTGGCTGTGTTTTCTGGCTGTTCTTTCTTTGCCTCTAGCTTTCTCAGTTTCTTGTCGTGTGTTGCTATGGGGTGTGTGCAGATGAGCACAGGATGTTCATGTTCCCTGAAAAAAGTCTTGCATGTTACCTGTAAAAAGTTTGCTAATGGTCTGGTTCTTTCCCTCCATGAGCTACGTGACCAGGAGCAGTTTCCTTCCCCAGAGTAGGTTTTCTTGTGGTGAGTGTAGCCCGGCGTCGGGGCAGGAGCCCTGCCTCAGCACTGAACAGAAGAAGGGATGGTAGGGAGGGCTTTCGAGTGCAAGCGCCTGGAGGCCCCTCGGTGGAGCTGTGTGGAGGAACTTGTAGGAACTCCCTCAGAGCCCCAGAAGGAGCTGTTGTCTGTCACACCTGGGGGAGAGCCCAGGCAGTGAGCCACATCACAACCAGAGCTGGTGGGCCAGGACACACATGTGATCACAAGACAGCCTGGAAAACCTTTGTAAGGCAGCCTTCGCCAGTCAGGACGACTGCAGGTCTTGCATGAGGGGACTGGCCTGTCCCATGTGCAGAAGGCCAGGGCAGGAGTGACATCAGTGGTGCCGCGTGGCTTGGCGTCCACGCTCCAGTCCCATGTGCCTGGCAAGAGAGCCAGCGTGGGCCGAGCCCGTGGCGCACTCGGTAGAGTGCGGCGCTGGGAGCGCGGCGACACTCCCGCTGCGGGTTCGGATCCTATACAGGAATGACCGGTGCACTCACTGGCTGAGTGCCGGTCACAAAAACGACAAAAAAAAAAAAAAAAAAGAGAGCCAGCGTGATTCCCCCCCAGCTCCATGAGGCTTTTGCCGCCCCCGTACCCACCGCCCCCAGCTGCTTCATTCAGCTGAGAAGCTGCTCAGCACCAGTCCCGGGGCAGACGCAGGCAGGAGCTTCTGGTGGGAGTAGTGTGCCCCCTGTTTGCGGCTGCTGACTCAGCACACCGGAGTGGTGGTCACTGGAAACTAGGCCTCAAACCAGGCCCCACCAAGTGGACACTTCATTCTGCCTCCTGCTCTTCAGGGGCTGGGACATGGAGATAGTCAGGTTTCCCTGCAGGTGGGGACGGTTTCCTCTTGTGCTCTCCCTGCATCCTGCTGGTTGAGGACAGGGCCTTGCTCATGTGACCTGGCCTTCTGTTTGGTTTTTAACAGGTTGATTGGGAGAGAACTCACATACCTTATAATTCACTCACTTAAAGTGTATTGCTCAGTGGTATGTAGTGTGTTCACAGAGTTATGCAGCCATTGCCACAATTTCAGACCGTTCTCATCACCCAACAAAGAGACACAGTCCTCTTTTCCGTCCTGTGGCCCCGGCTTGTCTGCATGCAGTGCCCATCAGTTCTTTGCTCTGTTTCATGGCTGAGCGTCACCCCATGGTGTGTGTGTGCCACCCTGTGCTTTTCTGTCCACCTGCTGTGGGCACCTTGCATACTTTGCACTTCTTGCTGCCGTGGACACTCATGCACCGTCGGATCCCCTCTTCAGACCATCTTGCCAGCACCTTCCTCCGGTGATTGGGTGAAGTCAGAGGCCTCCCTGGCTGTTAGGCTAATGAGATCCTGGGGGCCAGTGATGGGCTCGGCCCTGGGAGGACTGGCTGGGGCACTAAGGGGTGAGTGTCTCCTTTGCAAACCTGCATGCGGTTCCTGGTGAAACCTCACCCTGCTCGGGTGAGGTAAGTGACAAGCAAGCGACCTCTTTACTCTTCAGGAAAAGGCCTCTTGGGAATTTTTCATCTCCTGATGGGTCTCAGGTCTTAGGATGACTCTTGCCTTCTCTCCTGTGCAAAACTTACCATAAGCGAGACTAGCCAGGTGTTGGCTCCACCCATGTAGGAAGAAAAGGGGCCCTGGGTTGGACAGCAGGAAGGACTTGAGATGCCCCCGTGGCTGGCCTTGCCCGAAGCTCTCGGTCTTCCTCATTGCAAAACAGACCTTTTCTTGAGAAGGAGACGGAAATCTCTTGATGGCACAGAGAACTCTGGCCCATAATTTAGCTGAGTCATCTGTAAATTAAGGAACATTCTCACGTCCCCTCTGTCCCATACAGCTCCTTGTCCCCACCCCCTGGCCCAGCCTGTGGAGTGCAGCCAGGGAGAAGTAAAGCTGTGCACACCCCGATTTCCTGCAGTCTATGAAGTAGCCATCTTTCTGTCTGGGCCAGCTGCCCATCCTCAAGCTGGCACTGGCCTTGGGACTGGGGGCTCTGTCTTGGTGTCCAGTGTCCCAGGCACCTCACTGTGGCTGAACTTCCCCCATGGCCCTCATGAAGTTGGATCGAGGCTGTCCTGTGATTGCGTTCCTTTCCTTCTTTTTGCTCTTCGCTGGGAGTTTTTGTGCCCCATGTTCCTGCTGACTGGTTTTCCTCCCACCTGAGCAAGGCGTGTGTGCTTGCAGAGAGAGGCAACTATGAACACCAGCTGGAGGACGTGTGTGAGCGGGCTGGGTGGGGGGCTGGGGCACACACAGGGACCACTGGGGTGTTGTGTCTGGCCATACATTCTCAGGACACAGTTATCTCTAGGGGGTGGTGCCAAGAGCTCAGAGCCCATGGGGAGCCTCAGGTGCTCCAAGTGTGTGTCTGGGACCTGAGCCAATGTGCTCAATGGTCATGAGCCTAAGCACAGCCCCTCCTGTCATGAACCGCACTCAGAGGGAGCAGGAGCCCCCTCCTGCCTTCTCTTCAGGATGCTGTCCTGAGGCTGGTGACTCTCACCCAGCCCAGGGTGTGTTGCCACCTGGCCAGCTGCTCCCTGTTCCATCCAACAAGTCCAGAGTTCCCTGGGCTGGGCAGTTTCCTTTTCCACATTGTTGGTGATTTTACTCCCCAAAGCTTAGCACCTGGGGAGCTTCTGGGAGCTGTCCCCTGCCCTCTGATCCTGCAGAGGTATTGATACCAACACATGATGAGCCTGGCAAGGCAGAGTCCTGGCCACCTGCCCCAGTAGTGTTCTTTTTGGGACGATGCCACAGGGCCAGCTCACATGTTGGGCAGCCACAGCCACTGCTCTGCCAGCCTCGAGGACACAGCAGGACCTGCTGCTGGGAGCGGACCTGGCCGCCCTTTAGCCAGATGGAGCCTGTCCAGCTGGTGGGCCTTGGGCACAAGAGTGACCCATCCAGAAATGTGGACAGAAGTGGGGCAGCTGCCCTGTAGATCCCATGTGTGCTGGAGCATGAGAAGGGGCTGGGCCACCGGCCATCCCTCAGGCCTATGTCCCCTACAGGTTCTGCGGGGAGTGCCTCCAACCCTGCCTGCAGGTGCCATCCCCCCTGTGCCCGCTCTGCCGCCTGCCCTTCGACCCCAAGAAGGTAGACAAGGCCACCCACGTGGAGAAGCAACTCTCATCCTACAAGGCGCCCTGCCGGGGCTGCAACAAGAAGGTACCTGCCCCATGGCCTCCTGGGGTCGGGGGGAGGTTCTTTGAGTGGGGTGGCTTCAGTCCATGAGTTCCGCTTTCCAGCAGGGGGATGGGTGCCTGAGCTGCCTCCCTTTCCTGTCAATTAACGGTTTCTGCTTCTGCATGAGGAAGCCTGCCCAGTCTCCCTCCTCCTGTCATGTCTCACTTCCCTGTCGTGACATCTGAGACCCAGGGGAAGGCCCTGATAGTAAGGCACTGTCAGAGCGCCTGGCCCAGGCACTGGGTCCCATGTGAGTGTGGCTGATACAGGGACCTGGGGCTGAGCTGAAACCCCCGGATGCAGCTCACCACTCATGGTACCTAACATGCTGGCTGCCACACAAGTGGAACTGCGGGGGCAGAGTGAGGACGGCCCTGGGGCTCTGAGGTGCGAGGCAGGGCCTCAGGGCTACAGAGACACCGGCTCTACCACACCAGAATCAGCACCCCCTCAGGCCCTATGGTTTGTGCTGGAGCTCAGCAGCCCCCCATCCTGCCCTCTGGCACCCACCTGCACCCCACACCCCTCACTGCACAGTGGGGAGACCCCTGGTGTTTGTCCCTGTACTTCAACTGCTGCTGGTGGGACAAGTGGGTAGGAATTTACTTTGAACTTGTGTTTTCAGACCTTGCCCCATCTTGGGTTAGGAGCTCTGCCAGTTTAGCGAGTAGAAGCAGCCCCTCGCTGCTCCATCCATACGGCTAAAGGTCTAGACGTCCAGGGTCTGCCTTGAGTCCTGGCGGGCTGAGGCTGGGCTGCCGTGGCCTCCTCCGCCCTTGGGTGCCTCCTGGGCTCTTCCCTGGTCAGACTCTATCCCCGAGGCAAAGATCAGTCTGCTCAGTTTTGCATGTGAAGGGGCCTATAACAGAATGCCCGAAACTGGGCAATTTATAAAGAAACAAAATTTACTTACAGTTTTGGAGGCTGGGAAGTCCAAGGCTGTGGGGCACCTCTGGTGAGGGCCTTCTTCCTGGACTCTTTCTTCACAGGACTCTAGAGAGTCTGTGGAGATGTGCTGCTTATCCGATGGCAAGAATGGCATGAGCAAGCATGTGTTCATGTGTTTCCTTATAAAGCCCCCAGTCTACACCCATGATAACTACTCCATGAATGGGTTAATCCATTCATGAGGGCAGAGCCCTCATGATCCAGTCACCTCCTAAAGCCTCACCTCTCCACACTGCCACCATGGGGATCCTGCTCCCACGTGTGCTTTGGAGGGACAGGCAGCAGGACCCACCCTTCTCTAACGTGGATCTTGAGAGTGCGGCTGCACCTCCCGCTTGCCCGCCCAGGTGTGCAGGGCTGTCTGTGTCCACTGGGCTGGTGTCCAGAGGGACCCTTGGCAATCACCCCTGGAGGAACTTCTTGGGCGCCTGCCAGTCTTGGGGCCTGGTACCCTGGACACCAGGGTTGCAGCGTGGCCGGGGATGGTGCCCTGTACTCCCTGAAGCAGCTGTCCCACCCTGCCCCTTGCTGCTTCCCCAGTTCTGTGGAATATTTATCCCCAGCCTCATGGCACTTGCTAAGTGGCAGGACTTTGTGGTGTCCACCCCCAGGGAGGGTCAGCTGTGCCTCTTCCTTCTGCCGAGTCATTCCGTCTCTTCCCCATTCCCTGTCTCCAGGCCAGATTTCTGACCCTGACCAGATCTTCCCATGTGACTTAGGTTTGTTGTGTTGTGTTTTTACACCTGGTAAAGAGTTCTGTCAAAAGATGTTTGTCTAAAAGGATTATATCTGTTGGTTCCTGTTAGGAGGTGTGGTTTTTCCCTAATCAACGCCATCCCTTTCCCTCCCTGAAGTTCTCTTTCCCGTGGCAGCTCTCTCTGGACAGAGACTCGCAGGCAGCAGCTGGTGCTGGCCCATCTGGAGCAGCTGGTGGCCAGACGCCTGCTCCATGCACCAGAGCCTGAGGCCTGCAGCCACACTGCTGCTGTGTGCAGCTCAGCAGTGGGTCTCTGGGACCCTGAGCCTGTGGTTCCTTCACTTGGCATCTTTTCTCCATCTGGGTCACTCCAAAGCCACGCACATGGGCTGCTGCCTGGGTCCTTTGAACATTTAGGAGCAGGAGGGACTGGCCCTGCTGCAGGTGACAGGACGTGAGCTTGTCCTTCCCTCATCCTGGGTGACTGAGGCCCTGCCTGCCTCCTCTTAAGGTGACACTGGCCAAGATGAGAGTGCACGCCTCTTCCTGTCTGAAGGTCCAGGAGCAGATGGCCCACTGTCCCAAGTTCATCCCCGTGGTGCCCACGTCCCAGCCCATCCCCAGGTAGGCAGCCCGGCTGCGGCGCGGGGGACAGAGGCCTTGGCCCACCTTATTTCCTCCTCATTCTGGGAGTGGGCAGAGTGCCGCTCTGTCTCTAAGGAGGTTGGGGAGCTGCCCAGGGGGCTGGTCCCACTCTGGAGATATCCTGGCCATCCTGCTGAAAGGCATGCCACCCAGGGACAGGGACGCCTCAAGTGTCAGGAGCCAAAATGAGGGCTCAAGCCAGACCCAGGCGCCACCTCCCAGCAGGTGGGATGGGCTGAGCCAGCTCCACCCAGGACAGGTGGCAACACAGCCCCTCCCTCTGGCTGGCCACAGCCTGCTTGCCCAGCTGTGTTGGGTGAAGGAGCAGATGGGGTTACTTAGGAGGCAAGTGGCACTCCCCCAGCAGTCAAACCAGAGTGTGCAGAGCTGGGAGGGGAAGGTGCCCTGCCAGGCCTCCTTCCTGCCTGCCCAGAGTCCACAGAGGGCTGGGAAGGCTGGGGCCATGGCTGTGTGAGTGAGGCAAGGTGGGCAGTGCCCCTTGGGCCCCAGAGCGGCCACTCACTCTCCCCACTACCCACCGCCGCCAGCAACATCCCCAACAGGTCCACCTTCGCCTGCCCTTACTGCGGCGCCCGCAACCTGGACCAGCCGGAGCTGGTAAAGCACTGCGTGGAGAGCCACCGCGGCGACCCCAACCGTGTGGTGAGCTCTGCGCGTGGGCCCACCTTCACCCCACTTTGGGGGCCGTGGGGGACAGCATGCCCAGCCCGAGAGCCTGCTCCCTGCAAGTCCAGGGGTACTTGAGCCACAAGGGGCCTCCCGGGACCCTCAGGGTGGTGACTCAGTGCCTCAAGAGCACCTGGTGAGAGCCGGTGAGTGTCAGCATGTCGGGGTGAATAACACCCATGACACAGGAGGCACGTCTCAGGCAGTCGAGGCCTGAGTTCCATGTGCCTTGGGGTCCCATGCTGGGGCAGCCATGGGCAAGGACCCCATTCCCGCTGTGCCGAACTACCCCACAGTGTGGCTTGACCCCCGTGCCCTGTGTTCCAGGTGTGCCCCATCTGCTCGGCGATGCCCTGGGGCGACCCCAGCTACAAGAGCGCCAACTTCCTGCAGCACCTGCTGCACCGGCACAAATTCTCCTATGACACCTTTGTGGTGGGTGTCTTGCCTCCCTATCTTCCTCATCTGTGTCTGCTCATGCCCTCAACCAGCGCTAGGGTCCTAAGGTTCAGGGAAAGGTGGGAACCCAGAAGCTCACTTTAGCCCCTGGGAAGCCGCCTTTAGGGGGTGCTGATGGTGGCCAAGTCTGAGTAGCCACTGGAGGGAGCCCGGGAGCCCAGGCTCCTTTGCTGTGCTGGTCCCTCGCCCACCCACCCCCAGAGCATCTGTGAGGAGGCGCCTCTGCCCTCAGTGGCCTCGGAAACAGAGAGGCCCTTCAGGGCTTCCTTCCAGGTGGTTTCTGGAGAAGAGCCAGGGGACCGTCATCACCTGTGACATCCTTCGGCTCTGCGTCTCCAACCTGCAGTGGGTGAGGGAGTGTACTCAGCCCCAGGCTGACCCTGGCCCAGACCCTTGCCACTGGTGTGGCCTCTCCCTGCCCAGCCCTGTCTGTTGCTGTCCCTGCCGCCTCCAGCCCCTGGCCGCCCAGGGCTGCTTGTGGGACTGCTCATGCCAGGGTCCTTGTTGCTGGGGCATGGAGCTCTCTGGCTTACCTGCTCATCTCAGAAACCCCAGTTCTTACAGTCGGAGGTGAGAAGACAGCCGTCCCACACCTACTTGGCACATGGGTGCCGGGCACACAGTCACTGGCCACAGGCGTCTGCAGACTGCTGGGCCACGCATGGCAGAGGCTCTGGCCTGCGCTTGAGGACCTAGCCTAAGACAAGAACTTGGGGAAAGCCCCATTACAGTCACGACATGGACAGTGCTTTAACCTCCCCACAGAGACGGTGCAGGTCCCTGTCCTAGGCCCTGACCTGGGTTGTGCTGGGAAATGGAGACTGGAAGTGATGAGTGGATCTGTTTGTGGTGACAGGGTAGAGGAGGTGTCCCGGTGCTGGGGGCCAGGGCTCATCTGGGCTCTCACGTCCCCGGCCCATCTCCACTTCCTGTCTTCCAGGACTACAGCATCGATGAGGAAGCTGCCTTCCAGGCCGCCCTGGCCCTGTCTCTCTCTGAGAACTGAAGGAGGCCACCCAGCTGCCAGCCTGAGCCTCGGAGGATGCACCGTGCACCAGCCGTGTACCAGGCAAGCCTCACCGCACCAGGTGGAGTCTCCACTCGTGCACAAGGAGAGCCACTGCTGGCTGTCCCTCTGCCGTCAGGGCAGGGCCACCTGTGGTCCTGGGTCATTTGGTGCTTCAGGCTGATCAGGGGGCTAAGCAGGCGGCCTCACGGGGCAGGTGCTGGCCCATGGGGACTTAGAGCCGTCAGCCATCTCCTCAAAGCCATGATGTCCTCCTCATGTGGAGAAGGGACAGTCGGTACCCCACGCTGCGCCCCGCAGGCCCTGTTGTCGCAATGAGAGCTGGGGAGAGGAGCCCAGGCCGCCACCCAGCGCCGCCCCCACCCACACCTGGCAGCGCTTCCACCTTGCGCATTTGGTACTGGCTTTTGTGATACTTAGGAATCCTGGCATTTTCTATATTATCCAGTGTGACGATCTTTTCACGTTTTTTAGAGCAAAGACAATGCAGCTACTCTTCATACTGCAGTATCTGTGTTTGACTAGGAACAATAGTATTTTTATGAAACATTTACAGAATTATATTTTTTAAAAAAACAATCAAAAACAAGCAGTGTGGGACCAATGCAAGGAGGGAGGGAGATGGGTGGTGGCCACAACAGTCAAGCCAAGGTCCCCACCGCTGTCAGCTCTCGTGGTTTGTTGGTTTCTCTTTGATGCTATCCAGGAAGAAATCCCAGCAGCCCGGCCACGTGCTGTGACTGCTTCTGCAGATGCAGGGTGGCCCTCCTCCCACCAGGGTACTGGCCTTGGCCCACTGTCACCTCCCAGAGCTGACCATGTCCTGCCTTGGGCAGGAGCGCCCCCCAGTGGTAGCAGAGCTGGGGCCTGGGCAGGGGCCTACTTGGCGGTGGGTTGGGCCAGAAAGCACCTGTCAAAACTCTTCTGTTCATGGCATAAATTATTGCTGTCTTTTAAAAGAGTTTAAATAAAACGTTTCAGAGCATCTATAGCAGCCTTGGCGGTGGGTTTTATTCTGCAGATATTCACAGCGGAGGGTTCTGGGGAGTCCCTGGGCCCTTTCTCTACATCCTAGGTCCTCAGGTGTGTTTCTTCCTCAGGGCCTTACGCCAGGCGTGCAGCCTGCTGGGGCCCTGGTATGTGCCCTTGGCCGGAGCCTCACACCTCTGGAGAGCACCGGACCCTTCTCCCTCTGAAATGTCCACCCATGCAGGGCATCCCTGCTTTTTGCTGGCCTGGGGCTTGGACTCCTGGGTTGGTTTCTGGGCATCCTGGGTGTTAGACTGGCTGCTTGTGGCTCTCCAAGGGGCCACCATCAGAACCTCAGGGTCCCTGTTCTCCAGATCACCAAGGGCCAGTCGTCATGGAGGGCTGCCATTGCGGCCTTGCCCCCTCCCTTGCACTGGAGCAGGTCGCTTCCAGAGGCAGGTCTGTTCTGGGTGACTCATTCTAAGGGAAGGTGGGCGTCTGGAGCTTTAGAGCCATAGCATGGGCCAGGCGAGCAGAAGCTCCACCAGTTGTAACTTGAGGGGAAACTGGTTTCGGGGCCACTCTTGGACTCCGCCAACAGCGGTGCCTGTGTTTGGGGCATGGCGGGCAATGCCAGATCCTGGGGAGCAGCAGAGCCTGCCCTCCCCTGTGGCCTCCCTGGAGGCCAGTGACACAGCACCTCCCAGGGAGCTGACCCACCCTGATCTGTCCATGTGGGCCCATGTCCCATGCCCAACTAGTCCGAGAGCCCTCAAAGCAGGGCAGGACCTGGCCGCGTGTGTCCACCATCTAGGCAGCCATCCATTGCCACCTTTCAGTGCTGCCCTGCAGGCACAGGCCTGCCCCCACCTGCCTATGGTGAGGCAGGGAGCCATCACGGGGCATGACCGCGATGCCCACGAGGCCTGGGGGCAGCTTTGGGGCCCTGTTTCGGCAGGTCCTGGCCTCCACAGCTCCCCTCCACCTGCCACCCACCCTTGGGGAAATGACACCTGAGCTTCTCTGCGTCACTTGCGGAGGCCGCAGCACCTGCCGAGTCACTGGGAGGCTCCTCAGCACTGTGGGCCCAGGAGCCCGCCACACCCCAGGAGGGGGGGGGTGGGCAGGTTGCCAAGCTGCAGGTCAGTGGGGCTGTGCAGCACGGACGTGCCCAGGGCTCCACGCTGCCTCTCGTGCCTCCTGGTCCGTATCTGGGCTCCAGTCAGATACCCCCCCACTCTGCATCGTCCTCAGCTCTGAGGAATCCTCTCCCAGGACCTCTACCCTGGGACTGTACTGCAGCTGGTGAGGCACCCATTGGGGCTCAGGACTAGGCCAGGTGTCAGGGACACTGGACCTGGGGTGGAGCTGGAGAAGGAAAAACTGTCCCCAGAATGGGACCCCCTGATGCTTATGCTGTTGACGGGAGCAGATTTTTAAGGGACTTTGGCTTCTGACAGGGCCAAGGAAGGAGAGGACCCTTTTGCATGTGTCTGTCTCCGTGGCTGGGTCACTGTCCTTGGGGATGATATGGCTGGTGCCGCCCGGGATGAACCATGACCACACACCTGTTCCATAAAGCAGCCCCCCAAGCTGAAGAGGGAAAACAGGGCATCTGGAGGAGGAGGAGCCGACCCGGGTCTCACAGTGGCCGGCAGCGGAAGCAACTCGGTCAGCTCCCAAACCCCTTCCGTCCTTCTCCAAGCATTTGACCCAGGATGATGTAGTGGACTCCCACCCCCTCCCCATCTGGGGCCCCAGGCCCCTGCTGCCCCTGATCTGGGGCTGTCTGAGGAAGCCCCTAGCTGCCGCCCTTCAAGGGCCCGGGAATGGATGGATGGCCTATCTTACTCCCCAGGATGCCTGCCAGGTCCCCTGCCCCCTCCCCCAGCTCATATCTGGAGGCCACAGGGGTGGTGACTCCTCCAGGCCCCTCAGCAAGACAACTGGGGAGCCAAGAGCCACGAGACAGCATCCCACCGAAGTCCCCGCCCTGGTCTCATTCCTTCCTCTGCAGGCCCAGGCAGCTCTTGCATGATTCAGTGTCCAGGAGATCTCCCCAGGGAGGATATCAGAGTGACCCCCAGCAGACCCTGCCACGGCGGGCGAGGAAGGCACAGACTCAAGCAGGTGGCCAACAGCCCTCTTTTTACTCTTTAATGAAACCCCAGGTGGAGCCGAATGTCTGAAATCCATAATACTAGTGGGGTTGTCCCAAGGAGAATGGAGAGGCCAGGCCCTTCACCTCTGTGGCCGCATTTGCCTCCTCTGGGTGTTGCTCGCATGGCTAGAAACAAGCCACAGTCCCTTAAACCAAAGAGTCAAGGGAGGGGGCTCCCCAAGCCACACACAAATCACAGCAGCAGGAGCCAAGATGGCACCAGTTCCTAGCAGGTTTCCCACTATGTGGGCTGGGTGTGGAGCCTGCATGGCTCAGACACAGACCCACCCCCTCTAGGTGGTGAGTCCCAGGAGCTTGGGTCTCCTTCCCACCCTGAGTCTGCGAGGATCAAGGACCGGACAGAACAGCACAGACCCACCTGGGCCTTGTCCTCCAGGAGCATGGGCTCCTGTGCCCTGAGGGGTCCAGAGGCAGTCAGGGGCCCAACTCGTGGCAACATGCCTTCAGTTGCTCAACAGCGTGGGAAGCAAGCACCTCACTTCCTAGAAAGCACCTCCAGGTCACCGGACTCCTGAGTCAGGGGGCAGCAGGACGAGGCCCAACGAGGGAGGATGAGGCAGGACGCCAAGAGCATGAAGGGCCCCTGGCCCCAGGTCAAGCTCCCAAGAAACTGCCTGTAATGCTCACCGCAGGTGTCAGGAGCCATGACCGGAGGTCTGGGCACTCCTCAACAGCAGCAGAGCAGACACGGCCGAGTCCCTGCTGGAACTACAGGTGTGCACAGGGGCCTGCCCTAAAATCACTAACAAACAGGTCTTCCAGCTGCACCTCCTCCATCCAGGTGGGCCTGGCACACCTGGCCACAGCAGCCTCATCCTCCGTAACGGCTGAGGCACACTGGGTGATGCTCAGCTTTCGTCTGGAGCAGGGCCACCTCATCTTAGGCTCATAAGGCCCTGGGGACATAGGCAGGAGTCCCTGCTCCTGTGTCATGGATGAAGAAAGAAATTTGGAGAACCTGCCTTAAATCCCCTAACGGGAGGTGAACAGGGTCAGCACTCGCCGTGTGGGCCCAGCCCGCACTCTTCCCACTCAGCAGCACACCTGAAAACCCCAGGGGCATCTGTGGGAGACCCAGAACGGCTCTGCCCAGAAGGGGGAGGTCAGCCTCCCCTGGGGGAGAAACACCTGGGTAGAGCCCACCCCAGTCAAGAGACCACTGTGGCACCTCCTGTAACTCTAAGATACCAGGCTTTATCCTCTCTGTCCCCTCCTAAACACACTCTTGGGGAAAGAGGCTTAAAGTCATTCACAACCAGGTGTCAAAGACTGAGAAGGTCCAAAGGCACTTTAACAAAGAGCCTAAGGAAGGCATCGTGAACAGCAGACTGTGAAAGAGCCTAGGACAGACTCTGCAGGGCCAGAGGACAGACTCCCAGTGGCATCCTGCTCCGAGACCTGAGAAGCTGGGCTGGTCATCTCTCTATTGAGCCATTGCCAGGCTCTGGGGGATGGCACCTGGAAGAGCAGCCTGTCACTGATAGAAAGCGGTCTTCAACCACAAGGGCAGTTATTGGTGGTCTCATAATTCTAATTAGGGTTGTTCTTCTACTGCCTCTGTGGCCTGACCTGCAGCAATTCTGGAGGGCGCTGGAGCCACTGCCTAGGGCCAGAGCTGCTGAGGCCCCCTGTGAGTCTGGCCTACTGCCCTGACCCGGCCCAGGGACAAGAGCATCCTGCTGAACGTGGGCACCAGCGTGAGGCCAGCAGACAAGGTACTTTGGACCCATCGGACCCGCTGCCGGCTCCTTTGGGATGTGCCTTGAAGGGACTCCAGGTCCTCCTGTACATCTGTGGTCAGCCTGCCCCAATCCTGGCCTCACATTAACAGGAGCCTGGGCACCAGGGTGGCTCATGCCTGGTCCTGGGCCTGTTCCGGCTGGCAGGGCTCAGGATCCCTTGAGCAAAGCTGTGTGGAGGTTTGAGCCACTGAGACATGCCTCCCTCGTGCCGGCCGCGGAGGAAAGGCTGTGCTTGGTTGGTCTTTGTCCCCCTTGTGGCTGGACGAGATAAGCACAACGCGCTGAGGGACACCGAGAGAGAAACGGAGAGAACATTCCCAGTGGGGACGTTCTGCCTTGTGACAGAGTGCCACACGGCCCTTGGGCTCATCAGGACGGTGCTGTGGGCCCACCCTATGGACTTCTGTCTCAGCCTCGGGCTCCCCCACTGATGTATAACCTCCCTGTCACATAGGAACAGCACCTGTGACTTTGCACAAGCACATGCAACCATGCACACAGTGCCTCGCTGCTGGGACCCCTGCTCGGTTCTCATCTCTCCTGCCCAGCCCCAAGGACCCCCTCCTCAACATCCAGCATCACTTTCTCTGCCACGTCCACCCTTGCATGTCTCACTGTCTGATACACCATGTGTGACCCCGTCTCTCAGGACCCCTATGCCTCTCAGGACCCCTATGTCACACAGGGTGTGTCCACAGTTTAAGGACCACTATTGCCTCGAACATTCAGGCCTCAAAATGGTGTGAGCAGCTTATGGTAGTAACTGCCCTTCACTGAGGGTGACCAAGCACTACTGCTCCACTCATTGTAGAACGTACCCCAAAAGTACAAAAATGTACACATACAAGGGATAAAAATATCAACATAAATGAAACTAACAGTTTCTTACTGATCCCGTAATCTGACCTACGGCTTGGGGTTTGCACCCCACTTGAAACCCACTCTTTGTATACCTGATGGAGGCAGACCAGAGGGGCTCGGCTGCCTGGCCACAGCCAGCTGTCCTCCCCGAGGTCCTAGATGCCGAAGGGAGAAAGCAAGTCGCCTGCAGATCCTGCTCTGGTTCAGAGAGGGGCCCGTTCTAGGAGGATGGTGGGAAGCAGGTTTCCTACTGCAGGGGCAGCGAGGGCAGGTTTAACCCCCAGAGCAAAGCATACGGTATTGAAGACAGAAGGACACAGAGCAGACGGGGAGAGCTGCCCTCCCTCCCTGGCGCCTCACATGTGGGGACAGTGCAGGTGCTGACGCTTTCCTGTGGGTCTTATGCGGGTCTAGACTGGACACCACCTGTGACTCACAGCTGAAAAGTGAGTCTGTGCAGCCAAAGGAGGGCAACTCTGAGAAGTTGGTAGAGACCTCAAACTCCCCTTTGGGATGATTTGCTGTGGACACTCTAGGAAAGAATACTCTAACTGTACCCTGGGGTGCTCCCAGGACCCCAGACTCCCTGGGGCAGGCCCAGGGTGAGATGAGCAGTTCTCCACAGGAGTGCTAGGTGACCCTAAACAGCATGAGTATCTAGCTGGGGATCAGGAGATAAACTGCCAGGGCTTGGCTGCTGGCCATGCGGTGGGTGGGTGGGTGTGGGACGGGTAGTGTGTGTGGAGTGAGTGTTGGCTCAGGTATCTGCATGTGTTATCAGTGTCTGGGAGGGGAAGAGAGAAGGAAGGGAGGTTATAAATAGAAACCTTGTGAGGCCAAGGAACAGGTGAGTAAGCAGAAGGCAGGCACGTGTCCTCTGAATCCACACTCACGGCAGCATGGTGCCGGGCCGTGGCCACAGGGGACACGACACCTCCTCCATCCACGCACCCACTCGCCCTTCCACACTTGCAGACAGGCACACACACGCGATGTCTAACAGGCTGGAAGCGTGGGTCAGGTCCCAATTCCACTGCTTCCTAACCTCTCAGAGCCTTGGTTTTCTCATCTGCAAAACGGGGATGATACTATCCCAGCTACTCACACCCTGAAACTGTGAGAACATAAGACCTGGTGTGACAATGCCCTCCCACCCCGCTGTCTTCCCATCCGTCTTCTACAACCTCACCACCATTTCTATTCCGCAGGTGGCAAAGAGCACCAGGCCACCAGGTAAAAAGCACTACCAGGGAGGCAGGCCTGCTGCACAGCCATGGCACGCCCAGCGCCCACCCACCTAGAGACTGCCCCATCTGACCCCCAAAGCCATGAAACACCCACACTGAAAGAGAACTGGACAGCCAGGCATGACTGCAGCCACCTTTCTGCAGTCCAAAGGAGGGAAGCGGCCTGCCCAGGTCACAGAGGCAGGTGTTACAGAGCCACTCTTCCGTTCAACTTCCCACAACAGCATGTCTGAACTCCTGGGAATTCCAGAATTCCAGGATGGGTCCTTTGTCTCAACCAGATAAGCTTTCTGAAGGCATGGGGCAAACTCCTAAAGCATTGTCTTTAGCGGGGGAGCCCACGGGGCCTTCACCCCACTGGGGCAGGTCCACTTCCTCCAGGTGCCTATCCCTGGCCTGCTCCAGAGTGCTCGCCCCCAGTCAACACTACGGCTATAATAGGTGCAGGGCGGGTCGGCTTTGGACCTTCAGGCCTGTGTTCACGATCCTGCCGTGGGGGTCTGCAGAGGAGGTGGGGAGGGACGGCCTTGTGGACCGGGACCTAGCTGGGCTTCCACCCAACCCTGACCTCCGCCCTTTAGTCCACGGCGAGTGGGTGGCGCAGCCCGAGGGGTCGGTGTGTGACTCGGCGACGTGCGCGCCAGGGAAGTCCCGTGGGCAGGACATCGGCGGCCACGCGCTCCCTCCCCCGCCCGCGCACCTGTCCCGGGCGTGGCGCACCCGGCCCCGCCCTCCGGCCCCGCCCCGCCCGCGCCGGGCGCTGGTTGGTGGAGGCGGCGCGCTATGCTAATGAGCCTGACCCTGCCCGCACCTGCCCGGCCGGGCGCTGCCCGCGGGCGCCGGGCGCCGGGCGGACGCGGCAGTCGGGATCCGCGCTCGCCCGCCCGCGCCGCCGGGGGACCATGCCGCGCTCCTTCCTGGTGAAGACGCACTCCAGCCACAGGGTCCCCAACTACGGGCAGCTGGAGACACAGAGAGGTAGGGGCTGCTCCCCCCCAGCCCCCGCCCAGGACTCGGCCCTGCGGAGTGGGCGGGAGGGGGGAGACCCCTGGGAGTGGGGGGACACCTGTCCAGGTGGGAGAGAAGGAGCCAGCTCACCAGCACAGCTGGGGCCGAGGTGTTCTTTCTGGCCGAGACCCGGAGTTGGACAGAGGTAGGTGGCCCACAGTACCTTCTCCACCTCAGGGGACTGAGCCCCAGCTTGGGCAGAGCGGGCGGGATTCTCTCCCCACATAGAGAAGTTTTCTAGGCTCCCAAGGGTCCCTGGGGCTTCTCGCCTAGGGACCCGTTGCTCATCCCTACCACTACAGCCTCTGCTAGAGAGACCCCAGAGTCATCTTCCTGGTGCACGGAGTTTGGGAGGGTCCCAGGGATGGTGGGGACAGAGAGAGAGGGTAACCTGGGGCTGCTGGCCAAGGGCTCCCCCAGAGCATCCTGACTGGAGATGGTGAGCACAAGGGACGACAGGAAGAGTGACCCATGGGCTCTCTCTGGTGCAAAGGCCCTGCTCCTTCTGCATCAAGCTGAGCCTGAAGCCTCCTCCCCTCTGTGGCCTTCCTCCCTCGGACCTCCCCTCACCCCGGTGAAGGCTTGCCCTTGGTAGGCTGGGCTAAGGGGCTGCATCCTTCACGTGCTAGCTAGGATGGGGAGGCGGACATCCAGTAACCAGGGCTGTCCACTCATTCCTGCTCCCTGGTAGGCATGGAGACATGAGGTCTTTGGCACTCAGGGAAGAGGACCCTACCCCTCAGAGGAGGGCACTGCAGGTCAGAGGAGTCCCCACCTTCTTGGGACGAAGACCCACTGGGGGACTGCTGGGACGGTGGGAGGAGAGGCGAAAGAAGGGCACTGTGAAGACCAGAGCCCCCAGCCAGCACCCTCAGCTGCCTTCAGAGAGCTTTGGCCCTGCTCACAACCTGGGGTGGGTGGGAGTGCCACCTGGATCAATGCCCCGGCCCAGGAGGTCATCAGGGGAGCTGTATAGGATGTGCTTTTCAAATGGGCATTTTGAAATCAATTTAATGAGTCACCACCAGCAATTCCGTAAAATAAAATAGAACCGGGCCGGCCTGTGGCTCACTCGGGAGAGTGTGGTGCTGATAACACCAGGGCCCCGGGTTCGGATCCCATATAGGGATGGCTGGTTAGCTCACTGGGTAAGCGTGGTGCTGACAACACCAAGTCAAGGGTTAAGATCCCCTTACCAGTCATCTTTTAAAAAAAAAAAAAAAAAATAGAAATAAAAAAAAAAAAAAGAACTGAAACTCTTGGAGTGTACCGCTCACAGTAAGGGAAACTTTTGTTTCAGTTGTATTTATGTAGACATAGATATAGATATGATGGAAAATTGAATTTGCATGGGTCATTTTAAAATTTAAAAATCAGTTTGGGGTCCAGCCATATGGTGCACCCCCCTTACCATCTGAATGTGCAGATCTGGGCGCTGTGCGAGGCCCAGGGACAACTGTTGGAGAGCAGCCTCTCTGCCCTGCACCTTCTTGCCGTGTCCCTAGCTGCCTGACTTGCCAAGGACCAGATGGCCCTGGTGACTCTCTTTCTGCAGGATATTACAACAGGATAGACCTGAGGTGCTGGGGTTAGGTCCCCCTCTTATTTTAAATAAGTGCCTCTTTAGGGCCCCCAGGGAACCCCTGAAGCCAGAATGGTACTTAAAAGCCTCTTTCCCTAGGAATCTGGGCTGCAAAATTAATTTCAAAAGCAAGCAAAACCCAGCGAATACCGGGAAAGCATTTAATATGCTACTAGTCAGTAGCACCCAGTCATGCTTCTCTGACCCTGCCCTGCCTCTGGGGCTGGGCACTGGTGCCCACAGGCAGGGTTTTGGCTCTGTGGTGGGCCAGGGAGGTGGTCAAGGTTCAGAGATCAAGGCTTAAGAAAAGGTGACTTTCTCCTGTAGAGCAGCTCCTGGTAAAGCTTCCATGCAGGGGATGATGGGGGGACCCCGGTGCCATCTCTCCAGAACCCCCTTGGACTTTGTCTCCTAGGCTGTCACTGCCCCCCTACCCCTGTCTGGGAAAAAAGAAACCTGATGTGCTGATTTCATAATTAGGAAAATTAGGTAAAGTAAGGTCAGGAGAGAGTGGAGGGATGGGAACCTTCCTTGACTTCTGCACCCTCAGCAACACTTGTTATTGTCCGTTCTGTTTATTTTAGCCATCCCGATGGGTGTGAGGTGGTATCTCACTGTGGCTCTTATTTGCATTTCCCTGATGGCTGATGACCATGAGCATCTTTTCACGTGCTTCTTGGCCATTCGTACATCTTCTTTGGAGAAGTATCTGTTCAAATCCCTTGCCCGTGTTTTAGTTGTGGTATTTGTCTTTTTATTGTTACAAACTTTTTTTTTTTTTTTTTTAAAAGATGACCAGTAAGGGGATCTTAACCCTTGACTTGGTGTTGTCAGCACCACACTCAGCCAGTGAGTGAACCGGCCATCCGTATATGGGATCCGAACCCGGGGCCTTGGTGTTATCAGCACCGCACTCTACCGAGTGAGCCACGGGCCGGCCCACAAACTTTTTTTATGTATTCTAGATACTAGTTCCTGATCAGAGAGCTGATTTGCAAATATTTTCTCCCATTCTGTGGGTTGTCTTTCTCTACCCAAAACCTTGGCATGGAGATAGAAATGGGGCCAGAGATTTATTTCAATACTTATGGAATAAGAAATGGGTTGAGGGCTGTTTGGAGACTTGGGCCTTAGGGGAATCCAGAATTTAACTCTGACCTGCAGATGCACCTGTTTATTTGGGATATTGCCATTATGTTGGTCAAACACGTGGCGTGCTAGCCCACAAACGCAAGCCAAGCCCAGGAGTGAGTCTGATGCTGCCTAGAAAGGCCATGGCCAGAGAAGCCCAGACACACAGCCGGCTGAGTATGTTAACAGAGCAGCAAATGTGAGGCACCCAGTGGCCAGGGAGGCTTCTGGGCACACACATCATTAGGCGCAAAAGGAGACGCCAGGGAGGGGGACTGTGAGGGGGAGGAGGCAGACTAGCTGCGGCGGGCAGGGCAGCGTTCCGTGCAGCGCCTTGCTGCCCAGTGTGTGACTTCGCGCTGCGTGGAAGGCTGGAGGGCGCTGGTCCTGGCTGGCACCCACACTCTGGAGGTGGGATGCGGCTCATTGGAGAGGCCGGCCCAGCCCTGGGCTGAGGGAGAGTTCCTTTGCCCTGTGAGGGCTGTTTTACATTACTGGACATGAGGGGTCCCAGGAGGTGTTTCCGTCTCTGTGTTTTTACAGAGGAGTGAGCTTCACGCTCTAGACTCTGGTCGTTCTGGATTCCCATGTCACTGTGTGGCCTCACCTCCTGTGCGGCAGCACCGTCCCTCTTGCAGGATGGTCTGAATGCTGGTGCCCGGCAGCATTTGCCCTAAAGATGGCTGTGATAGATCTGTGAACGGAAGTTTGAAAACACAAAGCGTCGGGGACCAGTCTTTACTTCGTATTCTCTCTTGCCTTCACCCTTCTAGAAATCAATGGTGCCTGCTCAGCCTGTGGGGGGCTGGTGGTGCCCCTCGTCCCCCCAGACAAGGCGGCCCCTTCCATGCCTGGTGACCCTCCCCTGTCCTGGGACTGCACCTCCGCCATCTCCTGCCTCTCCCTGCCCCTCCTGCCGCGGCATGAGGAAGCTGTGAGGGCCTCTGGGCCAGAACCCCTGGAAATCAGCCGGGTGGATCCTCAGGCCAGCCGGGCCCCCAGCATACCCCTCAAAGACCGCCTGAACCACCTGAACCTGCCCCCAGTGCTGGTGCTGCCCACGCGGTGGCCCCCAATCCTGGGCCCAGATGGGAACAGGACTCCAGACAAACTGCCCGGGGCTGAAGGCACAGCCCGAGCCCCTGGTGGCTTCGTGTGCTTCCGCTGCCACAAGCCCTACCACACGCTGGCTGGGCTGGCCAGGCACCGGCAGCTCCACTGCCACCTGCAGGCGGGGCGCGTCTTCACCTGCAAGTACTGCGGCAAGGAGTACGCCAGCCTGGGTGCCCTCAAAATGCACATCCGCACCCACACGCTGCCTTGCATCTGCAAGATCTGCGGCAAGGCCTTCTCCAGGCCCTGGCTGCTCCAGGGCCACATCCGGACCCACACAGGTAGGACAGGATTAGGGGTCCTCCAGAAGGATCTGGGTTGGGCATGGGTGAGCCTTGGGGGTTAGGAAAGAGAAGAAGGGTTGATCTTACAAACGGTAGGAGGGATATTCACAGCCAGCTCCTGCTTTCCCAGCATGTTCATTTCCTGAGGTCATCAGCTCAAAGTCCCACAGACTGGGGGATTCAAACAACAGAAATCTATTCTCTGAGTCATGGAGGCTAGAAGTCTGAAACCAAGGTGTCTGCAGCGCTGCGCTCTCTGAAGGCTCTAAGCGAGGATCCTTTCTGCCTCTCCCAGCTCCTGGTGGCTACCCCAATCCTTGGCTTGTGGCCACATCGTCCTAATCTCTGCCTCTGTTTTCACATGGCCTCTCCCGTGTGTGCCTGTGTCCAAATTTTCCCTTTGTTATAAGGACACCAATATAAGTCTTATTGGATTAGGGTCCACCCTGATGGCTTCATCTTAACTTAATATTTACAAAGACCCTATTTCCAGAGGAGTTCATAGTCACAGGTATGGGGGTTAGGATGTGGACATATCTCTTGGGAGAAGACGATTCAACCCACAAGACTGGACAAAGCAAAGGACTCACAGGACCTCCTCAGGTCCATCTGCCCACAATCCATGGCCTCCAGAATCCTGCAGCAGTGGGATGGGCAGGTGGAAAAGGTCGGCCTGGGCAGGAGGGCCACAGCAGGTCATGGCCTGGCTGAGGGCAGAGACTGTGGATTTGGGAAGAGGGTAGCCAACCCGCCCACCTGAGAGAGGAAGGCAGACCAGACACAAGAAGGAGAAAAGAGCAGCTGTGGATTGGATGAGAAGGATGAGGAAACAGAGGAAGGAGAGCTGAGTAAGCCAGGAGTTTTAGCCTCTTCATTCCGCAGATTAAAAAGAAAGCCCATAAGGGTGGAAATGGCCTGCTCTGCCCAGGGCCAGCTGGGCCTTCAGCCTAGCTCTTCCTTGTCAGCCACAGCATGCAGAGTGGACGCAGAAAGGAGAGACAGAGCTCTGGGGTGAGCTTTGGTCTCTCGCAGGCCCACAGTTGCAGCACGCTTTTTGTAACTGGAGGCTCCCTGACCCCTAAGCCACAGCTCTGAGTCACACCTGGGTGGAAGCCAGAAAGAAGGCGCTTTGCAGAAGCCGTTTTCCAGTCCCATAGGAAATCCTGTCTGGTTTTCCTAGACCTTTTGCTGAGGATGCCCTCCGAGCACCCCCTTTCCTGCACCAAAGGGCCCTGGACCCACACACCGAGGTGTAAGCCTGTCAGGGGCTTGGTGCTCTTGGCCAGGGAGTAAGGAATGTGGGGAGACCCTGCAGGAAGTTGGCCTGCTGGGAGGGTGCCCGGTGTCCAGCCAGCAGGGACACGGGTGCCCTGGGCCCCTCGGGGCCGCAGGCTGGTGTCTCTCAGGACTCCATGGGGCTGCAGGACTGGACAGATGATTTCCAGTGACCCTTCTCTTTATACTTGTTACGGTCATCCAGGGGGCCACGGTCCCAACAAAAGGACTTTGTCCAAAAACCTGCTTGCTCTGGCTGGAGGTGGTTCCTAATGCGGCCTCCTCGAGGAGCACAGCCCCTCCTTCCAGCTCTGCCCTCATGCTGGACACTGCTGGAGCCCGGCTGGTTCCCACCTCTCGCCATCAGTGGCCAGGAACAGCTGCAGAGGCTCCCAGCTCCTCTAGCGTCCAGATCAGAGTGGCCAAGGCCTCAGGAGGCTTTAGCAGGAATGGTGAAGGACCCAGCAACTATAGCTGCCTTTGCCCTTAGGAAGGGCTTGGGATAGTGTAGTCTATGTGACATCTGCCCTGTCCCCAGGCAGCTCCAACCTTGAAAGCTTAGTTGTGAGTGAGCATTGGGAGGGGGAGGAACAGGGTTATTCATTGATAGAAGGGGCATTTTAACCTTTGAATGGCCTGCCATGGTATTGTTCCAGCCTGTCTCACCCCCCACTGGCCAGTGGTCACTCACTGGCCCTTTTGTCTTCCTCCTCCAGGTGAGAAGCCCTATGCCTGCTCTCACTGTAGCAGGGCCTTTGCTGACCGCTCCAATCTTCGGGCTCACCTGCAAACACACTCTGACACCAAGAAATACCAGTGCAAGTGCTGCGCCAAGACTTTCTCTCGCATGTCCCTCTTGGCGCGGCACGAGGAATCTGGCTGCTGCCCCGGCCCCTGAGCAGCATAGCGGTTGGTGCAGGTAGGAGTGAGGTGACCTCGCCCCAAGAACTGAAGGCTGGGGCCCCCTTGGTGTGCCTAGACGAGCCAGGCATGCTGGGAGGGCAGGCGCCTGGCCTCCCTCTGGGGGACTGTCCCCCGCCTGCTCACCCCTGCCCATGTCCATTCAGAACCAGAGAAGTCCAGCAGGGTTGCTGGAGGACCGAGGCTCCCGTGTCGACCTCCCACCCCACCAAGCTCCATTCAGAGACCTCTCCCAGGGAGCACTTCCGCCAGCAGAACCACGGTTTCAACCTCAACTGGGTCTGGTTTCTGGTTCTTTTCTTCCAAGAGTTTAACACTGGGGGAGGTGGTCACCAGCGTTGGGCAGTCCCTGATATTGAGTTGACTAATGGGGCTGTCTGGGTTCCTTCATGACTTGAACAGTTTTGACTGTGGCGAGCACACCTGTGTGGTCCGTCCTCGGAGGCCCAGCCTCTGTCTGCCCCATGTCATGCGTGTACACACAGGCACACCCTCCCACCTCCTAGACAGACCCTCCCTCTGATGCCACAGGCCTGGGAGAAACAGTGTGGGGCATGGGTGGGCGCGTCGGGACAAAGGAGGCTGCCTGATCCGAGCCTCTGGAATCATCCTTCATGGAACCTTGGGGAGCAGCGGCCTTGGTTGGGCTCACCGACTTCTCAGGGGCAACACCGTGGGGTAATAAAGTCTCCGCACTCCTGCCTGTTATGTTTCTTGAAGATCTGAGTCTTGCCCAATCCCCTGGGTCTGTGGAGGAGCCCAATTCGGGGAGGTTCTCCAGAGGCAGCAGGGTTCAAGGATAACGTGGGCCCCTCTGGCCACAGCGTAGGTGTGAGACTGTGGTGAGGCGTCCCACGTGAGGGGTTGTCATGGGAATGGGCATGGGGGTGGGGATGCCGCAGCCAGGGGAAGAGATGGGGCCAGAAATGGGAGCAGCATTAACCAGCATGGAAGAGTGAAGCGGGGACCAAGACTCGGGGGGATGGTGGGGCGGGCGACCGGCGGCTGGTTGAAGGCAATTCACTCTCTCCAAGTGGAGGAGAGAAACCAGAGTTCTGTCTGTAGCTGCTGAGCATCGTGAGGACTCGGCTGGGTTGCTGCCATTTTGCTGAGGGGCTGAGTCCCATGTCCACCAACAGCCAAGCCCCCCCATGTGCTCCCCACTGCCCAGCTCAGTGCTGTTGTTTCCTTCTCCTCTGTGGCCTCTTCTCACCCCCAGGCTGGAGGCGGCCACTGCTGGACTGGTCATGCTCTTCAGTGTGTCTGAGTATTTCCAGCTCAGTCCTAGAGGGTGACTTGATGATCAAGCAGGGAGACTTGTCAGAGTCTCACAGAGACTGATGGAGTCCCTGACACCTCCGCCAAGGAGGACAGTGGGTAGGAGGTTTCCAGGAGGGGACTCCTTTGCTCTCTCAGGAGGGCTGGCCTGCTGTCAGAAGCTCCACTTATGGCCTCAGCCAAAGGACATGAGCTGGGCACCTTCGTCCTGGCTCTGGAGCCATACAGCAGGTGGCAGAGGCTCCCCTCTCTGCTGAGCCTCCTCTCCATGAGGAGAAGGCATTCAGGAAAGCTCACTGTGACCATACACAGGCCCCTTGTTCTCCAGTCCAAACACAGGCAGGAGTCAGCCTGGGGCATACCCACCTGCAGGCTCAGCCTGGCTAGCGCTTGCCAGGCGTGGAAGGGCCTGGACACCTGCTCAGTGATGGCCCCTTGAGAGGAGACATCCTAGAGAAAACTTGACCTCGGGTGGCTGGACCAAGGGTGACCTTGAGTATATAAAACTTTCAGGAGAGTTGCGGCTCCAGCCTCTTCCAGCCCCCAGGTTAGCTGGTGGGGAGGAGATGCTCCCTGAGAAAGCCACTGCCTCCCCCGTGGTGTTGGTTGTCCCTCCAGAGGGTGTGGACCAGGCTGGGGATGTGTCCACTCAGCTAACGCATGGCTTTGATGGGGCCGCTATAGGGAAGGCCACAGCCTGGGCAGCTTAAGCGACAGAAATGTATTCTCTCACAGTTCTGGAGGCCAGGAGTCCCGGATCGAGGTTCTGAGGTTGAGGCAGAATCTGCCCCAGGCCTCTCTCCTGTCTTCCGGAGGCTGCTGACGATCCTTGGCGTTCTTCAGCTTGTGGAAGCATTGCCCAATCCCGGCCTCCGTCTTCCCATGGTGTCTCCCTCCTGTGGCATCTCTGTGTCTCTCTTCTCCTTATACGGACCTAGTCATATTGGACTAGGGGCCACCCTACTCCAGTATGACCTCGTCTTAACTAATTGCACCTGCAAAGACCTTATTTCCCTATTTCACATTCTGAGGTACTGGGGATTAGGACTTTAGCATATGGATTTTGGGGGACACTATTTAACCCAAACAGCCAATGAGAACATGTGGGTTTACAAGAGTCACCTTGCTGGGTCCCTGTGCTTACAGCCAAGGAGAGCAGAGACTAACCCTCTTCTTTTTCCTTCGGTCTACAAAGGATCATGGGGGACAGCTGGTTTTAACTGATGGGACTGGCTGGAAACATCCCCTTCCAAAGTGTGTGAAAGTCCCACTCCCCAAGAGGCCATGGCCGTTTCCCCTCCCCCATCTCCTCTCCACCACCCCTGTCAGGGTCAGCGCCTGGGCCCTGGAGCCAGGTGAGAACAGCCTCCTATCCAGTCAGGTTGTCCTGCCTTCCAAATTTCTCCCAAAGCTTCTGGCCTCCTCTGCCAAGTGGGGTCATGCCACCTGGGGCAAAGGGGTCCTTTCAATCCCAACACATGGCAAGACCCCAACCAACATTTGTGTTTTGGGTCTGGGCATCTCACAGGAGGACCTTTTCTTTTTCTTTTTTAAAAATAGCATCCAGATGCCTAAAGGAAACTATATTGTAAATCGTGTTCTATTTCTGTGCCCCAATATCTAAATGGGGCGGTTGCACCTGTCGGGTAAGAAGGAAGGGAATTTCACAGGCCGAAAATAAAGTCGAATGTTTTCCCTTCTGCACCAGCTCATGGAAAATGCTCTTACATTTATATCTCTGGCAGAGGGCGGGTGGTGGAGGGTGGGTTGGCAGAGGGGGCAGAAGGAAGGCGGACACCTGCCCGGGAGCCAGCATGTCATGAATGGAAGAGACTCCTCTGAGGGTAGGTCGGGCTGAAGGCAGCCCCGGCACCCGGCCAGCTCCCACCGTGGGGCCTGCCCGGCCTATGGCCCAGCGCTCAGGAACCTCCTACATGGCCTTTCCTCCATATTTTGCCTGATCGTTAGAATATTAACCTGGAATACTCATCTAAAATTTGTGCTGCTGGGGACCTCTCCCAACATCTACGGAATGAAAGTCAGGAAAGGGGGAAGTTGGCTTGGCCACTCTTTCTTTGGGGGCGCTGTGTGGGTCTCCCTACCTGCGGGCCATCTTTTTCCCCACCAAGTCTCTACTTGTCACATTCCCTCCTTCCTCCCTAAAGGCCTTTTGAGCAAACTATTCCAGGGATGTTGTTGGAACCTCTCTTGGAGGAGGGAGCAGGGGTGGACGAGGGACCAGAGGCCTCAGGACTTGAGGGAGTTGGAAACAGATGCTCCAGGTACAGCCCAGTTATGTCCCGGCGAGAGCAGAAGCCTAAGAAATGCATGAGGACCTGGACAAGGGCAAAATAATGTGACAAGCTCAGTGAAGTGGCAAACTGCCTCTTCAGGGCTGGCCGAGGACGGGGCCAGCACCAAAGTGTGCAGGAGGGAAGATCGGTGGGGCCTGTGTGCCTCCCTGTACTGTTCAATGACTCATGGGGCCCAAGCAAGGGACGCCTGGGCTCCTGCAACAGGTGTGCCAGGGACAGTGGGCCTCCGGGTGGCCCAGTGCCTCTCCCCTCTCCCCGTTGAAAGAAATCTCTGCTGAAAGCCCAAGAGGCACTAAGGTTGTTACCCTTGCTTCCAGCAGCCCAGAGGGTTCTATAAATATCATTTTGGCACAGAATATTCCGGGGGGTTCTCTAATGTTTGAAAATAGCCCACTTGTTACTATCTATATTCAGAGAACCCACTGCTGGCCTGCAATTGCGTGGCTAAGTATAGCTTCCTGGCAGAGTTCAATGGAACGAAAGTTTCCAGGCCGGCATCACCTTGTGGACGACAGAACATTCCAGGCAGACTCCTCGGCTGCCAAGATTCAGAGGAGCCCAGAGAGGCTGGAAGCAATTCAGCAGCACCTGCCCTGTCCTGCCCTTGAGCTGGTGAGTCTGTGGGACATTCTGCAGATAAGAGGGGCTCTTGCTAGATGCAGAAGGAAGTAGCCGAGTCCAGTTTTGTTGTCCTACCAGGGTTGAGTTCACCACAAAGCCTTGGTTTTTCATTTATAAAAGAGGAATTGTGCCAACCTCTATGTCAGAATTCAAGAGAACACCAAGTAAACATAACAGAAAGAAAAAGATCCTTAGGATACCTAAGATAAAATATAATTTAGGAAAACTTCAACCTTTAGCTCCTCTTAGAATCTCTGTCCATTTCTTGACCACCAAGTTCTGCTGCAGCCTCTCCTGCCGGCTGCCCCCTTCCCGGCCCACGGAGCTTCCCTAGAGTTGCACTGGCACCTGCCCCTGCGACAGCCCACAGAGCCCTAGGTACAGCTGGACCGTGTGGATAGTGCAAAAGGTGGGAGAAGCAAGGTGCGGGGATTGCAGGGATTTCTGTCCCCAGTATAGGGACAGAAGAGTCCCATCTTGTCGGGAGCAAGCACCATCAGGAATCCCAAGGACAAGCCAGAGGTCTCTTTCCTCCTGGTGTCAGTCACTGTCCCCCTCTCACTGCCCGTCCCCACCCCCCGCAGCTGTTTCCAGTATTCCCGACTGAAAGGCAAATCTTGGCATCTTGGGGCAGGCACCTTTCTTCCCCACACCTCTCTTCCTCCAGCAGCTCTTCTGGTTTTCTTCTTATCTCTGTGTTTTGTTCTCGTGGAGGCATAAGCCTGTGAGTCCTCCTTAAGGAAGACCCGAAACCGCTCCAGTTTTACTTACCCAGCTCCTAGTGCCACCCCCTCCTCCTCCCCCTGGGGACAGCCACCCCTCTACAGGGAACTTCAGAAGTGAAGGGGAGGGCGTGGAGCACGTGGGCAGTGGGATCACGGGGCCCTTCTCACCTGCATGTCCACCTCTGCAGTCCAGCTGTGTGGACTGGCCAAAGACAGAGGCTGAGACGGTGGGGTCTCGTCCCATCGCCATTCGGTCCACGAGCATCAGCCCATGCACATGGGGTGAGGCTTGGCTTGGCACACCCTGGCTCTGGCCACTGTTGGGGTGAAATCTCCCTTCTGCCCTCACAGAACAAACACCCCTTTGTCAGTAGTTCTCACAGGTGGTCTGCAGACCCCTCAAGCCCCTCTCAAAGGGACCGATGCTAGGGCAGAGCCTTTCTCCCCAGTTGGCACATGCACAGGGTGGGGGTGGGGTGCAAAAGCAGTGGGGGGCCACACTATGAGCACCTTGGCTGGATGAGGCTCCAGAGCCCCCAGTGTCCCGGCGTGTCCCCACCACACACTGACCAAAACAGACAGCCTGAGAACGCCCTTCACTGGGCCGCACCTCAGCCCCGGCTCTTTCATCTCTGTGGGATGCAATGGCAGGTGCTGGGGTCCCAGCCGCACCAACATCCATGGCCTCGAGGGACAGAACCTGTGCATGGTTTGAGGGGCCTGCAGCACGCGGAAGAACAGTGGGCAAACCCGCCCCAGCGACCCGGGCTGGTTCCCTGGCAGTGTCTGGGAAAGGCCGGGGGTGAGCCTGTCTCTTCAAGGAGCACAAGGGACAGAGTTTGTGGCGATGTTCAGACTGGTGTTCTCAAGTGACAGAGACAAATTGGGTAAACTTTTATCTTCCACTAAAAGCTCGAGAGCTTCCCAAGCTTGCAGACTTTTCTGAGGAGAAAGTGATTTTCTGATACTATGAAACGAAGCGGGTCAACCTCAGACGCCCCGCAAGCATCAGTGAGCCAACTCCTTCCACGTGGCCGCCGCCAACGGGAGGAAACCCTGGCTGGGGCCAAGGCCGAGGCTTGGGCAGGCGAGGGGGTTTTGGTGGGGAGAGGGGGATGTCTGCTGGCGGCCAGCTCCAGGTTCCATGCTGCAGCCAGCTGCCAAGTGACATAGCTGGTCGAGTTTGGTCTGCTACCAAAGAATGGCCACGATAATCTGAAAAGGCCATTAAAACACTTTCTGACTGCAGATCTGCACAGCACAGGCCTACACAGGCGTCAATCAAGACAACGCATCACAGAAGCGCACAGAACCCAGTGGTTAATTTCTATTAATCAGATGCTGAAGAGACCCTCAAATGTGCGAAACAGTGCCACCTTCTCACAAAAACATTTTGTTTTTGTTTTAATTTTTCTCCTTTTTGTGACCGGTATGGGGATCGCAACCCTTGGCTTGGTGTCGTCCGCACCATGCTCAGCCAGTGAGCGCACCGGCCATCCCTATGTAGGATCCGAACCTGCACGGCGGGAGCGCTCCCAGCGCCGCACTCTCCCGAGTGCGCCACGCGGTCGGCCCACAAAAACATTTTTGTATCAGAAAATAGTTACTTTTCATAAAACTGTGTTAACATGTGATGGGTTTATTATTGTTAATTTTAAATGAGTTTAATAAATGGATCTTTCAAAAAGATTTATCAATTTTAATTTCTGATAAGGATAAATATAGATAGACGCAGCCCGCACGAACAATAGCTCTTTGGGGCCCTCAGTAGTTTTTAAGGGTATAAAGGGATCTTGAGACCACAAGTCTGAGAACCAGTATCCTGGGGTGACTCTGACGTGTAAAGATATATATTTAATGTGGACCCATTGGTGCTCAACCAGAGACACAGCTGTTCAGCTTGATGCTGGGGGAAGCTTGCATCGGGCTTATTGAAAGATGGTTCTGTTCTTTGTTTCACAGGCCATTTTAAGAAGTTATTCAAGAAAAGTTTGACTATTTGCGATTTCTGCACCATCTGCTGACTTTAGAGGCAAACCTCTGAGGTCACGTGACTTCATCAGACACCTGCCAAGAAAGACTCCCCATGGCAGCAGAGGACACAGCCAAAACTCACTACTGGGTAGCCCCACATTTAGCTGAGACCTGTCAACTGCACCCCCAAAGTATTTCTCAAACCATCTCAGTCCTCAATACCTCTGCCTTGGTTCACACTCCCATAATTTCATCTCTGGACAACTCAAGAATCCTCTCCCCTCCCCCCATGACCATCCTCCAAGTCGCCCCCTCCCTGGGCAGTCTTCTCATGACACCCGCTTGCTCCAAAACCTCTGACAGTGCCCCACAGTCTTGGGGTCAAATCCGTCATCCTTGGCGCTGCGAAAGAGGCCACCTTCTTATCCCACAAAACCCCGTCATATCATAGTAATCTCTGTGTTCCAAGCGCCTAACCCATATCTGACCCATGATAGAGGCCCTTACACATCAAGGGAATGAAGGAATGAACACAGAGCAGGAAAAGGCTCAGTCTAAACCAGACTCTTTAAAAAAAAAAAAAAATCCCGTTCTGGGGCTAATTTCACAATTGTGCTTTTCCAATCCCTGGAAAGGGATCTGCTCGTTTTTTAGCAACAAATTCAGTGACCGTGACCAGGAGGCAGGGGCAGTCCAGTTTATGTTTACCCAGCAACGTGAATCAAGCCCCAGATATATTTACCCAGGAGTGCTGAGGCGCAGGGAAACAGGCGTGAGTTTGAAAGCAGATGACTTGTGTCCCCTGACGCGGGGAATACTTTCCGCAGCAAGTGGCTTCGGCAGAAAGCCGCCAAGGTAATGCGAGCCGTGGCCCCCGGTGGCGATGCTCCCAGCCACGTGCATACAGTAAATGACGGCGTGTTTGGAGGCCCTGTTTTGGAAAACTGGAAGCTACAAAAGAAGCTGTATTTACTCACTGATTTAACCAAATGTACATTCTGTTTCTCCTCAAAGGCGGCCACACTCATGTGAGAGCTTCTCTGGGGATCAGTAATAACCAGTACGCACTGTGGGTTGACAAAGGTGGGCACCCTTCAAAGGGCTTGTCTAGCTCTCTTAATCCTGTTCCTGATGCCAGTCGTAAAGCTAGGCGATCACGCTAGTTGTCGTGCTCTTTTACCTGCTGGTAATCCTGCCGACTGGGCCGACTGTCCAGCTAAGGCTGGGTCTGGAGCCTACAGACCCCTCAAGCCCATTCACAGACTGGGTCACAAACCCTTCACATGCCAGGCTGGGTCCCCAGACCCCTTCACACAGGTCTATGAGCTAGGTAACGGGCCAAAGGTTCCTTGGAGCCATAGGTTGGAAAGCATGGCTGCACCAAGGGGACGCCCGAGGCTGACGCCCACCCGCCTGCCTCACTAAACTCTCTCTCTCTCTCCCCCTCCCCCACCAAGAACAGCAACAAAACTAAAAAGATACACTGGAGCACATGCGCACTAACCACACGAGCGCGCGCGCACTTGCTTACAAAAGATGCTGAACCACACCCAGCTGGACCCGAGGTGAGGGCCCTGACCAAACTATTCTATTTTCCCAACAGGGCTTTATCATCTGTGAGGGACAAACTGTCCATCCCCTACCCTACAGGTGAGGAAACTGAGGCACAGAGGCTAAGTATCTTGTCCAAAGTCACACAGTAAGTAAGCAGCACAGGTGGTCTTTAAACTCAGGCAATTTGGCTCCAGTGACTGTAATTTTTGTTCCTAAATTATGCTGCCGCTCAGTAAGAAATTCTGAGATTTCCTTTCACTTTGAAGTCAGAAATAGAGCATTAGATCAGGATCGAAATCCTGCTGTTTAAGTTGGGGCGGGCACGTGGGGTGAGGTGGTCAGAAGGATCCCCAGGAAGGAAGGCAACAGGAATACAGCATGAAACATGCCGTGGAAAAAAAAAAAAAAAAAGAAACATGCCGTGGGAAGTGGGTTAGAGGGAAGAGAAGGGGCGAGCGATAGGAAGTAGAGCTGAAAGTTACCACGAGGACTCGGGAGACGCCAAGAGCGGGGGAATGACCAGGGTTTGAGCAACGAGGAAGAAAAGGCAAAGGAAGAAAGGAGAAAAGAGAGAGAGTCAAAGGGCAGATGCAGAAAGCACATGGGTCTGAAATTAGATTTGTAAAGGAGGCCTGAGGCAGGCTCATCATCTGGCTGTGAACAGGCGGGCTTTGGGGTTAAACAAGATACTAAGGAACTAGCTTGGTACAGCACCTAGCACACAGCAGATGCTCAATCAATGTTCAGTGCCCTCCACACCTTATGACTCACAGTCCTGGTCCTTCTGGTTTACAGTTAGAAGGACCTTAAGTCTCGTCTGTTGAAACCATAAACCTTCCATGACAGGGCAGTGGCATGATTATGGCCAGGCCCAGGTCTGAGTTCAGACAGGAAGGTGATGGCAGGGGTGGGCTCGCGGGGTCACCGCGGAGCAGTTCAAATATCACACAGGAATCCCTGCTACCACTGTAACTAAGCATGTTGAATAAAGGCATAAATTGGGCATTATTCCTAAGTATTTTGGGAATACAATATATTATAGCTTTGATATTAATTTGCTAGGGCTGCCACAGCGTGGGTGGCTTAAACAATAGAAATTTATTTATTTATTTATTTATTTTTTTGAAATTTATTTTCTTACAGTCCTGGAGGCTGGAAGTCTAAGATCAGCTGTGGGCAGGGCTGGTTTCTCCTGAGGCCTCCCCTTGGCTTGTAGACGGCATCTTCTCACTGTGTCCTCACATGGTTGTCCCCTGTGTGTATCTTAAGCTCCTCTCCTTACAGGGACACCAGTTAGATTGGATCAGGGCCCACCCTAGTGACCTCATTTTAATCATCTCTTTAAAGACCCTGTCTCCACATACGGTCACATTCTGAGGTCCCGGGGGTTAGGACTCAACACATAAATTGCTCAGGGGGTGAAGAGGAAACACAATTCAGCCCATAACACCTTCCATTCAAAACCATTTTATCGTATTTAAGAACAAAACACTTGCGCGGCCCTCAGCAGGGGCTGGTGAGTTTGCAGGGCTCACCTCGTTCAATCTGAGGGGGCACTGCTGTTGGTGGCCCCATTTTACAGCTGCAGTGGCACAGGCACAGGGGGCAAACCGACTTGCCCAGGTCTCCCATCTAGAATGTGGTGGACCCAGCACTTGACTGGCCACCGCACGCAGAGGCAGGAGTCCTTCTGACGTCCCTTTCTTGCAAGAGACATAGCTCTTCTTCCAAAGGATGCGTGGGACTCTAATAAGGTGGGTTTGTCGGTTTCTCCCACACTTTTAAGACGGCCAGCTTGCTTGCCTTCCCTCGACCAGATTTCAGAGTCCGCCGTCTTTTCCTCAGGAAGGCGCCCAAGGAAACGGCCTCATCCGCACACCCAATCGCGTGTGCCCAAGACTAATCCCCAAATATAAGAAATACAATAAACACAAGGAATTAAAAACCTAGAAATAAAATCCTCTCTTCTGTCACTCCCTCTCTGCCAGTGGAGAGGATAGAGGCAAGAGATGTTTGTCAAGGCTGTGGTCCCGCTGGGCATGTGCCTCGTCACATTCCCCCAGGAGAAGGGACCAGGTGGGAAGCAGGAGGGCAAAGAGGCCAGGTGACTGCTTGAGGCCTTGGCCCACGGCAAGCCGGGGTTCCAGCTCTGAAAGGAATCCAGAAGTGGAATGATCTGCTTGTGGAGTATTGAGAACACTCCAGCAATTCCAACAGAAAGGAGTAAAGACCAGGCACACAGACCAGAGCAGGCCTCCACAAGGGTCCTGGCAGAACGTCTTCTGAGTCTCCTCATCAACGTGACACACCGTGCAGGAGCGTCCCCCTCGACTGAGCACACTGCTGCTGTCGTCGTGAAATTCTTCCTACTTTGTACGGGGCGCCCGCATTGTCATTCTGCACTGGGCCCTGCAAATGATGGAGCAGGTCCCGCACTTGAGGGTGACCATTGGAGACATGAGCACCATGCCCTGTTGGAAGAGGGAACCCATAAAGGTCTGAGAACAGACCAGGAGTATGGACAACTTTAATGGGTTCACAAGAGAGTCAGAAAGTTTTATAAGGTTGTTTTGTGATTATCAGAAAATCATGTAGATGCTCACTTGAAAGAGAGCAGATAGGAGCTCAAACGTGTGAAGACAGGGGCGACCCCACTCCAGTCCTAACTCATGTGAAGCATGGCATGAGCTGTGTCACCACCTCTGTGACACGCACACTCGTTAGTGCACTTATTGTCCTATCTCTGTCACTATACCCCCACCCTCTCCTTCTCAGTTTTCTCAGGATGCCAGCAGGCCCTTTGCTGCTGAAAGTGCTGGCCCCGCGAGTTGGCCAGCTGCAGCCCACCTCCTGCTCTGTGCAGCCCAGGAACTGAGCACAGTCGTGTGGACGAAAGTCAAAGGACAGAGCAGCACCACCCACAATGCCAGAAGGTGGAAACAACCCAAATGCCCACCGACCGATGAACAAACAAAATGTGGTCCGTCCAAAGGTGCAATATTATTCAGCCAGAAAAAGAAGGAAATCCTGACACAGGCTATGATATGGAAGAGCCCTGAGGACACAAGTGAAATTATCTGTCACGAAAGGACCAGCATTATCTGATTCACTTCAGGAGGGACCCAGGGTAGTCAATTTGTGGACAGGAAGCAGAATGGGGTGGCCAGGACCTGGGGGAGGGGGAGTGGAGAGTCAGTGTTTAATTGGGACAGAGCTCTAGTTTGTGAAGATGAAAGTTCCGGAGATGAACAGTGGAGATGGTTGTACTTAATGCCACTGAACGTACACCTAAAATGGTTAAAATGGCAAATTGTATCTCATGTGTACATTACGCATAAATAAAAATACCAAGAAATCAACCGGAGGATATTTTGTGACACCTGAAAATTATATGAAATTTAAATTTTGGTGTCTACACAGCCACACCCATTCATTTACACATTTTCTGTGGCTGCTTTCGACCTTCACAGACCAGGTTCAAACTCCATATTTTCCAGGGCCGAGTGGTACGTGCCAAAGGAAGAATGGTGGAGGGGGAATGAGAAATAAGACTGGGAGATGAAATTTGGGGGTTGCTTCCTCTGAAGGCGATAGGAGAGAAAGAGGAATTTCCTCCTGGGGGGCCGAGGGAGATCCCACTGAGGATAGTGTCCCAGGGGTGTGCCAGACTTGCCGGGGCTCACTCTTCTCCCTGTCCCTCCTATTGCCTGTACGACTGGCTGCCCCAGACAACACTCACCTGTCATCAACCATCTGCACAGTCGCTATCTGCATGCCATCGGATCAATTAGACACTATTTAATGGTCAGTCCCTTGGGATCTGCAGCAGAAAGCCCCGGGATCAGCGCTGGGGCAGTCCGCGCTCTGGCTGGCAGCCTGTGCAGGCCAAGCCCAGACCGCAGGGCAGGCGCAGACGGCATGCAGCATGGCCAGGCCTTCTCATTTATCTCTGCTTTCCTCCTTGCAAAATCACATCTGCATCCGGACTCGGCAAGGCACCCACACACAGGCACATGCTTGATAAATGCTCGCTGAGTGGAAGGGTGCCTCACATCCCCAAGCCCCAAGGCACGTATGGCTCGCAGTCCCCTCAGCCTCTGTGCCACCTCCCACGTTGCCTGACAGTGATGCTCAGGGACCCCACCTCTTCACCCCTGCCTTGGGTGGCTGAGTGGTCTTCCCTTGGTGACTCTGTGTGCAAGCCCTGCACTAGGTAGGTTGCGTGCCCGCCGGCCTCCCGCTGTCGTCGCTGCTACCAAGGGCTGGGCCGTAGACCAGTGGCCTCGGCACCAGCTTCCTGGTGCTTGTTAGGAGTGCACAGTCTCAGGCCCCACCCCAGACCTACAGAGTCAGAATTGCTTTTTTTTTTTTTTTACTCCCTCCACCCCCAACAATTACAGTTAATTTTCTTTTTTTTTTTTTTTTTTTTCTTTTTAAAAGATGACCGGTAAGGGGATCTTAACCCTTGACTTGGTGTTGTGAGCACCACGCTCAGCCAGTGAGCGAACCGGCCATCCGTATATGGGATCCGAACCCGGGGCCTTGGTGTTCTCAGCACCACACTCTCCCGAGTGAGCCACGGGCCGGCCCATACAGTTAATTTTCTTTTTCTTTTTTGGCAGCTGGCCAGTATGGGGATCCAAACCTGTGCCCTTGGTGTTATAAGGCTGTGCTCTGACCAACTGAGCTGACCAGGCAGCTCTAGAATGTACATTTTAATAGGATCTCCCCATTACTCCTATGCACATTACAATTTGAGAAGCATCCTACATTTTCTCTCATCAAAGTCAGGAGATTGCTTAAAATAAAAGGAACGCTGAGGCAGAATTGTGGGAAAAGCTTCATGCTTGCAGCGGGAGGGCGTGCCTACTCTTAGTTCTTGTGACTCAGCCTTGACATTTTGAACTCTGCTCCCTGTTTTCCCTGTAGCTACCACCATCCCCTTTGAAACGCTTTGTGATCAAACTAATCAGAATAATGTGTGGGTGTGTATTTTAAAGTTCCTGTTTAAAGTTTCACCCCTGCCATGACCCAACAACAAGGCACTAACCCCAAACCCACTTGATAGAAAACAGAAAATAGGGGGAAATATTTATTCCACATAGTTATTTCACAGAGAGGCCATAAGATGAGTTAATTTTTGACACTTATAGGTATAGTTTGCATTTCGGGACAGTCTGGTCCAAAGGTATCAGTGTGGGGATCTATGTCTAGCCCTCTCTTAGAGAGGCTGTTCATCCAAGATTCTCCAGTAAAAAGGGTGTCGCTGCCTACATGCACACTGTCAGGCAGGTGTGCCTACAGGGCTCACTGCAAATATGATTTACAGAATCATAATAATGAAAGCGAGGAATGTTGATTTAGCTGTAGGGAGGATGGAAGAGAAAGGTATGTGGTTGGGAGATGGAAGAGAACTCCTTATTCCTACTTAATAGTAATCATTAGATGTTATCTAAAACTTAAAAATAAAAAACAATAAAAATGGAAAAGCCAAGAAAACTTAATATGTATTGTGTGCGTGTATGTGTAGATACACATGGAGGTTATTTAGGCAACATAGAGGAAAATAGAAGAGATTTGAAAGTGGCTACCTTTGTTCAGCTGGACCTGGAGCTGGGCAGGTGCGGTGGAGTCTGTTAACTGACTTTTTAGATCATGCACATTCATACTTTGATTATAAACAATGAAATGGTTAAGGTACCCAGGAATATAAATAAAACACCCCGCACAGTGTCTGGCACAAAGAGACGCTCGATAAACGTCTGACTGCTTTTTCATCACTGCCAGGATAAGATATATGAGGGTATCTCAAAAAGTTCGTGGAAAAATAGAATCGAAAGATAATACCAACCTTTTCATGAACTTCTTTAAGTACCCTGGTAAATTACTGAGGTTACTGTAGCTCCACCCTTATCCTGGGTAGCTCAGTCATCACCATGACTGATGTCTAAAGCAATCCACCGTCAGCTCTTCAAAAGAAGCTGTAGTGGCTTTGCATGAAACAGAAAAGTGACTGCAAGAGAAATTAAAAGCCATAACCATCTGAAACGCAAACTTAAACAGTAGATAGCATTTTCCACCCCTCAGACTGACAGGTGACACTGTGCTGGTGAAGGCGTGTGCACTCTCGAACTTTGGTAGAGCGAGTCCAACTACCGATCCCGCTTCCGTAGAGGGCAACTTGCCAGCAGCCGTCACAACTACCTCGGGCACATACCACTCGGCCCAGCGGATCTACGTCCAGGAATTTCTCCTACAGAAATGCACTTGCACAAAATGTGTGGAAAAGCACCGTTCGCAGTGTCAAAAAATTGGTAACAACCTAATCGTCCGTCGACGACAGACAGGTTGCATCAGTCACGCCACGTCTAGACACCGAACGGACGAGGCTCTCCAGAAGCACGCGGCGGGAAGAGCTGGGGGCGCGGGCTGTGCGCCCCGCCAGCGTGGAGGTCACGGACACCGCCAGCGGACACGGCCGGGAGCAGAGCCGGCGGCCGGCGGGGAAGACGTCACGCCCGCGGGTTCTGAAACCTAAGCCATTCTGTAGCTAAAGACGCTTTGAGATCGGGAAGGGGAGTCGGTGTTTGCCGGAGGACGAAAGAGCGCCGGAGCGGAAGGCGCGAGTGCACCCAGCGCCACAGAGCCGCACACTATCCGCGTAGTTCACCACAGAAACCAAGGTCCATGGGGGCCTGCGAGCCGCTCCAACCCTGAGGACGGCGCCACCCTCGCTCCTCCCTCGGCATCCCCCGCTCTGCCGCCCCAGCAGCCCGGGATGGGCGTGGGGCGATGGGGTACTCCCCGGCCGCGAGGCCCTACGGCCCCTCGTCAGGCCGCCGCCCCGCGCCTGCGCAGACCCGCCCGCACACAACTGGCGCCTGCGCACACGCCGCCCCACGCCTGCGCAGACCAGCCCGCGTACATCCGGCGCTGGCCCGGCAGCGAGCGGGGGCGGGCTCAGTGTCTGCAGCCCATCGTCCGATCCCGCCCATTGGGTGAGAGCGGCAGCGCGGGCCTGGCCCGCCGCTGACTGGGCGACCCGCGAGCAGCCGGGGCCGCGCGGGCCAATCGCGTGGCAGCGCGTGAGGCGGCGGAGCTCGCTGAGACGGGTCAGGGTCGCTGGCGGCTGAGTGACTGGGGACGCCGACGGTTCGGCCATGGCCTCGGAGAAGCCGCTGGTGGCCGTCACCTGCACCGCCCCGGTCAACATCGCGGTCATCAAGTACTGTGAGTGCCGGGCCAGCGCCCGCTCCTCTGCGGGGGCCAGGGGCGGGGGTCGCGAGAGCAGTGGACGGGGACGGCGGGGCTCGGGGGAGCAGGGCCGGAGATGGGCCGGGGGTGGGGGAAGGGGCTTCCGGGACTGGAGGGCTGGGGGCGGGGTCGGGGGCAGGGCCCCCGGTGCTGGCGTTGCTGGGTCGGTGGTCTCGGGGCCGGGGGCGGGGTCGGGGTTGGGTCGCGGGGTTGACGTCAGGGGCTCGGGGCTGGCGTCGCGGGGCCGGGGTCGGAGGCAGGGCCCCTGGTGCTGGCGTCGCTGGGTCGGTGGTCGCGGGGCGGTGGCCCGGGCGGGCGTCCCGGTCGGGCGTCCCGGTCGTACGCCCCGGTCGTACGCGGAGCGCGGGGCCTGGCGCTGCGCCGTGGCGCTCCGTACCACAGGTGCACGCTGGCCCGCGCGCGCCCACCGCGGCGTCCGCCCGGCTGCCGGCTCGGCGTGCTTGGGGCGTGACCGCTGCGAACGAGCGCAGAGGTCCCGGGCAGACGCCCAGTAGCGCGGGGTCGGGCCCTGCGCGTACTTGTCTTCTCTTAAGGACCTGCCGAACTGTTTCCAGGGCGGCCGCCGCATTTTACGGGCCCCAGCAGTGTTGTTGATCCAGGTTTTCCATGTCCTCCCCAGCACGGGGTGTTGTCACTGTGTTTTATTTTAGCCATTCTGATAGGCTTGTGGTAGTAGCTCATTGTGATTTTAATTTTCATTTCCTTAATGGCCAGTGATGTGGCCTATCTTTCCATGTGCTTATTTGCTATCCCAGCACGGATATCCATTTGAGTAAATTGTCTTCTCATGTCCTTTGTCCACGTTCTGATTGAATTTGCTTTTTTTACTATTCAGTTTTGAGAGTTCGTTATATATTCTAGGTCTAGTCTTTGTTGGATATGTGGTTTGCAATTATTTTTTCCCATTCTGTAGTTTATCGTTTCATCATTGTAGCAAAGTCAGAGTCAATGTTTACAATCTTAATGAAGTCCAACTTGTGCTTTTGAGGTCAAGTCTAAGACCTCTGCTTAGCCTTGCATCCTGAAGATATATTCTCCTGTGTTCGTTTTCTGAGTTGTATAGTTTTACATTTGTGTGTGTGTGTGTTATTTTAACTTCTCATTGTACATTGTAGTTAATTTTCGTGACCCTTTACCCATTCCTCTTTACCCCCAACCTCTCTCCCCTCACCCCCCTACATCATATCTGTTCACTTGTCTTAACAAGTTCAAGGACTTGTTGTGATTGTTGTGTCTTCTTCCCCTCTCACCCTTTATTTGTTAGTTTTACATTTTACAATTAAGTCTGTGATCCATTTTGAGTTATTTTTTGCATAAAGCATGCAACTTGGGTTGAAGTTCTCTCTCTTTTTTTTTTTTTTTTGGCCTATAGATATTCTTTGCATTTCCATATAACTTTTACAGTAGTCATGTCCATGTCTACAAGTCTTAGGTAAAACCTCCATGTCAGTTTGGGAAGAATTGACAATCTTTATTATGTTGAGTCTTCCTATCTATGAACATGGTATGTCTCAGTTTACTTATTTTCTTTGACTTCTTTCATCAGCGTTCTGTGGTTTTCAGCATACAAATCTGTACATGTTTTGTTAGATTTATACTTAAGTTTTTTTGGTTTTTGTTTTCTTTTTTGTGTGTGTGTGTGATGGTAAATGGCACTGTATTTGTAACTGCAGTGTCCACACATTCACTGCTGGGATGTGGAAGAACAGTGGATCTTTTGTGTGTTAATCTGTGTCTTGTAACCTTGCTGAACTCACTTTTTAGTTCTAGGAGTTTTTTGTTGGTTCCTTGAGATTTTCTATTTAGACATGCTTTCTGCAAATAGGTGTGATTTTTTTTTTTTTTCTTTCCTTTCAATATATGCCTTATTTCCTTTCTCGCCTTACTGCCTGGCTAGGGTTCCAGGACTGTGTCCCGCAGGAGTGGTGAGAGAGGTATGCCTGCCCTGTTCCTGATGAGGGTGTTCAGTCTTTCACCCTAGGTAGGACATTTTTTTGTAGATATTCTTTAAACCATCCTAGGCAGGTTTTTTGTAGATATTCTTTACCAAGTTGAACAAGTTCCCCTAACGTATTTTTCTGAGCGGAAAAAATTTTTACATTGTGAATAGCTGTTAAATTTTGTAAAATGCTTTTTCTGTATATGTTGATATGATAGTGTGATTTTTCTTCTTCAGCCTGCTGCCGTGGTGGGTGACACTGACTGGGTTTGAAAATTGTATGTTTCAGTTCACTGATTTTTCCCTCTGTCCTTCCATTCTGCTGTTGAGCTCATCCACTGAGCTTATTTCAGTTGCATTTTTCAGTTCCAAAATTTCTGTTTGATTCTTTATATCTTTTCTGAGAGTTTCTGTTTCATTTGTTTCAAGCATGGTTGCAACAGCTCATTGAAGCATTTTTATCATAGCTGCTTTGAAATCTTTGCCAGATGATCCTAACATCTCTCACATCTCGGATTTGGCAGCTAATGTTTGTCTTTTTCATTCAATTGAGACCTTCCTTCTCTGTATGACCAGTGACTTTTGGCTGAAACCTGAATGTTTTCATGTTATATTCTGAGACTCTTGAGTCTTATTTAGACCTTCTGTTTGGGCTGTGTTTTGACACCACTCTGGTGAGGAGGGGGTGCTGCCTCATGACTTCTGGGCAGAGACAGAAGTCCAGGCTCCCCTCGACTGATACTGTGGTGGATGTGGCCTCGTCACTGCTGGGCCCTGGTAAGTTCCTGAATGTCCACTAGGCCTCCTCTGCCAACAGCAGCAGGGCCAGGAGGGGTACCTCGTCACCACCAAGTAGGATGGAGGTCCAGGCTCCCCACGGGGTCTCCACTGACTCTGTGGGGAGATGAAAGTCTCTACACTTTTGGGGAGGGAAAGAGGGCACCCCATCCCAGCCCGGCAAGGGTGGGAGGGAGTCTAGGCACAGGTTGGCCTTTGTTGATGGCATGGGGTGGGCTCTGTGGTGTTTGGAACGGAGCCGTGGTTGTGTAAATGCCTTCTGCCTTGCTGGGCTGCCCCTTCATTGGTCCTCTGGCTCAGGAGAGCAGGCTCTGGTTGGGCTTTGTCTTCTCCTATTGGCGATTCTGGCTTCCTCAGCCGGAGGTCTGGGACACGGGAGGCAGAAAACATTCCAGGGAGCTCACCACTGTGCCGTTCTTTGGGCTGTTGGCTGGTCTGCTTTCTCTCACCTTTGGGAGTCGTCTTGTGCTTGTTTTGCATGTGGCATCCAGGGTTTTTAGTTGTGCTTGGTGGGCAGGATAGGGAAAGTACATCTACTCCATCTTCCTGGAATCAGAAGTCTGCCCCTTAGAGCCACTTTGACTCAAAGGAGAACCGCTCAGTGGTGTATGAAGGTCCTTTGTGAATTGCGAAACCTGGTTCACCTGCCCGTTATTAGTGCTTGTTATCTCCCATGACCATCTGCCATCTCCAGAGATCTCACCTCACACAAAAGTGAGCAGGTTGTGTGTGCTTACTAAAGATGTTTTGAAACAAAAACTTTTCAGATAAAGAGCCATGTAGTGCTTCCCAGCGAAAATGCATCATTTTGGGCTTTGCAGAAGATTGGCTTCATTTGCTTGAATGCAGGAGGGAAGTACCAGGCAGAAGTGGCGATTCTGAGTGTCTCTGGAGAGTGTGAACACTGAGATTGGAGGAGTTTCAGGAACTGGGCTTCTTCTGTTGTTGAGGAGAAGACAAAGAGCTACACAGTCAGAGTGCTCGGCACCTAGCAGACGCAGGGGTGATACGTGGAGAGAATGAAAGATAAAACAGAAGCAGGGAGGCTGGCCTCCAGCTCTGCTCTGGGAACTGAGCTCAGTGAGGTGGGGCAATCTAGGAGGTCTTCCTGATGGTGGAGGCACAGCAGGAGGAGGACTTAGACTGTGCAATGAGAGAGCAGTATCGAGGCATATGAGGTGCTGTGGGAGGGGTGGGGCAACTATGGGGAGCATCAGTCGGAAGGGTGGGCCAGGAAACCCATTGGCCTGGCAAAGCTTTGTTTGTCCATTCCAGGGGGGAAGCGAGATGAGGAGCTGATCCTGCCCATCAACTCCTCGCTGAGTGTCACTTTGCACCAGGATCAGGTGAGTGTTCACCGAAGATAAACACCAAAGTGAATATTTACAAAGCTTTTGTTTAATGAGTAGTAGCTTTTACCTGAAGGATAGGATGAGTTGGCTTAGGAAGGCATCCCCAGCAAATGCACAGTGTCTATTCCAGTTCCCAGTGTTAGGAGTGCTCAGCACACACACACATGCGTCCCAGGTCTCTTTCACCCATGCACACATGCACCCCAGGTCTCATCACACCCATGTGAACTCACACATGTGCCCCGGGGTCTCATCATGTACCTGTGTGTACACATTCACAATGCTGGGGTCGCTTTTGGGAATCTGTGTCCCTTCATTGAGGACATGCTGATGCCCATGGTTCTGCTATGGGAGGTGGAAGTGTGGGCTGCTCTCTGTGTAGCAGAGACCAGGTCTGGATGCCCAGCCTGCTTCCCCACCGCCTGACCCAGGGTCTGCCTTGACCTCCCTGCCTTCCAGCAAGGCTGTCCCTCCTAAGTGGGCAGCCCCGAGGGTTGAGGGTGGGCAGGGCCTCCTCAGCAGAAAGGGATGCATGGCTGGCATCAGTCCCCAGCACTGGCCCTTGAGATGGCCTGTGTTTTCTTTCCAAGTTAAAAACCACCACGACAGTTGCCATTAGCAAGGACTTCGCTGAGGACCGGATCTGGGTGAATGGCCGAGAGGAGAATGTGGGGCAGCCGCGCCTTCAGGCTTGTCTGAGGGAGAGTGAGTGGGGGTCCACATGGGCCCTGTCCCTGCTGACACACACATGGGCTTGGGGCGTACCCTCCCGTCTGACTTCTGAGTTTTCAGGGTTATGGAAACACCTCTGAGTATTGGCTGGGTTGGGGTCTGGGGCTTTCCTGCGAAGAAGGTCTGCCTGAGCATTTTGGGGGGCAGAGGCCTGGTTTTCAGCTGTGGCCCACCGTTTCCTGACCCATGGGCAGGTGAGATGCCAGGAGCAGGTCAGGGCCTGTCTGCCCATGCTGGGGTCCAGATGCTGTCTGCCCTCTCCCCGCAGTCCGCCGCCTGGCCCGGAAGCGGAGGAATACACAAGATGGTGACTCGCTCCCCTTCAGCCTAAGCCACAAGGTGCACGTCGCCTCGGTGAACAACTTTCCCACGGCCGCCGGCCTGGCCTCCTCAGCAGCGGGCTATGCCTGTCTAGGTGGGTGCCCACAGAGAGGCCCCCTGGGGCCTGTGCTGTGGCAGTGGGAGACACTTGGTGCTCTGGCAGAGTTCAGGGAGCCCATCACTGGGTGTACCTGACTGAGCCCCCTCTGCCACATCAGGCCTCCACATCTCTTTTGAGTCATTCTGTCTCTTCCCAGAACACACATGTGAACATTAAAATCTTCTGGTTGCTGTAGTGCAGGGCCCTCTAGGTTTTAGGTGACAGAAACCTTTTCAAACTGGATGAAGCCTAAAATAGAGATGATTTCTTGGCTCACATAACTGAGAATTAGAGGGGGGGTGCAGCTGGCTTCGGGCATGGCTGGATCCAGGCTTCCAGGAGCATCATTAGAAATCCATCTCTCTGCATCTAAATCTCAGCTCCACTTTCCTCTGTGTTGAGTCACTCTCCAGCAGGCTGTTCCCACTTGGTGGCAAAGCTGGTCACCACTGTGGTGAGCTCATGCTTACTGGCCCAGCTGGGTTCATGTGCTAGTCCGTGCCCCCCACCCTGGTGACCAGAAGAGTGGGTGAGCCAGGCCTGGAGGTGGGGTTGCCTCTCTGCAATATGTGGACTGAGAGGGGAGGAGGCCCCAGTGCTAGGCAGGCAAAAGCCCTCAGGGACTCTGCTCTGTCTCCTGTCATCAGACCTTGGCCAGGCCCAGCCCGCTGCTCCCTCCCCAGTGCTGCCAGCCACCCAAGCCTCGGTCCTGTCCTAAATGACCTTCCAAGCTCCTTTTCACCTCTCAGAGCCCAACTAGGGTGTCACTCCTCAGAAAAACTTTCCCAGCCCCTTGGCTGCTGCGCCCAGCCTCCTGGCCTGACTGACTATTGGTTGTATGTATGTCTGGCAGCGGCTCCTTGGGCCCACGGCTGCTCCAGGGCCTGCCTTTGAGGTGCTGAGTGAATGCAGGAATGGTGGGAGAGAAGGATGGGGAGCCCGTAGTGCTGGTGGCCCACAAGTTTGGTCATCTCAGAATTCCCAATTTCCCGTGGGACGGGGACCTTCTGGGCAGAGCGCGCTGGTGTTGAACACAGCCTGGGCCATCCCCCAGCCTGTCTCTGAGTCCTACTCCTTCCCTTCTCTCCCTGTGCCTGCAGCCTACACTCTGGCCCAGGTCTATGGGGTTGAGAGTGACCTCTCAGAAGTGGCTCGCCGGGGCTCGGGAAGTGCCTGCCGGAGCCTGTATGGGGGCTTTGTGGAGTGGCAGATGGGGGAGCAGGCCGATGGGAAGGACAGTGTCGCCCGGCAGGTGGCCCACGAGTTGCACTGGCCTGAACTCCGAGTCCTCATCCTTGTGGTGAGTGGCCTGGAGGCAGGGAGCGTGTGGGAGTGGGTGGCTCGCTGTCCGGTGGTCAGGGCCTGCCAAGAGCAAGAGGGAGGGAGGCGTCTAGTCCAGGCTTCACTTGGCTCCTGGAGTCAGTGGTGAAGAGACAGACTCCAAGCTGAGTGTTCAGAGCGGCTCCCATGTGGGGGTTGAGGGGAGCAGGGTAGGGGCTCCCTTTCTGGGATCTGGAAGATGCCAGTGCCAGGCCCACATTGCATCTGCCATGGCCAGGAGGCCATGCACCTCTGGCTGCCAGCACTGGCTGAGGGGTGGGGCTAGGGGCTGCAGCGCACAGCACCCCTGGGGACATAGCCTAGGACTGTCTCCCTGGTGCAGGTGAGTGCCGAGAAGAAGCTGACGAGCAGCACGGTGGGCATGCAGACCAGTGTGGAGACCAGTCCCCTGCTCAGGGTAAGGCGCTGAGGGTGGGATGGGCTGCTCCCTCAAGGTGACCTGCGTGTCATGCCCTTGTTCTCTGTGCACGCCCCTCTGCCCTCGCACCTGGGCCTCAGACTTGGAGCGTGTGCTTTGCAGTTCCGGGCCACGTCGGTGGTGCCGGCACGCATGGCAGAGATGATGCGCTGCATTGAAGAGCGGGACTTCCAGGGCTTCGCCCAGCTGACCATGAAGGACAGCAACCAGTTCCATGCCACCTGCCTTGACACCTTCCCGCCCATCTCCTACCTGAACGACACCTCCAGGCGCATCATCCAGCTGGTGCACTGCTTTAACACCCACCATGGGCGCACCAAGGTGACTGGGGCCTGGGCTCTGCCAGTTCTGAAACCCGGGGGTGTTGTGCGGGCCACAAGCTACAGCTCCAGTCGGGCTTTGCCCTGCAGTGTACAAGGCTCGCTGGTGGTTCCAGTTCCTTCCACCTCATTTTGTCTCTTGGTTGACACGTTGATTGCGTGACACCCTTGGGTCACAGCCTCACCCACCTCTTCCTGAGTTCACGGGCAGAGGTGACGTTGTTCCACTCCAGCATAGCCCCGAGGGCGCTGACTCAGCTCTGGGAGACTGAGTCCCCCAGCAGATCAGGGGATCTGAGGGCCTCTATGTGAACAGCCAGGGTGACTGCTGCGGTGACCGCTGTGGGTTCCAGGTTGCATACACGTTTGATGCGGGCCCCAATGCTGTGATCTTCACCCTGGATGACACTGTGGCTGAGTTCGTGGCTGCCGTGAGGCACAGCTTCCCCCCCGAAGCAAATGGAGACAAGTGAGTGCAGCCCTCCTCTCCTTGTTGGGAGACAGTGCCGGGAGCACCCTCCCACGAACAGACAAACACGGTGGCATCTAAAGGCCATGGTGCTGAGCTGGGGAGTCTCAGCAGGAGGTGTTGATCTCGTATGCAGGGACCATGGGGAGTGTCACCACGGTGCTGTCCCATCTTCCCTCCGTGGTCACAGAGCAGCCTGATGTGCATGTGTGAATGGTGCCTGTGGCCCCAGCAGCTTGGACGCCCCGTGTGCCCTAACCCCCTCAAATGGTTGCTTGTTTTCTTTTTTATTGGGAAATATGGCCTGCATTCTGATGTTTTAAAGAAAAGGATTCAAATAAGGCCCTGATTTCCTTCTTATTGAAACCAGTTAGAGCATGTTAGGGTATCTGAGATTGTCACTGTTTCTGCCCTGGAGTGTGCTACGGGGTAGGGTCCAACTGCCCTGTCCTGACATCGCAGACCCCTGCTCACCCCCTTCTTGGCACACAGCACAGGCCAGCCCCGTGATGGTGATGGAGTGCTTGGTTTCTTCATTCCGGTGGTTGGAATGTGAAGGGACACCTCCCAGCTAGAGGCATCTGGGGAGGCAAGTGTGTGGGGACGTTTCATATGTCCATAAATGGGGGCAGGAATGACTTCAGAGGTCAGAAGCCGAGGATATGCACCTGCACCGTGTGGGACAGGTCCTCAGCCGCACACAGCAGGACTGCCCCGGGGCTGCGGTGCACATCAGCGGGAGTGTCGCCTCACAGCGCTTGTGGCTGGATGGCTAGTTGGCAGGTTTTTGCTGTTCTGAGGATCACAGAACTCATGGCCTTGAGTTGAGGCACTCCTTGAGCTGTGTTCCCCACTGGGCTTAGAATAGCTGTGGGCCAGGAGCAAACCCAAACCTCCTGAAGAAGGTCTTCTGAGACCCTCCCCTCAGAGTGACCCCAGCCCAGGTATGTGTAATGTACACGTTACAGAAATTGCTGTAGCCGTTCTACAGTGTGCAGTTAAGTGGCATTTATACACAGTGGTGTGCAGCCAGCACTTCTACTTCCACGCTTTTTCACACCCCTGCAAGAAACCCACCCCCATCAGCAGCCACCGGCTGTGCCCCTCACCCCGGCCCTTGGCAAGCACTGACCTACCTGCCATCTCTGGGTATGCCCATTCTGGACATTTCACATCCATGAAGCCATGCGAGGTACCCCACCCTGTTTTTCCACAGGTTTCTGAAGGGGCTGCAGGTGAGGCCTGCCCCCCTTTCAGATGAGCTTAAAGCTGTGCTGGCTGTGGAGCCGACCCCCGGCAGTGTCAGATACATCATTGCCACCCAGGTGAGGCTGGGGCCCAGCCCTGAGCCCCAGTGAGGCGGGGTGCACTGCAGGTGTCTCCTCTCCCACTAGAGGGGCCTGTGCAGCCCACAGGCCTTGCAGGCTCAGCCGGCTTCCTCACCGCCTCCCTCCCCATCGGGAAGCTGAGCGCTAGTGCTGCCAGCACCGCACGGAAGCAGTGGTGGTGCCGTCTTTCAGTTCTTAAAGCACTGGGCGTGCTCTAGCTTCCTTCACTTGCTCTTAGAGGGGATGTTCCAGGGCTACATGTGACACAGGGCAGAGGGTGGTGGGCAGGGCTGGGGGTGTGCAGGGGAGGCGGACATAGGCTCACAGGGAGATAGGTAGCTGAAGGGCACCCTCTCACTGGCCCTGGTGGCTCCTGGGGTGGGTGCTGTGGGTCCTTGGGGATTTGTTGGGTGCAGCCTCTGCCCTCAGGGCTCATGGCTACCATGAGCTGACCAGGATCTCCGCTTCCTGTCCTGACACTGCTCACAGTGCCAATCCCAAGTCCAAGTGGCCATGCCCACCAAGCCACAGCCTCCGCCTCCCGCTCCTAGGGCCACATGTGAGGGCTGCCTGTGCCCATCACTCTTGTGTCTTGCTGTCCACCCAAGTCTGGGCGATAGAGGCAGGGACTGGGGGCTGGCCTGGGAGCACGGGGCTCAAGGCTGGCAGAGGGTGCTGGCTGAAGGGCTGGGCTTCACCATCAGGTGATTTAGCTTCTGACCTGGACTTACCTGGAAGGGGAGCAGAGTATACCTGCCCCTCCCATGTCTAACCTACCCTACTGAAGATGCCCCAGCCCCCCAAAGACACTGCAGTGGCAGGGCAGGTGCACTGCTGTCACCCTGTGACCTAACACTGACTTCTCTGCTTCTCAGGTGGGGCCAGGACCTCAAATCCTGGACGACCCCAACGTTCACCTCCTGGGCCCTGACGGCCTGCCGAAGCCAGATGCTTGATGTTAGCAGGATCCCCACAACCACCTGGAGAAGGGGCCGCCTTTCTGGTACTAGGGATGCAGTGTGGCAGCTGGCCCTGCTCGTTGGGACTTGTGGGTGGCAGCATGGCTCTGGGCCTGGCTGGGCAGTATGTTGTGACTGCCTGCAGCTGCCTAGGTGGGCCGGAGTGGATCCCCCACCGAGTGCCTTACCTCTCCCCAGCCTGCACTTACCACCTTGTGGGGAGGGGAGTCGGGATTGGGGTATAAGAGCTGGGCGACCAAGCCCATTGGGTGTGGAGCTGCAGGCATGTTCCCAGGCTGGAGGGTTCCCTGACCCCGATCTCTGGCCCACTCCCAGTGCTCCAAAACAGGAGCTTGATGGGGAGTCAGTGACCCTTGAGTGTCTGGGAACGGCCGCTGTGCAGGGAGGGGCCTCTCTGCGGCCTCAGAGACCTCTACCAAGTTCTTGGAGGCGGGCAGCTGCCAACAGCGCCTGTGCTGAGACCTCGAACTCAGGCCACAGGTGTAGATGAAGTGGTTCTTTATAAAAAGACCTACGGCATCTCCCAGTGAGGGAAGGTGGTGGCTGAGTCCAGCCAGAGGTGGGGACCATGTGGTGTGGGCACACCACTCGAGAGCCGCAGCCCTGTTAATTAAATGGGAATAAACCCAGTGTCACCAACTCCCTGCCTCCTGTGTTTTGTTTCCTAAGCCAGCATCTTGGACCCTGCCCAGGAGTCAGTGCACTGGAAATACCTAGACAGACAGCAGCACTCACTGGGAAGGACTGGGCAGAGCCTTTCCCCAGAGCTCCCCCAAGTGACACGCTGCCTTCTAGACTCAGCCACCCAGGCCCTGATCTGGAGCCTGCAGGAGCAGATCCCATGTCCACATGAGTTTTCCTGGTGGGGCTCTATTCTCTGCACCCTCCCACCTAGCCTCCTTTCCTCAACTCTGAACTCCAGCACCTGTGCCCCAACATGGGTCAAGTGCCTGGGACATGGCCATTGCTGTGGGGCATGTTCTGGCCAGGGGCATGCTGGGTGTTCCCACTTTCGCACATCCTGCCCCCCTCCCTTGAGTTAGGCATGTGACTTCATGAGGGAGGGAGGGAGGCCCACAGTCCCTGACCCACGCCATACCCAGACAGCCCAGGATCAGGAGCGGGAAACTGTCCCCTGCCAGATGTTAGAGGAGCTGCTCCTGTCCTTAGGAACACCATGGATGTCCACAGGGCACACTGGGCCGCGCAGGGTGCTCCCAGCTCAGGCAGCTGTGTGGGATGGCCTTGTGGGGTGCAGTCAAGGCTCTGGAGGTCCGTCGGGCCCGTTTAGAAAGCCGACCTTCCAAACTTCTGTTTAGAGGCCTGTCGACACCGCTGGACCCTCGGTCAGAAGCTCGGGTGGTGACTGGTCCCCCGAGGACGAAGAGGCACTGGTCAGATAGTCTTGAGCAGCCCAGGAATGCGAGGTCCTGGTGGGCACACCCCCTCCCGCAGAGCCGGGGGTGCTGGAAGGAGGAAGTGAAAGCGGGGAGGGGCGCGGTCGCCACCGTCCATGGGGTCGGGGCCTGGGTGGGAGCGCCAGGCAGGGCCAGGCCCCGTCGGGTCTGATGGAGAGTGTGGGGGGCAGAAGGCTCCCGTGACCACCCACCTTACAGCTGGGGCGTGCGCCCGTCAGGCAAGTCACCTGGGGAGCCGGGGTCAAGGTCGGGGCGAGCTGGGTCGGGGAGAGCTGGACCGGGGCGGGGCGGGGCCGGGCTCTGGGCGGGGCCGGGCTCCGGGGGGGGGGGGGGGGGGGGACGGGGCCGGGCCAGCGCGGGCTGTGGCGCCAGAACGCAGGGGCCGCAGTGAGTGCCCGGCAGCCACCATGGGGCAGATCGAGTGGGCTATGTGGGCCAACGAGCAGGCGCTGGCGTCCGGCCTGAGTGAGTGCGCAGCCCGCGGGGCTGGTAGGGGCTGGCAGGGCCTGGGGCGGGGCGGGGCGAGACCCCGGACTGCGGCCCGGCAGTGGGGGCTGGAGCCTGGGTGGGAACCTCAAGACTTTAGCCGGGACCTCGGCTGCAGGGCGGCGAGTTGGGGGCCCAAGGCAGGCTGCGTCTGGGGGCCGGACAGAGACTGCGGGGCGCGGGGGTGGGGTTCAGAGACCCCCGCGGCCGTGCCGCCGTGTTCTGCCGCTGTAGACCCGTTTGGATCACCGGGCCTTCGCCTTCCCCTGCGCCCCCAGCCCCACCCCGAGCTGTGCCCCCTGAACTTCCCCACCCACCGTCCGGACGGACCTCCGCGGAGGAGGAAGTTGCAGCCCAGGGGCGGAGGCGTTTCGGCCTGGTGGTTTCCGGGGAGTCGCCGCCCTGCCCGGTTGGGAAAACCCGGCTGGATGACCCATCCCCGCAGCCCCCTCCTTCCCTGGAGTGGGGGGCTCCTCTCCCCCGGACCCAGTCGAGCTAGGCTCGCTTCCCCGACGTCCCGGGCTGGGGAGATGGGCTCCTCTCATGGGGGGACAGTCCTCTCCATCTGTGGGCCATCCCCCAGCCTGCACAGGAGGTCTAGAATTTCACAAGGTGGCTGGAAACCACCCAGAGCGACAGCCCTGCCCAGACGCTTTTCTTTGGGGGCAGGATGGCACGGCCCCCAAGTCACCCTGCCATGCAGCTGCTCAGGGGCCCTGGTGAGGGGCAGTGGGTCTTTGTCCCTGCACTGTTATTTGGGAGCAGAATCCTCTCAGAACCAGGGTGGGGGAAGTATGGGGCTCAGGAGGGGTGAGGCTGGGCCCCTCCACCCCAGGAAGGACTTGCAGCCAGTGGATTGGAGGGACTGGGGGTGACAAGGAGGGTCCCAGCCACTGCCACTCACCTGGGGCCCTGTAAGTGCCCTGCCCCACCCCCACCCTACCTCCAACACCCACCTGGGTCAGCTGTGGACAGTGAGCAGAAAGGGTGAGGGGTGGGAGTAGAGAAAGAGGAAATCTCTGACCCGCACTTTATTTGGGGTAGGAGGCTCTGCAGCTGGGGCCCTGCAGTTTGTGTCCTGGTGGGTCACCTCCCTTTCCGAGTCTGAGTGGCTGAGAGCTGGGCGGGTCAGTTTAGACAGTTCTCCCACCTCTCCCCAGAGGTGACCCATGGGACCGTCACCCTGTCTGCCACATGGGCTATGCCCTACCAGCCTGGCATCCTCTTTCCTCCCAAAACTCCCCAAGCTCCCTCCAGGAAGCAGAGGGTGACAGAGGGCACCCAGCTGGGACCTAGGAGACCTGGACTCTGGTCCTCATCGGTTGAGGCAGTGACTGTCTGGTGCCCTGTCTGTCGCATGCCCACTGTGTGCAGGTTTTACAGTCCTTGCCTCGGCTAAGTCCACAGCGCCGCAAGGCAGGTACTGTTCTCACGTCCAGTTTAAGTCAGTTCAGTGGAAGCGAAGAGAAGTTGCAGCTGTGGCTCAGTTTCCCACATTAAATGAGACGGCTTGTGGAAGGTCTCCCAGTGCCGTCTGCTGACTTTCCTTTGTGCCTTCATAAGCTACAGCCATCTGGGATTGCGTGGTCCTGTTTGGGACCTACTAGCATTGCATCCAGGAGTCTTCTTTATTATCACAGAAAATCCCAATGAATCAGACCCCCTCCCCGCTATGCTCAAAACCATCCCATGGCTTCCTGTTGCAAAGAATAAAAGCCAGATTCTGCTGCTCTGGCCCCTGCCCACCCTAGGCCCCTGTCGATACTCCCCACTCCACAGCACAGGCTTCCTTTCTGCTGCTGGAGCTCCTGCGCATGCCCCAGGGCCTTTGCAGAAGCCATTTCTTCAGCAAACCATCTATGGCTGGTTCCTCCATTCATTTCTCAACTAGGAGGTCACGTGCTGGGAGATGTGTTTCCGGAGCATCCACCCTAAAGTACCCCGGTGACTGTCACATTCCCCTGTTCTAGTCCCCACCATCTGTTCGTTTCTGCCTCCTCTCATGAGACCACAAACCCCAGGAGAGCAGAGCCTTGTCTGTCTTGTCCCCCGCTGAGTCCCTGGCACCTGCAAAGAGTTCCTGCACATAACATGTGCACTATAAATGTGTGTGGGATGCTGGCATGAGTCCTCAGGCCTCCCTGGTGGAGCCACTGGTGTCTTGGCCTCCTCCTGCTGACAGCAGGCAGCAGAACTGAGGTGCAAGACAGAGACATGACACCCCCAAAGACGAGCAGACAGCATGCTGGGTGAGTGCATGAGGAACCCGACCTTCCCTCCTCCAACACACACAAACCAAGTGCTGATGCGCACACTGAAAAGTTAATATACAGCTGAGCTCAAAACCCAAGATGAGAGATCTGCAGGGAACAAACAGTGAGGTTTCAAGGTAGTGAGCAAAGGCTGAAGTCTACAGACACTCAGGAGAATGAGACCCAGCTTTCACCCAGTGGGATTTCAGGGTCTCTCTGTGTTAAAGGAGCTGAAACTGAACTACATGCGTGAAGCTGGTGTTGGGAGGTGCTGCCTGTATAGAAGCCAGACTGGAAACCATTCCCTCCAGCCACCAAAGGAGCAAGGAAGCTGGTTACCTGCTACCGGAGCTCTGGATGAAAAAAGTCATGCACAAGAAAAACTCAGGAAACCCAGGCCTGTGATGTGCAGGGTGTGAGGACTGGCTTTACCTTACCTTTGTGGTAAAGGACCACTGATCAAGAAATTGAGATAAACTAGATTCAGGACTGAAGAAAACCATAGGCCCCCAGCAGACGTAAATGCGAAACTGTTGTGTAAGAGCATTTCCTCCATCAGCACACGTGGACGCCACAGGGAGACACGCTGCTGGGCACGAGCTCTCGAGCACACTTACGGATTGAGGAAGTGAGCCATTGAGGGACAATCAGCAGACACCACAGTCAGGAGGGTGCCCATCCTCAGAAGCAGATCTCCCAGCAACATTTGAAAGAGACTCAAGAATAAGCATGTTTAAAGTGTTCACAGAGATGAAGGAATGGAAACTTATGTAGCTAAAACAGGACAATGCAAAAAGTGAATTAATGTAGAATGTCAACAAATAAAAAATATAGAAAGTCATTAAAGGGTAACAGATGGGAGCGCTGGCTGGTTGGCTCAGATGGTTAGAGCGCAGCCTTGTAATACCAAGGCCAAGAGTTTGGATCCCTGTACCAGCCACGTGGAATGCAGCCCAAAGAGATAAAGAGGTGGGAATTATTAAACAGAAGTTGAGTTATGTACAATAGTTTGAGAAGACCTGGCATATGTATAATAGAAGTTCCAGAAAAGAGAATCGATAGAATGAAGGGAAGCAATATAGAAAGGATAATGGATGAGCATTTCCAAGAAATGAAGAAATCTCAGGTTGAAGGAGAAAACAAAGTCCTTTACATGACAAATGAAAGTGAGTCTCTTACTTGGACACATTGAAGTGAAATCACACATCATTAAAAAAATCTTAAAAGCTACCAGAGGAAAAATGGATTAGTACTAGACCACAGACTTATTATCAACAGTAATGGATGCCGGATGACAATGAAATCATATATCTTAGGTGCTGAGAGAAAAACATGTCTGTGTAGAATTCAGTATCCAGATGAACTGTCATTGAAGAATGAGGGCATTTTCAGATATAGGTAGAGTTGCTGCTAACAGACCCTCACTGAAATGATTACTAAAGGATGTACTTCAGCAAGAGGGAAACTGAATCCAGAAGAACTGGGATGCAAGAATGAAGATGCTGTAAATATTGTCTGTAAATAATCATAATGAGTAATTTGGGGGTGAGATTGGAGTTAAACATTTTAAAGTCCATATGTGACTCAGGAAGAGGGGATTTTAAAATAATTAACTTTAAATATTGTTGGGAACTTATTGTAAAATGTAAGAATAGCCTGATGTCTAGTTAGGAAAAAAAAATGTAAGGATAAATAGTGGGACAACTTGACATGATGTATCTCTTGATGTGATAAATATGAAATACCCAACACCAGCTTTGAGAATTCTTGCCTAAAATGTCTTTGAGTTCAGTCTAGCCTTCATGCTGCTTCCACTTCACAAAGAACCCAGAACTGAAGGACAAGGTGAACGGTGCCTTGATGAACAGCCAGACACATCCAGAGTGTGGGACACTCTGGAAGACATTAAAAAGTGCCATAAAAGGGCCGAGCCTGTGGCGCACTCGGGAGAGTGTGGCGCTGGGAGCGCAGCAACGCTCCCGCCGCGGGTTTGGATCCTATATAGGACTGGCCGGTGCACTCACTGGCTGAGTACTGGTCACGAAAAAGACAAAAAAAAAAAATAGTGCCATAAAAAGTAAAAAGGTAGGACATTGCCGTAGATTTAGAAAGATGAAAGACACATAACCAAATGCCAGAGACTTGATTAGGTCCTGGTTAAATGAAAAACATACATAGAAGATGTGTGTGGGGAAGTGTGCATGTGAACTAGGTGACATGAGTAAAGCACATGTGTGACGAAACATGCATGTGGAGGGGGATGGAGGAAGTGGCCGAAAGTTAAGTTTTGCATCTGAGCAGAGGATATGTGGACGCTCATTGTACTAAGCATCCAACTTCTGTTTGATGAAGATTTCACAGTGAGGGAGGGAGGGAACTGTTAAAATATAACCAGATATGTCACTTCCACACTTGTGTAGGAAAGGAAGGGTTAGACAAAGTTTGATCAAGTCTGCAGAAGGCAGGGGAAGCAACATAAACTCTCTTTAAAGAGAAAACACAAAATGAGAATAAGTTCAAATTATCTCCAATCACCATCAATAAAGTATGTTAATTCACAATCACATTGCTTTAAAAAAAAAAAAAAATCAGCTATATGAACTTATTCACGATAGCCCCAAACTGGAAGCCGCCAAAATGTCCCAAAGATAGAAGAATGGAAAGATAAACTGTGGTCAATTTATACAATAGAAAGCTACTCGAGGAAAGAAAGAAAGAAAAAGAAAGTTACTGATCCGTGCAGCACCACGGATGAGCATGAACCCTGGCTGCACAACGGAAGCCAGGCATGGGGCCAGGTCTGGACTGGACAGGGACAGAAGGGAACTTTGGGGACAGGGAAATCTTGATTCCCACGGGGTACACGTATGTAAAAAGCTTACACTCGCAGGTATGTAGTCATTATGCTGTAATAGTTACTAGGAATTCTGGAGGTGCACGGGGGTGATGGTCGCATGCTGTGGATTATGTAATGCCACTGAACTGCACGCTCGACATGGTCCATTTTACGTTATACATGTTTTACCACAATATGAAAAAGCAACTACTGGGGAGAAAAGATGCAGTTACACGTGCTTACACGAGGCCCCAGAAAGCAAGACCAATGGAGTTGGAGATGAACGATAGGACAGCGACAGAGACCAACCAGAAGGAAGGTGTGGTGGTGGCAGCGCCCGGCAAGGACTGACATGAAAGTGGGCCACGCAGACAGGGACAGAGAGGAGCCCATGGAATGCGACAGGGACGACCCACCGGGAAGATACAGAAATCCCCAACCAACAATTAGTGTTTCAATGTGCAAAGCAAAAACCCAAAATGACAAGGGGAGATCAGCAAGTGTCCAGCTGCTGAGTGGCCTCTGGGCCGGGCTGTCCCTCGGCAGCTCCCATGCACAGTGGTGCCCCAGGCATGGGGAAGGGTCCCTGACCTCTGCCCCTGCAGCTGCAGGGGACCGACGGCTGTGCGTGGAGGGCAGGTCTGCGGGGGGCCGGGCGACCCACCGTGGGCAGAGAGGGGGTGGCCGAGGCCCCAGGACCCCACCGGGGGGCGGGGGGCCCACACAGTGCTCCTAACTCCCTGTTGCCCACAGTCCTTGTCGCCGGGGGCATCGTGGCCACCGCCGGGCGCTTCACGCAGTGGTACTTTGGCGCCTACTCCATGTATCCTTCCTGTGCGGACCCGGGCCCACGGGGAGGGGGCGGGACAGCGGCTGAGTGGCCGAACCTGTTAACCTGCTGCAGCCCTGCGCGCTATGTCCCGGCTGTGTGTCCCTGGGCCGCGGCTGCACCTCTGTTTTCTCAACACAAGGGCCCAGGGTGGCCCTCCAGGCTGAGCTGGGCTGTTCCTTAACCGCAGCGCCTCAGCGCAGCAGGGGTGTTCGTCTGCCTGCTGGAGTACCCCCGGGGCAAGAGGAAGAAGGGCTCCACTATGGAGCGGTGGTAAGTCGCCTCCCCATCCTGCCCTGGGGTCCCTCCCGGCGCCGCGGGCCAGGACGGAGCTCACCGGGTAGGTGCTTGGCCGGTTGCCCTGCAGCAGCCTGGTTCCCTCGCTCCGAGGCTCGACCCATTCCTCCTCCCGGCAAGCCGAAGCTGGTGCCTGTCCAGCCGCTGCCAGCCCCTGGAGGAGAGAGGCCTGGGTGCCCTGGGATGGGGGTGGGGAAGGGGCAGTCCTGAGTACAGGCCCCGCCCCCACAGTCTGTCTTTCCCACCTCCCTACCTCTAGGGGACAGAAGTATATGACCGCTGTGGTGAAGCTGTTTGGGCCACTCACCAGGAATTACTACATCCGGGCCATCCTGCACCTCCTGTGAGTCCTCGCCCCCCTCTCCGCCCCAGGGATCAGGAGGGCCTTGGCATAGACCCCTTCCACTGGCCTGGCTGCCTGGACAGGAGAGCGCCGGCCAAGTCAAGCCCCTTCCTTGCCTGGATGTTTTTCCAAACAAAAACCCAGGTCCCAGGCTCTGGCAGAGGTACCCCAAACCTGTACCCATCATCTGTTGTGCAGAACAACTCACCCCAAACCTTTGCAGCTTAAGTGCACAGCAGTCATGTTTTGGGGTCGCCTGGGATCAGCTGGGTGGCTCTTGCTTGGGGCTCATAGGGAGGCTTGAGTGGAAGGTTCCCCGCACACGTGTCTGGTGGTCTTTGCTGGGAGGTGGTGGAAACACCTGTGCATGTAGCCACTCCGTGGCTGCCTGGCCTTCCTCTGCATGGTGGCTAAGGTCCAAGAGTTAGTGTCCCAAGAGTTGTCAAGGTACAGATTGAGGCAGAGGACAGCTCCAGGGGCCAAAACTTAAGCCCAACCTTTGGCAGAGCTGGCATCCCTGTGGCCTGGGGTCCGGGGGACAGCACATTTGCCGTCTGTCTTGTCCTGAGATCTTGTGGGGCTGGGGCTTCAGACCCCCTTTCTGACTATCCTCCTGTGTTTCCCATCCTCCTGCCCACCCCCTCCCCAGGCTGGCAGTGCCCGCGGGCTTCCTGCTTGCCACCATCCTGGGGACTGCCTGCTTGGCCATTGCGAGCGGCATCTACCTGCTGGTAAGTGGCGTCCTCTGTAGTCAGCCCACCCCCAATCCTTGACACCCTCAGCCAGGAGCTCTGCGTCTGAGCCCACGCGTTTGCATCTGTCCTGGGGGCGGCAGCAATCACTCGTCCCGTGTGTCCCGGGCCACTTCCCTTATTTTCTCATCGATCTGCGCTGCTGCCCTGCCAGGTGGGAAGTGGGGTCTCCACTTCACAGACAAAGAAGGGGAAGGTCAGAGAGGAGACCTGGCTTGTCCTGGTCACACAGCCAGGCCAGCTGAGATCCCAGCCTGTATTTTTGTTGTTTGGGGTTTTTTTGGCCGCTGGCTAGTAAAGGTACCAGCTGTGGACCTCTGTGTTATCATACACCACCCTCTGACCAGCTCAGTTCTCCGGCCAGGCCCCAGCCTGGATTTGGATCCATTTATCAGGCTCTTTTCTCCTCTTAATCGTCTTTGCTCCAATTTGGGGGTGGGCCCCCCAGGGAGGGCAGGGAAGGTGTGGCCCGCAGTGTGGCTCAGCCCTTCCATGCCCCCCAGGCGGCCATCCGTGGTGAGCAGTGGACCCCCATCGAACACAAGCGCCAGGAGCGGCCACAGGTCGGAGGCACGATCAAGCAGCCACCCAGCAATCCCCCGCCCAGGCCCCCGGCTGAGGCCCGCAAAAAACCCAACGAGGAAGTGGCGGCAGCGGGCTCCCTGGGTGGTCCCCAGTCCAACCCCATCCCAGTGACTGATGAGGTCGTATGACCATCGCTGGACCGGTCTGCCATGGCTCTGACCCACACTCCCCTGCACGGCCACCACTGGGCGGCCACACTTGCAACAATAAACACAGAGAATGCCCTGTGCGCATGTAGCTTTTCCTGGGGGCTGATGAGAGGGGCCGCCCCTGACATGCACCCCCTTTCCTGCCTGGTGGAACCACACACCATATTTTGGTTTCATTAGCAGCAGCGTTGCCTTCTTTCTCTGCAGCCCCTGAAATCACGGTGTCTCGTATATTCTATGAAATACGGTTGGCACCTGGAATTCCAGGTATGTGAGTTTCTGTTCTGAAATGTACTCCCTTGCCTGGGAGGAGGGAGAATGTGTCCTCCCTTCCCAGCTTTCCCAGACCCTGCCTGGACTCACCCTCTGGAGTGTCCCTAATACCACCCTAAGCGGCTTGGATACCAGAGGTGTCAGATGGGGCTGAGTGAAGAGGGAAAGCAGATTGAGCAAATGAGCAGGTCACCGCGACTCTCCCTCACACCCCACCACATCCAGCCTGGTATCTGTCCAGCTCAACCAAAATCTGGCCACTTCCAGACCCTCCTCCCGCCTCCCTGCTCCACCCTCACCCTCTGCGGGCTACTCCCAGCACTGCAGCCAGAGCCGGCCCTTCCAACCCAAAGCCCTGCCTGCTCAGAACCTGCAAGCAAGCTCGGCTCGCTCTGGTGAAGCCCAGGACAGACGCTCTGCACCCCGGCCCCACTGTTGCCCTCCCTGTCCCCTTGGCTCAGCCACACTGACTGGGCTCTGACCCTTGGACACACCAGGCACAGCGTCTTCTCGGGGCCCTTGCTCTGCTGTTCCCACTGCCTGGAACACCATTCCCAGATGGCTGCATGGCTGGGCTTCCTCCCCGACCTCTGCCTGGAACTGCGGCCCCTCTCCCCTCCTCACCTCCACCCTCACTGACCGAAGGCCTCCTGCTGGGTTTGTCCCGTGCCTGGGGGGAGGTGGGGTTCTGCCCGTTTTGTTCACTGCCCTGTTCCCAGTGCGGAGGACAGTGTTGAACACTTCGTAGAAACCTCAGTAAGTGAATTGAACACAATCCTCCCAGGCTCTAGATAAAGGCCACCTCCTCCAGGAAGCTTTCCCTGAGTCCTGCTCCCTTGGGCTCCTGGGCATGTGTCCTCGTTCCCCACAGCAGCCTCCCTTCTTCTGGGCACTTGCACACAGTAGGCATTAATCAGTGGGTGAAGACTGGTCAGGCAGGGGGGGGTCCTGAAAACTTTTCAGTGGTCCCACGGCCAATGTCAGCTTTTAGTGCTGGGGGACCTGTGGTCACAGGTGGGAGACTAAGGCCCTGAGACTGCCCCAGGGCCTGGGCCCCCTTCCCACAACTGAGGCCCCTTCATTAAATGCCCACAACAGAACAAGGGCATGGGCCGCTCGTCCTGACAGCCCCTGGTCTGGCAGAACAACAGTCCTGAGGGGCTCCTGGGCCTCAGGACTGACTCTGAAAGCGGTCTGGGCCCCTGCGATGGTGGGGAGGGTGACTAGTTCTCTCTCTAAGGAGGGCACATGCCGGTCAATCATGCTGCGAAGGCACGTGTCCCCAGCTGACACCCCCTGGGAATTTATCCTGAGACACCTGTCCTTGGGGCAGAGATGGTGCCCCAGATGCTCATGGCCATAACGAAGGGGAGAGGTCATAGCTTGGTTTTGGGGAGCGTGGCCCACTCCCGTGACCAGGTCGACAGCAAAACTACGGGGGACCTCCTGTGCTCCCCACGCTAAAGTCCATCCCCACCCTGGTGCACCTGCTCATTCGTGCATAGACCTTTCTGGAAGGACACACCAGAATCTGGGGCCAGCGGCTGCCCCTGGGGGACCAGCTGGGTGTCCAGGGCGGGATGAAGGACAATGTGTCATCGAATGCCATCCTCTGGGGATGTATTTGTCAGTTTAATAACACGCGTTTACACTTAAAATAAATAATTGCTTAAGAAAATAGAGGGGTACTTTTTCCTCCCAGACAGGCTGGGAAGAGGGAGCTTGGGGTCCTGGAGCAGCCGGCGACCCGTGAGGGTCCTGGGCCAGCGAGGTGGAGGCAGCCCTCAGACAGCCTTTCCGTGGTAGTTTTAAGACGTTCTCCAAGAGGAAACGCGTTCCTTCTAGCGCCATCGTCCGTCTTTGTAAAAGGGTAAACTTGAGACTGGAGATGGGGACGGAGCGGCGGAGGGTCACCCTCCAGGGCCGGGAATCCCAAGGACATGGGGGAGGGGCCCCGCCCTGTCGCGCCGCCAGGGTCGCCCAGGAGGTATAAATAACCATAAATACGCATAAATAGGGGGCGCCGCAGCGGTCACCGCGCCGAGCGCGGCAGGACGCAGGTGCAGCCGACGGGCACACGGATGAACTCGGCGTGGAAGGCGAAGGCGCCGGGCGCACAGGGCCGGCGGCGCAGCACCAGCAGGCTCTGCAGCAGCTGCACCGAGTTGAGCGCGGCCGTCTCGCGGCCCGTCCTGGCGTTGATGCAGCCGCGGCACAGGCACTCGGCGAAGGCCAGCTTCTGCGGGTAGCGGCTCTCGTCCGTGTCGACGCTGCGGGGATGGGCGGCCATGCAGCCGGGCTCAGCACGGGATCATCCGAGAGCGCAGGAGCAGGGCCCGGGGCTTCCAGGAGCCTCCCTCCCCTTTCCCTACCAGGAGCTCAACCCAACCAATCAAACCCATCCTGCAGGACCTCGAGCGGGAGATCGGGAATTTCCCCACCGGACCCTGGTAGCCAAGGTCTGGGGACAGCATGTAGGGAGGGGACAGCAGCGAGGACGAGCTCAGCTGACGGAGCCTCAGTTTTCTCTGCCAGTGGGGCTGCTGGATGGATGGAGAGGTGGGGGTGATTATGCCCATTTAACAGGTGAGAACACCGAGGCCAGTGTCTAGAGGCAGGAAGGAGTGCCCAATTCTGCCAGCGGGGACCCCGCAGTCCTCACCGGTATCTCCAGGGTGAGATGGAGCGCTGGTGAGTGTCCGCATCCAGTACTTCCTCGGGCCGCAGCACCGGGCACTGGGTCCCAGCTGGGGACTCCTCCTGCTGCCGCCTACGACCTGCTGCCTCCAGGCTGGACACCAGGGCTACAGGCAAGGCCTGCTCCCACTTGGCACCTCGAGCCAGCAGATGTGGTGGGGCCTGGCCAAGGGGCAGCTCCTCAGCCGAGTAGCAGCGTGGGGTCCCATGGCCGTGAAACGCCTCCCAGAGTGGGGGGCTGTGGTGGGCCAGGCTGGTGGTCAGCCAGGTCAGAAGCAAGAGGCCATGGAGTAACTGGTGGAACAGGTGGGCAGGTGGTCAGGGGGTGCTCAGGGAAGGGAGCACCTCACTTCCAGCCTAGCTTGCCTCCTTCCCAACAGAAAGATGGGGTACAGCCCTCCCTTTACAGATGGGGAAACTGAGGCCCAGAGAGGTTAGCCCAAGGGACCCAGCACACCAGGGCTTCTAGGACCTGGGGAGCTGGTTCTCTTTTCCCTCAGGTTAGGGGGCTTCCTAGACCCCATCCCAACATCCTCATTCTAGGCTCAGAGAACCAGTCCTTCTGGGCCAGGCTGCACTATCCGGGTGGGTGCATGGGGAGAGGTGCCGGGCTCACCATTGCTGGTGGTGGTGGCGGTAGCGGCTGTAGGCTAGGCTCAGAGTAACCTGTGCAGCTGTGACGGTTCCGGAGGTGCACCTGGTGGCAGCAGACCTGGCTGCAGCAGGCTCTTTATACGTTTTACACCTGCAGCCACACCTGGGGAAAATCCGGCACTTCCTCCTGGGGAAGTGCCCAGCCGCGAGTGCTTCCTCCTCCTGTCCCTGCGGGTCCCCGCCTCGCTATGCCCCATGCCCTGCCAAGCCCACCTCTCACAGACACAGAACACCACAGACAGGCTTGTGTGGAGCCCCTGTCAGACCCTGTTAACCTCCCTGCCACACCCACAGGGACCCTTCCCAGCCTGCCACCTGCACACGGAGCCACGATCAGGTCCTGCCCTCACATTCTCAAAACTGACCTGAGCACCTGGGGGATGGGGACAGGGGCTTGCTCATTTACATCCTACTGTAGTGCTCCCCCAGGGCCAGTGTCTCCAGTTCTCTGTTGGTGGACATTGTGGTTGATTCCATTTTTTATCTAAGATGATCAAGATCAGGTGAACATCACATGACCCCCCTCTTGCACAGGTGGGAGAGGTTCCAGAAGGGACCTGAGTTAGAAAAAGGTGTCTTCCTCGGGGTGCACAGTGTAGGGGTGGGAGGACAAGGTCTGAGGGCCCTTGGGCAGTACGCAACCTGCTCAACCATACCCAGTGTCCCTGGAAAGAGAGGAGGGAAGGGAGAAGAGGAAGGAAACGAGGAAAGAGGGGGGAGGGGGAGAGGGTCCCCACCTTGGGCAGATCCCATCTCTGCTCCACCGCCACGCCCCGGTGTAGCCAGCGAGGACTCCTCCTGGCGTCCCCACCCTCCCAGAACACTGGACACAGGTCTGTCCAACCATGGTCCACCCATGGCCCCAGGGCCGGGACCACGTCAGGGGCAGTTAGTGAATGATGAGCTGAATGCCCACGAAGGAGTTGGGGGACAGACAAGTGACGAGTGGGATGGAGGGCCCCCCCCCGCACCTTGGCTGGGCCCACCCCCATCTCCCGCCTCTGTCCCCACCCTTTGTGGACAGGAGTAGATAAGGCAGCAACCCTCGAGGAGGGCTCAGAGAGGGCAGGGACCTGCCCCAGTTCCAGCCCCTGATCTTCCCTGTGTCCCCACCCTCCTTCCCTGGAGCACTCAGAGGGGCTGCAGCCTGGATTCCAGAGCAGCTAGATTCTGATGACAGGGTCTCTGGGGACATGAGGGGCCCCTGGTGCCTGAACCCAGGCTGGGTGACTTCACAGTGGGAGCCCCCACATCCACAGTCAGTTGGAATCACAGGTTAGAATCTGCCATGGCGAGGGGGTGGGAGTTGGCTGGGCCTGCACCTATGAACATGGGCACCAGGGACGCAGATATTCCCTGGAGACCATTTCCAAAAATTTCCAATGAGAGTTCACTAGGATTCGAGGCAGGGCCTCCAGGGACCTCCCTGCATCTGGCTGGCCCTCCCCTGCCCCCTGCTGGGTCTCCCCCTTAGCTCTGTTGTTGGAACTGTTCTATGTCCAGGTGAATTCCCACCTGTGGCCGCCTCCCTCTGTCCTCCCCGTGGGCTCCTCCTCCCCCCAGGTCCTGACTCATTCTCCCAGGGGGAGGAGGCTGCTGGGGGCCGAGGCGGGGCCTGGCGGCGGCATCACTTAACTAAGATCTCAAGCTTGGTGCGGCCTGGGTCCCGCTACCTTCACCTCTGCCCGCCTCTTTCCATCCTGCGCCACCTGGAGGGTGTGTTCTGGCATTTTCTGTGTTTCTATTTTAAAAGCCAGCTGAATGAGAGCCATCTGTGCAGACCGCAGGTGAACCCGGGACAGGGCTTTGTGCCCACCCATGTGAGCTGCCCCAGGTGGTGCGCTGTCAGCGGGGTCCTGACAGCCAGTCCCTGGGACAAACGGGACCGGAAGGGCGCGGGGTGGGCTGGGTGGCACCTCGTTCCTGTGGGCAGCTGAGGCAAGTGCAGAAGTCCTGGCTTGGGCAAGACTGGAAGTGGCGGGAGGATGACAAAGGTTTGGAGGGCTGCCGGGAGGTGGCGGCCCATACAGGCCCGCCCCCAGACAGACCACGCCCCCTGTCCCGGCCGGTGGCTCAAAGGCTGGGGAGAGACAGATGGAGACCAAGGCAGGAAAGCAGAGACATGGAGACACCCACCCAGGGACAGAGGAACCACCCTGGCTGGGTGGGAGCCACCCTCGTGGGCCTGGCTCAGGAGGTGGCCTGCAGGAGGGGCCTGCACCAGCTCAGGTTCCCCCACATCCCACCTGCCTTGGGTTCAGTGTCTCCCCAAAACTTCATCTCCACTGGTTATAACTGTTGAGGGTGGGAGATCCTATTATGGTAATTGAAAGGTCAGGCCTTGAAGAGGTGATCAGATTGTAGAACCCTGCAGTAGTGAATGGATTAAAAATGGTGGTCAGGGGCGTGGTTCTGAGGGCTTCAAAGGAATGAGGAAGAAAGTCTTTATGCTCTGTCATTTTCGCAACGTGATGCCCTGACGTCACTGAAGTCACCACCAAAGAAAGCCTCACCAGATGTGTTCCCTGGACTTCAGACTTCCAGCCTCTGAAACTATAAGCAATAAATTTTGTTTTCTTACAAAATTACCCAGTTCTGTGTATTTTGCTATAAGCAACAGAAATGGACATAGCACCCTCCGTGCAAGGCAGCAGTGCCACCCACCCCAGATGTTTTGAGGTCCAGTGGGGAGGAGGCGGGGTAGGCAGGAGGTAGGGGGTGTCCTGTTAGGGGTTCAGGGTCACTGCTCCTCTGAGTTGTAAATGTGCAGTGCAGGGGGTTATGCCAGGACTCGCTGGCCCGCAAAGGTGTCTCTAGTCAGATGGGAAGCTGGACACACTAGGGGTAGAGGTGGGGACGTCTGCAGGAACTGCTGGTGGGAGCGCAACATTAGAGTGAGAGAGGGAACAGACGGCAGAGGTCCTGTCCTGGCGGCCTCACAAGCTCCTGTCATGGCGGGTTTGACTCCAGCACTTTTACCAGCAGGAGTGGTCTCCTGGTCTCTCTGCCTCAACCATGGCCCCCTCCAGTGCCGGTTCCCCAGGCCTGTTCACCTGGGGCCTGGATAGGGGGGCTGCAGCTCCTGGGGCTGAGGCCGAGAGCACGGAGGGGCTCATGGAGCCTCACAGCTGGCGGGAGGAGGGGCTGGTAGCATGGGCGCAATCGCAGCAGGGCAGGCCCAGGAGAGGACTGGTGGCCACCTGGTAGAGGGCAGGTGCTCTAAGTCATCAGGGGGCAGGACGTGACCCCTGGTCACCAGAATCCCACACAAACCATCCTCAGTGAACTGAGCAGTAGGTCATGTGAATGTGATGGAGTCCAAGCAGGAATGGAGTGTGAGGAACTTGTGACCACCTCCAGAACTGTGCACTGCCTGGAAGCGTCACATTCTCTGGAGGGCAGATGCCCAAGGGCCGTCCTCACTGCGTGACAGAGCCCTTCCTGTCCCCAGACACTAGCCGGAACACCCTCTCCACTGGACACCGGAGGGCAGAGTCCCCCGCACAGGCCACCCTGCTTGCTTGGGGGAGTTCCCTTTGTGCCTGTCTTCAACCCGATGGCAAATCAAAGCCACAAAAAATTGCCCGGACTCACCATCAAGACCAAGCTGCTGTGACCCAGCTGAATGGCATGGCTGTGCTGTGAGAGGGGTGCAGATGAAAGATAGGAACAGTCCACTGGAGAGAGCACAGGCCATCTGGCAGCACTTCACCTGGAGGTTCTAGGAAGGGCAGGGCAGGCCGTGGCGCCATGCTAGAGGACGGACCTGGAGTGTGTGCTTGGGAGGCCTTGGGGTCTTGGCCTCTCTGGGGCTCCTGTGTGCACTGAGTGTCACCTCAATACTCACAGGGGTGGGGGCGGTGAGCACCAGGGGGCGCTCTCCCATGGGAGGGCTGTGGACTAGCACACCTCGGCCCTCAATATTCCCATCTGGGTCAGGGCGAGGTGACGTGGTCAGAGCAGAGGCCCTCAGACTCCCTGCCAACTGCTATACTGTCCCTGCCCAGCCCAGCGCCCATTGCTGGGAAGGTGGCACCATAACCCCAAAGGGAACAGGGTGGGTGTTAGCCCACCTCCACGGTGGGGAAACTGAGGTGCAGCACCCCACAGAGGACTAGGTCCTTGCCCGCCTTCAGTGGTCTCCCAAATACCAGGCAGAGTACAACGGAGTCGAGGGGGCTGGGCCCAGGCAGACAGACAGCACAAGGGCAGGGACAACTGCTTATCAAAATATTTTATTTTAGGAGACCCTCAAAAAAGATCCTCCACATTAGACAGATGCCCCACAATACCCCTGGCTGTTTTTTTGGTCTTTTCTGTATTTTTTTTTTTTTCCTTTTTAAATCAACTAAAACAATTTGATGCTTAAAATAAAAGACAGGAACTATTTCCCAATCAGACTTTAGTCAAGAATATATATATATTTTTTGATCCTGGGGCGGGAGAGGAAAGGGAAGACGCTGCCAGTAGATCAGGAAGTGTTCGGTTCCTCATTACCAGGACGGAGGACGGCTCTGCTGAAGACAGGGACACACAGCAGGGGCTACCGTGGCCTGACTGGAAGAGGGGCGAAAAGGAAGGGGGGTGGGAGGGAAGAAGTGTTGTGAGCTGGGCAGGTGTCTGGACTTATAATTTACATAAAATTGGTGCTGCGGTCGCGGGGTGCCGACCTGTCTGTGCGGTGGGACTTTGCTAGGGGAGGGACCGACCCAGTCTGGTGAGCAGGCTGGGGTCCAGCGTCGTCTTCATTTCGTGTGTGGCTTCTTTTCCAGCTGAGAAACTTTTTTTTTCTCTTTAAATTTTTAAAAAGAATCACAGCCAAAATAAGACATTAACTGCAAAATCCAAATGGCTGTGCTTACCCTATTTATAAAAACACGTGAGAGTCTGCTCTGGTGAGCCAAGCCCGTGGGCTCTGCTATACTTTCCCGGGGATCTTGGCCCGCTTGCGTGCGATGGCATCCTCCACGGCTTTGAGCTGCTTCAGGAGCTCCTCCCGCCGCGACAGTGTGCTGGCCTTCCCTGATTTGGTGCTGGCGGCGGAGCCCGCGTCTGAGGCCTTGCCGGGCACACTCGTGACCTTGCTGGAGCTCCTCGACTGGGGTGATGACTGACGCTTCCTGGGGGGTTTGGAGGGACAGTAAGGCAGGACCTCAGAGCTGTGTCTGCTGGTGCGGGGAGCAATGTAGAAGTCCTCCCTGTGAGCCAGCATCCAGGCCTCCTCGGCAGAGTCCCCAAAACAGGACAGGGCTCTGGCTGGTGGCCTCCCACTGCCGTGCCTGTTCTGGCCACAGGCAGGCCTGGCCAGCCCCGCTCCCCTGGCCCTGCCCCTTCCTTCCCAGAGCAGAGACTGGGAGGGTTCTGGGCTGGCCCCTTGTTCTTCACCCACGACCTCTCTGTGTCCAGGGCCAGGGGGATATGAGAGAGGTGTGGGGCATCTGGGCCCAGGGCAGCCCAGCAGGTGCTGCAGAGATTTCCTTTGGAAGGATCTGCATCTTGCCCCTGAGCCCTTGACATGGAGAGTAAGAAAGGAACAAGCATCATATCAGCCCCCGGGCCCTCCTCAGGCCCCACAAGCCGAGCACCTCAGGTGTGTCCAGAGCCTGCTGGTGGGCAAAGTAGGAGGTGCAGCAAGTCCGGGCCACCCTGCTGCCTTCTGAGCTTAGGAGAGTCCTGGGGCCTGGCCCAGGGCTAGCCCTGATCACCTTGGCCTCCTCAGGGCAGAGGCTGGGTCCAGCTCCCTCAGTGTGCCCAAGGCATAGGTGGGGACTCACCTGTCTGCCGGGGCCACAGGGGCTTTCGAGCTCTGGCCTCTCTGCCGCTCTGGCTTTGGGGAGCCCAGTCTCCCACCTGACTTCCGGTCCCGAGAACCTGGGCAAAAGGGAGCAAAGTAAGGCTGGCTGGTGGTGAGGGGTTCAGTGAGGACAGCCTCACTGGATGCCTGGGATCTAGTTCCAAAGAGTGGAGGCACCTCCACGTACCTCCTCTGCTTTTATGAAGAAGATAAGAATGGAAGAGCCATGTGAAAAGGAGGGAGGTGTGAGCGCCAACGTGTCACAGGACCAGGCCTCAGTGACACTCCTGACGTCAAGGTTGCATCTGGGTTCTCGGCTTTACCGAGCACTCCCTGTCTAATAAAAAGAAAACAAAACTCTTCCTTAGCTTTGAAGAAAGCTATCACATGGGTCTTCAAATACGGAGCGATAAAAAACGTATGGCAGTTTAAAATAGAAAAGCAAAACCAAGAGGTCAGGAGTGTTTTATCCCACCACTGTTAAGGTGGGGCATGTGGCAGTACGAGGTTAGGGTCACCACCCGGCGCAGGTGCCCTGGTTCGAGACCAGTGAGGGAGGGTCACACAACCCAGGCAAGGATGGTGAGGTGTCTCCCAGGCCAGCCCACCAGCTTCCTCTTCCTGCACTCAACAGGCCCAGGAACCTGCCCTGGAGGGCGCCCTGAACCTCAGTCTCTGCCAGTGGTGGCCAGGCCCCTGTACCCCCATCTCAAGGAGGAAACTCAGGTTTTGCTCTGCCTGTCAAGCCAGCCAGGAAGATTCCCATCTTTCCATCTGAGCCAGGGGCTCTCAAGGTGTGATACAGAGATGGCTGAGGGTCCCCGAGCCCCAGCCATCTCTACACGGTGAGACAGTAACACAGGTCTACACGGTGAGACAGTAACACAGAAACACCGACTGCCTTTCCAGCTATGTCCCTGTGAGCCTGTGGAGTTCCGGGTGCCCCATGATGGTGCCATGCCGAGAGGGGCGGTCCCAGCTGCTTTCAGTCAGCCAACATTACAGAGATTTGCAAAAAAGGAAAATCAATGCCATTCCTGCTAATTTCTTTTGTTTTGGAAAATGTAATTATTTTCAATAAATGGTATTTGTGTTAAAATGTAGTGGTTTATTACTGTTATTTTAAAACAAATAATAAATTTTGAAATTTTAGTTACTAATATCATAAATATTGATAAATGTAACTCACAATTAGAAGTTCTTTGGGGTCCTCCTCAGTATTCTTTAACAGCAAACAGGGTGTTGCAACCCAACAGTTTGAGAGCTGTTGGCCAGCACTCTGGGGGCCCCACTGGTCCTTCTGCAAGCCCCCCAAGGCTGCCCCCGTCTCTGCCCTGGTCCCTAAGAGGCCTAGGGGAGGCTCACCTCGCTCGGGGGATAAGTTCGCCCGCTTGGCAGGAGGAGGGCTTTGTCTGTCCTTGTCTGATGGTTCATATCGCTTCCTGCTCCCCTTATCAGCTGCCTAGAATGACAGAGATGGCATGATGGCAGAGGGCCAGTGGCCGCATCCTCACACCGGGCTGTCATCACCAGCGACCTGCCCTCTGTTCCCACAAATCCCTCTCTGGGGCCTCCCGAGGGGCCTTCACTGTGCGCAGCACTTTTTGCCCTGCACAAGGCCTCCACGACCCATGTCCTCCACTGGGAAGGGCCCTGTGGCCCTTCTTGCCCCCACCGGGGTCATTAGCAGGAAATGGCCCCCGTGTGCTGGGCCTCTTGCCCTGCCAGCCACCTGTACAGAGACTTGGGCTCTCTGATGCCAAGGGAGGGGTGAGAACCATGGCGCTTTGGTGACGAGAACTTGGGCTGCATCTCCCTGCTCTCTGTGCTCAGGCTGCTCTGTTGGAATAAGCTGGGCTACAGGCACAAGAACGCGTCCTTGAGGCAGGAGGTGCCCAGGACCTGTTCCCCGACGTGCCAGGCTCTGCTGATGCATGCAGGAGGCCACACACTGGCTTCACTTGGTCTCAATCCCACAGGAGGAATCTGGCCCGAGGGAGCAGGACAGACCTGAGGTGGCTCCCTGGGCTCCCGCCAGCCGGGCCCAGGCACTGCTGCTTGGATGTTGGGCAGCCCACTGCCCGGGACCCTGGCCTCACCTTGTTCAATAGCGTCAACTTGATCTCCTTGTGGGCAATGAACGTGCTCTGCTGGGGCTGCCCAGCAGGTGCCTGCTGAGGTGTCGTGGGCTGCTGGGAGGACTTCCCGCCTGCAGGTGGTTTCACAGATTTGGGTGGTTGCGTGGACGAATCCCTTTTCCGCTTTTCCTCCTTAACACCATCTTCTTTCTTAGATTTTCCTGCCAATAAGAAGTCCTAGTTAGGGCATACAGTGACCGTTTTCCCGTGGGCCGCTCTGGCAGCCAGGCAGCATCTAGGTGACACCACCTTTCTCCTGGGAGGCCCAGCCCCTCTGGGCTGCACCCCCAGGACACAGGGCCCACATACCTTTCTCCTTCTTGGTCTGGGCTGGGGTGGGGGAACGTGAGCTGGCTGAGGACACAGGGCTGGCCAGGTCCGCGTACATGTCCTCCGAGTCCACACTGTGCGCTGAGCTGCTGCTGGATGTGGCACTGGACACTGAGGAGACACTGCTCACGCTCAGGGACCTGGACATACACAACACGTCTGTGCCATGAGGCTGACCGCAAGACAGACTGGCCCAGAGGCGGGTCTCTTCAGTGTGCTTTTGCCCAATTTAAAATTATCGTTAAGGAACGTGTACCCAATGAACGTGAGGTTTGAGGGGGACTCTGAGTAGTTCGAAGGTGCTACACAGTGAAGGGATGACTGTGCCACTAATGAATGGACACACTACTGGGGAGAGAATGGTGACTGAGCTTGAACCAGCACTGCTGATGGCAGAACATAAGCAGGAGAGTCCCTGGTTAAAGGTGACTGCTTTTGTCTTCAGTAAAATCAAAAAGGAGATGAGGGATTTCCCTGATGTCAGGGCACGCCTCACAAAAGTGAGGAAGATGATCTTCAGACCCCAGGTCCTGTGGCCAGCACTTTGGCGTCTGCCCCGCCCTGCCTGCCACACTCTGAGGGGGCACACACCAGCACTTCCTAAGGGGGGTGGGGGGTGGGGGCACTAGAACAGGGGAAGGAGGAAGGAAAGGAGAAGTTTTTTATTTTTAAAAGCAGGTTAGGTCTTTGAAGCATTCCAGACCTATTAAGAAAGATCTTGGGCAGATGTGTAAACCACTTGCTGCGTGGAGATGAAAGAGCAAGCTTGACATAAGGAATCAGGGCTGATTTGATGCTGTCTTCTTTTTAAACAACTAAACAACAGACATCTTTTCCACTTACTTGAAAAGGGGGGGCTCCCCCACCCCTTAAATGCCCGGGCCTGGCTCCCTCCACTAGGCTGTGCAGGCCTGCCCAGCCCGTCCATACAAAGGGCACGGACAGAGGACACAAAGGGTACAGGACTCTCCCAGTCTGCTGGAAGCTCCCGCTTCCTCTGCCACCTGCGGGTGCTCTGTGGAGTAGGGAGGGCATCTGTCGCCAGCAGCAGGGGAGGCCCCTCCTCTGGAGGCTGAGCCCTGGACTCCTGGACCTGGGCTGAGCCTCCCTGTGTGTGTATCAGTTAACCTCCTTCTCTGTGACACAGCCAGTGCAGCCAGCCTTTCACTGCCCCAAGGTGACTCAAACTTAGAGGAGCTGCGAGCACTGGCCACAGACTGCCTGAGGGAGAAACCGAGGCATGGCTGGTGGCAATGACTGGACCCAGAGAAAAGCCAGCAATGACCTGGAGCGGGAGCTGGAGCCGCTGAAGCTGCTGCCGCTGCCGCTGTGGCTGCCGCTGAGAGTCCGCCTGCAACACAAGCACAGAGCGCGCTCAGAAGGCCACGCTCGCCCCGGGACAGAGGCCCTGGCCCAGACACATGGCCACGAGAAGTTCACTGCTGCTCACTTGGAACAGTGCATGGTCTATTTTCTTTTAGGTGTAACTTTTTCTTAAAATAAAAAACTCTAAATATCACAGGAACGTTTATACAGGTCCCTCTCAGAGCTCAGACATGGGAGCTGCTGTCTCCTGCACCAGCCGCTTTTCTCCAGGGAAGATCCTGGAGTCAGGGGCCTTCCACACCATCCTCTCCCCAGGGTCCTGGGACGTGTGGAGGAGAGAAGGGGTTCATTCCTCCCATCATGCTCCAGGGAAACAGGCTCAGCGAGGGTATGTGACTGGCCAAAGTCACACAGGTTAGGGGAGGGAGGCTTCCTGGTGGGGGCTTGGCACGCTGGGCTGTCACTTTGCCTTGGGCACCCTCCCACCCCCGACTCTAGACTTGCGCCTGTTTTGTTGTGGCACTAAAGACATGAGAAACCCCATGAGGATTGAAGCTGGAGCGCTCACCTCCGGGGGGGGGTCCTGGCTTGGCGCTCCTTCCTCCTGGCTTCCCGAGGGTCCCCTGGTTTGGCGGGCTCAGGGACAGGAGCAGTGGTTTTGGCAGCCTGAGGGGGGGCTGGAGGCGGGGCCAGCTTCTTCACGGACTTCTCTCTGCGATATGGAGGAAGGTTCAGTTGGGGCTGGACTACTTGCACCCATGCCTCACGCTGCTCCCTGCTGCTCCGTGGAATGTCTCCAATGCCACCCAGCATGGTTTCCCTGCTTCCCTTTCTAAGGCAGGAATGGAAGGTGCATCCCGGCAGTGAAGAAATAAACCTATCAGAAGACTCTGACAACACCCACAGCAGGTGGTGTCCCCTTAGGGCTGCGTCTTTGTGTGCTCCTGGGTGAGCAGCAGCTCCCTGGAGACACCCCCCCCCCCCGCCGCCTCCTGTACCCACTTGCCCAGCCCTTGCTGCCAGTGGCCCTCCTATGTTGCCGTTGCACACTCCCGCGTGGGAAGCACACGCCAACAAGGTGAATATTACTGGCAGGAAACATAAAGTAAGTCTCGGGACTGGCCATTTGTCTCAGTTGGTTAGAGAGCAGCCTTGTAACACCAAGGTCAAGGGCCTGGTTCCCTGTACTGGCCAGTGGCCAAAGACAAACGAGTCAACAGTCAGTCAGTCAGTCTTGAGCTAAAGGAAGCTGCTGAGCACAACGTCGAGGGCAAATCTCAAGTCAGTGCTGGGAACAGAGCACGGCCAATATGCCTTCTGCAGGGCTCTTGTCGCATAGTGCTCAGGAGCAGTGACAACAGGCAAAGCAGCCGCTGCTGGGCTGGTGGGGAGCAGAGTGGGCACATGATGTTAAAACTCATCAAATGGTACATTTAAATGGAGCAGGGCACTAAATGTAATTGTTCCTCAATACACCAGTTGATTTTCTCACTTTTCTGAGGCCTGTTATTTAAGGACAAAACCCCTGTAGCATGGAGCTACTTGATGCCCCTATGCAGTGGGTGCTGGACTATTTCCTGCTGAATAACAAACATAACAAATCAAAAAGCGGAGCCAGCACTGGCTTCACACTTGCCCAGGCAGGGTCCAGTGTCTGCTCAGGTGCGAGGCTGCCTACCCGCAGGTATCAGCAAGAGCCACACTGGGTCATTTAAATGCTGACACCTGTGCGTTCAGCAAAGCTGCAGGAGAAGCGGATCACACTGCGAGTCCAGAGGCTGCACGTCACGCGTCTCAATGCTACATAACAAGCAACCCTAAGCATCCAGCTCCTCCGGGTGCTGCTTCAGTCACAGCCATTAGGAAGGACTGACGTGACCAATTCTGGGAAGCAGCAAAGGTGAACAGCAGATGGAACCTCACAGGGTTTTGCTCTTTTCTACAAGGTAGACACAGCCACGTGGCTGCCTGCCCCAGAGCATGGGGGAAACCACCATGCCAGCTGCAGCCCCAAACCCAACAGCCTGTGCGATGGCTGTGGGGACAACGGCAGCAGTGCCCAACACTGATGGAGCGTCACTGCTGTGGCGCTTTCCTAACGGAACCTCCAAGGATCTGCCATCTGGCAATCTACAGGCAGGGTGCCACACAGAGGCACAGGCCACCAAGTCCACACCCTCGAGAGGTGAGACAAGGGTCTCAGCCCAGCACCTTCCCCCACTTTCCAGGGGCCACGTCCACAGCCACTGAGGCCTCTCCACCTCTGTGGTCACCAATATGACACACGAGACAGATGAGGGAAGCTGGTGCCCCCCCACCCTTGCAACTTACCCTGCTTTCCCAGGAGGCGGGGCCAGCTCCCCCTTGGTTCTCACAGGTCTGTGGGGCGAGGGTGTTGGAGAGGGGGATGGGGATGAGGAGAAGGACCGGGACCTATGGAGCAAACACAGGTGTTAGGAGGAGTCTGGTGTGATCCAGCCCAAGCCCACCTCCCCAGACCCCCAGAAAGTACCACCTCGAGCTTCTACACATTTGCCTCAGATTTAAACTCGGTTCAGACCACTGTGGCATGTGCCAAGAACACATGTCCAGAACAGAAAGGAGGGTGCTGAAGGGGCAGTCAGCTCCACACGGGGGCCCCGGTGTACATGTGAGCGTGTGGGACTGGAGATCACAGGCTTGACTTGACATCCACGGGCCAAGGTGGCCTTGGGCGGAGCAGGGGACTTGAGAGACCCAGAAGGCTGGAAAGTGGTGGGGGAAAGTGAGGTGTGGCCCCAAGCACCACAGGACAGGTCAAGCCCAGGTTGGCAAGAGCAGGAGACAGAGGCCATGCACAGAGGTGATGGTGGCAGGACTCAGGGCTGGCTTGACCCAGGGAGGGAGAGCAGGGTGATGAAAGTGCCTAGAGGCGGAGCTCTGGTGGCATGGTCAGAGCCTGCCACCCCTGGGAGCTCCCCGGTTCAGTGACTCTGACCCTGTCCCAGGACAGGGTCTTGGAGCAACCCAGGGTGGCACCCGTGAAGCAGGAGGGTGGAAGGTGCAAGGGCCAGCCTGTTTCCCCCCCTTGAGCACCGCTGTGGGGGATTTTCAGTATTTCCAGCCTGGCAGCACCAGCAACTGAAACAAGGAGGTCAGGCCCTCGCAGTCACACACGCTGCAATCTTTAAAGACGAATCTCGCAGGAGAACTGCGTCTGTCCTCGCCACCGCACGCACGCCTCACTTTGCTGGGCCACCCACCATGGGAGGAGCAGGAAGGGAGCCCAGCCTGAGGGAACCTCCAACTGTGCATGGCAGCATCGCCAGCCCAGGAGACCCTCCTCCCTGTCTGCTCCTCGGAAAGGGCCTCTGCAGCTCAGCTCCAGTGAAAACAGCTGCAGAGCCTGGGCCTGGACCCCAGCGCAGAGGACCCCGCACCCGTGGTCCAGCTCAGCAGCCAGCAGGGGTCTCGAACACAACTGGGGGGGCCACGTAGCTAAGCAAGGTGCGCCTACCTCTGCAGAAACGCCTAAGCTGCTGCTGTGAGGACGTGATGGTGCCACGACGGAGCTCACAAGAGAAGCCAAGCGGCTTATTCAGAAGTGGCTGATGGGAAGGCCAGTGCCCCTAGGTGTCCCCTGTATGTGAGAGAGCCACACCTCCCTCTCCTCCTGCACGTCACTGAGCTGAAGGGCCAGTGAGCACCCGAGGAGTGAACCTGCCAGTCCTTGTTCCTTTGCCCCTTGGCTGGGGTGTCCCCCATCTCAGGTGACAAGGTTGCCATGGGGCTTTCCTCCCAGTCTCTCCTCCCAGGATCATCAACTGAACACACAGAGCAAAAATCACTTATAGTTGCCACCCGAACCCATCAATGTGACTTCACATTTCTAAAATTTCCAAACTTCTCAGCTTGATCTGAAGGCTTTTTCCCACACCTTGCCAGCCATGTTTCCTAAATGAAGCTCCATGCAGAGTTCCTCCCGTCTCCGCGCAACAACCCTGACAGGAGGCACCCCCGAGTGCCTGTGTCAACCTGTCTGCGCTCTGGTCCTACCAACATCGCAGCAGGACATTGAGGCCCACGCACCCACAGCTGGCACTCGGGTACACTTAGAAGGCCCATGTCTTGTTCACAGCTGCCTGCTGCTCTAAGATCCAACATCTGTGGAAAACAGGTCCCTACACAGGAGTGTAATGCACTCCCGTTTGTTCTGCACCCACAAAATATGTCAACTTGACATCAGATTCAACAGCTTCTAGGATCCCTTATTGCTGCTTTCTAATTTTCTCTATAACTGTGTCTGTCCTCAAGTAAGATGTCTGTTGGGAAGGGGTGCTAGTGGGTGGGACAACAGACCACCCTAAAATGGACTGGTCAGCTTTACTCCAAGACATCTGGCGATAAGCAACGGGGGGGTATGGGGGACTGCGTGTGATTCTCTGGTCAACCCCTGGGACTAAATGCCCCCCACCCAACCCACCCTGCTAGCTCTCTTGGGGTGTCATGCTGTATTTTTCTATGACTTACCCGGACTAGGCCTGAAGTGACACTGGACTGGGAGAGGGCCCAGGCGGAGCAGAAGCTACATGGGGGACTGTCATGGAGGGAGCGGCCCATGTGCTAGCCCACTGCACACCCTGCCCTAGCCTTCCTCTGGTCCTGGATTTTTCTTCTCCCAACTGAGGAAAAGGAAAGGGAGTGGGTGGGGCTTCCCACACTGGCAGAGTGTGGCAGAAAGGGACTACATTGGCGGGTGTTCCTGTGGGCAGGACAGGGGACATGGAAGGCCACATTTTTGCTGGCAGAACTCAGCTTAACCAATGACTATTTTTTGTATCCAAATGACAACCAAGGACTGTCTAAACAAAGTTGTTTGAAGCTTCTAGATGGTGTAAATGTTTCTGTATCTGTGCCGTGCTATGTCACCAGCCACATGCGGCCAACAAGCGCTTGAAATGTGGCTCGCGCCATCTCAGCAAGCAGCCCCTGCAATGGATGGGGCAGTTCCAGAGGCCGTGCCTGGAGGTGCCCCCTCCCCAACTGCAACCCACTCGACAGGCCAGCGGCAGCTCTGCCTCTGGATCGCTTCTTCAGCGGGCACTCCAGCACTCGTGGTTTATGCTATCTGGAGTCTCACTGCGTGTCATTCTTCAGAATTCACTGTTAGACATGTAACTTACTGACACTGTTTTGAAACAAGTACTTAGAACAACCATCAAGACGAAGTCTGTCACTAGTGGCCGGCAAACGTGCTATGATGCGAGGCACGTCAAGAGGAGCTGTGCGCGTGCACTTGCTGTTGGGCCCCAGCCGGGCCTCGGGCACATACCTGGACCGGCTGCCTGAGAACGAGCTGTGTCTGGAAGACCGGCTAGAGTAGGAGCTGTATGATGAAGACCGGGACCGGGACCGGGATGAGCCGGAGCCAGAGTAGGACGATGACCGTGAAGATGACCTGGAGAAGCGGAGAAGGGAGCGGAAGACAGGTGAGAAGACTTTCACGCCCCTGCAGGTCCCATGCTGAATGTGGTGTCCTTTAGTGCAGACCTGGATGGCACAGCTACACACTTGTTCACAGACACACATGCATGGACACGCACACACACCACCTTTGGACATGAGGACATGCTGTAGTCCAACCCCTCTGGTGCAGAATTGTGTTTAGAAACTGAGCCCCAAGTAATGGGTGTGCCCACTATCATGGTGACCCAGCACCTGGCCTAGTGGACAGAGCTGGGTGTGTGCACACAACCCTTGCATGCATGTCTGTGTATTTCTCTGTCCATATGTGTGCACTCTGAACACAATGGGGTCCATCTGGCCCCCCTGCCATCTCTAACTCTGTCCTTGGGCAGTGAGACCAGCTCTCATTGCCCACGACCCACCTCCTGGTGTGTTCAGACACAGAACACACACAGAGTTTCAGCGCTACTAACCCAAGCTCCCCAGAGAAGGAGGCTAACTAATTACAGGATTTGAGCACTGTTCTCCCAGTCTGCAGCCCACAGCATCCCACAGGGACCTGGATGAGCTCCTCCAGGTGGCCGCATTGGGTTGCCACATCCTGGCTGATCTTCACTGTCTATTCTGGAGGCTCTAACATCAGTCCTATCTGGTGCTGATGTTCTTTGCTGAATAACAAATGCCTGTTTAGTTCTACTGACATTTCCTCAGGTAATGACTCCACAGGAGAAACGGTCTGGCCAGGGTGTCCCCAACCTGACCTGGTGAGAGGACGTGGCCATGGGGTCAGTGGGGTGTTTAACCAGCCATGTACACAAGCTGGCTTCTCTACCTGGAGGAATTGGACGCAGAGGCAGAAGAAGCTGATGTTTTTCGACGCCTGCGTGCCCGGCTGGGAGAGACCGACAGCCCAAGCTTCTTCTTGGGAGACTTGGATCGGCGCCAGGGGTCCTTCCACTCATCAGCACGCTTCACCTGCGGCCCTGCAGAGGCGGCCTCCTTCTTTGGTGGCTCAGCTTGACGGCTAGAATCACATAGGGGTTAGCAACTCTTGGCACCTTCTGTTTCCCAGCAATGCTGTTTGGGTGAAAGGAATTGGGAGGCGAGATTATTATTCAACTGGCTTATTTAAGGAATTCCCGAAAAATAAAAGGTCATATACAAGAGGTAATAGATGTTTCACTTACAAAATTTATCATTAATGAGACAAGCAGAGACCTCTCTATAAAAGGTCTCAACTTAAATGTCTCTTTTTCAGGGAAACGTCTCTATTTCTCCTTAACCATTATGGTAATTACTTTCTTGGGTGTCATTACTTAATTTCTATCTTCCCGACGATACTATCAGCTCTGGGAGGGACAGAGACAGAGTCTGCCTTGTCCAACATTGTGTCTCTAGCACTGTCACATAGCAGGTACCTAACATTTATGAAATTAAAAAAACAAAAATTACTTTTTGTTTTGAAATACAATAAAAGACTTGTGAATTTACAAACCCAAGCCTTTAATATTTTCTTTGTTCTTTAACTTATGTTTAAAGAGACTGGTTTAATTGCATCTAGTGAGCCAGAGAGGATCCTGATTACACCCCTGAAAAAAGCTGAGAGCAATGAGAGAGCCACAGGCCCTCCTACGGGACGGCCGCCAACCTCAAGTGTCAGGAAGAGGCTGGCAGGTGAGAAGGAGGCAGTGAAGAGCAATTTCTTGAAGACCCCAAAGGGGCTTGTGGAAGTGGTAATCACAGGTGGGCACACGAGATCAACTGGAAACGAGTCACAGACCTAAAGTGAGAGCCAAAAACAAACTCTGTGGTGCTGAGCAGGCCACATGGTGGGCAGGAACACACCAATGCCACTGAGGCTGGTCTCAAGAAGCCAGGAGACGACCTTGGCCACTCAGAGGGCAGGGGAGCAACAGGGCTGGGAGGAGACAGGTCAGCCAGTCCTGCATTTATAACTCCTGCCCATCCTCGCCCCAAGAGCTCATGGTGGGGAGCACAGGAGCACAGAGAGCTCAGAAGAGTGGCCCAGGGCCCAGTGGCATGTCTGCTTGGAGGAGGGAGGATCAGCACCAAGTCAGGGACACCCTACACACCGGAAATGTTCCGTAAACCCAACCACACCCACTGAAAAACGACCCAAAACTCAGGGCCACAGAACTAATACCAAAGTAGTCTTAAGTTCAATCACAATTTGAGAAAAATGGAAAATATAAATGAGAAGATATCTGCTGATCCTGTGAAGTCTACACTGTTAGTAAAATATAGACTATATATTTTTTAAAAATCATAAAAGTTCATTTAAAATTTCTGGAAAATACATGAAGTAAAAGTAAGAAGATAGAAGTCACCTGTCCCCTCACTGTCCAGGTATGGCCACTGCTTGGCATCTCTGTGCACCTCACTTTTCAGGATGAACGCACACACGCTTCAAATTAAGCACAACTGTGACCTGCTTGGTGGGCTGCCCGGCCGACACTGGGGTATGTTTCCCATCACTCATTTGCTAAGTTGTGGTCTTTCTCGACTACATAATAATTCACTGTCTGATGCTACATAATCTAAATATTTCTATACTGTTGTTTCTTTTTAAAAACACAAATAATATTGAAATGGCCCTTTTTAATGTAAAAGTTTGTGGACATCTCATTGTTTTTAGGGCCAACTCCTAAGAGATGGAATTAGAGTGTGAAAGGAGATGAACATTTTACAGGATCTCGGTAATTGGTTAAATATTTTCCCTGGAAGTGGACCCAAGCAGCGTGAGGGCACCCATTCTGCCTCACTCTCAACAATCAGTTAAAGACACCACCCAGACCGAAACAAACAAGCCAAAAATTCTGGCAACTGCATAAATAAAACATGGCTTCTCATTTGTTTAAAATGCATCTTTGGTGACTGGTGAGGCTCTGTCCTGCTTCTTAGCCGCCTGCATCTTTTAAAGTTGTCCAGTCTTCTTTACCAGTTTTCTAATGAGCCATGTCTACATGGTGGAGTAAGTGGAACTCTTACTGTGCTGTATCTTCCCAGGCCATCTGCCTTTCTGTTGTGTGGTGGACTGACAAGACCTTAATGTTTTCATACAGTCAAACTGATTGAGTCCTCATCCTCTGGGGCGGCTTTCCCTTACGCTCAGGAAGTTCTTCTGGATCCTCAGTCACACTCACTTGAACTTTTCTTCTAGTTGTCTATAGTATCTGTCTGTCTTTTTATTTTTACCACTGACCTATACAGAGAACTGAACTGAACTTGACCTTGGTGTTACAAGGCCGAGCTCTAACCTGCTGAGCTAACTGGCCAGCCCTCTCTCTCTTTACACCCTACTCTGTATCTATCTGGAATTCATCTGTTTTGGTATATGGTGTGTATGGTATGGTATGACGGGAGGTCCACATTCGTTCCCAACCAGTTACTTCTGAGGCACGGCAGGCCAGCCTCCCCTGCCTCATGATCTGTGATATCAGCTTTGATGACAATAAATTCTTAACTCTGAGGGGACTGCTCATGGGCTATGCTCTCCCATTAGTCTATCTTAGACTCTCATACTAGAATCATACCTGCACACAGGTCTACCATATATTTAAAACCCCCAATACACTTGATTTTCAGAGATTCCTTGGTGTGTCCTGCCTGTGTTCACCCACAGAGCAACTTCAGCAGCATTGTGCCACGGGCTGCTCTCCAACCCCACTGGGCTTCAGATTAGATTATTAAACTTACTAACAGTATCTCACCATTAATTCTAGTCTTCTTTTATGGTTGTCAATAAAGAATAATAGTTTTCTTCATAAAAGGTCCTGCCTTTAAAAATTTTTTCTTTTCAAGATTTTTTAGTTTCTGTGTTACTGAGAATGGGAGTCTCCATGACCAGTATCTTGTTTACACCTGGCTTTGCTGTGATCAGCACCTACTGATATTACATGCTGACATGAAAACCACTTCCTGTTTGTATTTCCAGGACTTGTATTTAATCAGCCAGCCAGTCGGGAAGGACCGTGACTACCATCTACTAAGAATCGGCCGAGAGCAACGTCCAACACTTAAAGCTGCCCAAGGCACACTATATCGAGGCTAAGTGCCTGTGTTCTCAGCCCAAAACCTCGAGGGTTATTGCCACATCCAGGTGTCCTCTGGAAAAGTAACCCAGGAAGGAAGTGAACACCCGTCTGATGGTTTCACCTGTCACAGGCCACTAGGTAGTGGCTTTCATCTTTATTCTTCCTGTATATTCTTGTTCTAAAAACTCAACAGGAAAGGGGACATCTTGGTCGCTGGGCTTTTCATTAGTCACCAGGGGGTGCAGTGGTGCAGCCCCCTAACATGGGAGAGAGAGACGAACAGAAGTCAAGGCAGCGATTAGTGGCCACCCTCTTCTCTGGATGCAGATGTGACAGCACCCAAGCCCCTGTTGTAGTAAGTGAGGCAGAAAAGAGCATGCCCGCTTGTTCTGCTCACAGCTTGGAAAGCACACCACGCTGCAGGGCAGGCCAGGGTGGCTCATCTGCCCTCTTTTGGAGAGCTAGCATGTTCTCCTCAAGAAGAATCCTTCACTCACTGTGGAGACAGTGATACTGGATTTCAAAGTGAACTAGCACGTTGAACGGGGCCAGAATGAGGCTGAGAGGTGTCCCGAAGTCCCTTCTTCTCCAGGTGGGTGCCATGCCTGGGCTGAACATTCTTATCACGGCAGAGCGAGCCCTCTGCAGGCTCAGCCACCAGCGGCACCATCTTCATACTGAAGGAACTGGAACCAGCCCCCATGACCCCATTCAGCAAGTCCATGCTCCCCACAGCATGGCAACGTGGTGACAGTGATTTTAATTTTAAAACTGGAGACAGCCATTTTTATTTCTGACTCACTGTGACAAATGATCTGGCATCTGCTTTACAGTAACAATGTAAAATTTCCTTTAAAAATGTATTTAAGTTTAAAAAGTGAAAATATTTAAAATATGCAAATAAACATCAGGTGTTATCCAGAAAAAAATAGTCATGCAGGTGGCACATGAACTCAGTCAGCCTGGGCTCACTCTGTTGTAAGTCACTTCCGCAGACACCAGAGTCAGAAAGGAACAAGCAGAGCCCCAACTGGTTTCTCTTCCCAGACTGGGGGGCCCAAACCATGGGGAAAAAAAAGGTTTCAGACTTGAACGCACAAAATAAAACATCACAATTTTAATGCTAGATGTTTTGGGAGGAATGAATGAGTGAGCGATCAATAAACAGCTCATTGAGCAACATCACTTGGAAACAATGTCCACGTGATATTGGGGGGAGAAGCATGGCTGAGTATGACCCCATCTCCGCCAAACAGGCGGTCACAGCGGGAGTGCGCCCGGGGAAGCACCAGTGACATGGCACCTGCCTCCAGCCGTAATTCTTCCTTATTTTCTCACTGTTCTTTAGAAAGTTTTCCAAACTTTCCAAAACCACTACATTTTACATTTATTACAGAAAACACCTCAAATATGATTCAAAAATTTTTCTATTTCTGCAAAGAAAATCTTTTAATACTGCTGGCTAGTATAACTGTTTTCAATGACATGTTCTCTTACTCAGGCCCTCAAAGAAGAGGGGAGACCCTCTCTGGCCCAAGGCTGCGGGGGTGAGGGTGGCAGCCAGCAGCTTGCTGCGCAGAGCAACAGCGCTGCGCACACGAGGGAGCCACATGCGGTGGCAGCGGGGCCATGGGAAGCCATGGCTGGAGAACAGGGTGCAGGCGACCTGCCCAGGACCACCACGCTGTCGCCACAGCTGTGCTGTCTGCGTGCCTCAGGCCTCCAGCTGTGGCTGAGAGGCAAGGTGCACTTGTGCCTGAGGCCGCCCACGAAGTCCCAGGCCACAGACCTTCTCTCAGCAGAGGTCAGCCCCTAGAGGACATCCTAATTAGATCTGGAAAACCAGGAAGATAAAAAAAACTAAACCAAACCATAAAACTGCAGGTTTGCCACACTATCCCACAAGTGCCACCATGAAAGCCCACTGTGTGTGGCTTAACTACTTAACAACTAGGGGACACGGATGGGAGGAAACCACTATGAATGAAGAAAGCTGGTTGGGGATGACTTCAGTCAGGAATACCTACTGCACAACTGGGCAAGAACAGATTTGGAATTTACATAAACACTTTTACCCAGGGAAAAACCCTCCAGGTAATCTCTGACCAAGGAAGTGGCTTTCCCTACAGCACAGGAGCACACACTCTTATCCTCCAGGCACCAGCCTTTGTTCAAGGCCACTGGAGACTCTCCAAGGGGCAAAGGCCTGCTGTACTATCAAGGTAAACACTCTGGAAGCAAACAAAAGGCCCCAGGTCAGTAGCAGTGCGTGACATGCCCGGCGTCTCCTGTGAGGAAGTGCAAGGCCTGATGATGCAAGGTGATTAAAGCCGCAAGTGTTTGGAAACCCCGACCTGAGCAGCTGCCAAGTCTACAGACAACGAATTCTATTCTAAAATCAAAAGGGCTATCCATCTAATAAACACAGAAGAACAGGGAATTTGAAGCGTAAGAACTTCCCCCGACTGAACTTGCTCATACTCATTTCTGGAAAACTCATGCTGTGAACATCAATGGCTCAGTAAGCAAAAGATCACATTCTCTGCTTGCCTCCCTTAAAACTGAAAATGGCCCAAAGGGGTCCCAAGCCCCAGCCGTTGGCTTGTGGCTGCTGTGCTGCTCCTGGACTCCTCATGGGTCCCAGCCACTGCCATGCACGTCAATGTCGCTGCCTCTGGGATGATTCACGTCATCCCTGAGGACCATAAGCAGAAGGTCTGTCCACACATCTGATGAGACACACATTCTGCGACTCCTGCCAGCTGAAAAAAACTCTAGAGCCTGAGAATTCCTCCCACCATTTCCCTGGAATGCCTCCAGGCATGAAAATCGGGTGTCCTCCACCCAGGACTGTCATTACCTTTTATGGTCCACCCCAGCTGGATATGGTCCTCCCCCAGTCTCCACCCACTGTTATGTGGCCCTGTCTCAGGGATCTCCATTATGACACAAGACAGAATGTAATATAACTGCCATCTCCTAGGACCATTTCTGTTTTATTTTTTTGGTGGCTGGTTGGTACAGGGTTCTGAACCTTTGACTTTGGTGCTTGGTGTTGTCAGCACCGCACCCTATCTAAGTGAGCTAACCGGCCAGCCCTTCTAGGACCATTTCTCAACTTGTTGTCCCTTACAGAACACAGCAGAAGGTCTGCAACACATGCCAAGTGCACACTCAATCAACAAAATGGAGCAAAATCCCATCCATGTGCTCTGCTTAGGCAGAACTCCCGATGATTCTAGGGCCCAGACTCCAGGTCCTGTAATGGATCAGGGATTTCCTAAGGGCTTGAAAACTTAAAATCTCTGTACAGTAAGAGCTGCCACAGGCGGCAGGTGAGGTTGAAGGTGGGGATGACCATCAGGCTTTCCTTAGTGAGGAGGCACTGCAGACTACAGACCCACCACTTCTATCCACAGATTTTGAAAATGTATTTGAACTTGATCATGAACAAGTACACTGGAGAAAAACATAACTGCTCACAGTGGTGACATGTATTTCCACCCACTTGCATTTTAATTTCTGGAGGAACAGAAAGAAAGAAAAACCATTTGTACTATTTCAAGTGGTGGGCAAGTGTCACTCAGATTTTCTGTTGTTTCAATGGTGAGGGCTTATCACTGAAACACATTTTCTGACACTCCCAAGTCTATCAGCACAGCCTTTGGTTCTCTGCACTTGTACCCTAGAATGGATAGTAGGTGTAACTTTAAACAGAATAACTCAAGTAGGCTCAGTGATAGTTTTTCCAATTCATGATTGCATTTATATATATCTCTATTTATCTATAATTAGACTTTACACAAGATACCACCATTTATCTATTTATCCATCTTTATCAAATGGTGAGCAACTTCTGGAACAGTTCACTGGGTATAGTCAAGAATTTAAAAAAGAGAATATAATTTTCCTCAAAAATGCCCTGGGCACAATAACTTTCTCAGAGCCAAGTAATGCCTACGGTAGATTAAAATGAGAGATTAGAAAGGTAAAATAAGGTTTATTAAATTCTCAATGGAGTTTGTTTTGTGTAACAGAAAGAACATTGACAGTAATGAAAGCTGATCCTACAAATACTGGGGAAATCTAACTTTGAGCAAGCTCCCGCCCTTGGCTCATCAGGAAGCATTCAGGGTGACGACAGGGCAGGAGAGCAGTGGGCGGCCCGGCCCCAGTGCTGCACACACATCCTGCTCCCTGCTGATGGCCGTAGGGGTGTGGTCACTTGACACACTCGGGGCCAGCAGAGGTGCTGTAGGTATAACGTCACAACTTACAACATTCAAATTCATAAAACCATTGAATGCTACCCTGTGGGCGTGCTTACCAAAGGGATGAGGAAAAGGTGGACAGAAGTCCCTGCTGCACAGCTGGGCACTGTGCTGAGCAGGGCCGAAGGAGGGACAGTTACGTTCAAGAAATCAGGGAGGGAAAAAGTTCCAGAGCAAAACCCAACAATTATTTTTGCGAAAAACACAGTGGAGTCTAAAAAACCAGCCAAAGCAGACCTGAGTGGCCCGTCACCCTCTGTGTAACTCAGCCTTGACTTGCCATGCGTGCCAGGATGAGTCCTCCAGCAGGACACACAGACAGCAGTGGGAGGTTAAACTGAACATCAACCCCCAGCCCTGACCTGTCCCTAACCAGAGGTTAGTCCAGAACTGTGTTTATCCTTTTCTGGGAGTCACAAACCCTGTGAAGAAAGAAAGCCGGGCACGTCAGCCTACCCCCAACCAGAGATCCTCAAACTGGCGGAGGAGCAGGCTCATCCCAGTGACAGCATGGGGCCGGCACTCGCTGGATGGGCGCGAACAGGGCACTGGCACACTGAAATGACCGTGACCGTGCCCCCCCAGGCCGCCAGAAAAAAGGCAACTTCAGTGAGAGTGAAACACAGGAGCAGGATGGGCAAGTGCCACCTCCCAGGAGACAAGAGACTTGCAGGTCCAGCCCTCAGGGGCACCAAAAGTTGCAAAGGCAAACCTGAAAGTTTAAGTAAACAGCTTTAAAGATAACACACAACCCAGGCAATTCCTACAGGAAGGTCCCAATTATCATTTATATCTACAATTACATTAATTTGCCTATGCCAAAGAACATCATAATTACCTGTCTCAGCCGTGAGCACACCCAACAGCTTGGCCATAAAGATCAGCAATAGGTTTCACAGAAGGGATTTCCCCTATTTACATGGCTGTATTTTGTAGAATTGGTTGAAAAGTTCTGCTCTAGTCTAAAAACAGCCCCAAGGCTGGCTGGTTAGCTCACTTGGTTACAGTGTAGTGCTGCTTACACCAAGGCCATGGGTTCGGACCCCCATGCTGGCCAGCTGCCAAAACATAAAATAAGATAAAAACAAAAATAGACTAGACACAGGAGTGGGCAAAAGGTCTCAAAAGGCATGATGAGGAAAGGTGAGCCAGGAGGATGGGGACACGAGACTTAACGTAGCAGCTCTGCATCCAGGCCATGAGACATGGACAAGCGGCCAGAAACTCCTGAAGGAGGCTCCCATGGGGCTGAGCTCAAAGTGAAGCAGCTTGGCGGGTGCAGAAGAACCACAGAAAAGACGTGTGCTGGGCTGGGGATAAGAAAAAGAAGGAGCTCCCCAAAGAGCAGGCGAGTGTTGCACGCTGGCCACCAGATAGTGTAGGGCAGCACCGCCCGCCTGGGAGCCCTGGCACCCTCCCTCCCACGGCAGCACCCAGATGGCACCCAGCTCTCAACTCCATGCGGAGCACCCGCACCTCCCTCCCTGGAGGGAAGAGTCATGGAGCATCTGGGGGTAGATAGCCCTTGCTGGCTGCAGACCGAATGCAAGAGTAACTGCACTTTCTGAAAGTCTGTTATTGCTGCCTCTGATGTACGTGCATCACAGCTCCCTGCAAGTCATATTCCCAGTGGACATTCTCCATCATACTGCAGAGGTCCTCATTTATGTTCTGCTCAGGAGCTGAAGACAAATTCTTCCCAAATAGCTCTCTCTGAAAAGAACTGTCATTCTCCTATTTTAGGTGAGAAAAGTTCTTTCTATGCACGTGATAATTAAAAATTCCCCACCTGTCAAAGGCCAACCCACTCTTAAAAGGGAGATCACATATATGTATTGCTGCAAGAGAAATTCAGCTACTCCTGAAAGAGTGGCCACGCCAGTTCTGTCTGATAGAGGAAACAGGAGCACTGTGCTGGAAATTCTGCTCTGGTGAAACCCCATCTCTTTAGGCAGGGAGCAGGGCTGGCGGGGTTCCAGGAGGGTGATCAGAGACAAGACTGGAGACTCCCAGCACCCAGGAGCCATGCTGGATAGGGATCAGGTGACAGAGAAGTCCCAGCCCTGCTGAAGGCAGCTAGGTGACGGCAGTGGGTCACAAGCACAAGCGAGTGCTGTGGGAAGAAAAGACAAGGGATGTGAGCCAGACAGAAGGGGGATGAGCCAGGCCAGAAATGGGTGCAGAAGTGGCTCTGCCTAGGGCGGTGAGAAGACGCGCATCTGACTTTATGAAGAGCTCACCTAGTCCCAACTGCCTCGACTCCAACTGAGTTCAGACCAGACCAGAGAGCATCTGAGTTCCTGCTGACTCCTCCCCACCAATGCTGAAATCCACTGCAGTGTAAAACTGCGGATTCAGAGGCTATTGATCTGTGATCTGCTACTTGGTGGCCAAGCCAACAACTGCTACCACCTTCAGAAGACTCCTTTGCATCCATGATGTACTTTCCTCTGGAGAGGTCAAAGCAGCACTAGAAACAAAAATAGGCACTCAAGTCCTATATGTGCTCTCCTGTCCCTCAACTCAATAACTTGTGGGACACAGCAGAAAACACAGCTGACCCCAGGCACGGCTGCCCTCCACTCTGCACTTTGACTGCATACTCCTGTATATAAAAAATGTCCTGAGTTGGGAAAATCTACTTGATTCAGAAGAGTTCCCCAGCTTCCTGGAAACAAGCAGGATATGTTAGCAGGAGCTGGGGAAGGGGTTGTATGGCCAGAGTAATTATGCTCATAAACCACAAAAATGGACTTGCTGATGTGACTCATGAACCCACAGAGTTCCATGGCAGAGTGAGCTTCGACTTGGACCTCACATGGTCACCAGCCTTTCTGTGTGTCTCTGCCTCTAAGACCACGGATCTGGACAGGCATAAAAACAGAGCCACTTCATGAATCTGGAAAACAGATTGAGCTAATTCTGTTTGCAGAAGTCAATCTGCAATCTTATCAGATCTCCAACACTCAACTGCGTCCCATAAGGTAAAAATGCAGGCTGCTACCACATCCAAAACCACTGACGCAGTCATCAAATGCTGGTGCGCACCAGCTCTGTGCTGGGCTCTGGGACAGGCACCAGACTGAGGTGTCAACAAAACAGATGACTGCCCTCCAGAGGTGACACACTGGAAGGGAAACAGACAATGACTGGTAAGTCAGGGTAATGAGAGCTGTGCAGAGTGGGAAAGCAGGATGGGAGGACAGGGGTGAGTGGGAGACCCCCTCAGTAGGGGACAGAAACAAAGCCCTGGAGGTGGCAAGGGACAGCCTTGCAGGCAGAGGGAAAGCTGAGGGCCTCGTCATCCCAGCGGTGGTCCCAGTGGAGAATGCAGGCCCAGGACTGAATCCACCTGGAAATGCTGTGCATTTTAGTGGAAAGGGCTTCTTTCAAAAAAGGGCTTAAAATAGCCCAGGAAGAAGTGCACATTGTCAAGGCTGGTTCAGCTGTTTGAAGGACTATATAGACTTCGAAATGACGTTAAGAGTGATGCTGTGACGTGAAAAGATTTGTCAATGCAGTCTTGTAAAGAATGAACTCTCTCAATACATTTAAACATGTGATTCATTCTAAATGTTCTTTAAGAACATTGTTTTGTCCAGTGTTAGGAAAGCAAGAAAGAATACAGCATGTTTAGGGAGGTCAATCCATTTGATGTGGAGGATGAAAACAGACTAAACTGGCACTATTGCAACTAAGCATACTGCTAACCCCTAAGTAACCTTAAAACGAAAGACAGAAATCCTGAGAGTTTGCTTTCAGAAACACAACTGATATGAGAAATGGCATCGTCCAGTCCTGTGGACAAGCCATGGGGACAAGAGGCCTGTTTCCATTCTCTGGTGGATGGCAAGCCCTTTCAGAGCTGGAACCACACATTCTGAAGGCTCCAGCCCAAGACTCTGGGGTGGTGGGGCCACTCCACAGCCCAAGACTGTGGGTCCAGTGGAGGCCAGCTTTACTGGCAGGTGTAGGCCAAAACTTGGATTGTTATGAGATCTGAATGAAAAGAAAACACACCTGCAGCCCATGGACCTATGAAGAGTCTTGGGCCATTTCCTAACAGGGAGCTCTCGAACCCCTCCCTGCGTTTTGCCCCAGTGGGTCGGGCTGACACAGGGAGTCCTGGGATGAAGCCACAGCTGTCACTTCACAGTCTATCTTGGTCCTTATTAAGCTTTTTACAGAAGATCTTAAAACTTCATCCAGTCAAACATGGAAAGACATCACGCTCATGGATGGAAAGACTTAATATTGTTACAATGGGCAATACTCCCAAATTGATCTAGATTTAATAAATCCCATTTAAAATCCCAGCTGCCTCTTTTTGGGCAGAAATTTACAAGTTGATCCTAAAATCATATGGAAATGCAAGAGACTCAGCATGGCCAAAACAATCTTAAAAAATAAAAAAGTTGGAGACTCAGATGTCCTGATTTCAAACTTCAAGCAAAGCCACAGTAATTAAGAGGGTGTGGTGTTGGTGTAAGGGCGAACGCATAGACCAATGGAAGAGAACTAAGTCCAGAAATAAACCCATATATTGTCACTTGATTTTTGACAAAGGTGCCAAGACCATTCAATAGTGAAAAAAGTATCTTCAGTGATTGGTGCCGGGAAACTGGCTATCTACACGCAGAAGAACAAAGTTGAACCCTACCTTATGTCACATATAAAAAATTAACTCAAAATGCATCAGAGATCTGAGTGTAAGAGCTAAAACTATAGAACTCTTAGAAGACAACACAGGAATAAATCTGTGACCTTGGATTTGGCAATGGTTATCTTAGATGTGACACCAAAAGCACAAGCAATGAAACAAAAAATAAATTGAAATTTTGTGCTTTTAAGGACATCGTCAGAAAGTAAAACAACACCTGTATAATGGGAGAACGTATTTGCAAATTAGACATCTGATAAGGGACTTGTATCTGGAATATATAAAGAACTCCTATAAATGAATAATAAAAAGATAACCAAGTTAAAATATCGGCAAAGGATCTGAATACATATTTTTCCAGAGAAGATATACAAATGGCCAAGAAGCATATGAAAAGATGCTCAATATCATCAGCCACTGGAAAAATGCAAATCAAAATAAGGAGATCCACCTTGCACCTGCTGAGATGGCCACAATAAAAGACAGATGATAGCATGTGCTGATGAGGATGCAGAGATCAGAACCTTCACACACTGCTGGTGGGAATGTAAATTGGTGTGGCTATTTTGGAAAACAGTCTGGCAGCTCCTCGAATAGTTGAACACAGAATTACCATATGACCCAGCAATTCCACTCCTAGGTGTACACCCAAGAAAAACAAGAACTTACGTCTACACAAATGTTCACATTCACAACAGCCAATAGGTGAAAACAACCAATGTTCATCAGCAGATGAATGGACAGACAAAATGTGGTCCATCCACAGAAGTTTTTACTCAGCCATAAGAAGGAATGAAGTGCTCCTATATGCTACAACATGGACGAACCTTGAAAACTTTACCCTAAATGAAAGAGCATGTATTGTATGATCCCATGTACATGAAATGTCCCGAGTAGGCAGATCCAGACACAGAAAGACAGAAAGGAGACGGGGGGGGGGGGGGGCAGAAACTGGGGAGGTTTGGGGAAAGCGGGAAGTGACTGCTGATAGGCACGAGATTTCTTTTTGGGAGATGAAAGTATTCTACAGCTGATTGTGCTGATGGCTGTTCAACTGTGCGAATGTACTAGAAACCCCTGAATTGCACATTTTTTTTTTGGTCTTTTTGTGACCGGTAAGGGGATCGCAACCCTTGGTGTGGTGTCGCCCACACCGTGCTCAGCCAGTGAGCGCACCGGCCATTCCTATATAGGATCCGAACCCGCGGCGGGAGCGCCACTGCGCTCCCAAGCGCTGCACTCTCCCGAGTGCGCCACGGGGCCGGCCCTGAATTGTACATTTTAAATGCGTACACTGGTACACACATGAATTACATCTCAATAGAGCTGTAAACACACACACATACCCACACTTCACCCAGTTCTGGTTCTCTAATGAGGACCATCCATTCTGCTCTAGTATTCAAGTACGTTCAGGGAGGCGCAGGAGGGGCCTATCTCTCTGGCCTTTGCTGGGGTCTCTGCTCTGCCTCCCACAGAGCCCACACCAGTAGCACTCACGCCAGCCCTGCTCGCCATTCTGCCACCAGAGCGCCTTGCTGCAGCCAGCAAGGCTGACGCCCTGCAGGAAACAACTTCCTGGCCCTGGCTAGATGTGCTCTGGGATTCAGAACTCTCCTGATTTAGGTCAGTAACATGGTGCACACTGCGTGCAGTACACGACCTGCAGGTTACACCTGGGGCAGCTCCTACACCTTGAGGCAACTGTGTGTGTTTTCATGCTGTTTCTGGTGGGATCAAGAAGAATGAGAACAGCCTCCAACAGCTCAGGCAGATGCTGAAGCCCCAGGAGATTCACAGCAAGACCCTGAGTTAGGAGAGGTCTGGGGACTGAGGGCGTGGGCTGTATGTAGCAGAAGAGGGCCACGCGGGCCACAGGGACCAGCATCAGAGCTGCAGGCGGGAGCCCCTCCTCCCAGAGCCCTGGCCTACCTGGGCGGCTGAGGGGAGCGGGGCTTCGGCTTCTCCTTCTCCTTCTCCCGCTCCTTCTCCCGGTCGCGCTCTCGGTGCTGTCTGTCCTTCTCGTCACGCTTGGCTCGCTCGCGCTCCCACTCCTCCTTCCTCCGCTGCCGCTCCTTGTCGCGCTCCCGCTCACGCTCCCGCTCCCGCTGCCGGCGCTCCCGCTCCCGGTCTCGCTCCCGCTCCCGCTCCCGCTCGCGCTGTCTGTTCTCTCTCTCTCTTTCTCTCTCCCTTTCCTTTATTAAAAAGCCAAACACACACACACAAGCTATGATGTTAATACTACAATGTAAACACTATTGTATCTCCTTAGAACACAATGTTAAAAAATGGATTACATCTAAATTAATGTGGCACACAACCTAACAGTGCCGTCATTCCAACCACTGACTCAAGACTGACTCAGGTTGAGAACTCTGCACCCATGGGCCGATGTGAACTGAGGACTGAGCTCTCCTGCTGAGTGACCTGGGCAAGATCCTCAGCCACTGCAGGGTGGAGGTGGCTGGGGCGCCTCGCAGGGCCAGGGCGCGCCTGCATGGCAAGGTGTACACGAAGCTCTCCACCCAACAGTGTCCGGAGCAGTGGGCGCCCGTGAAGCAGGCTCCTGTTTTTCTAGGACAACCTTCAAACACATCCTTGAGCTGACACTGCTTATCTATTCATTTGAGTATTAAAGCAAATACTCAAAGCTAAGACTGAATGAAGTCCAGTCACAGTATATCTGATGGGTGCTGGGCTTTAGACCGTCTCTGGGGACGTGCACTGTGCTCCCTGGCCTTCCTGCTGGCCCGCCCCTTGGACCCAGCAGGGAAGGAACGTGGAGGAGGGTGGCTCCCTGGGCTGCTCCTACTGGGACCCTGCAGCCCCACAACAACAAGGAAGCTGCTCTATAGGGGAGATGAGGCATGGGTGGTCCAAAGAAGGGGGTGTTTTCTGGAACTATAGGGGGTGCTCCACTCTCCACAAGCTCACCATCTGATGGGCTACTGGGGCAACCACCTCCCTTTGGTCCTAAAAAATCATGACTATGTCATTAAGTCACAGAACAAAAACTGCTCAGCTGCTTCTAACTGATCCAGGGGCAGCTTTTAATCTTAATTAGGGACTCAAAGTCTCAAGCACATATATTCATAAATACACTAACCTCTCAGAGGCTCCGACTGACTCAGGAGGAAATACCAATCAATACAGAACAGTGTTCTATTAGATCAATAAGGTGAGGCAGGCCCACAGGAACGTCCTTAAAAAGTCGACAAAATGCAGGAGAATGTGCCCTACAGTTGTAAATGTTACCACTGAAGAGCCTAAGAAGAGCAGTATGCTCAAGAGGGCGAAACACACTCCCTTGAAAACTTGAGTAATAACCTCATTAACAAATCTAATTTTTTTAAAAAACGAGTAAAACAAAGTTTAAAGAAAAAACGAGAAAAATAAGGTTTTCAGGAAAGTCCCTGTTCAAAGTACTACAAATTTAATTAGTGGATTTGAATCAGTCTTCCATAAAGAATAAATTTGGGCTTAAAATTAGTACATGTGCCAACAAAATAAGCTCACATAAAGTTCTACCAATAAAAAAGGGTAATTTTGATAATGAGACCAACGAAGTCCATATTTTCAGGTCTGTTATACTTACTCGGTAGTTATGATATGGTTCTGCATCTGTATATTGCACCCTGAAGTTCTCATACTGTCCACCACGCCAAAACCGCTCTATTTCGTAGTCATAATAAGGATCTGCATAAGGCTCAAGTCTGGAAAAAAAACACCAAAATTGTAAAGCTTATCACTTAGGAATATTAGTGCAAAAAAAAAAAAATTACATGTTAGTGCACACAATGCAACACCATATTGAGAAAACAATACACCATGACTAATTGGGGTTTATTCCAGGAATGCAAGATTGAATCAGGATTGGGAAACCTACTAATATACCACACATAAGGACAGACCTGAAGAGAAGTCAGAGGCTATACCCACAGATGACCATAATTCAATACCCACTCTTCACGAAAATACTTGAGAAGACAGGGATTGATACTTTCTTAATGTGATAAAAATGCAGAAGTAAAGCCAGCATCCTGCTTAATGGGGAAGTGGGAGAGCAATTTCCACGAGGACCAGGAGGCGACAAGATCCATGGCCTCCCCGATTGCCTGGTGGTGTGTGCAGGCAGCACCGATGCGGCTGGACAAGAGGATCCCAAACATGGCGAAGACCATGAAGAAAAGGAGTGAAGCATCTGCACTTAGAAATTGTCTGACAATGTGCGTAGAAACCCAGGGACCCAATTATAGAGCCATCTCAAAAGGACAGACAGAAAGGAGCTCAGTGAGGCTGGAAGAGGAGAAGCTGACACATAGAAATCAACGTCTTCATACATGCAGATGATGACCAGTGAGGAGACAGTAAATACAGAAAATAGCCAGAAATGTGCAGTGCCTATTCCTGAAAGACCCTGTGCTTGGGCAGAGTGGCCTGACTTCACCAACACATCAATTCTTCCTACACTGATTTATAAATTTAAAGCAATCCCAGGAAAAACACCAATGAGCTTCTTTATGGAGCTAGACAAGCTGACACCCAAGTTCATACCAAATAGAAAGACAGACACACAAGCCCAGCTAAGAAAACCCTGGAAAAGACATGCCTTCTGAGGCCTCACAGCATCCTAAAAAGACTCTGTAATTAAACTGGTGTCATCGCGGCCTGTGAAGAAACACATGGCCAGTGGGAGAAAGCGGCAAGTCCAGAGACAGACACAAGGGCACAAAAGGAAGGTGGAATCTCACAGGGCAGAGGGGCACTTTCCACTGAACAGGGATGAGGTAACCCACTTACCCCAGGAAGGAGGTCAGACTGGAGCCCACTTCACGCACACACAAGAACAAACCCCACCTCCCACCGCAGGATGGCACGAGTCCACTCCGGACTTCCAGTGAGGGCCCTGGCTCAGTTCCTCCTCTCCCTGGGGCGGGGCAGAGGAGAGGGAAGTGTACACCGGCAACAGACTGGTCCCCAGAGGCTCCTCCAGGGTACTTCTCAGCTCCTGAACAATTCTCCCCTTTGGGTAGAAGGGCAAGAATGTGAGGCACACCTCCACGAGGCCGCAGCCCTGGGCAGCTGCTGACACCCTCGCGGCCACACCTCTTCACCGTCTGCACAGTCTGAAACTGCTGCTTTCTAGGAAAACTCTCCTCCAGTACTTCAAGTGCCACCAGCAAAAACTAACCTAAAGCTAGCTCTGCCAAATGACACAGCTTTTTTTCATTCCAAACAGCCAGACGTTGTTCAAACAATCCAGCTCACACAGTGCTCAAGCACTATCTGATTGTAACAATCAGTAAATAACTCGCAGGGGCTGTGGTGGTATGACACCATGCTACACAGAGATGAAAGGGAGAAAATGAGCTTCCTGAAACAGTCTCTGACAGCGAAAACACAAAAACCACCACAACACAAAATCCATCGAGACTCCAGACACCTTTTTCCAGAATGGGCATGACAGCGCGCATCCCTAACGGGCTGTGCAGCAAGTTCACTTGTGGGAAACAGTGCTGAAGCAGGATGAAAAAGGCCTCTTTCTGCAGGGCCTCTGGGCATTGCAGGACAGCTGAGTCACAGACACAGGGAGCCCACTGGATGAGCAGGCAGCATATGCCCAGCCCGGCTCCCTTGGAACCTGCCAGGCGACAGGGCTCCATTCTGTGGGAACATGTCAACATGCTACCGGGAGACGTAACCACACTAACAATGGAATCCTCAGGCACTGCCTAGGAAAATCCTGAAAAACAACAGAAAAGAACTTGGAGGGATATATGTTTAATTCATTTAATCTGAAAACAAATCCTACTGAACAGTATTGTAGTCTGCACAAACACTTCCCAAACCGTTTTAGGGAATCCAAACTGTGAACGGGCCTTCTGAGAAAAGGGTTCCACGGTCAGGGTTCCACTGGGCAAGCTGTCTTGCGGTCAGCAGGCCTCATGGACTCCCCACTCCAAGAGTCTTTGATTAAACAGCCAGCACACACATGGCCTCCTGCCTCCGCATAGCGGGTGGATATGCACACGTGTAATTTGCATCTCAGACCAGACCCACCACACCCTAGGGCTCTGGGCAGCAGCTGCAGACTCAGCACCTCTCACTGGAGAGGAGGCCCAGAGTTCTGGGCAGACACGCCCACCAAGTGTAGCAGAGGTGGTTTCTGTCCACAGCCCCGCCCAGGAAGAGGAGAGGTAAGTGAAAAGTGTAGCCATCATAGAACGTGCAAGAATTAGAAATTTGGAGCTGGAAGCTTAGAGATCATTTAGTTTAATGGCTTCATTGCAAAGACGAGGAAACTGAGACCTAGAAAATAATCAATACTAGAAAAAATTCTAAAATACCTACTACAACCTACTTTTTTACCTAAGCGTTATGTAATATTACCCAATGAAACACACCTTGCATCAGCTTGATAAAGGTTGAAACTGCACCAGCTGAAGTCCAGAGCCAGGTGGAGGGTGGCTGCACTCCCCAGGAAGGTGGGAGGCAGAGAGCTGATGTGCCCTCTGTCTGCTGTGGAGACCCCAGGTAAAGAGGAAGATCACGGGCAGCTCACAAAGGGAGTAAAGGTCCTCTCCAATCGGCCTGGATGGTCTCCACCTGCCTGTTCTGATGCTAGCCACTGGGAGGGAACACAGGTGATAAGGTCCCCAAAGGCAGGCAGAGGCACCAGGCACCTACACACCATCCTGCGCTTGCTGGATGTGGGACGCGGGATCACCCACCTGCAGGGCAAGCCCTGCCTTACTCTTCAGGAAATCCAACCCTCCCACCCACTAACACGTGGGGCTTCACTAAAGGGCACCAGCAAATCCCAGGTACAAACCACTTGTAATAAACCACACAAGAGTCAGCATGTGTGAGTTCCTGATGGGCTCAGAGACCTGGTGCATCTAACACCTGGAAATAACATCTAATTCCTTTTCCTCCAACAGGGAAGGCAGAACTCATGTCAACAAGTTTTTCACTGAGCCAGGCAATGTGCTAGTCCACAGGGGATACAAAAGACAGACAGGCCAGGCTGCACACTGTCTTTCTGGGGAGGAAGGGGACAGCACTCTCTCAGTTAAGTGCCTGGGACACAGGAGGCACTCAGCCAGCATTCGACAAATCCATTGTCTGAGGAAAGGCATATGCTTTCTGAAAACTATTTCTGCTGGTCTCTCTGAATCCCACTTTGATGTACTGTCCAAAAGAGCAAAAAAGCCTGGCGCCCTAACTTTAGAATAGCTGTGCTGAGTCACTTTCTGGGCTGCAAGACATGATGTGGGAGCCAGCGAGGGGGCACGGTCCCAGATGCTGGGTGTGTGGCCTGACAGCATGACCCTGATCTAATAAGATGCTCTGTTCACGATGGTACTACACTGCCCATAACCTTATTCCTCATGGGTGACACACTGGGCACACTGGGGTCCCTTATGTCTTCCGGATCACATTGCACTGCTAGAGTTGTGGTCTCGGTACAGTGTCCCTAGCAGCCTTATGCAGGGATGACATTTCTTGACGTCTTCCATGCATGAGGTTTCACAAGTCAGATGGCATCTGAATAAAGTGCTGCAGGTGGTGAAAAGGAACTTTTAAAGCCATGAATTGGGGTGTGTCTGTCTAGAAAGGCATTATTTCTACTAAGTGATCCTGCTAGGTGAATTCTAGTTCCAAAAAAGGTATAAAGAAAAAACAATCTTCTTGTCGTTTGCACAATATCAGCATATTTCCTTAAGAGTTCTTGAACGGTCCCATGTTCCACTGGTTGTACAATTAGATACTTAATTCTCGATAGCAACAAAACTCTGATGGCACTAAGGAAGCTCTACGTGACAATTACTCAGGCTCTGCCTATTCTCAAAACTGAACATCAGGGGAAAAAGTAGTGGTACATTCAGAGTCTATGTCCTTGGGATGACCTGAAATCACAGTGGTTCTGAAATTCAATATGCATCAGAATTACCTGGAGGGCTTGTTGAAAACAGACTGTTGGCTCCACTCTCCCTAGAATTCCTACTGTCAGTCAGAGGTGAGACCTGAAAGTCTGCAATTTCCACAAGTTTCTAGGTGACACTGCTCCTGCTGGTCCAGGGAACCATGCATGGATAGCCACAGCTCTGAATCAGTTCTACTCTCTTTCCTCACCTGTGCAGCAGGGATACAACCCTGAGGAGGCATGACGCAGCGCTGAAATGGGTAAGGAGCACCTGGTGCAGGACCCCGGTAAAGCAGAGCTGTAAAGACCCAATCCTTCTGAGCCTCACTACCAGTGTGGCTCCTGAGCACTCCCCCCCCCCCCCCCACACACACTCAGCAGAGCACCTCCTTGCTTTGCTGGCAGTTCCAAGGGATGGTGGCCCACAGCGGGTCTGGAGGGACTGGCAAGGCTGGGGTGAGTCAGACACACCCCATCCTATCCTCCTGCCTGTTCCCACAAGCAGCACACATGCTGGACTTCTGCACCAGCAGTGGCATTCCCCTCCCTCTCCCAGGACCAGCCTCATTGCCCTCTGGGCAAGCTGGCACCCCTTCCTCAGTGGTCTGAGTCCTAGCCCTACCAGGCCCTCCTCCCTGCTTTGAAGCTGTAACAGCTCCAAGTTACACTGGTTCCTCCACAGTGCAAAGAAGAGCTCTTTCTGCCTCTGCCATCACTTGGTCAACATGTCTTCCCATTCAACAAGCTCTGTTAATACAACCAGGTAGTCTCCATCTCCTGTTGGGACCCTCACTGACATGGTTTTCCTAGAGGTGGCCATCAGGAACAGCCCGGAGGCTGTTCCCAGAGGTCCCCACTCATTGGGTCTTGGGTGAAGCCTGCCACAAAAGCCCCCAGGTTAACTGATGCACAAAGCGATATTAAAAAAATAAACAAAACACAAACAGAAGCAAAAACCTGGCTCTAAGAAAACCTCAGACCTGTATGGAGGCTTTAGAATTTGAGAGCCCTGCAGCATAGACACTTGCTCCTGGCAGCGAAGGCACAGAGCAAGAGGCCAGTTTTTGTCACCTGGCACCAAGACACAGGGGAAGGACTAGCTGTTTCTGCAACCAAGGCTGATGCACAAAATGTACCCATGGAAGTTCCTCCATAGACCTGAGAGCCACTGGACACTAACATGCGCACAGAGGGCACTCCCAAAGACTTCAGCAACCTCTGAGCTGCTCAGTATCAGGTACATCTCAGTCCCTGTTCTAGGAACTGGAAATAGTGTCAAGGATCAATCCTAAGGTTCTAAAACCCCTTCTTTCCCTGCTGAAAATAACCATACACATTTACAGCGTACTCTGTACTTTTCAAATTGCTCCACACACACTAGTTCCTGGGACTCTCACAAACACCCTCCAAGGGAGGAACGACAAAACCATCACCTGCATTGTTCATGGTACACAAGAAAATACTGAGGCCTCCAGACCTTCTGCAGTATGCCCACAGTGCTCCTGCAGACAGCAGAGCCCAGACTAAGTTCTGACTCAAACACTCCTTTCTGTGATCTGACATTATCCACATGCAGAATTTAATCAGAAAATGTATAAGTTTTAACATCCTTAAATCTCTACCCCTTCAACCTCTGAGCTGTCACCTGCCACGATAGGTGTGAACCACAGGAGCTCCCTTCCCCACTTTCCTGCAGGTGGCAAGCTCGGGGGAGCACAGACGGAACATGAAGGACTTGAGAACAGCTGGTAAGGCGTAGTCAACGTGATGGAATCCTGAAATGCAAGCACCAAACGCGCACCTATTTTCTGCATCTTTCACCATCACTTCGGCCAGAAATCATAGCGATTACAATTTTATAACAGCAAACATAAATGCCAAAAGTGATGCTACAAGAGTAAGGTGATACCAGAGACAATTCAGACCACTGACTGGATTCAAATTTAGTTCCCGTGACCTGGTCCCACATTGCACTGGCTCCGCAGGCAGACACTTGCACGTGCCCACTCCTCAAGGGTGAGTTGTACAAAGCTGTGTTTACCCAACAGCAGGAGCGGGAGAAGAGAGTGGCACGTTCTGTACCACACAATTCCCAAAGACCTGCTTATGCTCCTCAGCCCACGTATGACTTCTATAATTATTTTTTAGAGACCAGCAGTACACGTCTGGGAGAGGAAACGATGAGGAGGGCCCAGCCTCCACGCTCTTGGATTGTAATGACAAACTCTGCATGCTTCCTGGCTCCTGGGTCATGTGGGGAGGATTGGGGCCACAGGAAAATGGGGCTCCTGGGGCTTTAAGGACAGCTGTGAAAACTCTTAGAGCCTGTAGAAACCACAAACCACGACACAGAGGTAAAACATTTCCTTCACAGAAGCAAAAAACTGAGAAAAGTTGATAGCAAGAAGGAAGTCTGAATTATTTCGGGGACGTCACTCGATTCCAGCAGAGTGGATGGGCAGCAGCCCTGAGTGCACCCTGGGGACCTGTGTGGCCGCTCTCTCCAGGGCACAGGCCTTGCACAGGGGACAACCAATTCTCTTTCAAAAGGGAAGGAAGAGGCAGAGCTATTCCTTACGCTGTATCTCTGACATCTCTTGGGACCCGAGAATTCCAATCTCGGAAAACTTCGTTTTCTTTGTCAAACTCCCGTTCGTCTTCACCAATGGTCACTGTAAACCTTTTCTCCTCAAAATCAGGCTCCTGTTCTTTTCGAATGGTTGCTTTTTTTAAAACCTACCATTGTAAGAAGAAAGAAGTCAGCATGTAGTCAGAGCACTCAGAGTCACTGTTAGGGAACACAAAGGGCGGGTCTGAGGGATGGCAGCGGCCCGCAGGAGTGGCAGGACTGCCAGTGCAGCAGGGGCAGGCACAGGGCTCGGTCATCTTGCTGGGGAGCAGCGCATGTTTGCGCCCACCTCTGCACATGAAACTGCCTGCTGAGCCATGCCATGAGATCACTGATGCTCAAGTGAGGTACGGTGCAGTTTTGACACTTCCTATAAATAGTCTTGGAACTGAGCCCCATCCAGAGCTGAGGATGGGGTACACTGAGCAGGAGCATGTGAAGTAGCTGAAGACTCCGAGGGAAGGAGGAGTGAGGAGGAGACACTGGGCCCACCCGTCACCTCCCCAGAGCAACCAACGTCAGGGGCTGAGAAGGCAGGGTGGGGACCAGCAGACTCTGGTCTGCTGATTGCAAGCCCGGACATCGAGGGTCAGGGTGGGCCTGGAGTGAGGAAGTGGGTAGCAAGGGGAGGCCCGAAAGAGCCCTGGGGTCTCTCCAGGAACAGCAGACGCTAGCCTCAGGAAGGCAGGTAGTGGGCCCTGGGAGAGCAGCATGGGTTCCATAGCAGGCTCTTAGGGGTGTGTGGGGGGGTGTGCTCTGAGCAGCTGGAGTCTGCACCCCATGCTTCTGGGCAGCACCAGCTGGGATGGGATCTGACACTGTCCAAGCCACACAAAGACAGTGGGTCTGTCCTGGATTGTGCCTTCCTGGCCTACTGGGTTTTGCCTGTGACCTAGACTACCTCTGAGAGATAGTGAGACATCATCTTCCATTCTTTACCTCTTAAAAGAAACCACAGAAATATATCCCTAACTTCAGAGGCTTCGGTGAGTTTTCCACTACTGTCTTTGGAGCAAAAAAATGCCAGTTTTGTACAAAGACCACCACTAGTACTTTTCTTCCCAGGTTTTCTGCGGAATTCTGTTACCTCCTTCGCATGCCGGAGTCCTCGTTCCCAGGCACTCTCTGTTGGGGGTTCTGGAGGGGGTGGAGGCAAAATTTCATCAACTACTGGCCCACCCTATTAAAAAACGAAAAGGGAAAAGTTGAGAAAGCAAGTAAAACTTTAAAATCTACACAGAAACAGGGAAGCAAAAACATCAACTAAAGCAGGAGTCAGCCATACAACAGCCTGCTCTCTCTTCTCACCAAGCCTGACCACGCCCCCGGGAGGTCTAGGGCTACTGCCACACGGGGACAACAGAAGCATCTGAAAAGGCGGCACTGTGATGCTCCTATGGCACAAAATGCCTTTTCCATGAGGCGTTATTAACTTGTCCTAAGCTTGAGATTCAACAACAGAGCTCAGATGTCCGATGTGCTAGCAATTAAAGAAGAAGAGGCGTTCACGCACCCAAGGGTTGGCAGGCATCAGTGGGTGAGGTCCGAGAGGCGGGGCACCGTTAGGCGGGAAAGGGTCGGCTTTGGTGATTAGGGAGTAGTTCCCCTTGTCGTTCACTCCAGGGTGTATAAACCTACAATTCATTCCCCAGGTACAGTTCCCTATGGAAACAAAAGTCAGGTCAGAAAGGTCGAGGACAGCCTAGCTGCACATGGGCAGCAGCAGGGGTGACGGCCACAGTGTTTACTGAGGATGTAGGCTGTGCCCGGCAGTGAGCTTCGTGCCCTCACAGTGACTGAGCTGGAAGGCGGGGGCACGCCTGGAGAGGCCCAAGGCCAGGTGGCTGCGGTTGTCCTGGCCTCCAACTCCCTCCATGTGGCTGGGTGGTGCTCACATGCACGGGAGGCCCACGGCAGGCCCAAGCCGCTGGTTCAGCCTGGGGCACTCCCATGGGACAGAACTTCGTAAAGGGCTCCTGATGGGGCACCGGGGACTGCGGGTCAGGGGAAACATGGCCCCAGTTTCAGAGTCACTTGATACAGTCCACACATATCAAGTGTCTGAATAATTTCCCCCTTAAAACGGAAAAGTACAAGCCTGGTCCCAGCCAGGCCAGGGCTCTCAGCTGGCTGCTTCTTGCAGGCCCACACTGGGCGAGATTTTTATTCTGACTCAGAAAACACTCACACTGAAACAAATCAATGAGGAGCGTAACAGTGATCAGAATTCTACAAGTTTGTCCCAGGGTAATCTCTACCACCTCTGTAATCTGCATTTCTCTTACCAAAAATCTCACAAACCATTTCAAGACATTTCTGGTACTTAAAAAATGTGTTAAGTGGAAAATACTTTGACAATTATAATAAATTGGACTTTGACAACTTGATTATAAATAACAATCAAAAACTGTCATCTTCAGCAACAGAAAACCAGGATTATTAAATAAAGGAAACCGTTTTTCAATGCAGAATGTAAAATATCTAAATTTTTAGTTCAATTAGTAAGACACCTTTCTAAAATTTAATTTTTTGAATAGGTAATATATATACATGGTTCAAAAACAAATATGGCATATAGTGTACAAGTAGTTTTTCAAAACATCCTCAATGGGTTAACATATAGATTTTAAATCATTTAAAAATATACTCAATCCTAAACATGACATTCCATTTGAATGTTTCTGTTGACAAGTTGTGTTTTTCCTTATACAATCGGCCCTCCATATCTGTGAGGCCTGCAACCAAGGACTCGACCAACCACAGATTAAAAATAAGGGGAAAAAACTGTGTCTGTGCTGAACACGCACAGCCTTCTTTTCCTGTCATCGTTCCCTATATGATCCAGCATGACAGCCACTCCACAGCACCACACTGCGTTAGGTCTCGCGAGCCATCTAGAGATGGTTCAAAGTGCACAGGAAGATGTGTGTGAGTTATGTGCAAATACTGTGCCACTTCATCAGAGAAAGGTCCTGGAACCAATCCCCTGCGCACACCAAGGGACAATGGTAAAATATAAATTAAGCAGAAATGATCTTTTGGTAGTTAGGAAAATGCCAAATTTTACCTTTACACATTATGAATACTTAAGCTTGCATTAAAACCAATTCAATAAACACAATAATAGCGTATTGATCTAAATTAAATACGAAATTAAAATTAAAATTGCTTCAGGGCCGGCCTGTGGCTCACTTGGGAGAGTGTGGTGCTGAAAATTAAAATTGCTTCTCCAGGAATGCAAAAATGACAAAATAATCTTTAAAATTCCTAAAAGTGTTTAAGACATCACATATAAGTCAAAGGAGGCTGGGAAATGTCACTCTGCAGGAGCTCAGGATCCCTGAGTCTCAGAGAGGTTCAAAGAAAAAGACTGTAGCCACACACCAGCAGATGTCTTCAAGTTTGACTGACAATATTCATATTGTATCCAGCATCACTCAGATAGTTTAACAAGTAACAAAAGCTCACTGTAAAAAAAGTGAAAGTGCAGAAAAGAGCGAACAAAATAAACCGCAGCTTTTCTGTAATTTTTCCAAACACAAAAGTATGTCTGGGTGGTGGGTAAGTGGGCATCTGACATTTTCTGCTCTTTTCTGTATTTACAAAATTTTCAAAACAAAACAAAACATCATCCACAAGTCCACTGTCAAGAAAAGATCTTTCATCACTCACACTGGCACTGGCAGGGGATGAAAGAGGGACAGGGGATGAAAAGAAACCAGCGAGCAACAGGGAACGCAGGTGTGTCCCAAGGAGGCAGACACCATGCTCACCCTGGGGGTGCTGAGCCAGGCCCCTGCTGAGCCCGGTCTTGAGCCCCCGTCACCAAAGTGAAGGGAAGATGGCTCCAGGAAGGAATGTGGTTGGTCTACATGTATGACTAGGACAGATGTCCAGCAAATGTTAGGCAAATGAACAAAAGGAATGTTGTAATCCCACTAACCTTTTTAAAAGTGAGTTTTTATCTATGCAGTAAAAAGTGTGGAACCTTTTTCTACAAAAATTGTTGGGACTGTGTTAGGAGAAAGACTTGTATCTTTTGTTTCCTTGACACTGTTGGCACATATTACTTTCATAATTAAAAAAAGTATTTTGTGTTTAAAAAAAAAAAAGGGAAAAAAATACTCCAGGAAAGGAAGCAAAGATAAAGATCTTTTGGTTTTAAAATTGTACGATCTCATTGGATTCCCGCACTAGCCAGCTGCCAAAACCAAAAAAATTTTAAAAACCCAATTGTGTGACCTTCTGGTTCTAAACAGAACTTCACAAACACAAAATGTATGTGGATGGTGATTCTAACTGTATAAACAATAGACAGTTAAAAAGGCTTACAATTAATCATGCAAGGACTCTATCTGGATATGGATGCCAGCCAGAAGGGGACAGGAGAAAAGGAAACTGTCCAGGGTGGGTGAGACGACAGTATCTTCACTTCTGAAATTTCTAAGTCCTGTTTTTAGCACATGGGGCCTCGATGGCATGATAGCATCCTTTTTCCTAACCGGACAGTGGCACATCAGCAATTGTTTTATTCTTGTATTAACTTTACCTGTGTAAGCACTGTACTGTTTTATAGGAAAATACTATAATATTTTAAGAGGGAGAAAGAGAGGGGATATTCATAAAATTCTGATTACAGTATACTGTTATAACTGTTCTATTTTATTATTGGCTTTTGCTGCTAATCTCTTACTATGCCTAACTGATAAGTTTAAGCTTTAACAGAGGTACACATATATAGAAAAAACACAGCATATATAGGGTTTGGTACTGGCTGTGGTTTTAGACATCCACTGGGTGTCTTGGAATGTATTCTCCGCAAATTAAGGCGGACTACTATACATTGAAAAACCTAGAGCTGGTCCCTCCCAGAAATCAAGGAAATTAAACACAGAGATGACAGAGAAAGCTATCTGCATTCATGCTGCAGCAGCTGCTGGTCACCACCTACACATCCAACCAACCCGAGGGGAGCCACCTCTTCCAGTGGGCAGGGACATCGGGAGAGCAAGCACCCAGTGTCTGTGAGTGTGTGCGAGCTCACAGTGTGCTAGGTCCAGGAACGCCATCAGATTTTTAAATCTTTGGTTTGTTGTTGGGCTGGTTACCAGCGCAGTGCGGTGCTAACGTCCCACAGCCGCGCGGCACTGCGTGTGCGATGCATCCCTCTGGAAAAGCTGAAGTCATTTTCTTTCTTTTTTTTTTTCGTGACCGGCACTCAGCCAGTGAGTGCACCAGTCATTCCTATATAGGATCCGAACCCGCGGCGGGAGCGTCGGCCGCGCTCCTAGCGCAGCACGCTACCGAGTGCGCCACGGGCTCGGCCCTGAAGTCATTTTCTAATAGCTCTCCATTTTCCATGCAAACTAATCAGTTCACACTAGAATTTTAAACCAGAATTTCTGTCAAAATGGTCTTATTTAAGTATTCCCTTGTCCCCTTTCTTGTTTGTCTGAATAACTCAGAATAGGCAATAAATATAGAGATTATCAATACAAAATAAAGTTTAAAGTGCCTCATGATTTTCAAAAAATACTTTATGAAAGGAAGGCAAAATATATAAAACTCTAGTAATCAAATCTTATGGACAAACCTAAGAAGATTGACAAATCCATGTTCTAACAGGCCTGAGACCCAGTGAACCACCACACATTATAGGCACTAACAACATAGCCCAAAGGACTAGAGGAACTCCCTTCCACATCTCACAGAGAACCATAACAGTGACTAGCAGGAAACCACAGTCCCATCTACAGCAGTGAGACTCCGAGATGTTCTAACTCTTAAGGAATACGCGCATCACAACGGGTGAAAGAACTGAAGTAACTGCTGGGCTGCTTCTCTGCAAGTAATGGAGCCTTGGAATTGGAAGTTCTCTACTGCATTATAAATTAAAAGACAAATTTAAAGATAATTCATTAATATATTTAAAAATAACAAGAAATCCAAAATACGGTTATTTTAAAAATATTTGGTGGAAAGAGCAGCATTATTCTTTTTGTAAATCTCTATAATGCTGACATATGCACAGAGGATGACTGTGTTCTCACATCTGCTTCTGCATTCAATTTGCTGTGATGGGTGCTTTTGGTGGAAGAAAGTGAAGGAAATCCAGCCTCACACAGACAGGTAGCTGGAAAGAGGAGGAGTGTTTTAACAGCGTTTTCAGATACTCTCAGACACTACACCAAACTGCAGAAGTGAAGGTTTCTTAACAGTAAGCAGCCATGAGGAGTCTATCACTGAACTTTCAAAATCTGATCAAACCCACTGGTCCATCCTTCATTTTCAACAGCCCTCTCAACAGGCAGGATTCTGTAACACCAGACAATGGTCACTTGGAGAAGTCATTACATACTAGGAAGTTGTTGAGTTTACGGTTGCAGACATAAATTTTACAAAAGTCTCATTTTCACGTAAGAGTGAGTCTCATTTTCATGTCAACATTGCTAACGGACACCATCCATTGTTCTTCCAGGGCAGGCTCACTTCGTTCCTGCTGAGGACCTGGGTCCCATCAAATGGCGTGGCTGTCCCTTGCTCTTTTGCCTACACGCGGTGCTTAGTCCCTCCAGACCATTGGGCTTCAGTGTGGGGCATGGGGTCCATTCCATGCCTGCCACAGATGTATACTGAGGGGTCTTACTGGGGTGAAATGCTCTAAAATTGGATTGTGGTTATGGCTGTGCAACTTGGCAAATTTACTAAAAACCACTGAACTGTACACTTAAAATGGGTGAATTTTATGGCATGTAAGTTATACCTCAATAAAGTTAAAAAAAAAAAAAAAAAAAGACCTGAGCTGATCGGTTAGGTCAGTTGGTTAGAGTGCAGTGTTATAACACCAAGGCCGACGGTTTGGATCCCCTTACTGGCCAGACACCAAAAAAAGGAAAAAATTGACCTGTACTCAAGTTTACAATTTAATTAATTCTTACCGCTATATCACAGACATTAAGTGAAACTGGCATTTTAAAATGGAAGCACAAGGTGGTGAGGACTTGACTATCACCATGAAAACAGTTTTGACCTCGGGGTTTCCTGAAAGGATCTCAAGGACCCGGAAGGGCCCACAGACCAGACTGAGACTTGCTGCTGTAAACACAAAATGAGCAAAAGACGCTGCTCCAAGGAAGATCTACAAATGGACAAGCACACAGGAATGCTCAACATCACTAACGTTAGGGAAACGCAAATCCAAACCACATGAGAGAGTCACACTGCCTCGCACCCATCAGACTGGCTGCTATCAGGAAAACAGACAGAACACAGCAGTGCTGGAGGATGTGAAGAAACTGGAGCCCTGTGCCCAGTTGGCAGGGATGTAAAACGGTGCAGCTGCTCCGGGAACAGTGTGGGGGCTCCTCAAAAAATTAAAAATAGAGCTACCATGTGATCAGCACGTCCACTTCTGATTATTTACCCAAAAGAACTGAAAGGACACAGGGTCTCAAAGAGATATTTGTATACCATGCTCACACAGCGTCATTTACAGCAGCCCAGAGATGGGAGAAGCCCAGTGTCCATCGATGGATGAAGGGCTAAACACGTGGTCTACCCACACAGTGGAACACTATTCAGCCTTAAAAGAGAAGGAAATCCTAACACATGCTACAACATGGATGCACCTTGACGACATTTTGCTAAGTGAAATAAGCCAGGCATGTAAAGATACATACTGTACGATTCCACTTACATGAGGTCCCTAGAGTCATCAAATCCACAGAGACAGGAAGTAGCATGGTGATTTCCAGCGGCTGGGGGCCAGAGGAAATGGGGCATCATTGTTTAGTGTGTACAGAGTTCCAGTGTTGCAAGTTGAAAAACTCCTGGAGATAAATGGTGGTGGTGGTGGTGGTGGTTACACAACATGAGTATATTTAATAACACTGAACTGTATACTTAAAAATGGTTAAGATGGTAAATTTTACTCCAATTAAAAAAAAAAAAATGCAGGAGCAGATACAAGAAGTCTGGCCTGCAGAATGGCTGGATGCTTGCTCAGAGAGGGATAAATCAGGAACCCAAAGAAGGACACAGTTTAAAGAAAATACTATTTATTCCTTCGCGGATAGAATTTTATGTCCTGATGACTCAGCATACATACATGAAAGGTAAAAACATACCACATACAAAATGTTTACAAGTCATGTTCCTGGTGCATTTTATTGTCAATGGTCATCAGCATTCTGTCCACTGGCAATTAAATGATAATCATAACTTGTCAAAGAAACATAGCTAACAGGCTTTTTTTTAAAAAAAAAAAAAAAAAAGAATTTTCAAATCAAAACAGAATTCACATACTATAAAATATCCCAGTTTAAAGTGTACAATTCAGTGGGTTTTTTTTAGCATATTCACAGAGTTGTGCAACCATCAGAACTATCTAGCTCCAGAAAATTCTAACACCCACAAAAGGAAACCCTGTACTCATTAGCTATCTCTCCCCATGCCCAGCCTAGGCAATGACTAGTGTACTTCGTGTCTCTTTGGATTTGCCTGTTCTGGACACCTCATGTAAATGGGATCATTCACTATGTGGCCTCTCATGTCTGGCTTCTTCCACGTGTGATATTCTCAAGGTTTGCCCATGTTGTAGCACGTGTCAATGTTTCATTCTTTTCATGGCCAAACATCGTTCCATTGTACAGATGGACCACACTTTGCTTACCCATTCATCAGTTTTTGGACATGTGGAGTATTTCCTCTTTTTGGCTATTGTGAACCACGCTGCTAGAAATACTTGTGTATGAGTTTTTCTGCGGATGCGTGTTTTCATTGATCTTGGACAGATGTCTGGAGTGGAATTGCTGGGTCACATAGTAACTCCACCTTTTTTTTTTTTTTTTTAAAGATGACCGGTAAGGGGATCTTAACCCTTGGCTTGGTGTTGTCACCACCACGCTCAGCCAGTGAGCATACCGGCCATCTCTATATAGGATCCGAACCCGTGGCCTTGGTGTTATCAGCACCGCACTCTCCCAAGTGAGGTACAGGCTGGCCCTTCCACCCTTTACTTTTTGAGGGACAGCTGGACTACCTTCCTAAGCAGCTATACCATTTTACGTTCCCACCAGCAGTGCATGAGGAGTCTGATAACTACATGTTCTTGCCAACATGACAAACTTCATTTTACTTTTAAAGTAACTTCTTTTATTATTGGAGGATCTTAAACCGATTCATCTCAATTTAACACAAAGCTTATAAACTGCAGGTAAGCAAAAACATATATCCAAATAAATTTCTCATAACTAAGAGGAAGTAGGGGACATGCTCTAGAATACTGAAATCAACCATCTCCTTTTGTACTGTCTCACATTACTCCATAGAAGAAACAAATAGTATAAGGAAAGGTAATTCTGTTTAAAAATACTCCTGATACAGGCCTCTAATTATGCCCAATTAGCTGCAAAAAACTGCCATTTGGCCCAGCTCCCAATTTCTCCACTGCAGAAACCTTCCACAGGGTCCCGCTAGCTGAAAACCAAGTTCAGCACTCAGTCTAACCTGGAGGCCCCACCTTCCCATCTGACCAACCGTGTGCTGTCCCTGGATCTGGTGCTGCTGAATGTCCTGTCCATCCAGATGTCCCCAGTGATGCGAATCTGCAGTTCCACCAATGATCTCACTTAGTTTGTTTGTGCTTCTGTTGTCAAACTCTGGGAGCTAGTTCAGTGGTGTGAGCCACAAGCTCCTGGCCCAGAGCCTCCACACACAAATGGTGGATGATGCTGCCTCCCCCTGCAGGAGCCCTCAGGCCAGTCCTGCCTGGCTGGCCATGCTCCTGAGCCACACTGCCACCCAGAGACAATCACCACACAGGGCAGTTTCTGAGTTGTGCTCATTCAAAACAACTACATGATATGTGTACATATGTGTACAGACTTTCTCCATTGCTTTAATCCAGAATCTGAGCAGACTGCCGTCACTTGCTCCCATATCATTATGGAACAGGTCTTCTGCTTAAGTTTAAATTTTCTGAAATACTGACACTTCAAATACCAAAGCTTTTAAAGAATTATAACAATTTGCTTTCTAAGAGGTACCACACGCTTCTCTTCTCCTAGGGGAGGGGTGGTTTCTCTACTGCACATGGTCATAGCCCACGGAGGTTCTCCCCAGCTGCCCCTCCGGCAGGCTTGGCACGGGTGGCACACAGTGGGGCCATCACGCACACATCTGACTCAAGGGAGTCAATGTCCTCACTCAGCAAAAACAAAAGCAACAAGTGTGCAGACAGCGCAGGCCAGGAGCACGCACCACAGAAGCGAGCCCAATCCAGGCACCCGTGAGCCCTCACGTCACCTTTTGGCATGAGGGACACTGTGAGTGCAGAGCCCGCCCTCTGTGCAGGATGGGACTCTACCATCCTCCTGTGTTTCTGTCCTCTCGTGAGTGCATCCTCCAGCCTCAGGCTGCACCTACTCAACCAGCTCCTGTGCCTCTGAGGAGGAAGGTTCACAACAGCCTCTGGGCCTCAAAACCCCCACTTCTTTCTGGTTTCACAGCTGGGCTCTGGATCCAGGAGAAAGAAGTCTGGCCGGCGGGGGACTTTAAGGTACTAAAGAGAGTGAATATAGTATATTTTGTACCTTTCACCTGGCCTCTGAATGGTATGGAATTTGATATTGGTGGAAGAAGGGTGGATAATGGTGTCACAACATCTGGAAAAGAAGTACAGGAAGCACTTGTGAACTTGAGACTGCACGTGCAGACAGGTTGGTGAGCAAAGTCATCTAAGAGCTTAAAGCAAAATTAAGAGAAAGAGAGAAACATCTTCCCACCTGACTACGGCAAATGCTGAATTATGAGAAATATGCCAAAAATGCTGCTGCAGATCAAAGAAACCCCTATGGATTAGAAATTCTCATTTCCATCTCCCAAGACTTTAAAAAATAAAACAAAAAGCCATACTCTTGTCACACTACATCTTAAAATGTGGTTAGTTCAGATTTTTACACAAGGTGCCATCAAACTGTCACCTGCTGCAGCTATTTAGCACAGACCATGCACTGCACAGGAGAGCGAGCCCTGCTGCTCTCAGAGCCTTCCCTGGCCACTTAGAAATCCACACCAAATGAAGGGTGTGCTCTGACACATCTTGCAAAAAAGGGGCCATTTCCTTACAGAGGGGAAACATTAACACTGGCACCTGGAACATGTGGCCTCATAAAAAGGACCACTTAGAAATCTGACTAATACTGTCTACACCACAATCTTGGGTCTGTTGTAAGCGGGTGGGCCTGGAACCACAAGTATGAAAATGACCAGGCTGGCTCCCCTCCAAGGAGGTCACTGAAGCGATGAAAGGACCAGCAGGAGGGGCTGTGGTCTGATGTCAGCATCAGCACCACCACCACCACCACCACCACCACCACACACGGCGCGGGGCCTTGACAAGGCCAAACCACTATCACGGCCCCAGGAAAAGCTGAGGCCACAGAGATGGCTGAGAGAAGGGCCCCCCCATGGACAATTACCTTTCATGAAGAATCGGCAGGTGGGACGGGGCCTCACCTTCCTGTCACTGGGGTCCTTCACTTCACCTTCTTCCAGGTCATCGTCCTGAAACAGAAGACAATCTTCTGAACAATGCTGAGTGGGATCTGCCAATGGGCACTGCTCTCACCAAACCGGAAAGGACAAAAAGCTGGTACTGGGAACTTAGATATTTTCACAAGCCTGTGTCTTCGCCCCTCACCAATTCACACCAATCTTCCAAATCCTAGATTCCTCATCTACACAATAGAGATGATCTCAAAGCTTACCTACAAGCTCCAGGCATTACACGAGAGCACATTACATAAAAATGCTCTGTGAACTACACAAAACACTTCACAAAGCAGGACTTTATTACATTTCTTTTAATTAACAACTTTGGGTAGAAAATGGTTACACTTCAGGTTTTTAATACTGTGTAAATTTAGAGAGAATTTATAAAGAAAATATTATGCCCCTTAAATTAAACATTAACTTCCTCTAATTTACAAGTCCTGATTGGGGATGGGGTAAGCGGCAGGTAACTCAGATCAATGATACCTCCTGGCCAGCAGTGTGGGCGCCCCATGAGACTCATTTGCAGTCTAGAGTTCTGAACCGTGGCTGCTAAAGTTTAGAATAACCCAGAGCTTTCCAAAGACCAAAGCCTGGGCCTCACCCCAGGATTCCACCAAGCAGTGAGGACCTGACCACCACTCTCTGCTGTGCTCTCCCAAGCCACCACTGGTGCAGGGCCTGTTCCCAACCTACAGCCCAGACTCCCACCTGTGCCTCTCAGCTGAGATCTCTCCTCAGACCCATCCCCAGTCCACATGGACATCCAGCTGCCCTCCTGACACCCCTGGCCCAAGGCTGTGTCAACTGTCACACATCTAGGATAGAAGTAGTCATTGTCCCCTGTCCCAGCCTCTTCTGGCATGCCCTAGCACAACCAAACCCAACCGTCTTGCAGAGCTGAGATCTAGGAGCCACCGGACCTCTCTCCCCATCTCCTGAAGCACCACCCTCGTCCAAACCACTGCCCTATCTCACCTGGTCTGATGAAACCACTTCCTAACCAGTATTCTCATGTTCTCTTCTGAACTCTTGAAACCTGCATTCCAAATGCAAAGAGCCCTTTGGAAATTCCAAGCCTGGCCACGATCTTCCCTCTCATGTCTTTACTATTCAACTAATCTCATTTGCAGAACAAGGTGCACATCCCCTTCCTCTGGCGGCCTCCACGGAGCACCCTGCACTGCAGGTCCTTACAGCCCCCGCCCCTGCAGCATGTACTGCAGCCGCACTTGAGTGTCCTGGTGTTGAACACACCAGCACCACCTGCACTGCTGAAACCTATGCCCCACCAAGACAGGGCTGTGTCTGTCAGCTTACCACCAAGTCGCTGGGTCCAGGCAGCATTGGGCTCATAGTTAACAGTCAATAATTACTTGCTGAATGAAGAAATGCTGAAATCAAACCCTGAAATTATGATGACTTAAACTTTTAAAGCTTAAATATTTTTATGATTTCTGCCTTGAAAATACTTAGTAATCAAAAAGTATTTTATAATGAGAAGAACAGATTCCTGATGGTTACATCCCTTGAGAGAGCCAACAGAATCATCTCTTCAAGAAATGATTAGAGAAAACGTGCTTATGCTAAGTTTGGTCTTTTAGTCTGTATTTGCTCTTTGCTTCTATTCTCATGGTAACAATTACTACACTAAAACCTTACTGTGGTGTTTCATATGAGCTCAAATCTAAGTTGAGAACATACTGTCTTTCTTTGTTCTCATTAGAAAAACAAAACTCATATGAAAAGTTCAAATCCAATCAAATCTTCCTGCTTCACTTGGAAATTGATCCACAGGAGTTGAAATGATGACTATAGAATAGTCGTTTTTCAGAAATCAGCATTCATATTAAGTGCACCAGACCAGATTTAAAGACGTGTGTGTTTCTGCAAAGATGTTACTATCAATAGTCACAGGAGCAAAAAAGGAAAACCACCTAACCATCTTCAGGTTGGTAAGCAGTCACGTAAACAATGCAAAGGAATACAACATAGCTACAAAAAATTATGAGCAAACAGACAAGAGATGCGTGGTAAAGCATACAAGACATAATTTCAACCTCAAGAACACAAAGTAGCATCTGCATGCCGACCACAGACATCTGGCCCGACACCTGTGGGGGCCAAGGGCAGTACACGCCAGCATGTCAGGTTTGTGGCCTCTCCTTTAGTTAAAGAACAAGCAAAAAGAACCAGTAAGCCACTCAGCAATATAATGTCCTGAATTTTCAACTAACCATTCATTTAGCTCAATGGACTTCTAAGTGACAGATGATCAAGACAAGTTTTTAAATCTTAAGAGTTTCATGCAAAGACAACGCCAGAAAGGAATCTACAGCCAGACTCACAGTGCTCAGTTACCTGAGGCTGTTCCATCCAATGTGTGATGTATGGGAATTCTTTTAGGTCTCCTGGTGTGTCTCACACCAATGGCTTTCTGCTCATGTGACCTAGACCAGAGGTAGCAGAGAGCAGAGGACAAGGAGAGGCCCTAGTGGGCCAGTTAGCAGCAAACTGGTGGATCTATAAGAAGGACGGCACTCAGGAAGCTCTCAGCAAACGCCACCCAGGACAGGCCAAAACTGCACTAGCACCAAACACTGGCGGGTATGTAGGAGGCATGCGAGGCCACCAGTTTATATCTACAAGTGAAATCATGGCCTGCCGGCACACTACTCTGGGCACTTCCTCACGTCAGGGTAAACATGCCCATGAAGAAAGGAAACCAGGTGGGGCATCATCTACTCCGATTTAAGAGCCTTTATAAAATACATGTGCACTCGGGGAGAAAGGCCCAAATTCGATTACTGGGTCTGGGCCATCGTGGCAGTGTGACCGTGGACGCATCACCAAAGAGGCCTGTTTTCCTCTGCAGAAGACAGCAAGCACCTGCCACACTGAACTGCTGCAGGCTGAACTAAAATGCTCTGTACACGGCACCCACACACCGTGCCCTGCACAGCATATGAGCAGCTAGTGCTCAGTAAGTGATCACTATTACCGTACTTATTTCAATGGAAAGAGCCTCCAAGCTAATGCCCCAAATATGACTACTTCTGAGCATTGATACAGGTGATTTTTACTTTCTCCTTTGTGCAGGTTTTTATTTTCCTTTAAGAAAAAAATGAACAGTATTACTTATATAACAAGAAAGAAGAATTATTTCCACATGGAAGCTTCTGCAGCAAAGGCAGACAAGGAAACAGAATTGCCATGTGGAGCTGCTGTGCCAGAGGAAACAGACGAGCAGGTGGAAGTGTGAACCAGGGCAAGGCCTAGGCATGACCTGGCGTGGCCACCTGGGCCCACACAACTTCCTCAAATCCCAGACTCTTCATCTATAAGATGGGGGTGAAAACACAGGCTTATAATCCCCTACTTAAATGCCCTGGGGCCAGAGGTGTTTTGGGAATTCAGTTCTGATCTGAGAAAGGCAGCATGGCAGGTTTTGAACAGCAGCCTGTAATGGAAGCAGTGATCTTCCTGTGAGGAGCCATGTGACCCCTCCCACAAGAGAGGTAAACACAAGACCCAAGCAGCTGCCAGTCGGTTGGGCCAGGTTTGCCACTGGGTGAGAAAGGAAAACCCTTCAGTTCCCGGCACTACTGGGGTCTCACAGCTGTGAGTACAGCTGTGCACTGCTCTTTCTCATGTGATTGTGCTGAAGACCAACAGAGCTAGGTGACACAGAGGCCTCTACGTCCTATGACTGCTGCTACATGGGCTCTCTTCCCCAGTGCGGCTCAGGCAGCTGTTTCCTGGGCTCCCCCAACGGGATGGCTGCATCTGGCACCTTATTAGTGATATGAAAGAGGGTGTGCATAAAGAATGCTCCACCAGCGAAGATGAAAACCCAAAGCCACAAGGGCAAGCTGGAGAAGCTCTTCTGTAGAAGATCCTATGCATTCAAACATAAAAGGAACAGAAGAAAATATAAAATACCAAATGCACAGAAAATGCTTCAAAGTATTTTTGTATTTTGCATGCAGGTGGCCAAGGAGTCCCATGGACTGTCCATTCGGGACACAGGCCCACTGTGCTGCTGTCTCTGAGAGGCCACCCTACAAATATGAGAATCTCCGACAGGAGGAGGAATGGGACAAAACATGGGCCCTACCCTTTCTCAAGGGATGGTATGCTCCAGGTGACTGAAGGTCCATTCACCAAATGACAAGGAAGACATAAAAGCAGAACAAGATGGGCAAAGGAGATGACAGACAGACCTTAGACAGGAGGACTCCAGTATGTGATGGCACATCAAAGACTTGCAAAGATGAACGGAGCTACCCACCAGATCCCAGAGGGAGGGTGGATCTGGTGAGAGGCCAGCCAGTAGTGCAGGAAAAAGGAAGGGAGGGTCTTCTCATAGCAGGGGCGTGTGAGGGCATGCTCTGCTCCCTCTTCTGAGATGGCAGAGGTCGAAACAAGCCCACAGCTGCATCTGGTTCTCTTCTGGGTGGCTTCCTGAACAGGCCAGAGACTACTGAGAAAAGGTTTAGTGGGCAGGAACACCCTTGCCTTCACACCACACACAAGCCAGGTGCTGTAAACAGCTGGCCCACAGTCCCGTGTGCAAAACCTCTTCCCAACCACACAGGCGAGTGGCACTTCCAGAAAGGCATGTGTACCTGCAGGGTGTGCTGGCAGTACACCAGAAACACAGGAAGATCGTCTGGCCTCAGGCAGACATTGTGTGGCTAAGGCACATATGACTATCACAGAGCAATGATGCAGGTGATTTGAAGGGTCTATTGTACAAACTGATGCTCCAATCAAGGAAACTGTGCCCTGAAATCAGTTCACTTGGGTCCCCATGACAAAAAGTCTAAAAGGGAAAAAGGCAGGACAATGCACCTGAGAGATGAGAAAGCACTACTGAGTTAAAAGGATGACAAATCCAATGGCCTTCTAGACTTTTCCACCCAGCTGTTCCTGGCAGTTCAGAGGGCTAGGACGCCCAGGGAAGGATGGGGCAGTGGGTGTGCAGGGGGGCTTCTTCCACTCAGCCAGGCCATTGAGACCCTGCTCAAAGTGGAGACTCTCTATAGGGCCTGATGGACACCCTTCTGCAAGAATATAAGCCAAATCACACATTTCTTCATCATAAAAACATCCAAGGGGCTGGCCGGTGAGCTCAGCTGGTTGCAGCGCAGCTTTGTAACACCAAGGTCACAGGTTCAGATCTGAGCATTGGCCAGCTGCCAAAACAAAAACAAAACAAAACAAAAAACCTCCAAAACATCCAGGTAGTGTGTCTCAGATACGACAGCTCTGCTTAAAAGCAATGGGGAAACACCTTCTGGAATATATTACAGAGATTTAAAGTTAAGGGAACCAGCCCAAAGGCCTGCTGGGAAGCAGACTGTTCATGGACCGAGCACACCCCTCGGGTTCCCTCTCCATCAAATAAATGTTGCCAGAAACAGGGAACAGGACACGGTGCAGGAATGCCAGGAGGGGCCTCTGAGAGTGGGTGAGAGAGAGAGAGAGAGAAAGAGAGAGAGAGAAAGAGAGACAGATAGACAGACAGACAGACAGATAGACAGACAGACACAAGATGTGCCTGGTGGAGATGCCACAGAGATCTAGCTGGGATGACAGGTTTGCAACCAGGCCTGAGAATAGGAACCAGCAAGAAGAGTAAGACCTCTTTATGTACGCACCGACAAGCATCTGCACTAGGCTCCTGAAGGGCTGTGCTGGTCACCTGAACTGCCCTCCACTGTGAAAGGCTCTCCAGTACAGACCTTCCATCCACTGCCACTTCACATCTGAAAGGCTCCCAACTTTACTGTGCCCCAAAGCAAGTGGGACCTATCTATTCACTCAGCAAGCAGTCACTGACCGGCAGCCTACAGTGTACCAGGCCCTGGAGATGCAGAGGTGAAGCAGCCAGGTGGGTCCTGGTCTTAGGAAATGTGTGTTCCTGGGGTGCTAGGGGGCGCACAACACAACACACACACACCCCCACATGAATGAACCAGACAATTTGGACTGTGGCAAGTACGACAAAGGAGGTAAGCTGGCATCACAACACAGGCAGGGGTAGGAGGCACAGCCCACACAAGGGAAGTGATATTTAAGCCCACCTGTAAAGGATGGGGAGGGACCTGGGTCATGGAGCAGGCCAGGAAACAGCAAGAGGAAACCAGAGGAGCTCCTGGGGAAAGAGTGGCCAACCGGCCTGGGAAGTCAGGTGTGCTGGCATAGGAGTGGAAACCCCCATTTACAGTGCCTGCTGGCATACCCTGGTTAAGGTCTGCTGTCCCTACAGCAGGGAGGAGCTCTGCTTTGTCCTGTAGCATCCCTAGCACGCTGCAATGAGCCTGGCACACACCAGGGGCCACCGCGGGTCAGAGGCACAGGATACTGTGGGAACGAAACGGCCTCCCCGTTGCTGAAGGCAGCTGTGCTGGGATCTCTTCAGCAGCAAGCTGTTTCCAACGGGGCTGCAGGTCCCCTCACAAGAGGGTGCCACACAGGGCAGGCAAAATGAAACACACCGTAGGATCTAAGTGGGCAAGAAAGTCAAATTGAATTTTACTCCACACGCGCTGTTTCAGGAGCTCGGGTGTTCTCTCTCTAGGGCAAGCTCTGTTCAGTCCACCTCCCCACCACCCACCCCATAGAGAGGCTGGAAAGCTCACTGGTGTACCACAGCCAAGGCCTTCCAGGATCCCTAGGGAGAACTTTGACTCCATTTGATGAAATACCCCCTGGGATTTATCCAAAAGTTGGAGCAAGTAGGGTCTGCAATTGTTCCTCCTACCTGGAAAGGAAGCGCCCAGAGCCCCAGGCCACAGCGACCCACTACATACCTGGTGGCTTTTCTCTCCAGAACACGAAAAACCAAACTCATGGGCAACCTCAACCTGACAACTTCATGTTCTGCCCAAAATTTCACCCAAATCCATACCTTGGGTGTCTCACGGCATCTCTTTTCCTTTGCCAACCGTGGGGTAGAGATGAATTTTCTAAAAGTGTTAGGGAAGTGTAGATGGCAAAATGTATAGATACTTGCATAATAAAGTCCTGTGATAATGCCCTTTTAAGTAAGATAATATCAAGCAAAAGCCATTAAACTAGGAGAACACTTCCCACACTTAGTTGTGAGAAGATAAAAGATCTAAATTCTAAGCTTGCTACTGCACACATGCCCCTCAAAGTTCTGCTCTTATGAACAAAGTCAAATAGGTAATACTTGAAACCCTACATCACTGTGCACAGCCATAGCCGCGTGGGTCATGACGTGGTAAAGGAGAGCACACTTTAAAATGGACTGAGGGCGTTGGAACCCACACACTACCAGAAAAGCATGGTACTTATAGTAAACCTGCAGTTAGACGTTTACTTAGCAATCTTTTCCCTCCCCAACCAGAAACATTTCTGAGATATTCCGTATGTCTTTACTCCAACAGTTCTCAGATAAGCAGGATCTCCTGCCCAGGGGTTGTTAAAGAAACCCAGATCATTTTAATCTGCTCTGTCTCTCTCTCGATTCCTTGAGTTCAATAGTTCTGAAAAGTACTGTCACCAGGACTGCAGACTGTTTCCTCCAAAACTCATGGTTACAGGGCTATCTGGCATAAAAGCCCCACCTGCCCATGTCTAGGGTCATACATTACTAGTATTATCTTCCCCTCCACCTGAAGGCCAGATTAAAAATTTAAATAAGTTACAAAAAAGTGTGATGGTATTATTAGAAATTGGGGCACACTGACATATCCCTGCCTTATCTGGTCCTTCCCAGGGACGCAACCGGAGAGGCACGGCCAGGCTGGTGCCCTCTCCAGAGGACAGGCCACAGGGCAGAGATAAGAATGCCCAAAGGAACAGACAATGCAAGGCAGCCTTTCTAGTTCTTTTCAGTCTGAAGAACCTAAAGAGAGCTGAAAATCCGTGAGTGTTCTGGTTAAATGCTAAGTTAAGTATTATTTCAAGCAAAGAAAAAGAAATTACCTCTTCACTTGTTTAAAAAAAAAAAGGAAGGGCTGGCCTGCGGCTCACTTGGGAGAGTGCGGTGCTGATAACACCAAGGCCACGGGTTCGGATCCTATATAGGGATGGCTGGTTGGCTCATTGGCTGAGCGTGGTGCTGACAACACCAAGCCAAGGGTTAAGATCCCCTTACCGGTCATCTTTTTAAAAAAAAAAAAAAAGGAAAAGAAAAATCCAGAACCTAAAAAACGGGGGCTAGGCATTTTAATACAGTCCAACCAATAGCACCAAACAGACAGGCAAGGGCTGGAGGAAGCCCTGCAGCTGCTGAGGGCGGGGAGAGGCATCCTGAAGCTGGACTGTTTCTTGTTCTCGATTTTCAGCACCTCCTCTCTAATTACTATGGTGACTGGCCCCAGAACAGCTCTCACCCTCCTGTACTCCTGTCCTGCCACCTCGTTTCTAGGAATGAATGACTGACTAAGCCAATCCCGTGAAGAGTCCCTCCCTCCCAGGCACCAGCCAGTGCTCGGTGGCAGCAGAGCTCTGCCCAGCTGTGGCTTGCCCACATACTCACATCTATCTCCCCATCATCGATCTCTCCATCGTCGTCCTCTTTTTTTTTCTCCTTGGCAGCTTCCTGGGGCTCTTTCTCTCCTGCACTTTGAATTCCAGCCTTCCCCTCCTCCCCAGGAGGGCCTTCCCCCTTTTCCTCATCCTCCTCCGGCCCGGCCTTCTCAGCTTCCTCTTCCTGGACCGTGGGCACCGGCTCCTCGGGGACCTCCTCGTCGTAATCCAGCTCATGTTCATCCAGCTCCCTGGTGACTGAGGAGGCCTCGTCCCTGAGGTCACTCGTCTGGTCTTCCTCCCCTTCATCCCCCTCTTCCTCGCATGGGGAGCCCGTCTGGCCCCGGCTCAGTTCGTTGGCCTCAGAGTCCTGATCCTGGGATTTGGGCTCACTCACTCGGTCCTCCTCGTCAGAGTGGTTCTCCTCCTCCTCCTGGCTCAGTACCTGGGCTGGATTCTCCTCATCCTCTATGTCAGAAGCCCTCCCTCCAGCTCCGTCCAAATCTTGATCAGACCCACTTTCCCTCAGAATGTCATCGTCCGAGAGCTCCTGCTGCTCCTCTGCGTCTTCTGGAGAGCAAGGGTCCCGTTCAGGGCTCTCAGCCACATCCATCGGTACCCACAGTTCTGCAAAAGAAAGAGAACACTGATTCGTAGCATTTAGCAAAATGGAAAGTAAACTCTGTCCTAATTTTCCTAGCCCATGCTCCTTCCTGACCTGAAGGAGGGAAGCAAGACCTCCACTTTGCTTGGCCCCACAGAGTTCCTCCTAAAATCCCACACACACTCTGCAGAGAAAGACAAGCCAAACATGAATGAACTCTGCTCAGTTAAGCTGTGTGTTAAGGCCTCCTATCTTCAGCAGTCTGCAGAACGAGATACGGCCCAGTACAGCCCTCCAACTCTCAGGAGCAGTCCCCACAAGTTACTAGAAAGTGAGCAATAAGATAGGGGTTACAAGAGACACTATTTGGTTTCTTAGAGTAAATTGCATTTGAAATTCAATAAAATTTACATTATGGAATGAGCTAGCAAACTTGAAAGCACACATTTGACCATCTTCCTGGAGTCACCCAAGAAGACTGAAGCAGAAACCTGGGCAAGCCGTTAGTAGTTTGCAATTTTGGAGCCTTCTCCTGTTAATGGGTGCACTTCTCAAAGTGTGGCCTCTGACTGCCTCAGAGTCCCTCAGCGCCCCTCTAAAAACGCAGGCTCCAGGACCTCACCGCACACCCATGCATGGTGCTTAGAGAGCGGCGTTCACACATCCAGTGACCTACACTCCAGAGTGGAGAATATTGTTCCCATGCAGTATTCGTCATGGAAAAGAACTGTGGCAGAAAATGTGGCACATTTAAGTAGTGTGTCTACGTGGAAGAATGGCGGTGTCCTTTTAGGAGACTCCATTTCTATTTTTACACATCCAGATTTAATTATAAAGTGAATATTTTCTGGTTTTCCCACCTCAATAACTCATAGAAAGTACATTGGACCATCTGCTTTAAAGGTAGATCGCATGAGGCGGGTTAAGAGCACAGGCAGGTGTAAATACCAACATCCAATGGTCTATAAGCACACGTCTGCCTCTACCAATGCAGGGGGCGGCAAGTCACTGCCGAGTTCATGGAACAACAGAAGTAGTGAAGAGTGCAATGCTGACTTGACCCTTCATTCTGTGAGGCGGTTGAAAATTTTTTGTTTAAAATAATGTATGTCACAGTCATGTTGCTTGTTATCTCAGCAAGACCTAAAACAGTTTATCCATCCCAAGATTACCATGGGTTTAGATGAAGCAAGTCGTACTAAATTATTTACACAATTTTATATGTTTTATATATTTGTATATTAAAGATAAATATATATCTTTTAAATTTATACTTTTAAAAAGAAAACATGTTTAAAGATGCATAGTATCAAGAGTCGGTATCTGAACCTACAGTTAGACCTTTTTTTTTGGCTATTGTTGGAAATAACTGAGCACATATGAGGACAAATCACTTAAAATTCCTCACTTTAAAAAACTAAATGATTAGCAATATAAATTTACAAACCAACCAATCTATTCTAACTCACTTAAAAGTAGACAGTTTTGAAAATGATTCATTTTTTCAGTTTTCCAACTACACTATCCAGTTACTATCTAGAGGTAAGACTACTGGAAGGAATTAAATAGTCTTAAAATGGTGTACTCTACTGAAAACTAGAAAGTCAAGGAGGTTATCCTGACAGCTTCCTGGTCTCCATGCAGTGCCCTCCCTGCAGAGTTTTCCTGCAGTCTCAGGCAGTGAGCAAGGATGAAAAGCTTCCACTGTTCAAGACTGGAAAGGGTGGGGGGAGGGTGTTACAGCAATAAGTTAGGGGCTAGTGGCAAATTAGTAATCATCTCCCATCCATAGTTAATGATACGAATAATACCATACACCTATCTTGGTACAGTTTTTATTACATTGTATATTTAAAAATCTTGTCCACAGAAGGGCTCAGCTTTTCCTCTCCCAGCAGCCTAAGCATAGCAACTGATATCCAGGAGGAAGACAGTCATGCTGAACTGGTCACTGAGTCTTGCATACTCTGACTCAAACAAGACAAATTCTAATTCTCCCATTTTATAGCTAATGGCAACCTTGGAAACAAAGTTATCTCGAGTCAACCAACTGTTAATGCAAAACTAAAAAGTACATGATTAATACTGTGCTGAAAACATCCACTCAAGCCTGCCACTGGCCTTGGAACATACTATCCTGTTCAAAACCATGCTTTGCACAAACTCTCAAATCCTGGTAACAGCTCTTTTCTGGGTCCCCTTTGGTTTTATTGTCATGAGGCCCAACCAAACTGTTTTCTATATTTTGGCAAACTTGACATGAAATCCTAGGGTAAGAAAGAGAAGAAAAAGAGTACCTAACTTTTCAAATATCTGAACTAACACAAGAAGTGGACTAGCGAATAGCAGGCAGGTTGCCTTTTAGTATGCTATTTACTTCATGGAATACATGGGATAGTGCAAACAAGTTTGGGCTTCTGAGCTAAAACTCTAATTCTAGCTCTACTGCTTCCTATGTTTTGGATCTTGGGCAAGTTACATAAACTTGCCAGTCCTCAGTTTCTTCACCTGAAATATGGGGACAGCAGATACTTCATGAGGTTGCTGCAACGATTTGATGAGATGCCTCTGATAATGTGACTGGCACATGCTTGACACACTTTAATTTAAAAGGAATTGGCTCAAGATGAGTGGATGTGACCCTCAACCTACAGAAACCACACTCCTGTGACCCCTGTTGGGGCCGGCTCAAGTCTCCTGTGGCACTCAGGAATGACTTGTTCACTGTTTCGTTCCCTGAACACCTGAGGTTCTACTCACTGTGAGAATGCATTATGAAAACAATTTCTGCAGCAAAGCCACCAGCCACGACTGTTTGTCGAAAGACTCCTGTCAGATACTTGACTATTTCCTCACATCATTTTTGATCCACACCTTCAGATAAGGGTTGCTTCCCCTGCATAAATAAACCAAGGCCACATGGCTACTGAGTGGATAGCCAGGGACTGTGGCTCAAACCTGCTTCCAGCATGTGCTGGAGAACAGTACCCTGGACTAAGGAAGATACGAGCTGCTGCTCTTGCCTGGGAGCGAAGCCCTGCTTTTAACCATTGTTTCTATAGGAAAGTAGGACCCATGCTCCAAACTGCCTTTGTAGATTCTTTTTTGGAACACAGGCCAAGCATACGTTCAGTATCGTTCACTGAACCAGTAGATTTTGCCTGTTTTTCTTTTCTCCCTTTTAAAGTTTCATGCTGATCCATCTATACTAATATCTCAACCCTTATAGAACCAAAACACACCCTCATACAGATGGAAAAGCAGAGATTACTAGTTAAAAAATAATGATGACCATACGGAGACCCAACTTTTAACATTGGTCATTTATTCTATGATTTTAAACTTTATTCTATGAGTTTAAACACTGGGCACTTAAACTAAACATGAATCTAATAAAAGAAACCCTCAAAAGGTGCACCACCTTTACACTGAGATTACAGGAAATGCCAACTAGAATTAAAACCCCGAGACGCAGGTGAAATAATTTCAAGAAGCACTTATTGAGCCCTCATACCCTCCAGAGTTTGTCTGTAGGAATTACTTCAGCATTCCAAAGATGCAAAATAAACTTCTCCCAACTCTTTTCAGCAGTCACCAGAAAGTGTCCAAGTGAATGACATTGAGAGCATCTGTTTCTACCCAAGGTACCCCAGTTCTTCAAGTCGGTGGTGTCTTTCAGGGATCACAGACAGCTAGGAGAATCTGAAGAATGGTATGGCTCCCTCTCCCTAGAAAAGCCTGGATACACACAACTTATCTTCTACTGCAGGAGTGCAAAACCTCCTGAGGCCCACCCATGGTTCTCAGATTAAGAATACTTGCCTCGGTATATTGTACATTAATCTATTACATGTCCATACTTACAACACTGTATAGCAACTATTTGTTTGCAAGGAATGTTGGGAGACCCCAGCCCCACCGAGGGCTTGAGTGGGAAAGCACAGACCCATGTCTGTGTTCCCTGAGCTCAGCAAAGGGCTGGCACTTAGTAGCACAGCTACCATATAATTTCTTGTCTAAACTGGGACATTTTTGAGACAAAGGGGGCACTATTAACAATTACAGCATGCATGAACAGGGGTTACCCTAGGCAGACTGGGACATACACTCACCCTCAGGAGGCCTTGACAAGTTTCCTGAGGAAAAGAGTCATATCGCCTTTTTCCTATGGAACCTCCTAGGATTTTTACTATAAGAGGATACACACAGGTGAACACATTTTACAGAAAAACATGCCAGTGAATCTACCTGTTTATTAGAAGTAACCTGGGACACACCCTGTGGGAGAGGAGGATGGCCACTAGGAATCAGGAGTTGGCTTGAGTTTCAGGCCCCGCTCTGGGAGGTTTAACTGTCTCTGAGCATCAGTGTCCTGTTTTAAGATTAGTTGAATTTGGCGGATATCTGAGGACTATATGCTGGGTTCTAGAAAAGGAAACACCGTAGCCTCCTAAGTGCAAACAATGAAACGGAAGGTCCTCCGGTCAAGTCTCAACTGACTCCCACGTTTATAATTTTTGCTCAGTTTGATCTTCTTACACAATCATCCTATAACCACGGACTCTCAGTATATTTAGAGCTAAATCTTTACTCCTCTGATCCACAAGATGGTGAACCTGCCCAGGGAATGGAATAACAAGTGCCCATCATCGTGTCCCTGCGTCGCCTACTGCACTAAGCAAACAATGCTTAATGAATGCCTATTGAATACATAAAAGAAAATCTTGTTACTTAAGGAACTACCCGTTGCATACCAGAAAGAAGTTTAAAATAAGCGTCTAATTTGTAATGACTGTAGTGGAATTCAGACACAACGATGCTGCCTACCATTCCCAGAAGCACCCTGGGAGGCCGCGCTGATTCCACTGGCACTGCTGAAGCACCCAACATTTTGGGAACTTCTCTTTTTCAGCGACCCTCAAAACCTGCAGAACACTCTCTTGGTGCTATGAATGGTGGCAAATTTTCCTCTTCTTAAGGTGGGTGACTTTGAGAAACTGCTGCAGGTCATTCAGATCCAGGTCTGGTAAGTGAGGTGAGCTATCAAGCCAGGTAAGATAACTTTTGGTCAAACACAGGGTGTGACTATTGAGTAAGACTAATTTTCTTATATGGCTTACATACTTACTACCAAAACAGGAGCTCTGAAGAGGTTTTGGGAAAGGAGCACCAATGAAATACAAGCACAATCTTTTGGGACAGTTACTTTCAACAGAGCAGTCCCCATTTGAATGCCTAAGTTCTGGTACACCTAGTTAAAATTCTGATTCATAACTTCATGGACTTACAAAATCTAAAGGAAGATGTCAGATACCACTCCCAAACTCACTAAATTTGACCACCAGAACCACTCCTCGATAAGAAGTACCCACCTTGAAGTGATCTGTAGCTGTAATAAAGTAAAGAACCTCTTTCAACACGAGCAAGGCCACAGCTTGCATGTCTGCTTTCTGGAGTCATTCCACAAAGTTTCCTTACAATGTCTGACTTTTTCCCACCTACAATGGGAGAAGAGTTCCAGGCTTTGGGACACATTTGACTGGTTCCAGAGCTGGCTGGGCTCCACACATGTGCTCAGATGGTACAATCATCAGGCAGACTCTCCTCCCAGGTCTGGGAAGTGGAAATCGGCCTAGGTCCAGGCTCGCCCTGAGAATACCAACCACTGCCCTAGGAAAGGGACCACTCCACAGGCAATATGATGGAGCTGAGTCTCAAAGGAGAAATGATGAGGGCTTTGCTACATCCCAAACAGTACTTCAGAAGCCAAACACCCTCTTCTTCCAGTTCCCTTGAACGGGCCTGAAGAACGACCTAGTGCTGTGAATGAGTTTGCTAAACAAAGCTCATTTAAAACGATCAACCACTCTGCCGGAAAACTCAGCTGTCATAAAGCATCCCGAAAACAAGCTTTAGCAGGAGCAAGACTGTAAGTCTTGAAGTCTTTTTCCAGCATCATGGCTGCACTTCCTTTACACCAAGGGCCCGGCATCCTCTGGGCCCCTAACCGAAGGGACAAGGAAGTCGCATACTCCTAGGGAACGGGCGCACGTGTATACTGCGTCCAAACTGCGCGCGCTGAGGCTGCGGAAGCAGTTCCAAGAGGCTCCCGAAGGCTCCAAGCCCCCGGAGGGCGCAGCAGCGGCTCGGGCTGGCCTGCGCCGGAGGCGGACTTGCGCTCCTCCCACCCGTGTGGCGGCGGACGTGTGCCACGCGAGTGGCCCGGAAGAGAAATGACAGCTTCAGGAAAATAAACGCCGCCGCGGGCGCGGGGGCAGCGTGCAGGGAGCTTGGGACGCGAGGGAGCCCCGGGGTAGGCTGGGCCCGGCCCGCGCGGGCGGAACGCGGGCCCGCGCCGTCTCCGCGCCGCCCTCCCGGCCCGCGAGACGCGCCCGGGCCCGCAGCCACGCACGGCGGGAGGCGCTCCGCGGCGGCCGCTTCGGGCTCCGGGCCCAGGGCCTAGCTCCCGCCGCCGCCGCCCGCCGGCCTCCTCCTCCCGCCGCCCGCCGGCCTCCTCCTCCCGCCGCCCGTCCGCCTTTCGCCGGCCGCCGGCCTCGCTTACCTCAGCGCGAGGACGGGGCGGGGGCCACGGCTCCGCTGGAGTCGGGGCGGCGCGGAGAAGATGTCCTTCGGCCCTTCCGCTCCTCACGGGCTCCGGCTGCAGGCGAGACGCGGGCGGAACAAACGGGCTCCACTACCCGCGGGGGCCGGCCATTGTGCGACGTCATCAGACCGCGACGGTCGTCCTGCGGCCGGCGGGCTTCCCTCGTTCGCCCCGCCCCCTCCCGCTTGCTTCCGGCCTCCGCGCAGTCCCGCCCACGTCGCGCGCGTGCGCCGAGCGTGCCCCGCCCCTCCGGGGGCCGGGCCTCCGGAACCGTTGACGGCGCCTGCGCATGGGGCTCCCGCGCCGCGGGTCACGTGGCCTCGAGCCCGCTCTTCGTCCCGGGCGGGGAAAGAGGGTTGTGGGTGTACCCCTGAGTTTAACTATTAAAGATTAAAATTCAAGGCTTATTTTTGTGCAGCCAAATGTCCCCTGCTTTACCAAGCATGACAGCTTAACACAAGGGTTGGCTGTTTTTTAGAGATCGACTTGAAATATCAAAGCTTAAAATTTCTTGCCTGTGTTGGTCGGACTCAGTAGTTCCCGCCTTATTAGATACGATCAGCCCGACACGCTGCGACCTTCCCCCGGTCAGCAGACCCCGTGCGGTGTTGGAGCATTTCCACAGCTCGCAGGCTGCTCCTGAGACCCTCGGACGGGTCCTAGAGCCACCGTGCGTGTCACCTCCAAGTGCCTGGTTTGATGCCCAGCTGTCGCTGGCTTGAAATTCTTAATCGTTTATCAAGAAGGAGCCCGCGTCTTCACTTTGTATGGCCGCTGCAAATTATGTAGCGGGTTCTGGTGGATGCCCCTCAGAAAAGGCTTTTCCTCACCCGTCTTCCTCATTAACCCACAAGTGGAAACAACCCAGATGTCCATACACTAAAGAACCGATGCACAAAATGGGCCATCCACACAGTGGAACATTATTCAGCCATAAAAAAGGAATGAAGTTCTGACACACGCTGCAACATGGATGCATCTCGAAATCATGGTGCTGAGTGAAAGAAGCCAGACACAGTACAGATGTGTGATTCCATGCTGCGGCCCCAGAATTCATACATGAAGCCCAAACCTCCAGTGCAACTACGTTTGGAGATGGGCCTTTAAGGAAGTAATTAAGGTTAATGAGGTCATCTGGGTGGGCTCCTAATCTGATGGGATTAGCGTCCCCATAAGAAAATACACCAGTGAGCTCTCTCTTGCCCTGGACTCTTCTCCTCTCCCCACCACATGAGGACGCGGCGAGGAGGTGCTGTCTGCAAGCCAGGGAGAAAGCCCTCATGCTGGCTCCCAGATCTCCAGACTTCCAGCCTCCAGAACTGTGAGAAAATAAGTGTCTGCTAAGGCTCAACATCTATGGTATTTTGTCACAGCACCCAAGTTGACCAATACATTCCATTTATGTGAAATATCCAGAATAGGCAAGTTCACAGAATCAAAAAGTAGATTAGTGGTTGCCAGGGGCTGGAGGTAGGAGGAATGGAGAGTGACTGCTTCATGGGTGCAGGGTTTCTTTTACGCATGATGAGAATGTTCTGGAATTAGGTGATGATCGCACAACTTTGTGAATATACTAAAAACCACTGAACCATATGCTAAAAGGGTGAAACTTATGGTATGTGAGTTATGTCTTAATAAAGCTATTATTAAAAAAATAAATGAAGGAAGGGAGGCAGGAGAGGAGTGTAGGTGCAGGGTAGGAGCTGAGAGGAGGTGGGGGGAGGAGAAAGAGAAAGGGCTAGGAGAGGTCGGGGGAAGGGTGAGGGAGACAAGTCTGCCTCCTAAATGAATCTTGAGTTCTCCCCCTTTTCCCCATGGCCCCTGCTCCTGGTTCCAGCCACCATCACCACCTGCATTAAGAATTAATGCCACAACTCCCCACCCAGGCGCCAGAGAGCCCCCTTTCTAAATCTCAGGTTGGTTTCAGCCTCCCTACTCCAGTTTGAGACCCCTCCAGTGGCTCCCTCTGACTCCTGGATGCAAGCAGACTTCCGAGCGCAATGCACCATGCTCCTCATAAGCGGGCCCTGCCAGCCTGTTCCTACCTTGCCCTCCACTTGCTCCACATTTTTCTCTGCCCCCAGGTCTTTGCACAAGCTCCTACCTTTCTCTTTTGCCTGGTGTGCATTAAATCATTCTTCAGGTCTCACCATGGATGCACCTCCTCCCAGAAGCCATCCTGACATCCAGTGACCGAGGTTAGGTTTGGTGCCACCTGTGTGTGTCCACAGTACCTGTACATGCCCAGTCAGGGCATGTCTTGCCACCTGGCTGTGAGGTCCTGAAGGATCAGGCCCTGAGCTGCTAATCACATGTTGGCAACATCCAGAGTATGTATGGGCATTGGGGTGAGGACATTTAGACAAACAGAGTGGGATTAGGACCCAGGTCTCTCTGAATCTGAATACCATGGGCTTAACCCACTGAGCTTTGGGCCAGAGGCCCTGGGTGTGAGGATGCCACAAGCCTCCCCCAAACCTCCTGCTTAAAACTCCAGAGCAGTTTTCCTGCTCTGCAAAATGGGCTATTCACACCTGCTGCCTCCTTCCAGAAGGGAATGAAGGGACACCAAGGTGACAGAAAAGTCCATTCAATATTTACGGAACTCTTCACAACTTCTTTAGAAAACAATGTGGCGTTACTGAGAAGTGCCCTGTGACCAGCGATTCCACCCTAGACAGGCATTCTCAAAGTGGACAGGCATTCTCAAAGTGGATTTCTGGGACCTCCAGGCCTGAGGTGGGGGCTTTTCTGTTGTTTCTGTGGCCCCAGGGCCTGGCCCATGCCAGCATCAGCAGCCTCAACAGACTGGTTTGGGTGAATCAACAAGTGAGTCTGCTCAGCTCCTAGCCTAGGTCTGGCATCTCTTTCCACGGTCCCAATCTGAGAAATGTACCCTTTTTTGCACCCTGAATCTCTGCTCTGCTTTGGCCACCAACAGAACCCACATGAAATGAGGGCATCACACTGTGATCCAGCCAGTGGCTTCCCCCTCTGACCATCAGCGAGTTCTTCCTGTAAGACAAGGAGACTGATGCCCAGTTTCCAAGATGGCCCCAGTGAACCCTCCTGCAGGGAATCAAGTCCCTTCCGTGTGGCCAGCCCTAGGAAGGAGCTTCCTCATTTGTGCTCCTGGGAGCCCTGCACTGTGGGGCAGCTGGTCACACAACAGAGAACCAGAGCAGCAGGCACACTGCCACATCTTTGACTGGGGCTTCCCACCCACACCTGACCCAACCTCTATTAACAAGGTCACTGTTTGAATATAGGATTTCTTTTAAGCAAACTAGCCTGCCTCCGTATCTTTACACTGACAACTTCATATCTCTGCCTCCGCTTTTTTGCAACCATCTCCTGAGTTTACACAAGCACCTCCCCAACCCCCATCCTTTCCCTGTGTAACCTGGACCTGCCCACGCCTCTCTGACCAGATTTGGCACAATCTACCTCCAAATATCCAGGGTGCTGTCCAAAATATTCAATTAATAGCCAAACATCATGGCCACTGACCAACCAGAATGGTCATAGCTGTGGGACCAGACATTATCCCTTGGTTCCCGGGCCATGGGAGAGGTCTAGAAGGTTCCAAGGAGGGTTGGGGCAGCTGAGGTGGAAGGACCTGGGGTTACGACAAACTTGTAGTTCGACACTTTCAAGGCTGGTGTAGCCACGTGATGTGCACAGCTGAGTGCTGTAGTGTCTTTGGGTTCTCACCCAGACACACCCCCTGCCCCCACCCCTCCCGGGGCCTATGGAGCACACCTGAGGGACATGTCATCTGCAACAGGCATTGGAAAACTTCCTTCCCTGAGCCTCATGATCCTCAGCTAGATATTTATTCTACTTGCCAAGCCCTGGAGGGTTGACATTTTAAGAAGTCTCACTGTTCCTTCATCCCCATCTCTGAAGAGCAGGGCAGAGTAACCCCCAACCTATGCCCCCCTGTGGTCCTTGGGATGAAGTGTGGGAAGGAGGCCATGATGCAGGAAAGCCCTTGAATGCAGACTTTTCATAACTTTTTCTAGTTATTAACCCATATTCATAAATGCAGATAAAGACAATGAGGTGACCCAGTCTCTGGGTGTGTGTACTTCCTCCAGGCTTTTCTGGAGCTTGGGGAGTGGGAGGGGCCCCCAGCCCTGTGGCTGAGGATGCAGACTTTGTAGAAGGAGAGATTCTCGGTCCCAGCTCCACCATTTACCAGCTGCATGGCCCTGAGTGAGTCATGCCCTGTGCTCCGGGACTCTGTTGTCTCTTCTAGAAAGTGGCAGTAGTGGCAGCTCTTACTACGTGGCGTGGGTGTTATGGCCACAGCAGATGCCAGGGCCTTGCCTAGTGCCAGCACACCAGAAGCTCTTGACCCACGGCTGCTGCCAAGTATGTTTCACAAGCCAGAGACAATATCCACCTGTTGTTCACAGTCTGCCCTTTCAATTGATCTGTTGCAAACACCTTTACCTGCCAATAAATACTTCTCTACAACATCAGCTTTAACAGCCAGGCATTCCACCATGGGATATAGCATCAAGTTCTTACCACTTCGAGTGGATACTTAAGTTGCCAGCGAGTCAGAAAATGTTCAATAAATCCTAGTTGCCATCGTGGGTTTTGTTCATTATTGCTGTGAGTTGTATGCCTTTGGGCAAACTCCCTCCCCTCTCTGGACCTCTGTCTTCACTTCCATGTGGTGAGGGGCTTGGGACAGACACCTCGTAACTCCATCTCACACCACTGGACTCCTTTCTTTTCTAAGTCACTCTGCTTCCACTTGTCTGCGTGACAAATGTGGTTGGGTTATTTCAGCACTAGCAGGGGAGGACAGCAGCCCGGGAGCCGTCCATGGAGTTGAATTCACGGGAGGGCCACCTGGTGGAGCAGGCAGGGGGTAGCAGCAGGGGATGGCCAGAGGTGGGGGAAACCTATGACCACTGGGCACAGCTGAGTCTTCTGTGCCCTAATAGTTTATGGAGCCAGCATTTCCTGTCGTCCCAAGCAGTCCCCGTTGGGAGCTGGGATGCACTGATTGGGGGTGCTGGGATCCACAGCCTGCCAGCTGTGGCTGTCCGCTCTGCCACGCTTTCCCCTTCTGACCAGTGCTCCCCCTCTCTGCTCATCTCTGTGGTCTCAACTTCAGCTAGGTCCTAAGTCACATCTTTTGGCCAAGGTGATGAAAAAGCCAATCAGCCAGAACTCAGGTCCAAGAGCATTCATGGCAGTGTTGTTCGTGTTCCAAACTGGAAACAACCCAGATGCCCATCAACATGGTCGTGGATGATGTATCATAGTCTTGTCTCACGATGGCATATTATACTGCAGCGGACATGGTGAACTTCAGTTATGCACAACATGGGTGCATCTCACACATGATCATGTTGAGAAGAATGAGCAAGACAGGAGTGCGTGTTGTTCTGGTTGTACACAGTGCACAGGCAGGAAGAACAAGGCATGGTGTCTGGGGTTCGTGCCGAGGAAGGTCACCAGTTTCATCACGGTGGTGGCTGGCCTCCGGGGAGGGAGGGACTGTGGCTGGGAGGGCCGGGGCTTCTGGGATGCTGGGAAATGTTATTTCTGGACCTGGGTGATGGCTGTTCAAGTGTTCACTTTATGCATCCAACTACTAATTTGTGTTTTGTGTGCCTTTAAGTATATTACATTTCACAATAAAAATGTGAAAAATGATGAAGATACTAGAGTCATTGGACTTCCCAGGTAACCTGGTTACTAAAATGCACATTCAAGGGTGCTACTAGAGACTCGGCTTCAGTGGGTCTAGGGTGTGGCCCAAGAATCTGCTTCTTAGCTGCTCCCCACCTGGTTCTCAGGCATGTGCCTGTGGTTGACAGCTGGAGAAGCCCTGGCCCAGGGGGTTGAAATCGCATTTTAAAATCCCACAGAAAAGCCTCCATTCTGGGGGCCCCAGGAAGCTGTTTCATGGGTCCACTGGTGGCTGTCCCTCTGAGCTGGCTGGATGCATGCCCCTTCTCCTTCCTGCTGACCCACCTCCCTTTGACACTCACGAAAGAGCCTTGACCCTATCAGACTGCCCTTGGCCAGCAGCTAGAAATTAGGTGCAGGTCTTGCAAAGCCTCAGCCTATTTTCTGCATGGGGGAGGGACTTCGTATCAGATGGAGACAGCCTGAGTTTAACCACCGCTGGGTCCGTCTTAGGCTGACTAGAGCAGACACCAGCCTCACTGATGGGTCAGGGCAGGGGAGGCAGTGGGAGTCACCCTCGGGGGCAGGACACAAGATATGTGACAGCCAGCCCTGCATGCACAGTGCACCGGCGGCAGCGTCACTGCAGAACCCACCATTAATGTGACGGGGAACTGTGTGCTGTAGAGATGGTCCTCACCCCAAGTGACTAAAATGGGAAAGCTCTGGTATGTAAAGGTGTAGACCAGCCATTCTGAGCTGGGCTGCAAATCTGCAGGACCTGCATCCATGTCCTGGTTTCTGCACGAAGCTCATTTTGCCACAGCCAGGAGCCCACGCTGTCCTGGTAATGACTATCTCAGGCAGTTGGGGATAACTGGCCAAAGAAAGGAAGAGCGAGTGTTTCCTGGGAATAGGCTCAGAATGTTGTGCCCAGGAAGAGACAATTCTCTGGAGCCTCCAAGGCCAGAGTGTGGCGCCTGCGGAGCATGCAGGCATCTAATGGCATTTGCAGTCAGTGCTGACTTATCAAGCATCATTTGGAGCTCACCGCCAAAAGTTTTGCTTTGTGAGCATGTGCAGCCTTGACATGGAGGCTGAGACCTCCCAGGTAAACGCCTCTAAAGGTGTGGTAGACAAGGTGACAGGGCCAGTGTGGGCACCAGGCAGACCCACCTCAATCCCGGTGCCTCTTCTCAGTGCTGTGCGAGGTGGGCCCCTTACCCCACCGCACAGAGGCTCCATTTCCTCCAGCACGTGACTGATGTCCCTACCAGCAAGACTGCGATGAGAACGGTGTCACAGATGATGACCCATGTGGGCTGGCACATAGCTGGGGCCCAGGAAATGGAGGTCCCTTCTTTAGGAAATGGTTAGACAGGCCAGGGGCTGTTGTGTGTGGTCCCCTCTGAGTTGTCTCATGACAACTTTACCTGAGCCCTGTGCTCCCAGAAAACAGGAGTAGTTAAGGATCACCCCCTGCACTCTTGTTTTCTGAAACACCGCAGGAAATGATTTACTACAGAGAAACCCCATTCCCATGTGACTTACAGGAGACCCTGCCCCCTCTTCCTCATGACACCTATGGATTGCAGGTGCCCCCTGGCTTGCCGGTAATGAAGACAGACCCTGACGCTCCAGCTCCCGTCCTTGTCTCACTAGTGGTTGGCCAAGGCCAGACTGTTGGTCCCCCTGAAACCAGCTGGATACAGAGATGACCATTGCCTGTTCTGCTGACTCCCTAGTGGCAAAGCCATCTCACCCGTAGCCTGTCCACTCCTCCCCGCCCAAGTCTAAGGCACACCCGCCCCACCAAGACTCTGATCTTGCAGCCCCAGGAGTTCTCCCGATTGCAGTGGCCCCAAGAAAATCAACATCTGTCCTCACGGTTTTTGTCTCTGGCATCAGCCACACTGAAGGCTTTCCCCATCTGTTCTGTCCTTCCTGGCTGACTTCTCCCTAGGAGCACGGGTGTCTGTATGTCCATGTGTCTGGGTGTCTAGCTCTTGCTGGGGATGTGTGGCATTTGTGGTGGTCATCATGGGCCAGTGTGTCCGCCAGCTGGGGCTTGCAGGTGTGCCGAACCAGTGCTGACTCCTGCAGCCCCCTCCTCACCCACACGTCCTGGCAGCCTCTGCCTCTGCTTTCTCTCTGGCGACTTCTCTCTCCATTCACTACTGGCCTCATGCACACCTCATTTGCCCTATGGCGGGGTGCAGAGTCTTGCACGTTTAGTGGCAGTGATTTGGTTGTCACAGGATTGGGGGGAGTCTTGGGAGTTGGGTCTGTAGACGCCCTGTGTCTTGCCATGCCTGCATGGGGAGCATGTGCCTGCATGGCTGGACAGTCATGGAGGAAAGGTCTGTTTGCAATTCCCTGAGCTTTGCATGTGAACACCACGCACTCTGCATGCTGTATGGCCCCCTGAACTGCCGGGAGAGCGCCCTGTTGCAGCCCTGGGGAGGTGTGCTCAGTTGCTGTACGTGGAACACCCAGAGCTGTTAGCATCATTCTAACCAGCCGCTCAGGGGATGTGCCCTCAGGACAACGCACCTTGTAGCTGTCATCTTCCTGAGGAACCTCCAACCTCCGTCCTTCAGGGCCCAGCTGGGGGCAGCGGCCTCCACAAAGCCTGTGGGGGCAGCTCTGCATGGAGTCCTCTCCCCTGCCCCTCCACTCCTCTTAAGACCCTGAACACTTTTAGTTTTTTGTTCAGAGCCACTGGTGTTTGGGCTTCTCTCTTTTCTGAGACTGTGGACACCCCGAGGGTAGCGACAACTTTTCTCTCATTTTCTTACTTTCTTCTCTAGCGCTGTGGTATGTGTCCTAAAGCAACGGGGTGGGTGTGCCCTGTTCGCAGGCCAGGTCTCCCTGGAGCAGGGCCTCATCCAGCCTCCCCCCTCCAGGAGCCCCCTGGTGCTGGGTCGCACCCCAGAACCCATATCAGGAGCTCTGGCTGGGCGGCTGGGATGCAGAGCTCCCTCCAGCGTGAGAACATTCGAGAGACAAGCTGGGTCCCCGGCCCTGACCTTTGAACCTTTGAGTCTGCCTTGTACTCGGCAAGAGCTGGTTCTTGGAAGACCAAGAGGGGACTGAGAATCCATGAATTAAAGGAACCGCAGAGAGAAAACCTCAAGGGAAGACATCCTTTGTCAGACACTGTGAAGTGATATGCAAAGATATGCGAATGGCACGTCATTTTATTTTACATAACCACAGGTTGCCCTTGGGACAGCCTGAGAAGCCTGCTTCATGTGATGCCTCCCCAGAAGCCAGACAACTGTGGGTGCCTTCTCCCCAGCTCAGGTTCTGGAACTTTCTTAGGTCATGAGCACCTGGCGTCATCCTGCCCTTCGCCCACTGCAGACATCACAGATGTCTTGTCTGTCTCCCACCGAGTCCCAGCAGCTTCAGAATCCTCCACTGTCCTGTGCGCCTGCCCTGTCACTGGTCACTCAGGGTCAGCCCATTTTCTAGGGCTGCTGGTCACCTCAGATCTGTGGTCTGCTTCTATGGGCAGAGTAGTCACTCCCTCATCCTACCTGAGCTTGGGGACCCTGGCCCAACCACAGGATGCCCCTGCTGGCCTCTGAGGAAACTGCACTGTGCTGGCCACGAGAATACAGAAGGGACGGCGGGGGATGCATGGGCCCCGCCTGGTGGCCTGAATTCTTACTCCCCGCCCACCTGAGCACAGAGCTTATCCGGCAGAAGGTGGTGTACACATCAGAATGCGACTCAAGCTGGTTCAATGAGGCAAGAGAATTTGGTGACTGTGTAGGAACTGCCAGTAGCCATACGGCTCCAGCCGCACCTGTGCCAGGCAGTGTAGCGGCTCACCAAAAGTGAGTGCTGCCCAGAGAGGTGGGGATGCCAGCAGGGTGGGCACAGGCGCTCATGACCGCCAAGTCCTCCGAGCTTCACTTCCACTCAGAATAATCCTCACTGTGGGCCTGCGGATTAAAGGGGACAAACTGTGCTTTGTGAACTGTGACATGTTCCAGGCAGGCACGGGGCCCACAAACTCAGCTGAACCAGCAGTGATGTCTGTGGAGTGCCGCATTCACGTGGAAGAGCAACAGACACGCCATGCCATGGCGATGTGGCCCAGCGTCCTTGGCAGGGATGAGGCGAGCCCGCCACTTCTAGGAGAACAGCACACAGTATCTGCTGGTAATGCTAAAATTTGTGCTTTCAAGTGAAAACGAGACTTGGTTTGCAAACCTGTCTGTCCCTCTGAGGTCCACAACTTCTCAGTGTGTGATGACTTTTCTGATGAAGTTGGTGGTGGTGTTGAGCGTTGTGTTTGATCTGCACACAGAGGGCATCACCTCTCAGAAGATCTGAAAGACTCGAGGAACTTAGATTTTCCAAGTGACCCAGTGCTGGATGTTCCAATCATGCCTGGGTGAAAGAACCATTCAAAGTGCAAATAGGCTGCTGGATTTTTTTTTTTTTTTTTAAGATGACCGGTAATGGGATCTTGTAAGATCCGTGCACCATGCACAAACCCCACATGCTGGGATAGCTCACCTCACAAAGACCACGAGACAGAGTCCGATGCAATCAAGCAAGAGGAGTTTATTTCCAGCATGCTGGGGTCACTCAGCATTCAAGACATAAGCGACCCCGAATTTACAATACAAGCAGCTTTTATACAGTTTTTCTGAACAGATCTTGTGACAGGATGAGTTGTTGGTTATCTGTGGCGCCTTTAGGTTTACAGGTGGGCTTTTCAGGCTGGCACCCCGATAGTGCATTTCTCAATCATTTATCTTCCCCAGGGCCTGGCCAGTTGGCCTTTAGATAAGGAACCAGTCATTTCCTGGAACTGGGTGGGGGCTATTAATGTTTAGTGTGCTCGGGCCTGACCCTTGTATGGCCCCTTCGAAGCTGCTTTGCTTAAGCATTTGTTACAAGACTGCGTACATTAAGGTTATATTTTTCTACAATTCTACTACAATTTTCTATGCCCCGCTACAATCTCAACCCTTGGCTTGGTGTTGTCAGCACCACGCTCAGCCAGTGAACAAACCGGCCATCTCTATATAGGATCCGAACACATGGCCTTGGTGTTATCAGCCTCACACTCTCCCGAGTGAGCCACGGGCTGGCCCTAGGCTGCTGGATTTTAATGTAACAGTGGAGAGAAGTTCAGTGATGTGATCACAGATTCCACATCAGAACTGATCTTTAGGAGTCTCCACTCATCACTTTGGTGTTGTCTCAAAGAACAGCCACAATTATCTGCAAAGGCTATAATGATGCTCTCCCCTTTCCAACTACACTATTTTGAGGCCAGGTTTTCTTTGTATACTCAACTAAAAAAATATATTGCAACAGATTAAGTGCAGACACAGATGAAAATCCTGCCTTCTCCAATTAAGCCCAACATTAAAGAGATTTGAAAATAATATCACACAACGCTGTTATTCTCACTAGATCTTCTTTTTCTTTTGGAAACTATTGTTATTTTTTTGTAGAAACATATATTGCGTGTTAACATGTGATGGGTTCATTCCTGTTATTTTAAAATAAGATAAATATTTTAAAATTCTCAGTTTTAATCTCTAATATGGTAAATATCTATAGATGTAACCAACATAAATCAAAGCTCTTTGGGGTTCTTAGTCATTTTTAAGAGTGTAAATGGGGTCCTGAAACTAAAAGGTTTGCAAAATGCTTACTCAGACAATAGGTGTGAATTAATTTGCACTGTGTCTGGCAAGTAGTTAGTTCTGGATAAATAATCATTTTTCTTGCTCCTGTTTTAACTTTGGGAAACAGGTTCAGAGAGGACAGACAGACTTACCTACGGACACAGGCAGGACCAGGTCCCGTGGCCTGCCCCCTGCAGCGATGCTCAGCTCTACCACTGGGCTCTCCTCCTCGGTGGGGACCCCCGCACCTCTTTCTCCGCCTCCCTCCCACTGTGACTGCTGAGCGTGGGGCAGCTCAGAGCCCCAGGAGGCTCCTTCAGAATCTACCTTCAGAATCCACCCCAGGGCATAGCAGGCCTCTTCCTTCTACGCCAGGGGCCGCCAGCATCTGTCAACACCCAGAGAAGGCAAATCGCTCCTGGGATGTTTCAGAGACAGAAATACTCAGCGCCTGCCTTTGAGGAGACTGCACTCCTGTCCCTAATTACAACAAAATCACTGCCATTTTAAAACAGTGAACAATACATGCTCGTTATGGAAAAAAAGGAAAATAGGAAAAAATGAAAAGAGCACCTTTATAGTTTTACTCAAAATGTTACAGCACGAAGTACCTGCAAATCCTTCCTCTCATTTGAGTTCCCATGAGGCACGGAGGCGGCCACAGCTACTCTGCTGGGAGAACTGAGCCAGCGTCAGAACCCAGGGCTCCTTATTCACTGTTGTCCGCTGGCAGGGACTGAAGTTTAAAAACAAAACATCCTGCCAGCCCAGAAAAGCTCTCCACATAGGCAGAAGGGAAAGAGAATGACTTCACTGTTGAATAAACACCACATCGGAATGTGACGTGCACCACACCGGCGACGACCGTGGACCGGCGACGACCGTGGACGGAAGCTCACCTTTCCCCTGGCCCCGGGGGATGCAGCCCATTACAAGGTTCCCAGGACGCACAGTAATTAGCCCTTGAGTGAAAGACTTGATGGCACCATGTGTCACTCGTAGTTCATCCTGAATCCACCTGGAAATTGGAGGGCCATGTGTGTTAGCTAATTCCTTTTATCTAAAGGAATAAGACAACTTCTCATATCTCTGTGGCAGGAGCGAGGGTTGCGAGTTGGAGCCCGGTGCCTGTGGCATTAGTCTTCCACGGACACTGGGAGGCAGGTTGCTGGTTTCTTATCATCACGGTTCACAGGGATGGCTCCCAGGTCCTCGAGAAAGACAGTCCTGAGTTGTAAGACCATCAAGAAGCTTTTTATTTTTAAAATTTTTTTTTAGCTTTTTGAGAAGATTCACAGACATTTTAAAAAAGGCAAAGAAAGAATTTACAATGACAATTTTTCTTAAGTAAATCCTCTAAGAAAAGAGAAGGGAAAGTCCCAGTCACACGGAATGTCCCGAGAAGGATTGGATGGTGTTATGCGTGCCAGCTTGCATCAAACCATCAAACCGCGAATGGGAGCAGGTGGGGCCACATAGCAAGGGGCAGAGAAATGGGTTGGTAAAATCTGCATGAAGTTCAGGAACACCCTGAAGATGCAGGAGCGTGGCCAGATTACCACCCATATCCTGAGGGACCTGTGGCTCATCTTGATCAGGGAATTGGGAGCCAGAGCTACTTATGGAGCATGACTAGGACTGTGCAGCCACAGACGAGAGGCCAGGAGAAACAGAGGATAGACAGTGAGTTACGAAGCACGCAGCACAGGGTGGAAAGGAAAGACAAGGTGCGCAGAAGAGCGTGCGTAGAGGCAGAGCACATGGTGTTGTCTGGGTTTGGGACCCTGAAGGCAGAGCCTGAAGTGCAGACTTGGAGGTGATTTGACTTGGGGGTGAGGAAGTGCAGCGGGGAGGGAAGAAAAGCCAGTAAAAGTAACTTATTCAACCCTGCACACCTGGACTCAGTGTGAAACCATTTCAAACTAGTGAAACTGGTTTTATTTCCTCACCTCAAGTTGGTTTATAATTTATCTTGCAGGTAGTGAGCTGAGCATGTGCAGAGAGAAGCATCCTGCTCTTCAGATGACCTTGGGCGCCACTGAACTTGAAAATCCTCCACCAAAGGACTGGATTCAGGCCCAGCCAATCAGCTCTTGACTTGTCAGCCAATCAGCTCTTACCTGAGTCATATGGCCTGACTCAGGCCCAGCCAATCACCCTTTGCCTAGTCATGCGATCTGAACAGGAGTCAGCCAATCCCCAGTCCCAGATCCTTGTCCATCCTTTAAAAGCCCTTCCAGCCCCTGGCTCCAGGAGACAGATCTGAGCCTCGCCTCTTGTCTCCTTCCTGGCCGACCTTGCAATAAAGCCTTTTATTTTCTCAAAAAATGGGGCCGTGGTGTTGGCTTCTGTGCATACCAGGCAGTGAGCCCTTGCCTGGTAACAATTCTTGGCAACCCAGATGGGACCGTCCTTGTGGCCATCTGCCCAAGGCGCTGCAGCACCTGGCAGGGTACAGGTCGTCTTGGTGCTGCTTCTTTTTGGGAAAAGAAACTGCTCAGATTTGGATATGGTTTGGAAGGCACCTTTTGGTTTGGTGAGTTCCTTGGGTATGACAATGCATGATGGTTTTCCCCAACTTTCCCTGTGTTTTGACTGTCATTTGAGAGCCTCAGTTCAACTTCCATAAGGAAGCCTCAGTCTGGCTTTCACTCCAAAACTTTTGGGTTGGTGTTCGGAAAAAATAGATCAGAAACAGAAATCCTGTTCATAGAGGTTCTCTTGGCCTGGTCTGGGTTTCTTGATTTGGTTACTGATATTGGTCTGGGTTTATGTGTATGTGCTGATGTCTGTCCGTCTGTGTCTGCTACTTTCTCATCACACCCTGAAGGTGTTGCTGGCAGTGGGCAGGCCTAACTTAGGGCAGCTTCTGCTGGACTGAGCATCCACTTGTCTGATTACTGACCAGAGGTCACTCCTCCCCACCTTGGATAAAAGCAGATAAAAGTTGTCTGGTGCAGGTGAGGACAAGTTTGAGCCTTGTTGGGTCATCCCCATTGAGGGGACCACACTCCGGGTCTGGAAGGTGCTAGCAGACACGCATACCAGGTTTGTGTGTTAGTCTTGTCCTGTGTGTTTATTTGGTTAACCAAGACTAAATTCTTTGGAGACTGCAGCAAAACCACTGTGATGCAGGACTCTGAAGATAAGGGATGTTGGTCCTTCCGGTCCTTTGGAGTACTTTCAGGTGACTGAAAGTCTAGCAGAGGTGTTGGGACTTATTACCTGTGATGTGCAGTGATCTCACAGGGACTCCCACCAGAAGAACATACCCCACTTAGATGGATCTCAAAGCCAGAACTGCTGGCTTCTGGCCCAGGGCAGTGCAGACCCCCTTGCCACCTCTGTGTTTGATTTTGGAAGGAGTGAGGGGCCAGCTCTCTGATCCTTCCCACCAGATGTCAGGAGAAAGCCTCGACTGGTGGCACCATGCCCTTTAGAGCCCTCAATTGGTGGGGCGCCACAGCAGTAATTAGCTTGCTGAGGACCTCAGGATGCAGGGTGAGGGCAAACCACAGTGACAGTCACCAACCAGCCAAGATGCCCAGACAATCCGGCAGCTGGGGAAACACAGCACAGCAGGTGTGAAGGCCCCTCGGCCCCTGGGGAGGCCCATGCCTGCCTGCTTTTCATAGCCGAAGAGGTACTGCTGGGACCAAGAGCAGGTCACCATGCACGGCCTTTGAGCTGTTCTGGAAGTGTGGCTGCAGGCCACCAGCTACCAGTGTGACCAGGCACACAGCCTGCTTGGCCCTGCCCCAGGCTGGCGGCATCTGCCCGTGAAAGATGTGCCTTTACTTGAGCCCTCAGCGGCCCTGGGGGTGGGGAGAGCTGGGCTGTGAATGAATGTTGGGCCCAGAGTTCCAGATCAGAGTGGGGGTGCCAGGCCTGCTCTGGCTTCTCCAGGCTGCTTGGGGTTTAGGGTTCCACACAGAGCAATAGGAATGTCCAGGACACTTGCTGGATACTGGGGATCCTCTTCCTCCCTCCCATCTCAGGTCAAGAGCTACTTTCCCCGTCCCTGTCTCCCTGTCTCCCTGACCCCCATGCCATATTCTCCTAGAACATGCTTTTGTCCTTCAAGTTGCCATCCTCAGCCTATGCTCCCACATTTACCCACGGGACTGTTGCCCCAGCTGCTCCATTCACCAGGTGTCCCTGGGGCCTAGTGGGTGTTGGCCTGCTCATCCACGCAATGACAGAGTGGGGTCAGGATAGAGCTCCCCAGGATGGAGTGTCACATGCGCACTCTGAGCAGGGGAGCGGGTGGCCCCTGCGTGGAGATCTGGGTCCAGCCTCCTCCCTTCCCTGCCCCTCCCCTGCTGTCTCTGCACCTGCTGGTGAGGAATGTGAGGAAGGCCTTAACAGAGTCTGGCACCTGCTATGTGGGGGGCTTTTTTTTTTTTTTTTTTTTTTCGTGACCGGCACTCAGCCAGTGAGTGCACTGGTCAGTCCTATATAGGATCCGAACCCGCGGCGGGAGGGTCGCCGCGCTCCCAGCGCAGCACTCTACCAGGTGCGCCACGGGCTCGGCCCAAGGGGGGGGGGGGGCTTTTGAAATGCAGATTCCCAGTCCCAGGCCTCGGAATCCGTCCATCTGGGAGGCCCTGGGATGTGTATTTTCCCCTGGTCCAGGTGCCGCTAATGCTGGTGGTCCCTGGAAGATGTGTGCTGTGGGGAACTTGGAACTGTCTGTCTTCCCCAGCTGGGTGGAGGGGAGAGTGGTCAGGGAAGGGAGAGGGGCTGGTTTTGCCCAGGCAGGAAGGGGATGTGCGGGGTCCACTGGCCAAGGTCTAACCTGCTGCTGTGGGAGCCCCGGGTGAGGGCAGGTCTGTGAGCAGGGCTGGTGAGGCCCTGGCTGCAGAGGAGGTGGTAGGTGTGCGGGCAGCCTGTGCAAAGGCAAGGCTGAGGGCATTTCCCTTGTGTCCCCGCAGTTGCTCACTGGCATGTGTGACCCCAGCAAGTCACACCATCTCTGAGCCCCCTGCTCCCTGCCCTAAGAACAGCCATCAGTGGATGCACCGGCTGGGATTATGCCTGGGACCACCCTTCTCTCTCCCACACCCCATGTCCCTCACCCCGCAGCCCGGGGACCGAGCTCCTCCTGTGGCTGGTCACCTTCCCTTGCTGCAGACATGAGGCATTTCCTGCATTGGCTTGCCGTGCATGCTTCCCACTTGTGGCTTCCTGCCTGCAGCCCCACTGCCTCCGGTCCCTCCCTGCTCTGGGCCTGCTGCCCTCCCCAGCCCGAGGTGCCTAGGGCAGTGTTTGTCCTTGAGCAGAGGAGTTTGCGCATCCCTCTGAGTCTCCCAGGGCTCATCCGAGGAGCCTGGAAGGGAAGTGATGGAGAGCAGGGCAGGGGTGGGGGCTGCCTCCTTCCAGCCTTTCCTTCCTCCTCCTCAGGGGGACCTGTGCAGAGGAGGGGGCAGGGGTGGCAGGCCAGAGTGCAGTGGCTAGCGGCTGCATGCCGTGCACAAGCTGCGGCTGCCCCCTGCTGTCCCGAGTCTGCACTGCAGTGGTTCCGGGAGCCAGGCTCTCCAGAGGGGGCTGCAGGGCAGTGGGGGTGGTGTGGGGTGCAGATCAGGGTCCACCCATCTGGTGGTTGCTGGTTCACATAGCCACCCCCCCACCCCGAGCCACAGATGATGTCCTGCCGTGCATGTTGCGGGGTGCTGGGACTGGAGGACACACTGCCCAGGGGCTGCATGGGGCCCCTATCTCCACTGCCACCCTTCCCCAGGCAAACTGGGACGGGCTCCTGAGCTTTCTGCAAGTCAGGGCCAGCGCTGGGAGCCAGTGCCCTAGAGTATGGCTAGTGGCTGAGAACCTGTGCGCTGGACACCTGTGGAAGCCTGGGGAGAGCGAGGTTGCCCTGCATCCATTCCAGTGGATGAGGGGTGGGGGACCTGGGGCTACCGGCCAGGCCAACACAGACACAGGCAGGATGGAGGGCCAGGGAGGAGGTGGAGGCTGATCCTGCCCACGGGGCTCTGGGAAGGGAGCAGGCAGACGAGGAGGGGTCCTTTATAGGCCAGTCTTTAGGGAGAGAGTTTGACAGGCAGTGCTGGGGGAGGCTTGGGGGGATGGAACATCCCAGCAGACGCAAGGTCTGAGGGGGTCAGGGGTGCGGGCAGAAGTGGCCAAGGCTTTGGCTGCACACAGGACTTAGTGGACCGCGCGGTGAGAGCCCATGGGCTGAGCCAGTGGCTGTGACACGGTGTCTCCTGGTCAGGGCTGGCTCCAAGGAGACGGCAGTGGTACAACTGCAGGCAGACCAGCCAGGACACTGGGATGAGGAAAGAGGCCCGGGGGTTCCTCAGGTGGGGGCTGACCTTGGGCCAGCGTTGGCATGGGGGAAGGGCTAGCCAATATGTCTGTGGGCATTCGCTCCCTGACTTGAATGGATGCAAGCCCCTCCTCGTGCCTAGGAGGCACTGCTCTCATAGGGCTGATGGGCGGAGATCCAGAGTGATCATCATTATGGGAGAAATAAGACAGGATCCTTGAAGAGGTCCGCTGAGAGCTGCAGGCAAGAAGCAAGCAGCCGGTGTCACGAGGCACTGTGTGGAGCACTGACATCAGGGGCTGGGTGGTGTGGTGTGGTGGGTGGGGCCTGGGGCCACATGGGGACTTTCCTCCCCTCTGTGCAGTGGGAACCCCTGGAGGGCCAGGGCAGGGGATGGCGCCATCTGACTAGGACGTGGTGATGGAGAAGGAATCTCATGTGGGAAGGGCAGGGGGCCAGGGCGCGGCGGGAAGGTGGAGAAGTGGCAGCTGTACCTAAGAGGGAGAGCCAGTCAGACTCAGGGGGACGTGGAAGTGGCCATTGGAAGGGAGAAGGCACAAGGGTCGAGTTCTAGGCCTGGGAGCCGATGGTGGCCTGTGTTTGAGGAGTTGTGGGTTTTGGCTGATTTGAGTTTCTTTGACAGTAAAGTGCGAGTAGGTGGGCTGGTGGTCTTGCCACTGGCTCAAGGGGCAGAGAGTTGGTGAGGACGTCTGCACAGGGGTGTGTGAGGAGGCGAGATTTCTCTTGGATGCATCAAAGCCTTGGAGGGACATCTGGGGTGATGTCCTGGGCAGGAGGCTACAGATCCGAGGCCCAGAAGAGGCGTAGCACAGGAGTCTGTGTGCCCACCCAGGAAACATGGGAGAACTTCAAGAGTGGCTCTAGTCAGGCTCAGAGCCTTGGCCTTCGCACATGCAAAGAGAAGAAGCCGGCTGGGTGGGGGTGTCTTGGCGGTCGCTGGGACGGTGGCTGCAGGGCAGGTGTGGAGTGGAAGCCACACTGCAGGTTCTGGGGAAACACAGGCAGGACGTGGAGAGGGGGAGAATGGGGTGGTGGTTTTCGCGGGAGCGGGGACAACCGATGACGTCTGTCGGGTGTGGAAAGCCCAGGGTCTGAGGAGGAGGGGCGCATGCCAGCGTTGAGTCCTGGGGTGGGTGTGAGCCCAGGACTGGTTGAGGGCCGCAGGGCCAGGCCCTGCGCTGTTGGGGACAAGGCTCAGCCTGGCCTCCCAAGCCCCTTCCTCTGCTCTTCCACTCACAGGCACCTCACCGGTTACGGGGTGCTTTGGCAGGGTGGGTGTGGGGCTGCAGCGGGCGAGGGCGCAGGATGCTGGCCTGCCCCACCTCCCGGAGTCTGCGTTGGGTTTCTTCGCCCTTCGAGCATCCGCTGCCCATCAGCGACCATGTCCCTGACGTTCCCAGTGCCTTTTAAAAAAATTTATTAAAAATGTACATACAGTAAAGCTCGCTCTGGGCTGGGCTTAAACATCTAAAGAACATCGTGCGCTGGTACCAGTGAGTCACCTGGCCTGTGGGCGGAGCCTGCTGGACACCCCAGCAAACCCACGCGGCGCATGCAAATGAGGGGCGGGGTTGAGGCCTATGCCCCCCCCCCCCCCCCCCGCCGCCTGGGGCCTTTGTGAAAGGGGCCACCTGGTGGTAGGGGCGGCTCAGCTGCACCGGGGCCCAGGCGTCCTGGGGGTGTGTGGGAGCCCTGAGTGGGCAGTGGCCACCCACCCGTCTGGTCGGGCCCTGGCAAGGGGGACGGGTGTGGGTCAGACGCGCGGGGTTGTGGAGGCCATTGTCCAAACCGAGGCCCGTTAGTTAGTCTGTCACTCCACGAGGGCTGGGAGATGGGCGGTCGGGAAGTACCTCGGGGTTATCTCAGGCGGACAAAGGCCTCGGCGGAGAATTCGCTGTCATCCACCACGGGTTGCTGGGTGATAGGACTGTGTTTACACAGACATTCGCGACTTCAAGTAAAGGTGGAAAAGGACTGACGCATCTATTTTCTAGGGACAACCCAGGCTGGAGAACGCCCACGGCCACCCGCTGCGCAGCAGCAAGGCCTGGCTGCGGCGCGACTGCAGTCGGTTGGGTTTGGCCAAGCGACCCCCTCCGTCCCTCGTAACCCGTGCAGCCCGCACAGGGCCCGAGCGCAGGGAAGGGTAGGGCGGGACGCCCCCGCCCCTCGCACCCACTCAGCCAGCACAGGTGCCCGGCCCAGACTCCGGGCGGGGACGCCTCGGGCCTTATCTCCCTCCTCCCCCTACTGGCCTCGCAACCACAAGGCTTCAACTTCTCCGGGACGCGCCCGGCCAGGCTCCCTGATGGTCTGTGACCGAACGGGGTGGGAGGGCTGCGGCCGGCGAGGACGGAGCCTTTCCCTTCGGCATCCCGTGGCCGTGGCCGAGCCAGAGCTGCGGGCCGGATCTCGGAGGGAGGCGCCGTGGGGCGCCCGCCCCCTAAGTGGCACACACGGCCGGGCAGGGTCACCAGCGCCTGCGTGGCGTCAGGCTGGCCAGCGCTCACGCCCGCGGGCCGCGGCGGGAGTGGGGACAGGGCTGGCGGTGCTCGCTGGCCCGGGGCCCTTCCACTCAGAGAACCAGGCCGGCCCACCGGTGTACGCATCAAACCGCGCTCTTTATTAAGTGCCACGGTCCCGGGCGGGCGTGCCTCACTTCACGTGCTCGGCCGCGTGCGAAGAGCAGTAGTACTTCTTGTGCGCGATGAAGGTGGACAGGCTGCTGAAGCGGATGTTGCACAGTCGGCAGAACCGCGGGTTGCTGCTGGGCGCGGGCGCGGGCGCCGGCGCACCCTTGTCCGGGAGGGGCGCGACGGCCGGCGACGCGGGCGGGCCGGGCCGGGGGCTGGTGCGGTTCGGGCCGGGCGGCGGCTCCCGCGGCTCGGCGCCGTCCAGGCCGTCCCGGGGCGCGGGCGGGGGCGAGGCGGCGGGCGTCCGGGCCTCGGCGGCACGCAGGCCGTGCGCCCGGCGCAGGTGCTCGATGAGGTCGCCGCGGACCGGGCCGTTGGGCGGGCAATAGGGGCAGGCGGCGGCAGACAGGCGCAGGGCGGCGGGCGGCGGCGCGGCGGGGCACGAGAACTTCTTGTGCGCCAGGTAGGCCTCGAGGCTGTGGAAGCTCACGCGGCAGGCCGTGCACTCGTGGTAATCGGCCAGCGCGGGCGCGGCCGGCGTGGCGGGCACCAGTCGCCGCGGTTTCTTGCTCAGGTCGATGGGGCCGTCAGCTGCGGGGCCGGGCGAGCACGCGGGCGCGGGGCCGGGGCCGCCGCCGCCGCCGCTCCCGGGTGGCGGCGACGCGGGGGACTCCGACGCGGGGGCGGGCGGCGCGGGGGGCGGGGCGCCGGCTGCGTGCAGCTCGTAGAGCTTGCGGCGTCTGCGCGTGCGCGCGTGCGGTGCGGCGGGTCCTTGGGGTCCCGTGGGCGCCGCGGCGGCAGTGACTGGCGCAGGGGGCGCGGGAGGCCTGCGCGGCGGCGGGTCGTGGCGCGAGGCGCAGTAGTAGCGCTTGTGCACCGTGTAGGTCTCGTGGCGGCTGAAGCGGATGTTGCAGGCCTCGCACAGCGTGCGGCTGGGGTCGTCCTCCGCGTCGTCCACCGAGCTGCCCGGGCTCTGGCTGCCCTCGCTGCCCCGGCCACCCACCTCCGCCTCGGGAGTGGCCGCGCCGCCCACCTCGTCCTCGCGCGCCACGGGGCCCGGCGGGGAGCGCGGCGCGTCGGGCTCGGCAGAAGAGCTGGGGGGCGCCTTGGGCCGGCGCGCGGCGGGCGCGTCCTCGGGCGCGCGGCGGCCCGAGCAGTAAAGTCGTTTGTGCACGTAGTAGTTGTTGACGTTGTTGAAGGTGATCTCGCACTCGAAGCACGTGGCACCCTTGGGGGCCCCGGCGAAGAGGCCGGCCGGCGCGCCCCCCGCGCCCTGCTGCAGCCGGCTGTGCACCAGCTCGGACATCTTGGCCAGGATCTCCGAGGCGGGGGGCGCCGCATCCGGCGCGAACACGTACTGCGGCAGGAAGAGGGCCCCGGCCAGGCCCAGCTCTCCAGGCCCCGGGCTGGAACCCGGTGTGGGGCTGGACAGCTCGGCCTTCACCCTGGCCGGAGCCGGGCTGGGCGGCGACGGTGTCCGCGAAGGGGCCTGGGGCCCTGGCTCTCTGGGGCCCGGTGCGCGGGCCGCCTCGGGCTCCTCCGCCACCTCCACCTTGATGCTTCTGGGGGCCGCCGGGGACTCGCTGCTGCCTCCATTCTGGGGAGCCACTCTGGCCTCTCCGTTGGTGGCCTCGGCCTGGGCCTTCCTGTCTCGTCCTGGAGATGGGGTGGGCGCCAGGCTCAGATCTGCTGAGGCCAGAGGGCTGTGCAGGGCCGTGTGCTGCTGGAAGGTGGCCAGATTCTCTGCAAGGAGACCGCAGGGCCCTCGCTTCAGGCCTGGGGCGGGACCTGGCTGGGCCACAGCTGGAGTGCTGGGCTGGGCAGAGGTGGTTCAGGGCTAAGGCTGAAGTTGACCAGCCACCTGCTTTGTTGATAAGCCCCCCTCCCACCTCCCATTCCTCAGTGGGCCCCATGGGCAGTGGTAGCCTTGCTCAGGCTGCTCACCTGGGGGGAGCTTGGCAGCTGGGTGTCCAGCCCCTGGCGAGTAGATCTCACCCTTGGACCCTGGCTGGCAGACCATGTGGTTGGTTACCAGGTGGCTGTAGAGGATGTCCCTTGTGGTGGAGATGAAGCCGCAACTGTGACAGACACCTGCGGGCCATGCTGTGGTGGTCAGGGCCCTGAGGCCTCGGCCCTGACCCCACAGACCCCAGCCCCGCCTGCCTACGTACCGCTCAGCGTATCCGTGTGCACCTTGAGGTGCCGCTCGCAGTTGGCCTTGGTGGTGAAGGCCGACAGGCAGATCAGGCACACAAAGGGACGCTCTCCTGGAACACAGGGCAGTTGAGGGCCAGCCCCCGGAGCCCAGCCTGGCCTTGGATTCCAGTGACCAGGATGGTGGGCACTGGGCCCAGGGCTCGGTCTGTGACACGGTCTGAGGGAGAAGGGTTCTTTAAACTCCTTCTTGGACCCTTGTCTCCCAGGACTCCAGCAAGGGCCCATCCCTAAGCTGACCATCCAGACAGCTGCAGGTGGGCCCCCTGCTCTGGGAGCCCTGTGGGGGGCCTTGAGGTGTGATAAGAAGAGGACACAGGCCACCACGCTGGTTTTCCTGGTACTGTGCTGTTCTGAGAGCTCGTCTGGTCTGTGGTATGGCGCTGAGGGCGCGCTGCGCTGATGAGAGGAAGCGAGGGGCATTTTAAGAAGGGGGGAGGGGGCGCTCACCGCTGTGGCTGCGCATGTGGATCTCCAGGGAGCTGGCGCTGGGGCAGCTTTTGCGGCACTGGGGGAAGGGGCAGATGCGTTCGTTGGGGTAAGTCTCCTTGGGCTTCTCGTCTGCAGCAGCCGTGGTAGGGGAGCTGGCGCTCTGGCGGCTGGCGCAGTAGTAGAGGAGGTGGGCTTGCAGGTTGCGCTCGCTGCGGTACCAGATGCCGCAGTCCTTGCAGGGGAAGACGTCTTCTGTGAGGGTGAGGGGAGGACACAGGCTGAGGGTGGGCATGCGGAGGCAGGGGGCATGAGGGCCTTGCTCCACTGACCCCAATGTCCTTGTAGCCTAGAGGAAATGAGGTTCCAACCCCTCCAGGTAACATCCCTCCTTGACTGTCCTTTGATAACTCCGGCCCTTTCCTATAGATTTCCAGGATGCTTTGGGACCCATGAGGAATTGCCCTGTGCCTGCCTCCTCAGAGCCCCCCTTCCAGTGGTGAGCCCCATATGGAGACATTGGGGCCTCATGGGGGAGCCCAAGGAAGCAGTGTGGACACACACTAATGGGCACCACGGAGGGAGGCTGGTCGCGTATGATGTGGCTGGGGTGAGCACAGGTGTGTGGGTGGCTGCACAGGGAACCCACATGCACGGTCCCCTAGCACTCAGGCGCTAGGATGGCAGTCAAGTGTGGCTCTGGGCGGCTTTGGGGAGTGAGGCAGGAGCTGCAGAAGCTGAGAGCCCTCCTTGTCTGTCGCTTCCCCTCACCTGGATGGCTCCATGGCAGTTACTGATGGAATGCTCAGATTTGCTGAGTTCACCAACTACCCCAAATGAACTGTGTGTAATTTTTCAGAGTTTGTGGGGGTTTGGACTGCCCAGTGCGGCTTCACCAGCTGGTGAGGATTCCTCTAACAGGTACTCAGCCAGTTCTCTGTTCCCAGTTTGTCTTTTTAGCAGGACTTTAAGGAATATTCTGTTTGTTTCTGTCCCAGATCCCTGTTCCATCTGCGCGCGGCCCCTTGGCTGAAGACAGGGAAGGGGGAGGCTTGTTCTGCTTGGCCATGACCTTGATGTGAAACTGAGGGGCCCTGGGTTCCTTAGCTGGCTCTTAAGCCCGTTCCATTTAGAGGCTGATGTGATACCTACTTTCTGCTTCTGCAAGTTAGTACTTGTTTCTCACCTGGCTTCTCCAATATTTATCCTGAGCCCACAGTCATCACAGAGGGGGTGGTCCCCCCCTCCCCAGGAGGCTGCCAGGTTTCCACTTTTGCCTCTTCTAAGGAATTTATGCGCCCATGTGTTTGGGTAAGGTGGCCTCTTTCTCCCATCTACCTGTAGTTTTTCTGGTAACTTCTGGCTCAAATCTCCTTCCTATTATGTTATTTCTGTTTTTCAAGTCCCCTTTTATTTGGGAGCCTCAGCTCTGTTCTCTCTCAGCTGAGGCCTTGAGCTGGGATCCGAGAGGCACCAGGTCGTTTGTTTCTGCATCTGCAAGGTCATTGCTGGGAACTGTGCTACTGGCTGGGGTGTGGGGACAGGGGCCATGGCCCAGAAACTTAGCTAGGATGGTCACAGACCACTGGCCACAGGCCAGGCTCGTGTGACCTGCACCAAAGCCATGAGGCTGATACTGCCCTTATCCCCAGGATGGTGGAGTTTCAAGATTGAACCCAGATCTGACTGACTCTTCCAGACTACTAGCTTAGCGGAAGCCCATGCCCCATCACCTGCGGAAAAGCAGGATTTGGAAATGTAGCAAGATGTCCAGCCAGCCCATTGTGGTGTCTCTCAAGTGAAACGTTCCCATGAGGATGGACCCCAGGGCCTCAAATCTGAGAGGAGGAAACCGAGGCCCAGCGGGGCTGAGCTGGGGCTCCCTGCACCCGCCCATCAGTGCAGCCAGACAAGGGGAGGAGGCAGGGAGGCGGCCTCTGCAGGCTGTGGGGAAGGAGACTGCCAGAAGGCTTGGGACCCTCTCTTACCCTGTGAGGCCTGCCGCTGGCCCACTTCCCCTGCCCTAGCGAGGTGGCCGCCCTGGCCCGAGCGGCCGTTACAGCCTCCCATCTCCCTCAAACCTTGGCACCCCCCACCCCGGTAGGAGACAAAGCCAGCGGACCCTGTTTGCCCACTGCTTCCTCTTAACCCTCCGTGTTCTCGCCCCCCCATCCACCTGGGGCCTTGCCTGACCAGCCCCCCACTCTGGCACGGACCCCATATCTGCCATGCATCCTCTCTGACGTCACCAGTTTCTCTTTCTCCCCTGGTCAGTTCCATGGGCACATGAGCTTGTGCTGGAATTGCCCTGGTACCAGCCACGTAGGCCCAGAACCCTGACCAGCTCATCTCTGTCCCCACCACATGCCTCCCCTCTGCTGACTTGCTCAGTTGGAGTAGCTTTGGCCAGGGTCACAGTGACCTCTGTGCTGCCAGGTCCAGTCCTCACTTCCTTGCTCTCAGTCTTGCCACAGGCTGAACACAGCAGACCCTCCCCCCCGTCACTCTCATGGCAGCTCACTCTGTCCCCTGGCAGATGCCCCTCTCCCCTGACTTTGGTGTTCGGAGTGCTGTGGCTCTCTCTTTGCGGCTCTGTCTGGTTTTGACCTTGGCCCTGAGCCCCAGCTGTGACTATCAGCAGGCTCCGAGGTTCCCTTTTAGTGTCCGGCAGGCGTCTTGAGGTCAGGATGCTCAGAGCGGGGGTCTTCTCTGTCAGACTGGGTGTACTGACTGATGTCCACCCGCACGGCTGCACCAGAGCCCCGCGGCCTCACGCCTGGCTTGCGTCCTTCCCCCACCTGTGGGCCCTGCTGGCCTCAGCGCCGGAGCTACCTGCTGCCTGCACCTACTTCAAGCCGTCTTTGTGTTTGACTTGCTCAAAAAGGTCACACTTGTGGCAGTTTTGTAGCCCTGGAGTCTCCACCTAGCAGCCAGGGTGACTGAAACTAAACCCGGTCTTCACTTCCTTGAGTAAAAGCGCTCTGGTGCACTCCTTGCTCCGAGAAGAAATCCAGGCCCCTTGCTGGAGCGTCCCGTGGAGGAGCCCCCTGCACACTTCTGCCACCCCCATAGGGCTGCCCATGTGGCCGCTGTGTCCCATGCGGCTGCTGTGTCCCAGCCTGACATGGTGACATTGAGTCTCAGCTTAACCAATATCTCTTGAGAGTGGTGTTCTGAGGACCCCATAAGGGCAGCCCCCAGCCGGTCTTACCACGTCATCCCACCGCTCATGGGATGTGTGACGTCTGAGGTCGTCTTCCTTCTCAATAAAGCCACTGTTTGCCTCTCTCGAGTGGTGGCTCCCCCAGGGCAGACCAGTGCCGCCACCTCAGTGACCCCAATGCCTTGAACACTGCTTGGCTCACAGTGGATGTAAAGTGATTATCTGTGAGACGAGGGAATCCTGATTCTCACAGCCACTCTCCAAGGTTCAGAGAGCCACTGGCAAGAAGTCACAGTCTTTCTCCTCCAGGGGTGGCTTTGTCCCCTAGGAACATCTGGCCACATCTAGAGATATTTGCATTGTGGCAACTGGGAGGTGGGTGGTTGTAGCATCTAGGGGGCTGAGGCCAGGGATGCTGCTTAATAGCCCACAGGGCACAGGACCGTGGAACTGTCCCCACCATGGAACTGTCTGGTCCCTGATGTTAGATGCTGAGGCTGAGGAACCTGCCCTGTTTCAAGGCCAGTGCTGCTGCTGCTATCAAAACTGGCCTTGCTGCCCACCTTCTGGGGGGTGGCACAAGCCTGGTTTGGCATGGAGGGAAGGGTCAGAGCCAGGTTTGTGCCTCAAGCCTGCCTGCCTGCTGAGACTCTTCCCACTATGTGACCCTGACCTTGGGGACCCACATCCCTGTGTCAAAGCTTGGCTCACACTGCTGCCCCATCTCCATGATACCGACACCTGCAGCCTGGGTGGGGCTTCCCCCTCAGGAGGCTTAGGGTGACCACATTGACCTCCCTTCCTGTCTCTGTTCTGCCTGCAGCCAGGAGCCCCGTGCCCAGGCACACTCACTGTTGATGACTGCCGTGGCGAGAATGGATGCCATCCCGGCCTGCTGGGGTAGCAGATGGATGTCACTGTGCATGGGGGCTGGGCTCGTGGGCTCCACTGGCTCCTTCTTCATGGGGTGGCTGGGGATGCTGCAGTGCTCGGCCACCAGGAGCATGCTCAGGAGTCCACCTGCTGGCACCGGCCTGGTGACCCTGCACCAGAGGGCTTCATCTGGAGGGATACAGGCATCTGTGATGCTAGGGGCTGCAGCCCTGGGCACCCGCCGCTACCTGCCCCTTGATCCTCCTGTGCCTCTCTGCACTGCCTCATCTTCACTTGGGCTTTCAAGTCTGGGGTGGGGGGTGGGGTTGGTGCCTGGCCAGGTGGCTGTGGCTGCTGGTTTCGATGCATGCCATCCTGCCTCTAGGGGCGAGGCGAAGTGTGGGAGGTGGCACAAGCCTGGTTTGGCATGGAGGGAAGGGTCAGAGCCAGGTTTGTGCCTCATGCCTGCCAGCTCCTTCGGCCTCCCTGTCCTGTGCCTATCCTAGTGGGAGGGCCCTGAGAGCCAGCACATTGCCCTGTTCTCCAGGAAGGGGATGATGTGTAGGACAGGTGGTGGAACAACAGGGGGGGGAGGACCCTGAGTGGCAACTCAGGCCCCCCAACCCCCCGGGAAAGTGGCTGGAGGTGTGGGTCCTGGAATGGCCCCCCTACCCTCTGTTGGAATCAGCCAGGTGTGGCTGTTCCTGCAGCAGCCTGTAGGGGGCAGCCTCGGCCAATAAAACCCAGACAGAGGGGCGGCCCGTCCGCCTACAGCGGGTGGCCCCAGACTGCGCTTCCGTGTGAGGAGTGGGCTGGAGAGGGGCTGCCGCCCACCAGTACATGTGCTGCCGCGGTGGGTCCCGTCTGAGCCTGGACAGCTTTAGGGATCATGGTGTCCTAGACTGCCCCCAGGAAACAACCAGAGGTGCAGGCCTCCCCCCTGCCCATGAGGTCACCCTCATCCGCATGGAAACTGCAAGGACCCTTGTCCCGCCCCGTGACCACACTGGGCTGGAGCCCTGCTGAACAGGCTGGGCAGTGCTAACCGGCCCTTGTCTGGGCTGGGTGCGCAAACACGTGGCTGGCTGCTCGCAGCCAACGCCAGCCCCACTGTGTCGAGTACGTTTCTTCCTGTCTGACTGCTCTCTCTGGGTCTGTAGAGCACCCTTTGGCAGGAACGAGGGCAGGGGTCCTCTGCCTTACAAATGGAGAAACTGAGCAAACAGGGGTGAAGTGCTGGCCCGGGCCCCCCTCTGCACAGGCCATCATCCCCTGGCGTGGGAAACTCTTTAGAGGGACGGCCCCGCCCGCATGGCCTCAGGATGGAGCTGCACCTCCACTGAGGACGTGCAGCTGAGTGTGCCATGTGCTCAAGGAGGTGGCTCCATGGGTGGCAGCCCCAGAACATTCTACAAACGAACCCTCATAGGAGAATGAGGTGGATTTCTGGTGTCAGTGGGTGCACAGCCATCACTGGCCTGTAGAAGTCACAAGCATGTGTCCCCACATCCTCCCCTTGGACCTTAGCCTCCCTCCACGTCTTTAACCAGGGGGCCTCCCATGGCCCTGACCCCTGAGAGCCTCACATGCTGGGAAGACTGTGCCTTGATTTCCGCAGGAATGACCCCCCCCCAGGGCAGGACGGGGGGCTGTCACTACAGCCCAGTCTCTGAAGAACAAAGTGTGGGTGGGTGATTCCCGAGAGCTGTGCCCCCCCCACCACCCAGCCATGTGTCCATGTCCTGGACTTTCTTCCTGTACTGAGAGGACTGGCTGTGAGGGGACTCCTTCCTGCTCTACCTCCTTCCTCCCAGGCCTCCCCCCATCCTACCTCTGCCACTTCTTCTAGAAGGTACGGGAGATAAGAGGGAGGCCGCGAGGCCAGGCAAGTACAGGGAGCGAGCCCCAGGGGTCTGAGTAAACTTTTCCCTCAGCCCCCTACCCATCTTCCAGATAGAGAAACAGGCCACAGAAGATGAAGGGACTTCCCAAGGTCTCACAGCTAGTAAGGGGCACAGCTGGGTTTGAGCACAGTCCTGACTGCCCTGGAGCCAGTGAGACTGTATGGGGCCCTGGTCTAATGGGCACCTGCAGCCTGGTCCACTGCTTAGCCAGCCTGGGCTTCGGGGTCCCTGTCGCTGCCCCTCAGTGGTCTCCCAGAGGCCCCAACAGCAGTCATCGTCCGAGCCGGGGAGAAGCAGAGAAACCCCACCCCCAGCGGCGGACATCTTACTGGGTCCAAACTGCCTGGGTGGCTTCTTCCTAAATGATTTGACTGGGTCCTGGTTTATCTGAGTTGAGCATCTGCCTCAGACTGCAATTCCAGGGGCCAGGACGGGATGGGGCCCTGGTCACTCAGCGTGGGGTGCAGGGGTGGCCTGGCCGTACCAGGGAGCAGCTCGCCTCCCCTCACCCTTGGCCCAAACAGGCTGGTTTCCCTTTAAGGGCCCAGCCCAGGGAGAGCCAAGTGACCCCACCTTCCAGAAGGCCACAGGCCGGGAGGGCAGTGCTGCAGGATACCAACCCTTCCTGTAGATCTCTGCGTTGGCTTCAGCCTCAGTCATAGCTCTGGGCAGCATTCTCAGCCAGCAGGCCTTGTCCACCAGCAGCAGGCTCAGGGCCGGGCTCTGGGGAGAGCGAAGTGGAAGGCAGTCAACAGATGAAGGTTGCAGCAGGGTGGCTGCTGCGGGGCACATGGGGGATGCCTGTGAGACTGGGTCTCTGTTGCCGCCCGGTGGGAACTGCCAGGCTGGGCTGTGGACACTCGCGGTGTGCATGGTCATGGGCCCAGCAGCTGACAGGGAGTGTGGCATGTGCTGTCCTGTGCCACAGCACCGGCCAGCGGGACTGAGAGGGTGGCCAGTTCCCTGTCACACACTGTGCCGGAACACAGAGGTCTGTGGCTGGGCACTGGGCTCTCTTGGCAACTAAGCCCCAGAAAGGTCAAGCAACATGCCCAAGGTCACACAGCCAGCAAGTGGCAGAGACTGAGCTGCACCCAGTTCTATATTCTCCCCGGTGCCCTGCCCCAGCCTTGGTGGGGCTGCTGGTTGGGATGGCACATTCCACGTGGACACCTCCAAAATGAGCTCTGTGGGCTGAGGCCGAGATCACCCAGAGTAGATGGCATCTCCCTAGAGGTGGACTTCTGTGTCCTCTCGGGCCTTGGTGTTCTCTCCTGACAGTGGGGTTCCCCTCCCTGCTGCAGGGCATGGCAAGGCCCCCTTGACCCCTGTCAACTTCCTGGACCAGCACATGCAGACCTGGGCCCAGCAGCACTCTGTCCCCACTCTGAGGCTGGCTAGGCACCAGCCCCCTCCCCGAGGGCCCCAGAGACAGATGGTGTTGTGTTGGGTCAGCCCCTGGCCCCTCCAGCCCCACTGTCCCCCCATCTCACAGATGAGGAAACTGAGGCACGGGAAGGTGAGTGAAAGAGCTTGTGCCAGCACCGCCTTGGCCATACCATGCTCTCCCTTTGCAGCTCGGCCTGAGAGCCGGGCCCTCGCAGTGCCTGGAAGGAAGGAGCACTCAGCCCAGCCCTTAAGGCTGCTGCCTCATTTCCTGCGCCCCTGCACCCTGGCCCCCAGCCCGGCAGCAGAGGAAACGCATGTGGCCCCTGTCTCAGGGCAGCCTGGTGCTGGGAGAGGGCTGGGGTGGGACAGCCTGAGAGGTGTGGCCCACAGTGGTGGGGCAGAAGCCTGCCTTACTCTGTGTCGGGAGGTTGGGGTGATGGCTGCTGCCCCCATGGGCCTCAGCCCCCTCCCACAATGCTGAGTCCGCCCCAGCCCCTGCCCAGTTCTGTGCTCGCTCCTCCGCGTGGTGGTCCCAAGCTCAGCCAACCGGGTACCCTATGGACAAGCACAGGGCAGGTTCGTGCTTGAATGATTTCCTGTAAACATACTTGTTTTATGTTTTACACAAATAAGTGACTTTTAACCAGAAACTGTGCATCAAGATCTTTAACTGAAAACCCAGCGTCACCTGGAGGTGCTGCTGCCTGCATAGGACGGTTTTGTGTATTTGTGGTGAGTATGGCCGTCAGGCTGGCACTCCCCTGGTAGGAAGGCCGTGTGTTTGGCTGGGGTGGTAGGAGAAACTAGGTTGGCAAAAGTGTGTAGAGGTGTCCCTGGTGGGGTTCTGGGGCACCTCCCTGCACCAAGGCCATGTACTTTCCTGGGTTTTGCCTGTCATGCCTGGGGACTGCCTTAGCTTCCGAGCGAGGCCTCCCCTCCATAACCTCAGGCTGGGCACCACCTGGACCCCTTCTGCATCCTGGCCCCATTCACGTGGCACGTGCAGGGATCCAGCGAGTTAAGGCCTGCTGGCTGGGAACTCACGGTGACAACTCATGGCAAGGGCAGGGCAGCCTGGCCAGGGGAGCCAGTGACTTCTGCATCACTTGCCTGCAGCCACGTGGCTCAGTCACGGAACAGGTGAGTGGAGATAAGCCCTGGCCCCGGGAAGGGAGGTGTGCAGTCCCTGCCCCCAGCTTGGTTTCTCACCTGCAAACAGGTGATGCCCCCCCATCCCCCACAGACCTGTTGCCAGGTGGCGGGGAGGCCTGAGCCTCTGCCCGCTCTGGCCCGTCCTTGTCCTGCCACCAGCTTTCTGGGGAACCTCAGGAGAGTCACTTCCATCTCTCTATGAATGAGCTTCCTGCCAGGGCGCTGGGAAGTAGTGATCCGTGGGAAGCTCTTTGAAAGTGCCTGCCTGGCGCGCACCCTGCACACGACACAGATGGGCTCCAGCACCCTGCTTTTGCTTTCCCTTCGGCTGCAGGAGAAGCCGGGCAGGGTGGGTCCACAGGGGCTAAGGCCAGCCTTAGCCAAATGTCAATTCTGGGTCAGTTTCTCCTCCAAAGAGCCTGCACCAGGCAGGCTGGTGGCAGGTGGGCACCCCACTTATGATAGATGCCCTGGAGGTTCCCAGGGCTGCAGTGCAGGGGACAGGAGCTGCCCGCCCGCTGTGGGTCCCTGTTGGTTGGGACAGAGGCTTCCACTGAGGCCACAGCTAGGGCAGGTTGGGAGCAAACTCTGGGAGCAAGGCAGAGGGCAGGCCTGGCACAAAGGGGGATGGTGGCGGCTCCCGCATCCTAGCTTCGCCCGGCCTGGTCCTGGCCCTCCCTGCAAGGCCTTCCTGAGTCTCTAATGAATATTAATGAGCGGAGGAGGGTGAAAAAAATTAATCCGCCTGGTCCTCCGACGGGCGCTGCAGTAACGATATGAAATCTAATTATTCGTCCCAATATTTCTAAACCCTCAAACTGAGACTGACAGCCTCCTGGTCGGTTTAGTGCTTATCGCTCTCGGAAGCAGCGTGCTCCCAGCATGATAAAAACACACGCGTGCGCCCGCAACTTTGCTGACGCTGCACAGCCCCTAATTTCTCTGTGGAGGTTCTGGGTGGAGAGAGAGGACCACCGCCATGTCCCCAGCCCTGGTGCCAAGCGTGGCCTGTGCCTCCCCTGACGTCACCCATCACAGTCACCCCACAGTGCTGGAGCACCCACTTGGTGCCACCTGGGTGGGGTTGGGTGCACAGTCCTATCCGTGCAGGGCAAGATGAGGAAGAAGAGGGGTTGGGGCCAGGAGGTCCAGGCTGTAAGACAGGCTGACTTGGAAGGGGCCTGACACCCCCACTTAGGTGAGGAAAGGCTGGAGAGGGGTGGGGGTCTGCCCTTGGGGTGCAGGGCCCCCACCGTGCCAGCTCCCAGGGCAGAGAGAGCACAGCCCCTCGCCCCGTGTGACCCACCCGCCCCCAACCCTGGGAGCTGCTGCTGGCGCTGGGGCCAGTGGACGTTGAGTCAGGAAGCGAATTTCAGCTCCTGCTTCCCCTGGGGGGTGACACAGCCTGGGGCTGCTCGTTTATTCTCTTTCCTCTGTAGTTGTCTTTTTTCCCCCATTTCCGAACAGCCCTGGAACAGAAGCCTTTTACTCCGGGGCTGAAGGTGCCCCTCTGACCCTGCCCTGCCTATTGGCAGCAGGGGCAAGTTGGGGAGGGGCCCATTTTTAACTTCCCAGCCTGGGCCCTCTGCCAAGACTGTCAGAGATGAGCATGGAGACCGCCTTCCCTCTCTGGGCGACCCAAGCCCCACCTAGGACCTGGCTTGGCCTGGACAGGCGTGTCCAGGTCCACAGAGAGCCGCGGCCCATGCCCTGCTCATTGCCCCTCGCGGTCGCGGCCCCTGCCCTGCTCATTGCCCCTCGCGGTCGCCCGACCCTCCCTCCTGGCTCCCTGGCGGCCCCACCCAGCCCTGGGATAGCAGGCGGCCACTTTAAATTCTCTGGGCGGATCTGAGAACGCTCCTTGTTTCCCCCAACAAAGAGGTCAGTGTCTGGACTCTGAGTGGCGATAACCATCAGAAACCCTATCTGCACCGCATCCGCTGCCACAGCTTCATCTGAGGCTGCTCGCAGACCTCGCTGCGCATCTCACCAGGCTGCGAGAGGGACGCAGGCCCATCTTGGGGTGTGGGGGCCCACTCTGGGAGGGATACAGCCCTTCAGAAGCCCAGCAGGGCCATCTGGGCCTCCCCCGGGTCACTGTTGGCTTGAAGTACCAGCAGCAGGTTCACGGTGGGGTCAGGGCTGTGTCTGTGGCAGCTGGTGGCTCTGATGTCCCTCCCTTCGTCCTTCAGCCCCTCCCGAGCCACCCCCACTGCGTTCTGCTCCCCTTCACAAAAGGCCACATCAGCCGTGTGAAGGCCACTCAGCTCCTGTGGTCTCCACAGGCCCCACGAGGGGCCCATTTCACAGAGAAGGCTAGACACGCAGGACTGGAACCAGGGCTGTGAGATGGTCACTGCGTCCCCGCAGCCATTCCGCCGCTCACTCACTCATTCACTCGCCCACTCAGGCACCTATCCGACAGTCCCTGAGGGCCAGCTGTGTGCTGGGGCTGGGGTGCAGTAAACAGAATGTGCAGTCCCTGACCTCCCAGGGTGGACACTGCAGTGAGCGGCCAGCGGATACCACCAGCAGAGGCTGGAGGGGGACACAACAGAGAAATGGGGACCGGCTGAGGAGGGCTGGAGGCCTGGTGGGAGCAGCGGTTGGCAGCTGAAGCCAGGGCAGGCAGCCAGGCCTGGGTTGAGGAAGGAAACTGTGTGGATATCAGGGACAGAGGACAGCAGGGGACAGGGGATGGCAAGGGCAAAGGTCAGGTAGTGTGACTTGAGAGAATAGCCAGGTGTCATCCTGAGCCCCCCAAAGACAGTGAATTGCAGGAGCCGGCCCCGTGAGGGTGGTGAGCGCCTAGAGGGAAGGTCAAAAGTTGAAGATGGTGTGTGTGTATCACGACCCCCTCGCCAGCCATCCTTTATGCTGGCTAGTCTCAGCTGCCACCTTCATGGCCCCAGCCCTTCATCTTGGAGTGGCTCCTGGGCCCAGGGAGGGAACCCACCACAGGGTGGGCCTGTGCCCATGGCAGCCTTGGCTCATGGGGTGGGGTGGGCCAGGGCCTAAGATGGAGAGGCTGCTCCCAGCCCTTAGCTTTGGTCTTTTGAGGTGTCTGGAGGGGACCCAGAGCCCCCTTGAGCCCTAGGTGCCTCCCAGGCCCTGGGGTACTATTTAAGCTCCTCCCACTGCAGGCAGGGAAACTGAGGCATGGAGAAACACAGTTCCCAGGGACCCAGCAAGGCCAGGGGCAGGCCTGGACTGACGGGTCTCCTGTCTCCCCGCCTCCCCATAGCCGCAGGGCACCTCATGCCATCCTCCCCCTCAGCCCAGTGCCCAGTCAAGGCTAGACCTGACAGTTGCCTCCAGGGCCCAACCTGGGCTGAGCCCCAGCTGGGTGCTCACTAGCCCTGTGCAGTGGGCTAAGTGGTGGCCTCCAAAGATGTCCACCGCAGCCTGTTAATTTGACTTTATTTGCAGATCTGATTAAGGTAAAGATCAGGGATGAGATCATTCTGGACTGGGTTGAGCCCTAAATCTAATGACCCATGTCCCTAAAAGAGAACAGAGAGAACCCACGTGAAGACAGAGGCAGAGGCTGCAGCAACACGTCTAGAAGCCACTGAACACAGGATGGCTGGAGATGCCAGAAGCTAAGCGGCCTGGAGCAAAGTCTCCCTCAGAGACCCCAGAGGGGGCCAGCCCTTCTCACACAGAACTGTGGGAGAATAAAATTGTGCGAGACACCCAGGTTGTGGTGCTCAGGAGACCTTAGTGGTCAGGAGCCTCCCACTGCCAGGGCATGTTCATAGTGTGACTTGTGTCTCAGGTGGGAATGCTGAGGCTAGACAGCCAAGGGCCCTGCATAAAGCACGGGTCACATGGCTGGCGCCAGGCCAAGTTTCCCCAACTCCAAGCTTGATGCCCTCAGGCTGGGGCTCAAGGCCGAGGAGGGACAGGCGGGAAGCAAGATGCTGAGGCTGTCCCCTGCTGTCCCCTCTCAGCACTGGATGGCCCCAGCTGGCACTAAGGTGGGCTAGGTCTGCAGTGGTGCTCCCCAGACCCCCGCACAGTGGGGAAGAGGACAGGGATGACGCAGATCACTCAGAAAGGTTTCAGAAGTTGGTCAAAGCAATACAGAGTGGCATGCAGTTTGTCCCATCTGCCAAGAAGTAGTGTGCACAGCTGGGCTGGGGTGTGCTGGAAGTCACCAGAAAGTGGGCACAGGGACTGCTTGGGGGCTGGGTGGGGAGAGGCTTTCCCTGGGTATCCCCTGTCCCTTTTGAATTTATTACCTATTACAGATGTCAGTGAAAACCAAAGTGGGGAGGAACCTGGCTCAGCTCCCCCAGCCTTGCCAAGAGGCCCCTGATGCCTGCCTTCGGCCCTGTGCAGCTGTGGTGCCTCCAGAAGTGATGGCCCCATCCTCAGATGAGGGAGCCTCAGGACATCATGGGTCATAGACTGGGGAGGCTGACCCAAAGTCCCCTCCCCACCGATCCCCGGGAGAAGACTCAACCAAAGCCACATGGCAGGTTGGGGCCTGGGTGGTTCCACTTCAGCCTCTAGGGTGGGGGCTTTTCCTACTGGACCTACTGTCCTGCTTGGCAACCATGGGCTGATCTCACTGATGCCTTTGTGGCCTCATGGCTGAAGTGGGTGACAACTGGACAGGCAGATGGACAGAGTCAGCATGGGCCAGGCTGGGGTGAAAGAGTTGGTCATTTTCTCATCCATCCATCTTTCTATCCACCCACCCACCCATCCACTCACCCATCCATCCATCCACCCATCCATCCATCTATCCATCCATCCACCATCCACCAACCCACCCATCCACTCACCCATCCATCCATCCACCCACCCACATACCCACCCATCCATCCATCCATCCATCTATCCACCCATCCACACACGCATCCATCCATCCATCCATACACCCACCCACCGACCCATCCATCCATCTATTGATCCACCCACCCACCCATCCACCCACCCACCCATCCACCCACCACCCCATCCATCCATCCATCCATCTATCCATCCATCCGCCTATCCATCCATTTATTCACCCATCCATCATCCATCTATTCATCCACCCATCCACCTATCCAGTCATCTGTCCACTCACCCACCCACCACCCATCCATCATCAGCATTTCTTCTGTATCTGACTGTAAATTTTGACTTTTTTTTTTTTCTTGGGCAGCTGGCTGGTATGGGATCTGAGCCAGTGACCTTGGGGTTATAAGGCTGCACTCTAACCCACTGAGCTAACCAGTCAGCCCATGACTGTAAATTTTGGAGCTGGCTGGGCCCTGAGGAACCTCTCCTCCAACCCTTGGTTTGGCAGCAGTGGAAGCTGCAGCTGGATCAGGGAAGGGACCTGCCCTAGGTCACACAGCAAGTCAGTGCCAGAACCAAGACTCTCAATGCCTGGCTAGGGCTCTGTGTGCTCAGTTTCCCTTCTGGGTGCTCACTTGCAATGTGTGGTGCACAGGAGACTGTGGGGTAGCCACCCTGTCCCCCACTCTCCCCTGCCTGTGAGCAGCCCCCAGCCCTGAGGAGGACAGCGGGAAAGGGTGACCGCATCTGATCCGCACCCCCTCCCTCCTCCCTCTGCAAAGAGAGAAGACAGACTGCCTGGTGGCTGACAGGACAATCTGGGGCAGGAGGCGATGTCTTCCTCAGGAAAGCACGGGGGAGAGAGCTGGGACCCATCAACCGAGCTCGATAAGGGGCCCGCTGAAATGTTAGCAAAAATATTTAGACAATAAATGAAGTATCAGAAAGGCGTGCGTATCTTTAAGAAATCAATCATCTTGTACGGTGTCTGGACACTTGGCGCCGAGGCGGAGATAGCGCCTAGCTGGGGAGATAAGGGTTAATCACGGATTTAATTCTGCAGGAGATAAAGCCTGGGCCAGGGAAGAGCAGGGGAGGCTCTTCCTCCCGGGCTGCTCTGCAACAGCCTCAAAGTCTCCTCTGGCCCTCGCTCCCCCACTCCCCTTGGACATTATCTGGCCGCGTGGGGAGGGTTCCTACTCTGGTGCCAGTCTCCTCAGGCTGACCTGAGCCACTGGACAGGACAAAACCCCTGGAGAGGAGGGAGGTGGAAAGGGAGGGGATATTGGTGGCTGGGCGAGGCTGGGGCAAGGAGTGGCAGGTGGGGCCAAGGCCAGGCTTCCAGTGGCACCCCCCTCAACGCTGTTGTTGAAGAGCCTGTGGGGGTCTCTGGTGGATGGGCAGAGGTGGCTTCCAATTCTTACTCTGCTATTTGATCCTGGTGATTTGGGCAAGTCACTTAACCTCTCAGAGCCTCAGTTTTTTCATCTGTAAAATGGGACAGTGGTACTGCCTCATAGGGTTGGGGGGAGGAAATGAAGGGCCCTGTGTAAGGAGGGTGTGCGGAGCATGTCTGCAATGTACATGTGGCTATCCTGGATGGGGCTGACCGACCCCAGCAGGGAGCAGAGACAGGTGCAGAACACACCAAGACCCCCAGTCCTGGCTCTCAGACACTCTTGCTTGTGTTCCTGGTCACTACGTATGGGTTTTCTTGGCGCTTTCAGAGTTCAGAGATGACAGCCTTGGAGCTCCCAGCCCACCCATTCATTTCTCCTTCCAACCATTAAATGCCTCCCAGTGCCCCTACATCCCAGAAGAGTCAACTGCCCTTTGCACGCTTCCAGCGACGGGGAGCTCACTCTCTGTAGTACCCACTCTAAACACCACTGCTTCCTTCCCACAGTGGAGCTGAAATCTGGCTCCTTGCATGGAGCCCAAACCTGCCACCCTGGAGCTTCCACTGTTAACCATGGCGCAAGACTGTTGTCCCTCCTATGCCACGCCCTGTGTCAAGCACCACTGGCAGATTATCATGAAATTGCCCAGCTGCACTGGCAGGCTGGTGTGCCGTCTGCTTCCCCCTTCACAGACAAGCTTGCAGCTCTGCCCACCCTCTCCTTTGCAGGGAGGTTGGCAGGTCTGCAGGCTCAGGTCTAAAGGAAGCTTCAGCTCCCACCCCGTGTCCTGCCAAGGTCCCCAGAGCTGAGGAAATAGTAGCTCAGAGTGGGCGGGGGCCTGCCTAGGGATACACAGTGAGGAAATGGCCTGATGGCAGGAGACCCCAGGATCTGGACCCTGTACAATGGGGATGGCCTGGCCATTGGCCTGGACCAGTCTCCTGCTGACTTGCTGGGCAGCCTGGGACAAGCGTCTGCCCCTCTCAGCTGACCCCTCATCTGTGAAAGACCATGTGGGGGGCCCGGCAGGGGTACAACCCCAAGAGGCTTTTCCAACATCCAGAGGCCTGGCCCCAACACAGAGATTCTGACCCAACACAACCATACAGCCCAGATTTTATTGCATATGCAGGATGGAGCGGGGCTGTGAGCGCTGGGTCCCAGGGTCTGCAGCTGAGGTTCTGCCTGCTGTGTGCCACCAGTCCCATGCATGCTGCTGTGGGTTAAGCTCCTGCTGCTGTGTGTTCAAGGTTGAGAAATGGGGGCTCTAACTGCCAGGTGTGCTGGCCTGTAGCCCTGTCCTCGCCTGTTTAGGCTGTGGATATGGAGACCCAGCATTGTGTGGTACCAGCCAGCCAGTGCATACCCTGGATCAAACCACGCCTGAATGCCATGTCAGGAAACAAAAGGCCCAGGCCATGGCTACGCCTGCACACTGGGGGCACCTGAGCCTGGGCTTGAGGGGACTGACCTGGGTGCTGCTTAGCCTCCTAGGTATGTGCCACCAGGGCTGGGGGGCACCTGCAGGACGCTTGTGTGCATGAACCCCTCCCGCTCCCGTCATGCCGTGTGCTGCCCCGCTGCTGCCTGAGGCTGCTCATTAGTTTTCTGTACCTCCACGCCCTTTCGTAACTAAAATGTATTGAAAAAAAAGCCTGTGTATCTGCTGCGAGAGGAAACCAGACCGACTTGCCATAAATAGAAGGTAGCCTCAGAAAGAAATCCAAGACAAACACCAGAGCGGGGTCGGTGTCCGCAGAAGGGTCTGCCCTCGGAAGGCTGTGCCCAGGCAGGGACTGAACTGCTCTGTGACAAAGGAGATCAACAAGTGTGGGGAGCTGTGAAGACCGTGGCACCAATGATGCTCTGTTCTGTCATCAGAAGGACCCACAGAGATAGAAATGGGATGACTCTTTCACCCTCTGCTGCAGCCATATTGAGCACTTGAAAAACCTGTCTCCCTAGCCACAGGCCTCCCCAGCAATGGGTCTCCCCAGCCATGGGCCAACCCAGCCATTGGCCAACCCAGTCACGGGCCAATCCAGTCACGGGCCAACTTAGCCATTGGCCTCCCCAGCCATGGGCCAACCCAGCCATTGGCCAACCCAGCCACGGGCCAACCCAGTCACGGGCCAACTTAGCCATTGGCCTCCCCAGCCATGGGCCAACCCAGCCATTGGCCTCCCCAGCCATGGGCCAACCTAGCCATTGGCCTCCCCAGTTATGGGCCAACCCAGCCACTGGCCTCGCCAGCCATGGGCCAACCCAGCCATTGGCCTCCCCAGTTATGGGCCAACCCAGCCACTGGCCTCGCCAGCCATGGGCCAACCCAGGTATAGTGGACTGAATTATGTCTCCCTAAAACTCACTGAAGCTTGAATTGTGTCCCCCAAGTTTATGTATTAGAATCTCAGCCCCCACTGTGACTGTTAAGAGGGTGGGAAATCCTATTATGGTAATTGAAAGGTAGAGCCTTAAATAGGTGATTGGATTGTAGGACCATGCCATAGTGAATGGATTAAAAACGGTGGTCAAGTGTATGGTCCTTAGGGCTTTAAAAGAAGAAGAGAGTCTGTCTTTCTCGCTCTCCCTGCTTCCACCATCTTGCAATGTGAGATCCCTGGGTTACTGTCACCATCACCAGATGGACTTTGGACTTCCTAGCCTCACAAACTATAAGCAATAAATTTCATTTTCTTTATAAATCACTCAATTCCAAGTATTTTGTTATAAGCAACCCAAAATGGCCTAACACACCAGCCATTGTCCTTCCCAGTCATGGGCCAACCCAGCTGTTGGCCTCCCCAGTCACAGGCCAATCCAGCCACAGTCCAATCTAGCCATTAGCCTCCCCAGCCGTGGGCCAACCCAGCCATGGGCCAACCCAGCTAAAGTCCAACACAGCCACGGTCCAACCTGGCCGTTGGCCTCCCCAGTCACAGGCCAACCCAGCCATTGGCCTCCCCACTGTCCCCAACACCACAAGGGCCAGCCCCTCACTCTGCTCTATGTTGCTTCCACCCTGTGAACACCTTCCCTTTTCTGCCCCAACTCTGACTCATCCGTTAAGGTCCGACTTAAAGAACCCCTTCTCCAGGAAGCCCTCCCTGAGGTGCCAAAGGCCCCACATCACCTCCTCCAGGAAGCTGTCCTGGGGCCTCAGTTAATTACTCCCTATCCTCTGGGTCCCAACATCTCAGCCTGTGTCTCCTAACAGGTTCCATGCAAAATGGCCAGAGCATCTGGGCTGACCCAGGTCTAGCTCAGGGGGCTGAAGTGGCCTGTGTCCTGGACTGGATGCTACCCTGTGTCTGGTGGGCGGGTTGAGGTTGGGGCTCCTTACCAGCTCTGCCTGCCCGGGGGATGCGGCTCTGGTCTGGATATTCCCGTGGAATGGGCCCCAGGACAGGCCCTCGGCGAGGCTGAGCCGGGCCCGTACGCGCCTCTGCCCATCCTGCAGCACCAGCTCCAGCTCGTCTGCAGAGAGAGACATTGTAGGTGGGGGGCATGCCCGGCCGGGCACCGCCCAGCCCACCTCCTGAGGGGTCAAGTCCACCTCCAGCAGCACCCCCGTCCCCTAGTGGGGCAGAGGAGGGAGGGCGGCCCTGTGAGATGATGACCGGCTCTTGGGCTCTGGGGGCCAAGTCAGCCCCTATAGCAAGAGCTTCTCTGGGGCTTGGTGGGCCTCAGAGAGACAATGCCAACAGCGCCTGTGGCCAGGCCTGAGCGGTGGCTGTGAGCCCCTGTGAATCCTTCTCACCGGGCTGGGCTGCAGGGCTGGATGGGGTTGGAACCCGGCCACACTGCACGTGACCTGTGTGATCCCGTGCAGTGGGCCAAATGGTGGCTCCAAAAGAAATGTCCAACTGCAATCTGTAAATGTGCCTTATTTGGAAAAAGGGTCTTTTGCAAATGAAATTAAGGATCTTGAGATGATACCTGGATTATCAGGCGGTCCCTAGATCCAAGTGTCTTAATAACAGTAAAGAGAAATAACAGTAAAGAGAGATTCACAGGAGAAGCTACATGAAGTTGGAGGCAAAGACTGGAGTGATGCAGCCACTGGGAGCTGAAGACGCAGGAGGGAGCCTTCCAGAGCCTTTCGGGGGAGCATGGCCCTTGCAGCCTGGGCCTTACCTGCCCTGCTTGATTGAGCCTCAGCCTCTTCCATGAGGGCAGCGGCCCCTCCCCCAAGGGTGGGCCCCCCTGGCCACACACCCTCTGCCTGGGAAGGCTGGGCCACCTGTGCCTTGCCTGCTGCCAAGGCTGCCAGACCACCAGGGCCTCACGTGGCCTGGCCTGGTCCCCTGGCTGGAGCCCTATGGCGGCCCCACTTCCTGGAGCCCGATGGGCCAGGCTGTGGCCTTAATGGGCCTGATTATCAGATAACTGAGTGCCTAATGGTAGCGATAGCACGTAAATACGCCAGGAAACCCTGCTAAAACGTTTTCACTGGGTCTTTGTCTTCCCCGGGGCAGATAAGATGGCAATGAACCAGGACTGAGAGGCCGAGGAGGCCCTGGCCCTTATCAGCCCCAAGGAGGGGAAGAGCCAGGGCTGGGGGCACCACAGAAAGAGGCCCCGTCACTCCATGGCTGCCCACGAGGGCCACATCCTCTGCCAGCACACCCAGATGCAGGGTCCTGCTCCTTCCCTGCCCCTGCAGGGCTTGGCACTGAGCAGGTGACCAGCAAGCTGGGTCCCATCATCAAGGACAGGGATGGGGCAGGCCAGCACCACATGGCCCTAGGGGGACATGCAGTCACCTGTTCCTAAGAAGTTTATCCCTTGTGAACATGAGGAAACAGGGACCCCGAGAGGCCACATAGCAGGCAGCGGGTGCCAGGATCTAACCTGGGTGCTGCTCCAGAGCCCCTCCCCCATCACTATCATGGTGACCAGGGTCCTGGTCCCTCGCGTCCTGGGTGTGTCTGCGTCTCTGGTCACCCGGCTGGCCCTCAGGGGTGGGTGTGGTTGAAGAGGCTTCCCAAAGGGAGCTTGCTGCGTGCTCCCTGGTCTATCTGTTTGTCCGGCCATCTGATGGTCCTAGCTCCCTATGGACTGAGCCTGAGAACTGCGCACCTCCCCCATCCCCACCACCCAGGCAGTCAGGCCAAGGGGAAGCATCCAGAATATCACCTGGACTGTCAGAGATGCTCTGAGCTACTTGGGATGGGGGCCTGCACTTGGGCCTCTGTCCTCCTGCCGGGGCTGTGGCGGGGGGGGCAGAGGACCCCTCCTTGAGCAGCCCCTGTGGGCATACCTGGACCCACAGGTGGAAAAGACAGGTCACGTTAAGTGGCCATGACCCCTGCTTTCCTGTCCGTGTCCAGCACGTGCACTCTTGGGCCCACTCCCAGGCCCTGTGGCACAAGCCCTCATCAGGAGCCCCTGCTGTAACCGAGAAGATGCCTTTCTCCTGAGGCTGGTACCCACCCTTCCACAGGGAGGAGGGACTCAGGCTCTGAGTTTCCCCACCTGTGGACTGAATGCCCCCCAGACTTGGGGACACAGTGGGAAGGAGGTTGCTGGCCCGGGTCACCCCGCATGCTAGAAGAGGAGTCATGGGCAGTCCCAGGTTGCCCCACACACAGACCTGTGGCATCCACACTTGTCCTGCCTGCCATACCTGTGCGGTGCTGAGGCCCCTCTCCCAGCAGCCCGAGCTCTAGCTTGTCTCAACCCTCCCGGGGAAGGGAAGGGGGCTGTGCTTGCACCCCACCTGGCCCACTCATGCACTACAGGCAAGCGGCCCTGCTCCCTAATCGGAGCTGGTGTGCTGTGGGCCGAACCTCCCAGATAAGAGCGTGGCTGCCGCTTCCCACGGCAGCTGCTCCATCTTCTGGGTATCACGCGTCACCAGAGAGGGCTGGCTCCTGATAAAGGCAGCTGGGGGCAGAACCCACCACTCAGGGCTTGCCAGGGGCTGGTGGAGGCCTGGGAAAGGTGAGAGGACAGGGGTCTCCTGGGAGCCCAGGGAGTGGAAGAGCATGGGGCTGGGGACAAGGCAGTGGTCACCACGACAATCCATCTCCCTGGTCCAGGGTCCAGGTCAGCCATCTCTGAGGCCTGTGCATTAGAAAGGGCGCCTCCTGGGAGTGGATGAGGGCTATGGCAGGTGCTTGGATTGGAAAAAGGAGCATGTCTAAACCAGCCCAGCTCACCCCAGGGCCCTTGTGCAGGGCACAACCTTTGCAACTGTCTGCAGCAGCCCAGGTGATGTTCAGCCTCCACAATAGGTTCAAACAATCTATTTCCAGCTCACGATTCTGCCCCCAGCCCCTCGCCAGGCAAAAACAGGGTGAAACAGGTGTTATAGTCCAGTTAGCAGCTAACAGAGACCCTCTCCCAACCAGAAGTGAAATTGCACTGGAAAAGTGGGTGTGGGTGAGGCCACCAACTCCTGATACACTGGGTGCCTCATGAGGGCTCAGTTCAAAGCTGACAATGAATGAAAGTATCAATGAGCGAGGGCAACGGGCCCCAGAGGATAGAGTGACACCGAGCTGGCATGGGAGCCAGTAGAGAGAGCACTGGGCAGGAAGACACAGTTATTTTTCCAAACAGCCTCTAAGATAGCTGGAGAACGCAGACAGTGGTGGCTGTGGACACAGTCAGCCCCCAACCCCACTGACAGGAGATCTGGGGCCTAGTGAGGCTAAGGAGTGCCCACACCACTCTGGGAACTCGGGCTGGAGGATGGACTGGGACCCAGACCTCTGGACTCAGTGCTTGCACCCGGGCCAGGGACGATGGAGGCACAGCCTGTGCCCTGGGTGTTCCGGGAAACTCAGGAGGAGGTGGCCAGGCACCCATGGGCACAGACAGTTCCAATGGTGGGCCAGGCAGGGTGGGCTTCCAGGTGGAGGTATCCTCCTTCCCTAGCAGTCTCCTGTGACCGGTCTCTGCTTCCTCCTCCCCAGCTCCAGAGCAGAGCAGAGCTGGAATAGCCCAGCAGAGACACGTCACCTCCAGCCAGGTCCTGGCCAAATGTCCCCTCAGCTGGAAAATGGGGATAATGCCTCATCTCCAAGAACTCCAGTTCACTGAGCCTTAGCTAAGCCTGGCACAATTTGCAGGGATTCCTCCTAATGTACACAGGGAGAGAGGAGATTGAGGCTCAGAGAGGTTCAGCAACCAGCCCAGGGGTACACAGCGGGTAGGTGGGATTTGAACCAGAGCCCCTAGCCATGCTCACAGCCTGAGCCTTGGCGCCCTTTTCTAGGCTGAGGTGGGAGGGAGTGGCTGGCCTGTTTGGTGGCTGACTCTTCCTGCTGTCACCTCAGTTTCCCATCTGCAGCCTGGTCCTCTCTGAAGGAGGGGGCAGGCCCCATGCTGCCTAAATGGGCCCCCCACCGGGATCGGGGCTATCACTACAAGCTCAGCACTGGGACAAGGACTAATTTATTCAGGCAAATAACACTGCAAACGTTATTTCCAGAACAAATACGCAGTGCCAGGATTCAATTTCTCCCCCCAAGCATTTGCGAGAAACCAAATGAGAAATTTCAGGTTTTGCATATTTATATGATTTAAATGTCTACTTAGGTCTCAAAACCCTCCAACAATATCCTGTGGGGACTGGTGGGGTGGGGGGAGGCAGAAAAAGGAGGCAGAGCTGAGTGTTGCCAGCCCCAGGCCAGGCTCAGGACCCAACTGAGGGGTGGCTGGTGGATTGGGCTGGAGTCCAGGGCCCTCTGGGGTGCCTTGGGCAGGATACCCGGGAATGGAATCAACAGGCCTGAGGCCAAGTCCTGCCTCTGCCTTGCTTGCCAGTGGTTGTGTGCATGCCCTCTCTGAGCCTCAGTTTACCCATCTCTCAAAGGGGATGCTAGCATGACATGCCCCGTGATGGGCTCATGGCTGTGAGGTTAAAGTGGGGGGTGTCCACCTGTGTGGCCAGCACTGTTCTCTCTCCCCTTGCTAGCCGGGTGGGCCAAGGAGCTGCACCTGGTGGGCGTCCGAGGACTGGGGCCCCATCCAGGGCTGCCCTGAGCTGCTGGGTCCTCACACTTGGCTTCAATCTCGTGGGCTCCAGGTCCACTCCCAAGGCCCTGGAGGCCTCCCTCAACACGTGGACGAAAGTCCCCAGCCCTGGCAACAAGCCTGTGAGGCAGGGTCTACTCTCACCAGCTCATGCTGTAGGCCAAGAAAGCTCAAGCAACTTGCTTGAGGTCACACAGGAGGGAGGACAGCCACTCGGCCAAGACCAGACCTGAGCTCCTTTCTGACTGAGGATCCAGGGCTCTAACCTGGGCTGTCAGGCTCCTGAGTCCACTATGCTCAGCCACCCGGCCTCCGCAGGCCTCAGTTTCCCTGCCTGAGCAATGGCCCCAGCAGGCTGGCTGGCAGCTCAGTCTTGGGGAGGCAGGTGAAGGGGGCATCCTGAGGGTGGCTCCTCCACAAACGGGTCAGACTCCATTTGTGTTAATGACCGGTGGCCTCCTTGGCACAAAGCGGGGTCAGCACCAGCGCCCACTTATCTCATTAGCCCTATCCCTCCACTGGCCCCGCCCTGGGGCTCCCTCACAGCTGGGCCTGGCCCTATCTAAGGGATCACGCTGTTCGCCTTTGATAAAAGTCACAAAAAGGGGGGGGGGGAAGAGCAAAGGGGAGGAAAGGAAAACCCCAGGCTGCCCAGGTTCTAGAAGTCTCTGTGGGCATTGGCACAGAACAGGGCAGGCTGGGAGGCTGGTACGCAGACTGTGCAGGCCCTGAGAATGGCTGATTCCAACACATCCTGTACAAACATGGAAACTAAGGCCCAGAGAGGCCAGTGACTCCCACAACGTCACACAGCAGATCAGGGTGGCTGTGGTCAGTGGGGCAGGCTGGGGCTGGGGCAGGGTGAGCCAGCCCCTCTGTCCTCTTTGGCCCAGTGTGGGGCATAATACAGGCTCTCCTGTGACGATGTGTCACTGCGTGTGGACAAGTTTACTCACGACACTTGCTGGGCTCCACTACACTCACCCCACGGGACCACTCACAGCCTGAAATGTCGGGGGGGCTGTGCCCATTCTACGGAGGGTGGAGTGACTTGCCCAAGGTCACTGGCTCTCCAGTCCAGCCCTTTCCTCCCCCTCCTTGACCATCCTGACTGAAAAGCCAGTGATCTGGGTGGCAGTTGAGGTCCTAGGGCAGAGAGAGACAACAGGAAAGGGCCAGGGAGGCTGAGTGGCTCCTCCTCCTGCCCGGTACGGCCACCACCAACCAGGGTCCAGCTGTCCTCCCTACAGCTTCAGCAGCTAACCCCGGCCCTGCCCTGCCAGGCCTGAGCTGCCCTGGACTGTGAGTAGAGTCTGACTCCTATTAGTCCAACTGCTGGGAATGACATGTGAACCTCCACCAGCCCCATGAGCTCTAGAACTGGCTTTGTTTCCTGCCACTGCCATGTCCCAGCTGGACAGGTCACTTCCCTCCCAGCCCCTGGTTTTCTCTTGTGTGAAACAGGGCATCACAGCCCCTCCCTCACAGGTGGCTGTGGGGTGAGACCACACAGTGGACAAGGTGCGTAGGGGACAAGGCCCGGCACACAGAGGGCACTCAGGGAGCACTCAGGTAACGTGGGAGAGCCGGGTGCGGGGCGCCGCAGCAGCAGTGGGGCCAGCTGAGCTGCAGTCCTGCATGACCTCAGCCTGGTTTTTGCCCCCGGGGCCTTGGGCTCCACATCCACAAAACAGGATGGTGTCAGTCCCCTCCTGTGATGGGGCTCCCTGAACAGCTCAGAACAGTGCCATGTGACCAATAGCCCTTGACTCTGTGTCCACAGTGGGTTCCATGGTGGCGGGACATGGCCGCGGCACCACAGGGATGGTGGGAAGCCCCACCGCCCACCTGGGCACCCTTGGCCCTGAGCTGCCTGTGGGAGGTGGAGCCCTGGTGATGTGGATATACCCAGCAGGGACTGTGGACAGGATCGAAGGACCCTCCTGGATTGTGACTATGAGTCCAGTACTGACCAGGTGGATAGGCTGGCCGAGCTGAGGCAAGGGAGCCCATCTGAACGCCCAAACCCATGGCTGGGCCTGTGGCCACAAGAGCTTGGTTGGGAGGGAGGGTCTGTCCTGTGTGGACATTGTGGCCTCCCTCATGTGGGACCCTCCTGAGTTCTGGCTGGGACAAATGCAAGCCTGGTGAGAAAGGGAGGGGGGGACTCATGGCCAGGGGGTCCCAGCAGCTTCTTGGAACATCCCTGACCCACTGGGTTCCTCCCTGCCAGCCCCTTTCCTAGTTTCCTGCTCACGGATGGGGCAGCCAAGACGCAGAGGGAGAGACTCTCTCAAGGTCTCAGATGGGACCTGGGATGGGCTGAGGGGGAGATCCCGTCCTGGGGCACTGGGAGGGCTGTGGCTGGGCCTTGGAGGCTCGTTCCCCCATCTACAAGGGGCCTGACGATGCCTTCTTGCCTGGGCGAGCTGGTGAGGTCAAAGTGCACCGCAGGAAACCCGCACTCCGCAGGAGGGCTCTCCTGCTGCCGTGGGGGCTCATAGGGCTGCCACCCATCCAGGCCCTTGTGCCTGCTGGAGCTGGGAGCCCTCTCCACTGGAACTGGGGGAAGTGGTGGGACTCCCAGCTGGTCTACTGGAGGAGGGTTGGTGTGGTCCTTCAGGCTGTCCTCCCAACCAGCCACCCTCTCAGGGCATGCAGAAGGCCAACATGCTCAGGCAGCCTGGGTCCTCAGGACCAGGAGACCCAGAGCCACAGAGCACCCTGGATCAAGCTACACCTGAATGTCAAACCAGGAAATAAAAATGGGCCAGGGCTTGATTCCAGCCCTGGCTCTGTCACTGGTGGCCACAGCCCCTTTGCACAGACCCTGCTCCTCTTATGCCTTGGGCTTCCCATCTGGGACAAAGCACCAAAGTGACATGGTGAAAATGAGCTTTGGGGAAAGACGGGAGGCCCTTTCTACTGCTCTCCACCAGGGGAAAGCAGTGCTCGGAGAGGCTGAGGAACTTGTCCAGGGTTCCCTAGCCAGCAAGTGGCATGGGAGTCGAGTGCAGGTCCCTCTGACCCCAACCCAGGCCGTGCCTCCTCACATATCAGGTGGCTGGGTGCCCTGGGCATTCAGAGAAGTCCTTTCCCCATTCACAGATGCAGCCACTGAGTTGAGAGGGGCAGAAAACAATCCTGAAAGTCCAGCAGGACCCCAGCTCTCCCTTGCAGGGACCAGGCAGCCGAGGCCTCAGCTCATGGTAGTTGGTGTGGCCAAGATGGAAGGAATAATCTGATGTGTGTCACCGTGAAAGCGGGCGGTGGCACCCACCAGATAAGATGTGGAGCCACGGGAGCCGCTGACATATACTTGAGCACCTGCTCGGGGAGCGAAGCCATGCGAGGGCTCGCGGTAGCCCAGCTCTTGACGGGGTGAGAGTTTCCACCCTGCCTCCCTCTGGGGCGCCTCCACAGGGCCTCGGAAGGTCCAGATCCCTGCAGGAGGGATGGGGTCTGGAGTGGTGATGGAGGGGCCCGGGAGTCGCAAGCCAAAGATGCATGTAAAAATGGGACTAAGTTGTTGTTGTTGGACAATCAGATTTTCCACGCAATCCGGAGTCTCTGGCCAAGCTGGGGAAACTGGGCTCTGGTTCCTGCAGAGCCATGGCTGGCTTGAGCCCAGTGACTGCCGCTGCTCCTGGGATGGCAACAGTGCACACCCCACCCCCTCCACCATTCTGGGGCAGCCACTTGGCCGTGCCCCACCCAGTCGTTTGTGTGACTTTTTATCATTGAGTGCCTGGCATTGTGGATGTAACTGTGAACAGGCCCAAGCCCATCCTGCTGGGGAAACAGAGAGGGGGACTTGCGCAGGCGCCTAATTCCTGGGAACTGCCCGTTCCATGACACAGGGTTCCTGGGTGCCCCCCGCCCTGGAAGACCCAGTTCCCATCTCTTACGGAGGTCTCCAGCTTGTCGCACTGCTCCCCAATCGCGTGCCCTCTGCTTTGCACACACAGCCCCATCTCCGGGCCCACTGCCCGCTGCCCAGTGTGGCCTCCACCTGCTGGACTGGATGCACAGAGCCCACGCCTTCCCTGGAGGAGGGTTTCCTTCTCACCCTAGGTCTGAGGTCTTCAGAGGGCTTAAAGCCTGATGTACCTGCCACCGTTCTCTCTCCACCTGATGTGTGCTGCTGCCCTGAGTGCCTGCTCCCTGCCAAGTTCTGCTCAGTCCCACATCATCTGGGGCCAGGCACTATGCCCAGGCTGAGCCGGCAGGCTGGTGATATTCTGGGAGCTGACGGTAGAGGGGGCTGGCAGGGCGGGAGCTCCAGCATGGTCCATGCCAGGACCAGCAGGTGCCAGGCATGGTGACGGCCACAGCATGCGGGGACCCCGGGGAAGCCTCTGTACACGCTCCTGGCCCCAAGTGCCTGAGAGGCCTCCACCTTGCAGTGGGACCCCTGCTTCCTCCTTGCTCCCCAAGCTCTCAGCACCTCCTGGGCCCTGTGATGACGTTTTCATTCAACTGTCAGTTTCCCCGCTAGACCGTCAGCCCCTCAGGCCGGGCCGCTGATAGCTGTCACAGACAGCGCCTGGGATGCCCTGCATGCACGTGCCTGTGTTTGGAGGTGGATGGCACTACCACCTGGGAGACAGGGCAGTTGGTCCTGCCAGCATGGGAGGGCCCTGTGGCCCTGTTTCGCCTCCTCTCTGCTCCTGTTTTCCTAAGCAGTGTCCTTCCTCATCCCTGGATGCCATGCAAAGGCCACAGCCCCCCTACATGGCTTTAGCAGCCCCCTCAGGCCTGGCTGCCACCCCTGGTGACCCCAAGCAGGGGCACAGCTACTCTGAGCCTTGACCGTCTCACAGAGGGCCTGGCAGTCTCCCAAGCTGCCCATCTACAGAGGCAGCATGGGCGACGGACGAGGAGGGGACAGCTTGGCCTAGAGTCTAGGTCACTTCGAACCCCGACCTAGGCCTGAAGTCACTTTGGGCCAACTGCCGACAGACAGGAGGGAGTGGTGGGGAGGCCCCCAGGTGTGGGAGCCCCTGCCCCGCCCCGCCTGCCAGCTGCTGCCTGTGGACTTCTCTCCCTATCGCTCGGAACATCGCTGGGGATTATTGATTTTTTGACACAGAACAACAGCCCATCTTTATCAGGCTGAACCCTGACCCTAGCTAATGGCAGAGCTGGAACTGCCCGGGAATAGCCAGCAATGCAGGGCGGGGCCTGGCCCACCCCCCAGGGCCTGCGGGGGGGCCCCTCACTACCTGAAGGTCCAGTGGCCTGTCCCAGGGAGCATGTGGCTCTGAGGGAAGGAGGGTTGGTTGGGCTGGGGTGGGATAATATCTTATCGCACATCCTGCTCCCAGTCTGCCCGCAAGACGAGGCAGCAGACTGGGGTCCAGCTGGGTGGTGAGGGCCATGCTCTGACCCAGGACTACCCTTTCTGAGTCTCGGAGCCAGGTCTTGGAGGTCGTGGTGGGAAGCTGCCTCGAGCTCCAATCACAGTCTGACCCCCTGAGATGGGGCTCCTTGGGTGAGACGTAGTCTCAGACACCAACTCTGCCCTCTCCAGGCACAGCCAAGCAACTTGACCAGCAGGAGGAGCCCCAGGGAGACCAGTGGGGCCACAGTCCTTCCATGTACCCCTTAGGGGTCTGTGTGCCAGGCCAAGGGAGGGGGCCCTTTCCTGCTCCCCACCATGGACGATGTCTCTCCACGGCCAAGGAGCCTGAGAACCACAGCTTTCAAGTCACCTTGCAGCTAAACCATGACCCATGGTGTCTCCAGGCTTCTGGAAAGCTAAATGCCCTAAGCCTCTGTCTTCCTACCTGTGAAGTGGGGAGGAGCCCCGCTAGTTCCTAGACACTGGGACTTTGGTTTTGGGGGACCCTGAGGCCTGAGGACTGGGGTGGGGGTCCCTGGCTCTCCCAACCCTGCCTTGTCCTGTGGGCAGGCTGGAAGCAGGATGTGCGATAAGCTATTTGCACAGGACGTATTTTCCTTACCTTATCTGCCTCCTATCGGCTTGAGCGCCCTGGCCCCTGCCCTGTTTTTCCAGGGCCCTGACGCCACCGAGGGCTCTTCCTTAAGATGGCCTCCAGCTCCCCACCTCTCAGCCCCCTGGCCTGGCCAGCACCCTTGCTCCCTGCATGGGGCCTGGACCCCTGGGACCTGCTTACTCTGTTCACTTGCCTTTGGGGGCCCTGTCTTGTGCGTAAATGGGCAGGAGGGGTGGGTGTGAGGGCTGGTGAGGGTGTGGGCAGAGGCCCAGGGTGCTGCCCCAGCCTCAGGTGAGACCTGTCCTACCCAGGCTGGCAGGCGCCCACCCCAACAGAGGGCAACAGCAAGCACTGAAGCAGGCACTGGGGAGGACAAGAAAACAAGGACACAGCCACCACCTAAGGCACTGTGAGCCCTTTAGGGACTGAAAAGGTCCTTCCAGAAAGGACACTTCACACAGTCTCAGGGGCTCCACCTACAAAGGAGGCTTCTACAAGTGGGGAGACTGAGGCCTTGAGAGGGCCTCACAGCTCTAGCTGGGGCACCAGGCCTCTGCCCTGGGGTGAGTCTTTGAGAAGCAGGGGGTGCTCCGGTGAGTCGTAAAAGCTGCAGACACTTGCTTTCATGGCACTGATCAACTCAATCACAGACGAGGAGACTGAGGGTCAGAGAGAACCTGGCCACACAGTGAGTTCAAACCTAGGCCCCCATCTCCTGTCCAGTGCCCTGTCCTTCCTCGTTCTCCTTGAGGGGAAACAGGAGGATGATGGGGCCAGCAGAGGCTGAGGAGGGTGGGGAAGGCGAGGAGGCCTGGGGGGGGGGGGGGCACAGCAGGCTGGCCACATGCCAGACACCACTCCTTCCCGCTGTACCTCTGCTCAGGAACACTTGGGGCTCCCCACTGGACCCTGAATGGAGTACTGTGTCCAGCCATCCAGCTGGAGGTCAGGCCGTGCTACACAGTACTTGGTCGCCCTCCACGCCTCGCCCCCAGGAGCCCTCCCACCTCTCACCTGCCAAAGAGATGGCGTGCGCCTCCTCCAGGGGCAGCTCTGGGGGTGGGGGGACACTGGCAGAACCTGCTGAAGGCTTGGTGCCTGGGGAATGGCGGTGTTGGTGGGGCCACTCTAGTGGTGGCCCCAGGTCTGCAGGAAGGTGCACCCATGGGCATCTGTGTGGAGTTTGCTTCTTTTAGGATAATTTCCCCTCTTTTCGTAGATATTTTGCAGGACAGCACATATAGATAAATGAGTAAATGGCTCCCTATCTTCAGCATGGTGTGACAAGTCTCCTTGCCGCCCCAGGCCTGTCCTGAGTTATTTTTCTGGGCTGCTTTCCTAGAAGACAACTGTGGAGTCGATGTGAAGCCATGCTGCGTGACACTCAGGCAGCCCAGGCTGGGGTGGGACAGGGCCACGGGGTCACATTGCACCTGGCAGCACTGGACAGATAGGCTGAGGGGTGAGGGGCAAGCTGAAGGCCCCATGGCGACTCATCGTGGACCCTGGATGGGCCCAGGTCGGTGTGTGGGGCCAGAGCTGCTGTCCAGGGCCCCACGTGGCCTGCAAGACCCTGGGCATTGTGTTGGGGTAGGGGAGGTGGAGGGCGGACACAGAGGCGTCTGGTTTGGGGGGCAAAGCGGGGCCTTGAGCAGGGCGGGAGAGCCCCCCCACGTGACACAATAAGCCCCCAAGATAGCATCTCGCCTCATCTCAGGCCGTGTTCGGCCCTTTCAGGCAGGATATGACCAGCCCTCAAGCCAATGGCAGCCCCTTTGTCCCATCTCCGGGGACCGATCTTATCGGCTGCGTCCAGAGCCACTGTAATGGAAAAACGCAGTGAGGAAATCAAAAGATACGCACAGAGATAGAGGAATAATAAATAAATAAATTAGCGCGCAGCCGTCGGGGGGTGTGAGGCCTCTCAGGAAGGCCATGTGAAGTCATGGGGATGCGGGGAGGGACCACGGTTGGGGGTCGCTGGCCTCGTGCCCATCCTGGGTTTGAGTGAGTCTCACCCCAGGACAGTCGCATCACCTCACTGGCCTCGATTTCCTCATTGATCCAGGAACCCACTCCCTGGGGCTGGCGGTGGCCCATGACGCATGGCGCTGACATGAGGCTGCCCACTGCTATGTTCTCAACTACACTGGTTCCTTGGTTTCTCTCCTGGGGCAGGAGGTGGAGAAGCCAGGCCAGGGTGGGGAAGGGACGGCCTGACAGAGACCCTAACGTGTCTCCAACAGAGGCAGCCCCAGAACAGGCAGGGTCTGTTGTGCGTGTTGGCCAGCAGAGGGGACCGAGGTGCCCCGGGATCTGAGCTGAGCCCAAGACATGTTGAGAACAAGTAAGTGTGTGGCACCGGCCTCCTGCTGCCCTGCCCTGCCTGAGCTCCAGATGGCCTGGACTGTCCTGTCCCTGTCCCACAGGTGAGGAACCTGAGCCCAGAATGGGGTGCGACTGGCCCAAGGTCTCCAGTGAGAGAGGTGACAGCTGGGAGCCGGGCCTGCCCTTGTGCCAGCAGTGACGCCCTGCCAGTTGGGTGTGACAGTGATGGCAACAGTACTGGTGCCAGGAACAGCAATAGCACTACTGGCAGTAACAGTACTGCCACCGTGGACTAGTAACTATAACTAACAGCAGTAGCACTATCTGCAGTAATAGTGGCAATGCTTTGACAGTGACAGCTCTACTGACAATAATAGTACTAATACTAGCAGCAGTGGCGGTGATAACAGTAGCAGCAAGTGACAGTACCGTAAGAGTAACAGCACTTGTGCCAGAACAGTGGCAGTACAGTGACAGTACCATTAACAGGACCAGCACTGGTGTCAGCAAAAGCAATGGTGCCAATACTGGAAACAATGCCCACCACAGTGACAGTAACAAGGGCAGTCAGGGCAGCAGCTGCCCAACCACTTGCTCCCCATCACAGGTGCCGGTCCCCATTGTCCCCGGGTCCTCCCAGGTGTTCATCTGTGGCCATTCTACTGAGGAGGCAGCAGCCTCAGCGAGGTGAGGGGACCAACCCTGGCCACAGCCAGGCCAGGAGGGGACAGGCAGAGACACTTGTGGGAGGTGCTGGCGGGGCTGTGGGGGTGGGCTGGCCGGGGCAGGAAGCCGGGGAGGGCGGAGGAGGAAGCAGACTCGATTAGTGCCCATGGCCGAGATAGGCTGCCCTGGCCACAGACAGCCACTCCCGGAAGGCGGGTGAGGTCGGCGGGCAGTGTGGCAGGCAGCCAGGCCTGGGCCCCCACCCGCCACCGAGACGGCCAGAGGACCTGGGCTTCAGCCACACTCCTCGTGGGATGTCCGCTGTCTGTTTTCCAGTGCGATGTCCACACCCACTGAGGAGGGGGTTGGGGAGCCTGTGAGGACCCCCTGGGGCAGGGCCCAGAGAAGATGGATGGGCAGGTGTGAAGCCTCCCTGGGAGGCAGGCAGAGCTGGGGGCGGGGGCTGCCCCACCTCTCCCCGCCTCAGTCTGCATCTGCAGGTGTCTGCCCAGATGGTGCTCTGTCTCTCGTGTCAGACTCGGCCTTCTCCCAGGTCTCCCTAGGTCTGCCCCGAGACCCCTGTAGTCCACCCCCACACGGCAGCTGGTGGGGTCCGGTTAAAACCTGGGTCAGATCCTGCCCCGCTGTGCACAAACCTGCACCAGTTCCCGCCTGCATAAGACACGTGGCTCTGCCCTGTCCTCCTCTTCCTGTCTTGCCCTGCCCACCCCTTAACCCCCACACTGATCCCAAAGTCAGCCAGACACGGCCCCACCCCAGGGCCTTTGCACCAGCTGCATTCTGTGGGGCAGTTTCCCCAGGGTGTTTGCAGGGTGTGCTTCTGGCCCGCTGAGCTCTTGGTGCAAATCCCCAGAGGCACTGGCTGCTCTCCTTGCTTGGGGTCTGGCCTGGCGCTGACTCTCCACTGGGACTGCAGTTCCGGGGGCAGCATGTGGGTCTACTTTTCTTATGCTGTGTCCTCAGGATCTATAATGGGGGCTGGCACAGGAGGCACTCAATAAACAGAAGTGCAAGTGCATGAGTGGGAATGAGCTCCCAGGATGGCCGTTGAGCCTTGATAAAGAGCTGCCTGCCGGCCTTCTCTCCTCCCATGGTTTCTGGATATTGAGGCCCAGGCGCTTTTGTTGCGGGCAGAGGTCAAAGTCAGAACCAGGCCATGAAGGTGGCTTCCATCAGGCCAGGGCTGCTGTGGCTGCAGGGGGTCAGCACCTCCCGGGGGAAGAGCCGCTGACCAGGGTTCAGCTGTCTGGCCACTGGGAAGCCTTGGCCTGGCTCCAGGCACGTGTGGTGCCCGTGGGTTTCCCAGCTCTAGGAATGAGGGGAGAGCCGGCCTTAGGGCTGCAGATGGTTTGACCCCCACCCAGGCCTTGGGACCAAGCTCTTGGGAAAGAGCTCCGGGCTGGGGGCAACAGGCAGCCAAGGCATCCATCTGTCTGCCACCACAGGCCCTCCATGACGAGCCTCTCACTCTGGGCTTGCTGCCTCTCCTCACCCCCATGCTCGCATCAGACCCAGCGGGGCCCTCTCTGGCCTCAGGCCCAGGCCTCTGCTGTGCCTCTGCCTGATGCATGGCGCCGAGACGCAGGGCTTGGCCTTCAGCACGCGGGGGCTGCTCTGACCACCCGAGTCACAGCCGCTCCCTTCCTCCTTCTACTCAGAGCCTCCCCCACCACGTGTCATCTTTTTACTTCTTTATTGGTTAGCTCAGTCTTCCTCCTTCTCCTGCCCGCTCCTGGGCTGCAGACCCACATCCCCCACGACACACCTCAGAGAGGGCAGGACAGGAGGTCAGTGACAACTGGGAAGGGAGGGTGCCCTCCTGGGGACACCCAGCCCTCCTTGGGCTCCAGCTCCACCTCACTGAGTCTCAGGCTCAGCTGCAGAGCGGGGAGGTCAGGACAGGCATAGGGCCGGTGGGGGGATCCCCAGAGCAACTGTCCCTCCAGGGGAGGCTTGGAGTAGTCCAGGCACAGTGTGGATCCCCTCCCTGGGACACCCAGAAGAAGTGGCTCCTGACCCAGCTGCTGGGCCTGGTGTCTGGAGCTGACCCCAGGCTGACCCCTGCCATCCGCCAGCGCCCCCTCCCCCGTCCACTAATCTAAGACAAATAGGCCCATGGACTGCAGCGCCAGGCCGTGATAATGCAGAAGGGCTGAAATGATTTCCCACCCACACATGCCGGCTGTGGGGATGGGAGTGTGGCCGGCTATCAGCCCATCTCCCCGCTGTCCATCAGGACGGGCCGTCCTGCCTTGGCTGCCCGCCCGCGCCCCGATAACAAACCTTGAGGTTTGCACAGAAATTCCGGCCAGCAAGATTAGTCAGACGAGCACAGCCCAGATAACCGGCCCGACCCTCGCGCACACGCTGGGTGGGGATTCCAAGTCTCCAGCAGGCCCCGCATCACACTGGGGTGGGGGGATTGGCTTGGCCCCCCAGCAGGGAACAGCAGCAGACGCCTCCTCTTGTGTGCCTGGGGGTGTGCTCACCCCGACCCATACTGTGCACAGAAGCCGATCAAACGTCTCCCTTAAAACCCATCAGCATCTCCATCTCGCAGCCAAGAAAATGGAGGTATCTCCTCATGGTCCATGGCACCGAGTTCACACCCTGATCCATCCATGCCCCGTCCCCACCTGGGCCCCTAATGCTCCATCCACACCCATGACACTTGAACCCTTTCCACGAGCTAACTCCTTGTCTGAACGCCCTCACCCCCCATCTGTCCTTCAGGCTTCAGCTTGGGAACGGGGGTGTCAGGGGCCCTGCTATGTTGCTGCTGCCCCTCCTGTCTCCCTGGGGTCATGACCAGCCTTCCCATCTCTGCCTCCAGGGCCTGGGATGGGGCTGGGGACAGAAGAGGCATCATCACCTGTGGTTTGGCCATTTGGATTTCCCTTTGTCGACTGTGGCATCAGGAAAGAGTTCCAGGCCCTGAGACACACACGGGTGAAGGAGACCCCATTTCCAGGGCCCTGAACCTCAAATAGCCAGGCCACGACCAAGTGCTAGTGGTTCCCAGGGCAGGGCTGGGGAGTCCCCAAATGAAGCCCAGAGACCACCTCCACCCCCCACAGACACTGCTCTGCTCAAACCCCAACTGCACTGTCCACCAAGGGCCAGGAGACCCTGGCCATGCCACTGTGCCCTCCTTAACTGTAAAATGGGGCTCAGCTAGTGCATCCCTTGCGGACTGTCGGCAGGATGATGGGAGACACGTGTGAAGAGATGGGCATGGTTCAGCACAGTCAATGTGCAACAGAACATGACTTTCATCAAGCCCTGAGCATGGTCCCCTCCACGCCCAGCCAGGGCAGCTGGGAACTTCTGTGCCTCAGCCTGAATCTCACCTCCCCAGACAAGGGTTTTGGGGTCTGCCCCTCTTCCAATCTCAGCTCTAGGGAGCCCCAGGCCTCCTCCACCACAGGCCCAGACTTCCAGGGGGCAGGCCTCACTTTGCTCCTAGAGTCAGTGGGGCAGGGGCCACAGGTCCTCAGCCTTCATGGAGACTGTCTGTTCCAGGAGGGATTTGATCACCCACCTGGGAATGGGTACAAGTTGGTGCTGTGCCCGCTGCTGCAGGAGAGGGGTTGGCCCTAGCCACGTGCTCTCCATCCTTCCCCACTCTAGTGCTGCCTCTTTCCAAGGCCGGGCTCCAGTCTGGAGTCCCACCGTGTGCCCTCAGGATAAAGCCAGGTCCTGGCCCAGCAGCCAGGGCCCTCACAGGAGGCCTGCTCACAGTACATAGCCCCCCATGTAGCTGCTCCCCATCATGCCCTCGGCAGCTCCCTCCCTCTAGCCCTCCCGCCTGCTCACTAAAACTGCTTCCTGATGGCCAGGCAGGGACATCTGCTGAGCCCGTCAGGAAGTCCACACTAACTCCCGAGGGCAGCGGACCCTCTGCTGGGTGCCCAGGCAGCTCTTCAGATGCCTCCTCCCTTGACTCCAGAGAATTCCAGAACTGAGAACCCTGTCCTGTCCTGGGATAGTTGAGCAGATGGGCCTGGGTCAGGGGGCACTTCCACAGGGAGAAAATCTTTAAGGTGTGCACTGAGGGGTGCCAGTGCCATGGGCATGTGGTGTGCATGTGCACGCATCTGAGAGTGTACGCTTGGTGCGGCCCCTGCTGCACTCTGGACCAAGCATAGGCCGAGGTGAACCACCCCCCAGCCCTGTGGTCCTCTCACCCTTTCCCAGCTGGTCCTGCCCTCCTCCCACTCAAGGCTCTGCCCAGTCAGATTTTGTTTTGTAAAAAGTGGTTACCAGGAAAGAGCTCCAGGCCCTGAGACACTTACGGGTGAAGGGGACCCATGCCTAGGGCCCTGATTGTTAACCGCCCTCACTACCACACATGCCCCTGGCCAGCCACAGAGTCCAGGCTGCCCTCATACCATTCCACAGCTGAGGAGCTGTTGGGCAACCCGCATGGGCCTTCTCGGGTCACCTCCCTGTTCCCCAGCTTAGAACGACACCCATGGCCAACAGTCGTGCACGAGCAGCTGGTCTCAGACTGCCCGCCCCACCCTGGGTGTTAGCACCATGCTGTCTCCCCCGAGGCTGGCCCTGGAGGGCTCCCAGGGAGAGACCCCACACCCAAGTCCTGGCTGCAGAAGAGGCCCCTAGACCCCTGCATGCTTCAGCCCTCCCTTCGTCTGTTTTCTTATGCCCCAGACAGGCAGACCAAGGGAACACAAGCTACCCTTGACAGATAACCAAATAGGAGACATGAGGCGTGATGGCCTGGGACCCTCACAGAGTCAGATAGGACCCCAGGGCTCCAACCCTCCACATCCTGAAGGGGGCTGGTGTGTCTACCTGACTGCCTCCTTTTTCTGGACTTTATGTAGGGAGGTGGGAAGGGAGAGGAGTGGGACATGGAGGGTACTGGGACACTGGAGCCTGTGACGTGTAGACAGTGAGGTGGCCGAGCTGAGCACAGGCAGCACAGAAGCGTGGGGGATCAGAGATCATAGCTCTTATTCATTTGCATATCAGAATTTTAAACGGCCAGCCCCTCCAGTGGACAAGGTCGTTTCAAAGGTAAAAATGTGGAGCTCTCCCCCTTCCGGCAAATTTGAATTTGGGCTGGTGGCTCAAGGAAAGATGAGGGCCAGGCCGGGCAAGTGCAGCCCCCAGAGCCCTGGGTCTGGCTGAGGGGACTGTGGCTCACACAGGTCTGGAGGTGAGTCCCCTGCTCAGCCCTCCCTGTGGGTCCACGTCAGGTCATGGCCCCCTCCGGCCAAGCCAAAGTCCATGGGACCCACTACACCAGACCCCCCCAACCCACCTCCCACTGCGCCCGTCCACTCTGCTCGGAGCCTTCGCACAGGCTGTGTCCTCCACCAGGCGCCCACCTCCCCACACCCACGTGGTCCTTCTGACTGCTGGCCCCTTCTTGCCCTGGAAGCCCCCCTGGGGTCACCCTTCTCTCTGAACCATCACTTTCTCCTGTATGTTGTAGTTCACCTGCTGGTTTTGTTTTGGGCTCTGAGGGTGGGTTCGGCCTGTTCTATGAGCCATCGCTGGCACACGAGGCTCCCAGGCACACGCCACAACCAGCTGGCGGCCTCCAGCTCTCCCTCTGTGTGGCTCTGCCTGACCCTCCGTGGCTTCTCTGCCCCAGCCCTCACCTCACCTTGAAGCGGGGCTGCTGCCATCCCCGAGGCCACCTGCCATGTCACTGCCCAGCTGGGTCCCTGGGTTCTTACTCGGAGCCTATTTGCTCTGTGTGGGTGATGGGCTCTGTGGGGTCCTGCCTGTGAAGTTGAGATGACTGCCACCCACAGGGGAGCAAAAGGTGCTTCTCCCTGCTCCATGGCTAAGTTGCTTGGCCCAAGGCGTGGATGCGGGTCCTCTCAGCCGCTAGAGGGGAGTTCCCGCGCCTCAGACAGCAGCTTCTCCCTGTGAACTGCTCACACCCTCACCCCAGTCCCAGAGGAACCAGCTGCCCTGGGGCGCCAGGCTCTGCTCTCCGTGACCTTCATACAACCCTCATCTCCATTTTACTGATGAAGAAACTGAAGCCAAGAGAGGTTGGGCGGCCTGCCTGCGGTGGTTCAGCAAAGCGGGGGCTCCAGGGTCTGTGCTCCTGCCTCTTAGAACAGCTCAGGTGCTCCCGTTTGAAGCAGCAACACTCGAACACAAAGTCACCAGCACCTCACAAGGTGCAGAGCTTTTGAAAAGTTCCAAACACCCACAGAGCACCTCCTCAGTCTCTTTTTGGAGCTCTGGGCACCAGGATCAGGTAGGGACAGGAGGGAGCTGGGGTGGGGGCTGTAACAGGGCAAGAGAGAATGGCAGACGTTGGCAAGACCACTTGCACGCCCCGGGAGCAGCACTCTAGCATTTACAGAATGCTTGCACATCCAGACCCCATCTGCATTTGCAGCGTGTGTCGGGGCTCCTAGATGCCCCTGGGGAGCAGGAAGGGGCTGGGAGGCCTCCCTTCTGCCTGGTGCCAGGTGAGTGCCTCCTGGGGGTTTCACAGCCACCTGCCTGGGGCCTTGAGCACAGGAGGCAGGGCAGTCTCATTGTGCCTACTGTGAGGTGTAGGGAGAGGCACTAGGCCTGGCCGCTCCACTGGGCTGATGCTGCCAACCTTCTGGGCACCCAGTGAGGTCTCAACTGCCCTCCCTGGGAGATGGGTCTGACTGGGGTTGGGATGGTGGTGCCAAGACACCACGAGACCCGGTCCAGCCAGCAGATGGCGGCCAGAAAGGTGAGGAGGAGGTAGTCCCATGCTCATGCAGGACAGATGGGAAACCGAGGCTCAGGGCCCAGTCATATCCCCTAACCAGATGGTGCAGGTGCACTGGGGATGGGGATGGGGGTGCAAAGTAGCTGCTGGCCAAAGATGAAGAAACAGACTCAGAGAGGGAGGGAGAGATAGGAGGGGGAGAGGGAGGGGGAGAGTGAGAGGGAGAGGGAGGGAGGTGCTCACACCAGACCCAGCGGCACAGACAGTGTCCACGGGACAGAGGATGGAGAGCCCTAGAAAGCCACAAGAGCTCATGGGACCTGCAGGGCAAAGGTGGCTGAGCCCCTGCTGCTGCCCTCAGGCACTAGGCTGGACAATGCGCCGGGGGCCACTGATGCTGCTGGCCCTGGTGAAGCACTGACACCCCGTCACCCGCATGGGCAGCCCCTAAGAGATAAGAGCCCATGGAGCCTCCCCGGCTTCCCCAGCCAGGCGATAAGTGCGGCCTGCGCGGGGCCTGATAGGCGGTGGCCGCGGTGGCGGTTGGCCAGCAGCCACTTATCGGCCCATCGCTACCCACTGCACAGAAAGTCATATCTGTGGGAGGTGAGGGGTGCCTCCCAGGCCCGGGATGCAAATAGCACAGGAAGCCCTGGGGCTGCACCCCAGCTCCAAAGCATGGTGCCTCTGGGGCTCAGCCCTCATGGGGGTCAGGCTTCCCTCCCTGGGGGGTCGCTTTCTCCATACAAAAAGTGGGGATGGGGATGCAAACACGGCAGGGTGGATGGGGACCAACTGGAATGAGGCTCAAAGCCAACGTTCGCAAATGTGGGCACAGCTCTGAGGCCAGTGCGGGCCAGACCCCACTCTGCCAGTTCCCAGCGGGTAGCCCTGGGTGTGTCCCTTCAGCATCCTGTGCCGGGGTATCTTCTTCCACAGAGTGGGAGTCACCATTGCACTGGCCTTGCAGGGCTGGTGTGGGTACTGCCTGGCGGTCCCCAATTGGGGTCCCACAGGCACAGGTGGTCCCCGCCATCCCCAGCAGGCTGTTTCCACTGACAAAATGTGGAATCAGGAACAGAGCACACAGGGGCTCTGCAGTGCCGAGCCGGTCCTGTGGGCACTCTGGCTGTTACCCCATCCTACAGCTGGGGAACCAGAGGGAGTCCAGGCAGGGCTGCGATTAGCCATGGGCTCCTGCTGGGCCCCACGGCCCTGTCCTGTGTGTGGAAAGGCCCTGTGAAACCCGGCGCTCAGAAGTTGCGAGGCCGGCGTCAGTTGCCCCGACTTGCCGTGGGGCCTTGAACACATAGCTTCCTGACTGAGACCCCATCATGCAGCCCCACAGCTGTCCCATGCAGTGCTCCATGGTGGCAGATGGTGCACAGCTGGCGCATTTCTGCTTGGTCAGCCAGACCCCTCCCCTGCCTGTCATGGGGTCCCTGAGGAGGGTGGGCAGCATCTGCTGTGCTGGGCGCCATTTCTCTTCCTGTGGGTGACAGAGGAGAGCCCCCAGGGGCCGGTGGCCACGAGGTCCCAGTGCTGTCTTACTGAGGACACTCCACTCACAGGAGCCCCTCACCCCCTCCAGGTGGGAGAGGCTGTGAGTGGACTCAGTTTCCCCAGGGTGCTAGGTCCCCAACCCGGCTGTGGCCACCCAAGCCTGCCCCTTCCTCTCTGACCATAAACCCCCCCACCTATTGTGGGAATGGCTGTGTTAAATGATTGGGGACCGCATGGTACACGTGCCATCATGTCTACTCCGGCACCCATGCAGACATCTCTAATCCATCACCACGCTCCTCTCCCAAGCCTTAGGATCCCTCCAAACAGTCCACATGGCCAGTCAGGAGACCATCTCTGTCACTCTATCCATTTAGGCCCCAAGGGACCCCAGAGGAGGAACGAGGGTCTCTCTGCCTTCCCTGACGCTTCACAAGTTGAAGCCCTTGCCACGTGCCCTCTCTCTGTTTGCTTCTCCAAAGACACGATCCTGGCTTATGATTACGCCAGCAGGTGTGCTCTGTGGGGCTGCAGGTATGGTGTCCACAGAGGCTCTCAGCGAACGCTTGGTGTCCACACATGTGCCTGGCCTGACTGCCCCACCTCCCCTCCCTTCCTCTCTCCACTGAGGACCATGCCATCTCTCCCTGGCCTGCCTCCCTCACCCATGTGTCCCTGGTGGGAACCCTCCATGCAGCCACCCAGAATGCCACCCCAGTCCTCGGGCCACACTATTTAATGAGGAAAGGCAGAAACAACCTGACTGTCCAGCCTTTCCTATGTTCATAAATGCATGGACTGTGACGTAGTCCCCGAAGGGGCAGCTGCAAGAGAATTCCTCATGGGACTTCTGAGGTCCCGCTGCAGTTGCAGATCACAGAGCAGGGATGACGGCTGGGTGCACAAAACTGCCCCGAAGACATCCCTGCGGCCCAGGCCTGGTGGACATTTGGAGCCAACTTCTGTCTGGGATGTGGCTGCAGCCACCCCGGGGGTTGGGGGGTGGTGCTCTCTGGCCCTGCACAGGCCTGGGCACCTACCTAGGATGCCCTGGGGCAGTTCGGACACGGACTCTCGTACCCACCTCTCTGCCTTTGCTATGGCTGTTCCCACCTCCTGGGATGCCTTCCCCACCCAGGTCAGACCTTGCCTCTGGGGAATCCTTTAAATGCACAGGCCTGCTGGGCTTTGGAAAAGGCACAGGCCTGGGCCTAGTGGGTCTCCTCAACCCGAGTGCCTAGAATGGCCCAGCTCCAGGGCTGCCCTGCATGGGTGATGCTGTGGACCCCGATTCGCTGTGTGGTTACCTGGCCCGTTCCAGGGGCTGCCCATCTCCTCCTCCTCCTCCTTGGGCCTTGTCTCTGGCTCCTGCCCCTCCATTTCCTCGGGGCCTCCTGGGGATGTGGGGGGTGGTGGCGGTGGGGGCAGATTAAGGTCTGCAGAGAGGAGAACACCATCATACACTGCCAGCCTCTGGGAGCCAAGCCGCCCCTCCCTGTAGCTGGGAGGGAGACTGAGGCCCACGGTGGGCATACACAGGCCCAGAGGTACTCCACCATCCTGGCTCTCTCTCATTGGAGGAGCGGGGAGACACCCCAATTTGCCTGTTGGCCTTTTAAAACCCCTCATCCCCCTCATTAATTGTAGCAATAATAATTATTATTCCAGCTGCTGTTAATAATTAGAGCACAGGATGGCCTATAGGCACGCCCAGGCCAGTGGGCACATGCACGGCCTCCGGCTCCCTGGTCCCTCCACCGGCAGCTGAGGGCCCCTCCACCAGGCCCCGCACCCAATTCCAGCCCAAAGGGCATATTTGCCTTCCCAGCCAGGCCTGATAACCACCTCGGCCCCCAATCGATGAGCTCCCATAAAGCCCCCCCTTGGTGACGTCATGCGCCCAGCAGATTATTAATACCCGCGATAAGGGCTGTGATTAACATCAAATAAATCAATCACACAGTATAAAAGTCCTATTATTTTTGGCTATAAATCAAAGTGGCTGGCACTTGAGCTCCAGCCACCATGAGGGAGCTGCGCTGGACCCGCCTGAGCAGCAGATACTGCTCCCGCGCCACCTTATCGCGCCCATCGCCACGTTATCACCACAGCCTGTGCCAGGTGCAACCCTGACTGTTTTTTCCAGCTCCTTCCCTGGCCCCACCCCCGCCCCTGTGCAGCCCCAGCTCCCAAATCAGATAAGGGGCCTGGCTCCCCGGGAGAGCTGGCCAGGGTCAAAGTCCACCAGCACTGAGCTGCTTGCCCTTTGGCGTGGCCCCTGCATTAGCGCTCACTCTGGCGGGCAGGCTGCCTAACATTACCCTAATGGTAATAAGATGGTGATGGCGATAGCAGCTGTGCTCCACACTGCTCACATGCCCCTCCTCACAGCCACCCCGAGGAGCTCACACCCAGTTTACAGATGCAGAAACTGAGGCTTAGGGAGTGTTAAGAGCATGGCCTCGGGGACAGGCTGGTGTGCTGTCCAGTGGCTGTCCCTGTGGCTGTACCACTAAGCAACCGCGATGATGATGACGGCAAAGATAATAATCACAATGAGCCAGAGGTGGGCCCAGGGTCCCTTCACCTGGCCCTGCTTCCCTGGACCCCAAGAGCCTGTATTGGGGAAGGCGCCTAGGAGCCAGCAGGCATGTGTGCCCGGGTCTGGAGGTGAGGCCTGTTGGGCTCTGGGCCTGTGGCCATCCCAGCTGGGTCCCTGATACCCAGAGTGAGAAATGCTTAGGGTGAGGGGTCCACAGTGAGAAGGACCCCCTGCCCCTCTGCTAGAGACAAAGGTCTGTCTGGGATCTCCTCCCCAGCCCCTGCTTGGCATCCAGCTGCTCCCACAACCTCTCCATGGTTCACCCTCCATCCTACCCCAGGGCCTTTGCACTTGCTGTTGCTACTGTCTGGCATGCCCATCCTTGGCATGCACAGCACAGGTGGCTCCACACGTCCCTGGGGTCTCTGCTCAATGTAACCTCCCCCCAGAGTTCTTCCCTGGCCACTCCATCTCTCCTTCACCCACTTACCAACCTCCCAAATGGCCCAGGTTGTGGTTACATCTCCACCCTCAGACTATGCTGTGGGGTAATGCGGACTCTGTGTGCAAAGAGTTTCGGGTACAGGGTGGGTGTGAAATCACTGCTGCAGCTGCAGGGGAGGCAGGGGCAGGTGAGCCAGGCTCACAGCCAGGCAGAGCCCAGCCCATGAACCTGCTGCTGTCCCTCCCAGACCCAGTTTCCTCCTCTGGAAAACAGGGGTGAGAGAGCTGACCTCTCTGGTGCCTCCATCTCAGTGAGGCCTCTCTTCCAGGGGTGTCTAGGGTGTCTGGGGGTACAGCTGGCCTGAGAGGCTGCCTTAGCCCTGCATGCACCTGGCCAGAGCTGGCCTCCTGATGTCAGGTGAATTCTTTCCCAGGAGGGTGTGAGGTCTGCTTCCAAGGCCTGTCCTCACCTTGAGAAATGCCCTGATTCCCCTCCAGACTGCCACCAGGAGGGTCCACGGAGTGTTTGGAGATGCCTGAGGTGGGGGCAAGCAGCAGGCAGGGGGATGTATGCGTCAAGCTGAACCCAGACCAGGGTCAGTTCCCCAAGTGGGTGCCTGCGGGCTGTGTGACCCTGGGCAAGTCACTTAACCTCTCTTGGCCTCATTCCCTCATCTGCAAAATGGGGTGTGGTGCCTTCGCAGGATATGCCCATTGTGTGCTGAGCTGAGCACAGCTCTCAGTGGCCCCTGCTGGGTGGGCCCCACACCCCCGGAAGAGGGAGGACCCACCATCCCTGTTCATATAAGTCAAACTGAGGCCAGGAGGAGTGTGGCTTTCCCAAGGTCACTCAATGGCTTATACGATTCCCTGTCTCACCCTGTGCTAGACCTTCCCCATTTGGGCCTCAGTCTCCCCATGTGTACCACAAAGTGCTGAACTTCCTGGATTCACGTGGTCTCCTCTCTCTTGCTACCACAGCACCCCTCAGGCCCTCAGGGGGACAGGCTTTGGCTGGAAGACACCTGGGCCTCTTCTAACTCCGCTGGGCATGGTTGGCACAGGCATTGCCAAGCTCAATGCCCATTGTACAGGTGTGTTAACTGAGGCCACGGCAGGGGATGTGGGCAGTGTGAGCAGAGGGCTCAGCCCGACTTACCTGCGCTGGAAGGGCTGGGGGGCTTGGGCTCCCCTGCGGCCTCAGGCTCTGGTGCCACGGGCTCCTGCTCTGAGAGGCTGGTGTCCACGGCCTGGGCCTCCTCTCCGGCCTCCATGTCTCCAAGGGAACCTGCGGACACAGCCCGAGGGGAATGTGTGAGGTGCCCAGGTGGAGTCGGCAGCTGGGCAGGAGCGGGGACTCAGGCACTGGGGCCAGGAGTCTTTCCTCACCCCAGCCCCCCCCCGCCTGCCCCCGACCCCCAGCCCCATGGACTTGCTCTTGTCAGGATGAGGGTCCCAGCCCCTCCTTGTACTCCCTCCCATCCACCCGCTGTCCCCAGCACCAGGGGATAGGCCCCCACCCCCACTCAAAGCCACGGGAGCAGTGTGGGGACGTCTTGTGGGCTGGGGTCCCCTTGGGGATGGATGAGTGCTCAGCCCTCCCCCACCCACAGGTGCACATGTCCGGGTTCACAGAGCCCCAGTGCCCATCCCGGCCCCCAAAAGCTGCCACCTCCTGCGCCCACGCCCCTCCTCCAGGAAGCCTCCCCTGGGTCCCCGACCCCTGTGTGTGTCCCCCACATTCAGCTCCCTGAGCGTGCATTCAGGGTCCAGCACAGGCCTGGCACAAAGGAGGTACCAGAAGCTCAGCTGGATGAAGTGATGGTTGATGGGGCATAGTTGTCTGTGGTGGCGTTGGGGCCCCTGGCAGCCCGCCCTCCCTCAGAGATGCTCATGGGCACAGGTGACAAGGCAGACTGAGACGGGTCCATGCAGCTCAAGGGAGGGGTGGTCCTCCTGACCCCTCGGTGACCCCCAGAGTGCCCCTGAGAGGGGTCAGGATGGTAGCCTCACTGGGAGGTCAGACAGGTGGTGTTGACTATGTGAGCAGAGGGACAGCAGCCAACAGCTGTCCCTCCCACCCTGCCCCTGGCCACTCCAGGTCTGGGCCCGGAGGCAGGGGCTGGGCCTGGGGCAGCTTCCTACCCTGACTACCTTCTCAAGTTCATCCTCTGCAGCCACTGACCTGGCCCTCAGCCGCAGCTCACAGGGAAATGACCTCCCACTGTCTGGTGTGAAGCATGGGGGAGGGGCAGAGCCTCGGGCATCCGCCAGGACCCCACAGCGGCCAAGCCCCTCATGGGGAGCACACTGAACAACAAGAGTCTGAAAACCATGGCAACGCCTACTAGCCCCCATGCTGGAGGTGTCTGATGGGACGAGTGGGCTTGCTGGAGGCCAGAAAGCACCAGAGAAAAGGCTGAGCATTGCAGGGCGAGGTGGCAGCATCCCAAAGGTGGGCAGCAGGTGAGCATTGTCTGGGACCCTTGCCTCTATGAATCTGATGAGTCTAGTGCTTCCCTCAGAAAAACACACAGAGGGACCAAAACTGACCCAGTTTCGAGGGCTTCTCACCAAATCCTCCTTCTGGCCCCTCCGTCTCCTCCTTTGCTGGGTTTTACTAGGGAAAGGCAGAGGTCAGGTGCGTGGTGGATGAGGGAGGGGGCAGTTGAGGGCGGGCCTGCTGATGCCACAACACCTGCCCAGCCAGCAACAAACATGCACCCAGCCAGCTCCCAGCGCTGGCCCACAAGCCAGCTTGGGCCAGCGGGACAGAGACCCACCAGGACCGTGACAGGCTGACATCCACACTCTAGCAGTGTCTATGGAGCAGGGAGGTGGGAACACTGGTTTTCTGTTGGTTTGGATCTCAGTGCACCTCTCTGATCCTAAGGCTGGCTCGTGTAATCACAACTACATTTTTTCCGGTGGGGCAGACACCTTTCCTGCCTTCTGCTGACATCTGAGGGCCAGACACAGGACACAGTAGTGCACAGGGTACAGGGGTGTGGGACTGCCCGGCCAGGGGGAGAGACAGTCAACAGACTGAAAACAATAGCAAATGAGAAAGTGCATTGAGAGAGAAGGAGAGAGACAAGGGGGAGCTGTGGGGGCAGCTAGTGCAAAGGCCGGAAGGTGGGGGAGATGGTGGAGGAAGGGAGGGCTGCGTGTGTTGGGAGTGGGGGCCAAGGAGGGTGGGGGTCTGGCCACGCCAGCCTCAGAGGCCATGGGGAGGACTGGATCCTAAATCTGGGGGCACTGGGGAGCCATGGAATGTCCCAGGCAGGGTGTGGCAGGATCACTTTCCCAGCTGTAGCTTCTGCCTTCTAGCTCTGGACCCATGAGTTTCAGTCTCCCCAGGACACCCTGGAGCGGTAATTACAGAAGGGTGGCTGGGCTCAGACCACACAGGAAGCAGCCCCGGGCTAAGACTCGCAGTCTCTCATCAGTGTGCCCACGAGGGCAGGCTCTGGGGCCGGTCGGCACACCCCAGACCGGTCTGACTTGTGCCCCTGGGATAGGCGGGAGGCCTGACCCCATGACCTCCCTTGGCATACACCAGGGCAGGAATGCAGCAGCTGTGGTGAGGCCAGCCTCAGCTCCCCGCCTGTGGGGTCAGCCCTGAGCAGGCACTGCCCTTCAGTGAGGCCAGGAGGCTCTTGGTGCTACCAGCCTCAGCACGCAGCACACAGGGCCAGTGGGTCAGCCATTTTTCAGCCCCTTCAGAGAAGGCTTTGTGCCTTCTGTGGCTCATCTGGAGCTGGAAAGGGATGCCCTGGAGCTATGGTCCCTCCTGCTAAGCACCTGCAGGGCCTCAGGGCCTCAGGTGCCTGTTCTGGCAGATGGTACAAGGCCACCTGCTTTCAGGGACTTCAGGGATCAGAGCATAGGGGCCAGGCTGATGCTGGGAGCACCCAGCAGATCATCCCTGTGACACCCGTTGAGGCCCCCCGGCAGGAGCCCCAACCCTCTATGCCCCTCCCTGGTGGGCCTCAGACACCCAGGGAGGCCCCGAGCTTGTGCGGGGTCCTCCCATCTACGGGAGAACAAAGGCGCCCGCTCCGTGCAAAGCCGAGACGAATTGCGTGGAGAAAGGCTGCCAGGCTGATTTCAGTTCCAGCACAATTAAAACAGTGCCGATAATGCAGAAGACAATCACCAGCCAGCAAATCACTCTAAGCCCACAAATGGGATGTGGTGAGGAGAATCCTACCCCGGGCTGCCCTGGTGTCTTGAAAGTGCGTGGCCTTGACCCTGCTGAAGCCCCTGAGTGGCGGGTGCACACCTGGGTCCGCAACGCACCTGGGACCCCACTGGCCGGGACATCTGTGAGCCACGGCTAGACGCTGCTGCTTCCTGAGATGTCCTGTGTCAGGATTACCACCCCCCCCCCAGCCCCTTTGGAGAACCTTCTCTCTCCTTGGAGACCCCAACAGCTGGGCCAGGCCAAACCACAGCCAGGCAGGCTGATACATGTGGTATCTTTGCTGTGTAGCTTCAGCCAAGTCACTCCACCTCTCTGTGCTCGATCTCCTTGTCTACACGTGGTAGCACAGCAGCTCCCACCTCACAGGATGAAGGGCATTGCTCACCCACACCTTCAGAGCTGAGCTCAGGGCCCAGCACAGACCAACCAACCTAACTGCCATTACCACTGGTTGTTACCACCCACTGCCTGGCAGGGCATGTGAAATGGGGAGAGGGGCATGTGCTATTATTAAGCACTGACTGTGTACGGGCCAGCCTTTTACAGGCGTCCTCTCTTAACCTCCCCCACCCAGGTAGCTGAGCAAGAGTGCCTTCCAATCCCCATTTCGGATGGAGAGACTGAGGTGGAGACGGGTGGCGCTGGCTCAGATCTCAGCGTGTAGGCGGCAGAGGAGCAGGTGTGTGTGGGGAGAGGGGTGCAATCCTGGGCAGCCAGTTAGGGTGCATGGAAGCGTGGTGGGAAAGGGCAGTGGGGGATGTGGTGATTGCCACCTGGTGTGGGGGTGGGGCGGGGCGGAGGGGGAGGCAGGACCCTGAGGCCAGTCATGATATGAATCCAACCCACCGACGAACGTCTCAACACCCCCAGAGGTAAGCCCCAATCATGCCCACTTTACGGATGAGTAAACTGAGGCCCAGCAAGGTGGAGTGATTTGCCCATGGCCCTTAGGGAGCAGGGGTGGTGGTGGGCAGGAACACGGGGCACGACCCCAGGCCTGCCCCACCTACCACCCTTCCCAATGGGGCTCCAGCCACGCCCTCCTCTGCACCAGGTGCGGCCCCCACAGCTCCCCTCACCCGAGAGCCACCTGCAGAGAGGGCACCACTGGCTCCATTGCCTGGACGGGGCCAGAAAGACTGTACTCACGTCCTCACCTGCTTGGGGCATCCACAGGCTATGACGGTGGTCACTGGTGGCCGGGGCAGTGCTGGGCACAGCCCCCACAGTGCCCGGAGCCCCTCGGTTATCACAGCAAGCAGACGGCCGTGCGCCCATCCGTCTCCTGCTCATTAAGCCGGATGCCGAAATGGAAATGCAAACATAATAGCTATTTGATTGGGGGTGAGATACTTTGCATATCGGCTTGGCGCTGATAGCGGGATTTCATCAACTCCCTTTTTTCATGCTTTAAAACTGAATTACGGAGACAGGCTCTGTGCAGTGGATGATCCCAACTCCCTTCCCAGTCCCCACACGGGCGACGATTAGCACAAGCCCCTCCTGACTTTGATGGCGAGGTAGTGGGAGGGGGTGGTGGCTCCTTTGGAATGACTGCCTCGTGCAAAGCTGGAGCTGGTTGCCAAGGAGGGAACTAAAGCCCCCAGATGGTGGCCTCCGGGGTGGACCTGCCAGGCGGGGTGTAGAAGGCGCACGGGACAGGGAGCCTGAGGCTCATGGTGAAGCCCCCACTGTCCCTCCTGGCTGCATGGCCTTGGGTAAGCCCCCTGTAAGCAGCCCCTGTGTGGCATGGGGGTGACTGTAATCTCCCCACCTGGCTCAGGCCCAACCTCACCCATGACTCCCTACTGAATGCCTGTCCGTTATACTGGGTGCCTTCTATCGGCTTTTCTTTCTGGAGCCTTGGGTATGCCAAACCCTGCACTAGGCGCTGGAGACCCAGTGGTAGCCAACACCAACCCTCCCACGAGAAAAACAAAAAGAAACATGCACGTGTGGCCGTGGCTGGGGGGAGAGGTGGAGGGGCAATAGGGGAGGCTTCCTGGAAGAAGTGGCAAGTGGGTGAAGATCTGGATGGACAGAGGAGGAAATTGACAGCAGCTGGGGCCAGGCAACAGCACTATAGGCAGGGGGACAGCAGGACACTGAGGCTGGGCCAGGACCAGCCACACCTACCTGAGCCTGTTTTCCTCATGGAGAACAGGGATGACAACAGTCTCTGGTCAGGGGCTGGGGTGGAATTCAGCCAGACGGTGCTGGTGGGTGCTGGGCACAGACCTGCGTTTTTTTCTGCAACCGCTGTCACTGTTTCAGCCCTCCAGGGAGGGGTCCCACCTTCCCCTTAGGGGTGGGGGTGCGAGTGGATGAAGGATAGACTGCGGGGAGGGGATGGAGGGCTGGGGGAAGACGTGGGGGGTGCGGGGCACTGGGAGGTAGTGGTGGGAAGGGTGGTGGAGGCAGAAGTGAAAGACCCCAAGGCTGGCAGATAGCTCACCTCGCTGGCCTGGGAAGTAGGTGGGTGGGGGGCACCATGCTGCCAAGAGAGAGACCCTGGCCTCTGGATGGCACACAGAAGCCAGATAAGGCCCTGATGACAGACAGAAAATAGCAACAGATTCAGACTTTCCCACTGGCTGGGCAGTAGCTTGGGCCATGGCAGGGACAGAGTAGAGATGGGGACGGCTCTGTTCTCCCTGAGGGGGATGAGCTGTGGCAGCTCAGGGTGACCAGGACCCAGTCCAGGACTGGGGGCTGTGACGAGCCATCCCCAGGGCCTGGGGCCTCCAATCAGACCTCTGGGCTGTCGGGTAGCATGACCTGTGGCAGGTGGCCTCTGCCCTGGGCCCTCGTGAGCAGACTGGGTGCTCTCCAAGGCTCTTGCTGTTGCCCAGCAAGGAAACCGAGGCACAGAGGGCAGCTGGCCCAGATCCTGCAGTCAAAATCAGGCTGCCTGCTGCTCTGTGCAGCAGCCTCTACCCAGGCCCCTCAGAACCAAGTGATCCTGCCTGATGCCTAGGCCTACCAAGCCACTAAGCTGAATCTGGGACCATGGCCAACTGAGGGGGGACTGAAGAGCCCTGGGAGAGCCCCTGGGTCCCAGCCCCTTCCAACAGGGTCTGCTCATACCCAATTTACCACCAGGAAACAGGCTCTCAGCATGATGCCCCTGCAAGGCCACCTCACATCCAGCCCATCACCCCTGAGAGAGGCCTGAAGACCCCACTGCCAGCACAGCCCAAGACCCTTCAAAGAGTGGCCCCCCCATTTTCCACATGGCAACATCTGTCACCTGGCTTAAATCGGTGGTCTCCGGGTGACCACCAAACTCCTTCCCGCTGCCGCCCTTGTCACTGGGCCTCAGCACATGCCGTTGCCTCTGCCAGGAACTCACGCCCCCTCTCTGCTTGGTTAAGCCTCCTCATCCCTCAGGTCAGCACTCAGAGGATCCCCCCCAGTCCAGGTGGGTCCCCATCGTCCAGATCTCCAGAGCCTCGAACTCGGCTGGAGGAGGTGTGTCTGTGAAAGCTTCCCAGCCACCTTCCTGGGCCCATCACAGAGTAAGCCCCAGGAGGGATAACGCGCCCGCCTGGCCCCCCACCGCAGTGGCCCTTGCAGGGGAACGCCACTTGTGGAGCGCTAAAGTAAGAAGGCAGCGGCAGCTGTCAGGATGAGGACACTGCTGCAGACACAGAGGGCACGGTGGGGCCGGTGGGGTTTCTGGGGCTCTGGAGAGGCTCAGCCAGGAGGGGGCCCACCACGGCTCCCATCAGCCCAGGATCAGCAGCCACTGACAGCTAGGGTAACCACAAAAAAGGATGTTGGCCAGATAATCGTGGCTTCTTCGAGCGGGCATCCTGCTCCAGCAAGAGACAGTGTCGGGACCTCTGGGTCCTAGAGGGTGGAGGGTATGCTGAGGACAGTGGCCTGGGCCCATCACCCCTGTGCCGCATGACCTGTGTCCATGTCCCCTTGCTGGTGCTGCCCCTCAACTGCACAAGGGGGCCTGGGGCAGAGAACACATGGGAGCTGAGCAGCATGACCCTCTCTACTTCTCCCCAAGGTCAGCCAGACAGTGCCCATGCGCACCTGCAATGGGAGCTCACTGCTCCTGTCCTGAGTCCTAGACCTTTCCGCCTCTCAGGCTGATTCTCCCCGCCATGGGGGGCCGGAGCCTCACCTCATGGTGCCCGCCACAGCTGCGTGTAACTGACTGTTGGCTTGTCTGCCTCTGCAGCCCTGCTGTGAGCTCCAGGAGGGCCAGGCCCTGACGTGTGTGGCCTCAGAGCCTGGCGTGCCCTCGACACCAAGCCTGGACTGTCCCCAGTAAGCCAGGCTCAAGGAGGGAGGCTGCTGCCCTCATAATAGCCCTGGGTGTCTGAGGGGTAGCTCGAGGTGCCAAGCCAGGCCCCAGCTCTCTGAGGACAAGGACCCACATTCCAATGTGTGAGTTCCGCTAGGACTGACTTCAGCTTTCAAAGCACTAAAAATATCTTGCGACATAATTCATGTGCAGTAAAACTCACCCTTTTAAGTGTTGATTGGCTTTTACAGGCACAAAAGTTTACTGAAAAGGGTGTGGCAGTCATATGCAACCCAAATAAAACTTAGGACCCATGTGGCCCAGTCTTGCACAAAGAAACATGCTCCAGCAACCCAAACCCTGCTCGTTTCTCTTGAACATCTTGAAGCGTGGCATCAATCACCTCTCCCTGCCAGTTCTCCTGCCCGCGGAACTGAGCACCCGGCTGCAGCCCCTCTCCCTGCTCGTGGGGAGCTGTTCTGGCTTCTGCTCCCTTTGTCTCAGGCCCACTTTCTCCCGCCTGCTTTCTGACCCCTCACAGAAGCCCCAATGCCGGGCTGCCAACCAGCAGACTCACTTCCACGAATGCAGACGGAAGGTCCACAGATGACGGTGGGGCAGGTGCATGAGCTCACACAGGTCACCTGGTGTGCTTAGAGTATGTACTGCACCTGGGGGGCCAATGTCTGGTGACCAAGAGTGGCCCCAGGCCCAGGAGTGGGAGCCCTGCTATCCACCTGCTGAGCCTCCAAGACAGAAGGACTATCTCTCAGGCCTTCCAACGCCCCTGCCGTTCCTCACCTCTGGACCTCCCAGTCCTCCTCCAGGGCTCACCTCAGGCGTCATGTCCTCAGGGAGGCCCTCACTGCCCCCAGCCAGTCACATTCTCCAGGGCTTGTTCCTGTGGTGCCCTGTTCTTCCCTTTGGAGCCGTTAGTGCAGATTCTATGACAGCTCGCTGTGTGAGCGACATCCACACCTGTCTCCCCCGCTGCAGGGGACCTTGCCAGTCATGGTCACTGAGGAGCCCCCACCCCCCACCTCAATCCACGTTCCTCTGCTCAGATGTTTTCCATGGCTCCCATGTCTCTCAGAGCAAAAGCCGAACCCTTCCCAGTGCCCCATCTTGCTCCACGCTGCACACTGGCTGTTCCCTTGACCTGAAGCCCCCCATCAGCTACCCACTGGTTCCCTGAGACCTCTCCCCAGGGATCACCCCATCTAACTCCCCACCCCACTCCCGCTGCCCGCTCCTCATCATGGTGTTCATGAGAGCCGGCTGCTGTCCACAGCATCTAGGACAGTGCCTGCACACGGTGGACACGTGAAGGGGCGAGGGGGCTGGAGACAGGCTGGTCATGGAGTGCCAGCTCCCTGCCTGGACAGTGTTAGGAACAAAGCGCAGGTGGGCGTGGGGGCTTCTCAGAGGAGGTGACACTTAAGCTGCCACTGAGAGGAGCCCAGGGAGGACCACCCCAGGCAGAGGGACTGCCAGGCAAAGACCCTGAAGTGGGAGAGTTCGGTGTGTTCCAGAAACTGGAGAAGGCAAGTGGGGGTGGGAAGGCTGGGGTGAGGGATGGGGGTTTTACTCTGGGCACTGCACAGAGGAATGCCAGGGTCTGCTCGATGAGGGTGAGGATACTGGCTGCAGGGGCACCCCAGCTGTGTGGCTGCTGTGGTCCTGTCCCTGCCTCCAGGCAGCCTGCAGCTCCTAGCCACCTGTTTAGGCTCCTTTAGGATCCTCCTCCTGCCCCAGGCCTGCCCCCTCGCTCAGGCCAGGGCCAGCAGGCTAGTCCCCCACCCCCATCCCTAGGGGCAGGGATCTGGGTGGGGCAAGGCAGAGAGAAAGGGAGGCGGAGGAGGAGGGAAGAAAGGGCCGGGGCCTGAGAAAGCCCTGCCGGCTGATAGGGAGAGATTGGTTTCAGCCGGAGCTGCGGCCTGCCAAGTCCACATCCTATCGGTGCGTCCCGTGCTTACTCAACATCCATCACCGCTGAACTCGGAGACTTTATCAACGCTAAAGGTTGGCGCCATCTCTGGGCCTGGCCACTCCCAGCCCTCTGATGGGCCTGATAGCCGCTGATAGATTACACGAGATTGTTTCACTCTGGGGAACCAATTACTAATACTCCTTGGGGGAGAGGCGGGGGGACAGGGATCAGACGCAGGGCAGGGGTGGTCAAGGCCACTGTGGCTGTGGGGGGTAGTCTAGGACACACTTGGGGCAGTGTGGCAAAGACCACAGCACGTGATGGGGACCCTAGCATGGGGTGAGGGTGGGATGGAGGCCACATGCATGGTGGGGCGGCCGAGTCCACCATGCAGAGTGGTGAGCTCACAGGGAGGAGGACAGGAGGAAACAGGGCTAGCCTGCCCGCCCGAGAAATGGGGCACCGGAGGCTCTGAGAGATTCTCTCTTCAGATGGACGATAAGGGTGATAGATGGGGCATGGGGGCCAAGGCTAATGGAGCCATCGCGGTGCAGCCACATATCAGAGGGATGGAGGCAGTGGCTTCCCAGAGAGGGACAGGGCTCTCATGTGACAGGCCTGCCATCTGGTAGGTGAGGGTGGGGGCTGAGCCCTGAGCCCTGGTCAGTAGCCATGGTGGGTGAGCCCAAGGCGGGGGTGGCGAGTCCCGAGGGCCCACAGAGCTGGATGGTCCCAGGGCTTCCTTCATGTCATCGTGCCACAGCCAGAGGTGGGCGGGTGAGGCCGTCCCGGGAATGTACCATGGGTCTGGAGTGAAGTTCGCACAGGGGCCTGGAGGACCCTTGTGTCCAGACCCATGGCCACTACTCTCGGACGCCATTCAGGGAGAAAGGAAGAAGCATGCCTTCTGGGTTGGTCTTTTTCCTCATTCTGTGTGGCCGGAGTTTTAAGCAGCAAATCCACTCTGCCCCACTGCACAGATGGGGACACTGAGAGGGAGCAGGGGGCTTCCCAGTCCCATGGGGAACCAGTGACTCTGCAGGGCCTGATCCCAGACCTCCTGGCCCAGGACGACCCTCTGAACCCATGGGGCTCAGAGCTGCGGTGTCCAGGGGATACGGGAGGTCAAATCCTGGGCCACTCACCCACTCTGAGCCTGCTTCCACAGCTGAACTGGGAGTTAAAGTGTCATCTCAAATGCACAGAGAAGGGGAGCAGGAGCAGGTGCAGGGCTGGGACGGGCTGGGCTAGTGCTCAGAGGCTGCTGAGTTGAAGACGAAACTTTCTGGAGAGGGCGGAGGTGGGGTGAGTGCACTTCATGCTGCTGAGTTGTGCACTTGAAAATAGTTAAAGTGGCTTGTGTGGTACATATTTTACCACAGTTAAAAAAAATAAAATTAAAGCAAACAAAAAAGCACAAAAGATGCCAGCCTCTCAGTACCATGGAGCACACAGCAGGTGCTCCATAAATGCTCGTTCTCTTCCCCTTGGGGAATTCAGAGCCATGGCACTGAGGACCCTGACACCTCCCTGCTCGTGTGCACCACCCTCTGCGTGACTGTTCCCCTCCCCCACCCTGTCCCAGCTCTGGTAGACCTGGAGTCCCCTCAGGAACAGCCCTGCAAAGTGCTGCCCACACAGCCCCTGAAGTATCCCCACCACCTGCTAAGGGGCCCATCCCCATTTTACAGAAGACGAGACTGAGTCTTGGGGGTTTAAGTGACAAGCCTGGGCGCCCAGCGAGTGAGTGGCGGGCAGGGATTTGTGTCCAGCCCATGTGGTTCCAGACTGGCGGCCTTGACCCCTCTAGCATGAAAAGAGCCCCAGTCATGATAGTCACAGCCTGAAGGAGGGTGCAGGTGGCATGTAGGACGCAGGTTGAACCCTGGCGGGTTGGTTTGGTGGAGGGTCAGGGAGCCCTACTCTCGTCTGGATTCCCAGCGCCCATCCCAGCCAGGGCAGAGTAATTGGAGGGGAGAGTCTGGCACATGCAAGTGCAGAGCAGCATGAAGTTCCTCACATCCTGGGGGACATGCAGCCGCTGTTGAACACCCTGGCCTGTCCCCACCCCCCACTTCTCTAGGAGGTGACCCCTGGGCACAGGAGGAAGGGAAGGCTGTTCCGGTACTGGATGTGCCAGGCTAGGCCAGGCTCTGGGTCTGAACTGGACACTGTGTTGGTCACAGCTGTGGTTCGTGCCCCCACATGACCATCCTATGCCCTGCCCAGAACTCCAGTCCCTGCTGTTCTCTTTGCCAGGATGCTCGTCCCCACGCCACCACCTGCTTGGCACCACCTCACCTCTCTCTGCTTTAGTGGCACCACCTGGTCCTCTGCACCACCAGCCCCACAGCGACAGGGTCCCCTTTGTGGCTTGACATCGGTGCACTTAGGACCCCCCAGAATTGGAGATTTAGGTCTTTGTTGTGCATTCTGTTTCCCCACCAGGCTGGGCTCCAAGAGGTCTCCAGTGGCGCTGGTCCAGGCCTGGCACCTAGTGCCAGTTCGAGTTGGGTAATGAAGGGAACACACAGGGACACACAGAGGTGGCGACTCACTAAGCAAGTGGGTGGACTGGGCAGCAAGGCCCTGAAGGGGCACCTCCCAGCCCTGCCCCTAGGAAGGGGGTCCTCCCTCTCGACCAAGGACGACCCCCCCCAGCTCTCCTGTACTTTACAGTTCTTTAATGCTTATATGGGAGGCTCTTCTTCTCCCAGGAAGGGGGAGGGATGGGGAGATCTAGAAATCAACTGGGGGAGTATTTATTGAGCCCGGCACTGTCCTGGGGGAGACAGAGCTGCCCAGTGAATGGAGGCCCCTCTGGAGAGGCTGGGAGGCCAGTATGGAGACCCTCCCGGCTGGTCCCAGGAGGCCCTCATAGGGCTGGGCATGTTCCTTTCACTCTCCTGTGCCACGTGACTCTGACTCTCACACCACCCAGGAGGCACCATCACCCCACTTTACAGGGGTGGGGGACCCAGGCCCAGAGAGGTGAGGGGACACGGCCAAGGTCACATCTGTTTCTGGTCCAATGGCCTCCTCCCCACTTCCTCCCCTTAGATCTCAGGCTAAACGCTTTCCCTCCTTGCCGCTCCGCTATTTTTCACTTATGCATTTTTGAAAAATGCCCACGCGTGTGGCTGATTTTCAGGTCAGGAGCCCTGCAGGTGCTGTGGGCACTGACAGGACCTCGAGCCAGGACTCTAGGCTGGCTGGGCCTGCCTCTGCCTCATTTTGCCAACAAGACACAGTCAAGTACAAAGTAGACTCAGAGCATCATGCAAATTCCCCTACAGTCTTTTGAGTACCTCCTGTGGACACAGTATCCTGTCGTGTAAATTTTTGAGTGGGAAATCTGGAAGACACCAGGTTTCTAGAATATGCCACAGCCACAGACAGAGTGGAAGCTCCAGAGAACTTGCTGCCTCAGCCCTCCTTGTGTAGATGGGGAAAATGAGGCCAAGGGACGGAAAGGGGCTTGTTAAAGGGCACAGAAACCATCCCAGGAGGCAGACAGACTAGATCCCCTTCCATTTTACAGATGGAGAAACTAAGGTTTGGCAAATGGTTGGGACGTTAAGAGAGTGCCATGTCCCCTGCCCCAGAAGCCTGGTGAGCAAGGTGCTGGATGAATGTCATTATGGGAGTAGGGCAGAGAAGTGGGGGGAACCTCACCCACAAGGGTCTGGAGGGGACCCAGACATGGGGGTGGGTGGCAGGGACCTGGCGGCCTTGGGCCGTCCCTGTCCCCATTTTTTTTTTTCTTTTTTGTGACCGGTAAGGGGATTGCAACCCTTGGCTTGGTGTCGCCCGCACCGCGCTCAGCCAGTGAGCGCACCGGCCATCCCTATATAGGATCCGAACCCGCGGCGCACCGCTGCGCTCCCAGAGCCACACTCTCCCGAGTGAGCCACGGGGCTGGCCCCCTGCCCCCATTTTGAACTCAGTGTTCCCATCTGGGAGTCTGAGTTGGCTGTGCTGATCTCAGGAATGCTCAAGTCCTTGGACCCCAATTCAGTCCGTGGGAGTCTGGGCTCTGAGGATCAGCAGAAGGTCATACAAAGGCCAACCTGTCCATCCTCCTGTGCCCAGGCAAATGGGTGGCCCTGGCAGCAAGGGCCCCCAAAGCCTGGCCCTTCCAGAGCCTGGGGGATTTCCACAAGGACAAGGTCCTGGATGGGGACAGTGTCCCCCACTTTCAGGGTGCCCTGGGAGAAGGCCCCACCCCCTCTGTGGAGGCCCGCCCTCTACATGGCAGCTCAGCCAATCTCTGGGCTGAGCTCCTGCTCATTTGCATGTCCCATTTCCATTGGCTGCCAGCAGAAGGGCTGGGGAGGGGCTGGAGGAAGTTGTGGGGACACTGGGCCCTGGGGGGCTGGGCTGGGGGCTGGGCAGGAGGAGCGCTGGGCTCTGGGACTCTGGGCTGGGGGGCTGCTCCCCAGGGGGCTGGGTTCTGGGAGTGTGGAATACTGGGTGACCTGTCCCTGCCCCAGAGCTGCATGGAGAGGACTTTGGTTATAGTGCAGGCTCTTCCCTTTCCTCTAAGGCTCCATGAAATCCACTTACAAATGACTCAGAGGGGAAGAGACTGACCTGAGGTCACACAGACAAGATGAGGGGGCACAGCTGGGACCTTGTCTCAAGTCCCGGCCTCTCACTCCAAGGAGGGGCTTCTTCCCTCCCAGGGAGGGCCTGTTGGGGGCGACTCTTATCTTTAGCTGCCTTGTCACAGGAAGGGTTATTTGGGGGCTTCCTCTGCAAAATAATGGTGATGGTGGCAAGGATGCTTTTTAAGAGAACCCCAACTGCTCAGCTTTTCCTGCAGATCTGGCAGCACCACTTTCTCGCGGCTCTGTGAATCGCAGGCAGTGGGCTCGGGGTGCGGGGAGGGCATGAGCATGCACGCGCTTCTGTTCCTGGCATTTTGGTGGGTGAGATAATGGGAACAGAACCGCTCGGAGTGAGCAGGCAGATGGATAACAGCGATAGCAGCTCCGTCGCCACACAGCGCGCATCACCCTCTTTATCAGTCCCCTTTCTTTCTTTCTTTTTTCTTTGTTGCGGGGGAGTGGAGCAGAGTGGAGCACACCCCACCTCCACGTCCCAGAGCTGTGGGACTACCTGCCTCTCTCAGTCCCCAGATGGGAAGGCCACCGGTCAGCTCGGCTCCCTCTTGCTGTGTCCAACACACCCAGTAACCCAGGCCAAGAGCCCACTGGAAGAGGGACAGGGATCTGAGGGGCAGCCAGGGCAGGGGGGTCCTGAGGTCACAGGGCCAGCAATGGCAGCAGCACCCCTGCCTCACAGGGCAGTTCCCATGCCCCATCTCCACAGCTCCTCACAAGGGCCCCCGTTGTATGCGGGAGGGCAGCGGGGCTCAGAGAAGAGAAGTTGCTGCCCGAGGTCACACAGCAAGGGTTAGGGTGGGTATGAACTTGGGCTCTCTGGCCTCAAGTCTTGTTGCCTGGACAGCAAGTGCCGAGCTCCTTCCTTCAGAAGCCCTGGGAGGGCACAGCTGGGTGGGACGAGGAGAGAGTGCGGGACTGATGGGGGTGGGGAGACCTCAGGAGAGCCGGCTAGAGCCGGCCAGGGACTCTCAGCCAGGGCCTGCAAGACAGGTCTTACTGTTGTCAGGCCTGTTCTACAGATGTGGACAATGAGGCTCAGAACAGAGACATGCCCGAGAACCAGAGTGATGGGGGTGAGCTGGACCCCCACTCGCCTGGCTTGTGCTCCCTGCTATTTTCTGTGGCCCTGGGTCTGGTTAACCCTGGTGACAAGGTGTGTGTTGGGGGGGTGTTGTCCAAGGATCGGGCTCCTGGGACTGCAAGGACAGATGTTCTGGAGCCACCCACGTCACTATGTGACCTCTGTAGACCTCAAAGAGGCCATCTACAAACTGGAGCTGTTTGCCAGAAACGGTCCAGGAAGAAAGCTGGCAGGATTCATGGACGGTGGGCTTCAGAGAAGCAGGGCCAGCCCCAGGGGCCCTTGCTACTGCACATGTCCCTGTTTCTGGGTTCAATGAGACGCCAGTGCATGTGGGACCCGAGTACTATACCCATTTCTCTCCCATCTAATTCCTTGAAGGCCAAGGAGGTGGGGACTGCAATTATGCCCACTGTACAGGTGGGAAACTGAGGCCCAAGGGTATTGAGTCACTGGCCCAGGCCACCTATCCAGGGGCAGTATTTGAACTCTAGTCCTCCACCCTACACGATGCCCCTCCCTTGTAAACGCACCCCACTTTATTGGAAATAGCTGACTTCCTTTAGAATATCGAAACAAAACAAAACCCAAAACACAAGAAGAAACCAACTTTGTCACCAAAGGAGCCTATTTTCTGGGGGCAGATGAAACAACACCAAGAAATAAGCAAGAGTGAGGCAGGTCAGCCTCAGCGCCATCCTCCACCCCTCCTCGGACAGGGCTGTGTGGCCTGAGCAGTCGCTTGCCCTCTCTGTGCCTGGGCCTTTCTCCCTGGACTGGAGGGGGCAGATTTCTTGGGAGAAGTGGGGGCCCACGGCTGCAAATACCCCAGAACCTCCAGCCAGGATGGAGACCTAGACCTCGAACAGACCTTTAAGCCACATGCTGTGTAACTCAGGTGAGTTACTCGGCCTCTCTGAGCCTGGAGTCCTCTGAGGAGAAATGAAGTTGAATGTGTCCATCGCTGGGCTGTCAAGCAGGTCAAATCCAGGCCTTGCATTCAGCAAGGCTCAGTAAAGTGAGCTGTTACCCAACAATGGCCATCATTAGAATTAATACAGTAGGGGAGTCCCAGAGCCACCCAGAAACACCACTGCCCACCCCAACCCTCCAGGTTTCCTGTCTCTGAGATCCCAGAGAATCTAATTTCTCAAGTGTTGCTTCAAAAATTAATCCAGAAAGGGGGAAAAATGGTCAGCTGCCCTGTGCCCCCAGGCAGCTCTTCTGGCTGGCCTTCTACCAGCCAGGGTGGGGCGGGCTCAGCCTGGCCTCTGTCCCGAGGAGGTGTTGTGGCTGCCTGGGCCTCAGTTTCCCCTCCTGCACAGAGGGCGCCTTGGCCCCTCCCCACCCCGATGGCTGCCTCACCTGTCCCTCAGCGGGAGGATTAGCCACACACTGGGCCCTAATCGCTGCTAATCACACCATCAGTGCTGGATCTCGGATCAGCTGAAGGAGGCAGCTTTATCCAGACAGACGTAGAGATGGCACCTGAGTCCCATCTGGGTGCGACTGTCACATGCAGCAGCCGGCAGACCTGCTGAATGCAGGACAGTTGGGCTGATGTATGCAAGCCACCCCCTTCCCCAACTGGCAAATGAGGCTCTGCTCCGTCCCTGGACATTTACTGAGCACCGACTGTATAACCAGGTGCTGTTCTAGGCACTAGAGAGACAGCAGGGACCCAAACAGGCAGAATTTTCACCCTGGGGCACTGCATGTTCTTGACAAGCCTGTGAAGAGGACACCATGACCATGTCCATCTGACAGATAAGGAAACCGAGGCACAGAGACATGCCCCAAGGGTCTGAGCTCAGGCAGCTGGGTACAGACTCCTGGCTCTTACCCAGCCCTTGCCCACCACCAGGCCACTGGGAGGTGCACAGGACCAGACAGAGGGCTTACCCTGAAGGCCCATGGACCTTCATTACGAGTTTTCAACATCACTCCAAGTTTCTGCTGTTTCTTCTCTGAGCGGAGGGCTGCGCCCTGTGCCGCCCCAGCCCGGCCCCTGCCATGACCTAACTCTGGGCCCCCGATACCGTCTCTGCACAGAGGCCTTGGCAGTGCAGGCTGGACACCGTGGTTCACACTCAGCCCAGCGGCCGGGGGAGGCGGCCAAGAGCTCCCCTCCTGGGCCCCCGCCCTCCCCCACCTTCTTTTTCAAAAACATAATTTATCTGTGTATTATCAAGAAATCCAGACACTTTAATCAGTGAGCTATGAAGTCAGAATTTCCATTCTTATCTGCGGGAGGAGTGGGAATGGAGGAGATAGGAGCGGCCGCTGGTGGGGAATGTTAATGGTGGAGAGGCTGGGCCGCGGCCACCGAGACGCTGGTATCTCCTCCATTATCAAGGCCGTATCTCACCAACCATCTCGGCGCAGTAATGGGGCCAGTTCAACTTTCTGAGTTATCACAGGAGCTGAAACCTGCGCCTGCCAGAGGCCCGGACTGGGAGACAGTGCGGGGCAGCCCAGGCTTCAGCCTGCACAGTGGGGGGACAGGGGCAAGGCTGGCCCAGCCAGGGCCCTGGGGCATCTGGGAACCCGGTGACCAGCAAGGCTGCTGCAGTGAGTGGAGGGGGTTCCCTCTGCTCTTTAGGAAAGTGTTCGGTTTTGGTGGAGCTGGGTGTGGGCCTATTGCTCAGGAGGGGAAACTGAGGCAGGAGGCTAACTCGGAGTCCCCAATGAGTCTTCCTGACCTGTGCCAGGCCCATAAAATGGAAAGAGGGTAGGGGGACAGCAGGTGGGACAGGGCTGTAAATACCCCGCTCTCTTGCCTTGGGACCTGCAGGGTTCCCATCCCCCACTGGGAAGCTTGTCCAGACCCCAAGGATCAGGAAGTATCCTGGTGGGCTCTGCCTGTGCAGGCCCTCACCTGAGACACCGTTCACGTGCGTAGCCCCTTGCAGCCCTCAAATGTTGAAGGGTTGCTCACCTCTCCTTAGGGATGTTAGGTGGGATGGGGCCTGTGGACAGAACACCTGTCCACTGGATAAAAGGAGGCCCCACATTCACTTGTTCTTACGCCCTGGGGATTAAGCAGAGGGACTGCTGAGGTATAGAACAAGGGTCTCACTGAGGACCCCCAAGCGGCTGGAGCCCCTTCCCACTGCTCTGTGAGCTCCGGGAACTGCCCTGGGCAGGGCTGGCCCGGCCTGTGCTAGGTTTGGCTGCGGTTCTGGTCTCTCTTCTACAGCTGTATGGCCCAGTAGCGGTCCCCTTGGCCCAGAGGAAGAAAGGGACTCGCCCAAGGCCATGCAACCAGGGAGAACAGTGTTGAGACCAGAGCTGGACACTACCTGGAACCACAGGAACACTTTGGTTCCTGGACTTGAAGATGGGCATCTCTGGGCCCCGCAGGGAGTGGGGAAAGCTGTCTTCATAAAAACCGCCACTGTAGCCATCCTCTCTCTCCCTTCCCAAAATATTTGCAGGGTGGATCCCCCCTGCAAATTGGAAGCTCAAGCTCTAGTGCTGGGTCTGACCTTTAAACTCTCTAAGCCTCAGTTTCCCCATCTGTGCACTGGGCTTGGTGTGGAGTACAAGGCAGGGCCTTAGTAAACGCCCTGTAAATACTCGCTGTGATGTTGATGACTGGCAAGGCTGGGGCTGAGCATGGAGAAAGCTCAGGCCCCAAAGAGCTTGAGTGCTGGGGGCCAGACTGGGGAGGCCACAGGAGACCCTATGCCTGCTATGGCTCTGAGCCTTGGCTTCCCTTCCCTTGAGGGTCTGAGCACTTGATGCCAGAAGAGCCCAAAGAGCAGCTAAGGGAGCAGACGCAGGCCACCCGACCCCTCAGTGGAGGCTGAGAATACAGCAGTGCCCAGGCTAGACGCACCATCGACCACGTGGCCCTGTCCTATCTCTAGTGGAGGACCTTTGGGCAGCTCTCCCCTCACACGCCACTGCAGGAAGGAACCAAGACCACCTGGTCCCGGAGCCCCTTCCCCTCCTGCTCCTGGTCTGACTTGTGGGGTAGGGGCTTGATGGAGAAAAGGGAAATCGACGCAGGAGACTGTGACAGATGCAAGCACTTGCAGCAGATCAGGAAAGCTGGAGGGCTTGAAGTCCGGTGCCAGGAGAAACTAGTAAGGAGCAGGTGCAAGGGAGACTGGTTGGTCACAAAAACATCTGGGGCCCTTGGCAGTGTGGGAGGGGGAAGTGGCCCCTCTGCTCTCTTTATTTGGATTTTGTTGAATGACACAGATCACACACCAATTCTGGCCCAGGCTGCATCTCCTATGTCAGGTCTCATCAATCCTCACTATCCTGCAAGGTCAGCATCACTGTTCCATTTTGTAGGGGGGACCTTGAGGCCCAGGGAAGCTCAATGACTTGCATGAGGTCAGCACAGTCAGTACCCAGCCCAGTATCCCCACGATACCCCATTTTGTAGAGATGGAGACTGGGGCGCAGAGAAGTAAGATAACCTCTCTATAGCCATACACAGTTGAAGAGCCTCAACTCCAGGATTCCAGCCTGTCCTCAGCTGTGGCTACCCACTGGGATCCTGGAGGCATCCATGTTTAGAAACCCCACAGTGGCTATCCCCTCCTTCTCAGGAAGCAGCACACCTGCCAGTTCCAGGGGTCTCAGGACACAGGCACCCAGCCTGGGAGCTGGGGCAGGGTTTATGCAGACTACCTTACCTCTCTATTTCCATTTCCATAGCAAGGCCATCACTCATATGCTGTGTGACTCTGGTACAGCTACCCATCCTCTCTGATCCTCCATTTCCTTATGTGCAAAATGGGGTGAGAACCCCCAACCTAAGCAGGCATCCAGAGAATCACAGGAGGGGATATCTGCAAAGCGCTCAGCAGAGAGCTCAGCATGCTGGGCTGATGCTGGCTGGCAGGTCCCTGTCCACACCCCAGGGCTGGAGTGGGGTCCTGGGGGAACCAGGAGGGCCAGGGCCAGGCTGAGCTCTGACCACACCCGGACTCACAGAAGCCGCACAGAAGCCCCCGGTACCCACTTTACAGGTGGGGAAGCTGAGGCTGCAGCTGGCCCGGGAAGCAGAATGGAGGGAGGCAGGCGGAAAGGAGGGGCCTGCTTATCTGTCTAACCCAGCTCTGCCCAAGGTCAGCGCTACATTCCTGCCCCAGAGGCCGCTGGCTTCTCCCAAACATGGGGCTGCTGAGGAGGGAGAAGGAGGGGCTGGAGAGGCCTGTGGATGACGCAGGACAGGGGGCTGGTGGCCTGGGGGACTGAGTGGGTACTGTCCAGATAAATCGCAGACCATAGAATTCCCTTGTGCTGTGGCCTCAAGCAGGTCACCACCTCCCAGGGCCTCAGGGTTCTCGCCTGTAAAGCTGTAGTGATGACGAGCAGGTAAGACCCCTGGGCAGGAACAGGGCTGATGGGCCTTGGGCACAGAGCCAGCCTGGCCCAGGGTGTGGTGCGGTCAGAGAGAGTCCCTCCTCCTTTCAAAAACTGACACCTGAAGGGTAGGAAGGTCAAGATGGACTGTGTGAAATGTCCCGCCCTCAGGACTTCTGGCAAAATATCCATAACGCAACCACTGGCTCCTGGGGCAGTGCTCACCAAGGACACGGCTGGGACGGTGCTTCACAGCTTGCAGCGGTGATCTCATGCACCTGCACAAAGGCCCCAGGAGGGAAGGGGTCTATAGTGAGCTCCTGCTTCAAAAGCACAGACAGAGGCACAGGGTTGCAGTGAGGCCAGGCCAGGTCTCCCACTCCAGAGACGAGGCCATCCTGAAGCCCAGAGCCTGCAGAGGGTGCAGCCCAGGCTTGGGGGAGCAAAGCCCCCTCAGTGGGGGTGGGAATCCCCAGCATCCCTTGGCAAGCCCCCTTTTCCTCGCCAGGTCCCCAGCAGGCACCCATCCTGGCCCAGGACCTTGTCTGCTCCACACAGTGCAGCTCACAAACACCCCTCTGTACCAGTCCTGTCAGGGTGCTCAACACAGCCACAGGGGGGCTGTGTCGTCCCCGCTCCCACCCACAGATGGGAAAACTAAGCCTGGGAAGAAAGAAGACATGGCAGAGGCCACTCAGCAGAAAAGCTGAGGGGCTGGGAGCTGGACCTGCCGTCCTTGCTCTGGGGCTGTCAGTCCTTGCTCACGTGCTGACGATGGAAAGCTGGGGTGGGGCAGAGGGTGAGACCCAGCCTCTCTCAGAGCCAGACATCCCCATTTCCTCCTTGCCTGGGGTAGGACCCAAGTCCTGGCCTCTTGGGGCCTTCTGTCTTCATTTGAAAAATGGGAATTGGACTGAGGTGTGCCCATTGAATGGATGGGCACACTGATGTCGCCCTGGCCCAAGGAAAGATGGCAGCTCCTTCCAGGAACCTCCCAGTCTGCCATCCTGTGGAGACCCCCACTCCTCTTCCCCCACTTCTCCGGCTGAGATGGGCCCACTGCTCTCCTGGCCCTGGCAACTGTGGGTTGGGGATCCTTGCCAAGTCCCCTCTTTCTTGCTAGGCCTTCAACTCCTCCTCTGAGGAACGGGCACAGGGACCCAGGAGATCCTGGGGGTCTTCTCACATGGATGCCAGACCCCAGGGCCCCTCAACTCTGGGCTGGCTTGGTCAGGTAGGGAGGTGGAGGGGAGCACAAAGGAACATTATCAACAAGGCCCTGGTGCATCCCCCTCCTCTTCTCCTCCCCTTTAACATGGAGGAAACCCCAGCCCAGAGAGGGCAAGCAACGTGCCAAGGCTGCACAGCCTGAGTCCTGCTTGGCAAGTCGTAGTGGAATGAACAGGAGGGAAGGGCCAGGCAGAGGGGTAGTATCAGGGGCGGTCCATGACCAGGGCTGGCAAACTGAGCTCTCTGGGCCACAGGGACAGGAGTCCCCACTCCCAGGGTAGGGCCCTATGTGTGTGTTTTACATGCCTGGCTGTCCTGGGAGAGGGTTTGGGAAAAGAGATTTCTCCGTCTCAGGTAAGATGGAAACCAAGGATCTGACCAGACCAACTGACCATGAAGAAAATGAAGAAGGAGCAGGAGGATGAGGAGGAGCAGGAGCAGGAGGAGGAGGAGGAGGAGGAGGAGCAGGAGGAGGAAGAGGAGTAAGAGGAACAGGATTAAGAGGAGGAGGAGGAGCAGGAGGAGGAGGAGGAGGAGGAGCAGGAGGAGAAGAAGGAGGAACAGGAGGAGAAGAAGGAGGAGCAGGAGGAGCAAGAGGAGGAGCAGGAGGAGGAGCAGGAGGAGGAGCAGGAGGAGGAGCAGGAGGAGCAGGAGGAATAAGAGGAGCAGCAGGAGGAGCAAGAAGAGTGGGAGGAGAGAGGAGAGGAGGGCATTAGTGGCAGCTGTCTTGGATAACAAATATTTCCCTGTGATTCTCACAGTAATGTCAGGGGAGAGGTGCTATCATTATCCCCTTTGTACAGATGGGAAAACTGAAGCTGACGTGGGGTGGGCCTTGCTCATAGTCCCACGGACAGTAAATGGCAGTGCTACGTCTGAGCCTAGGCCCACTGCATGCTGAGTGTCCGTTTGGTCATTTATCTGACAGAGTTCTGGTAGGCCCACTCTGTGGGGACAGTACTAAACGGGGAGCATGTGATGGAGCAGACGATGAGGCCACAAGCAGGTGTGGATGTGGGGGCTCCAAGCAGAGATCTGAGCTGTGTAAGAGCAGCCCGTGCAAAGGTAGTGAGGCTGGAAGAGACTGGAGCATTCGAGGGACTGAAAAGCCAGAGAGAAGCCACCACATCGCCATTGAACGCAGGTCCTGCTGGGGAGCTCCACCCTGCCTGGAGCTGGCTCTCCTCTCGTCCCCAGCACCACACACACTGCAACTTGAAGGTAGCTGAGTTCTCACTCACAGGGTCAGCTGCCTTCTTGAAACAGCCGAGGACACCAAAGCCCAGAGACAACGGGACTTGTCAAGGTCACAGAGCCAGGGTGAGCAGAAGCTGACTCCTGCTGCTGGTGTTGTGGCTCCAGTTCTGGAACCCCCTTTGGCCTAGGCCACTCCTGCCTGAGAGTGGAGCAATGGATGAGGTCTGGAGAGCAAATGTGTTGCTGTGGCCTCAGTTTCCCCCTCTGCGAAAAGGGAACAGGAGCCATTGGGCACCTCCAGGAAGATCCAAGGGTGCCCAGATGGACAGGAGCCCAGCCAGGCGCCCAAGTGAGGCTGGCCGGCCTGATGCGGCCCGGGCCTGGGTCTACGGGGCTGGCGATACCAATCGGTGCGGCAACAGCTGCCTCCAGGAGGAGGCCTGTCGATGGCAGATAGGCCGGCTGGGAGTATTATTCACGAGCCCGTCAAGCCCCAGGAACGTCTCGTTGGCATAGAAACAGGAGATAAGGGGCACAATTAATGGCATCACTTTCCCTCCTCCTTTCTTCCCCAACTGACCCATTTAAATCCCCTGCGGTGCTTGGTGCCATGCCGGGTTGCTGGTGACCTCTGGGGAGGGGCTGGCTGGGCTGAAGGGACCTGGTGTGGGCCACAGGCCTAGGTGGGCTGGATGAAGCCTTCTCAGGGCTGCCCCTGGGCAGCACTGTACCAGGAAAGAGGCCACTGGGGAGCCAGTGAGGGCAAGGCTGGAGAAAGACCCAGAGGGCCTCTGCTCCCAAAGGCCCATTTCACAGACATGGGGACTGAGGTCTGGAGAGGCCCAGGGGCAGACAGAGGCAGAAGGATGGTGAGAGAGCACTGTGATGTTCACTGACATACAGGCCAGGCTGCCTGGGTTCCCACTCTGGCGCGTCTCTCTCTGGGGTGAGAAACTTACCTTTCTGCTTCAGTTTCCCCAGATGCAAGATGATGATAAGAATGCGGTCTGCTCTAAGTTAACGCGTGGCCTTGGCAGAATGAGCTCCCTGGGTGTTAGCTATTATTAATACCACCGTTCCTATCAAACAGACAAGCTGTCTTCCTGGAGGCCCAGGAATGCAGAAATGCTGTCTGGAGCCAGGGTGAAGCCCCACGTGAGCATCAGCGATGAGAGAGTGGACTCCTGTGTCCACCAGACCTCTCTCAGAGTCTAGGTTCAGGCGCCAGTTGCCTGAGAGTCCCTCCTGGTCTCTAATTCTGTCTGCCGAATGTCGCTTGGCCCCCCGGCTCCCAGGACTCAGTAATTGTGATCTCGACCACATAGTCCAAGCACCAGGCCCACTGTGGGCACTGCTCCCCTTGGTGGTGACCAGGGCCAGGGATGACTGAGGGCAGGACTTACTCCTCTGCTGACCCATGCATGGCAGATACTGTCACAGCTGTTTTCCAGAGAGGGGAAACCGAGGCTGTGGAAGGCAAAGTAACTTGCCCAAAGTGTCTCTTTCTTGATTATCTGCTATCACAGTGGGGCAGTGGCACTGCCAGGAGGTCCCTGGGAGGTCCCCAGGTGACACCTGGCACCTCCCACACAGGGAAGGGGCGCGTGGATGGCCACATGCAGACAGTCCCTCCTACATTCATAAACTATCACGAGACCATGCACCCCCTTCTCCAGTCTGACCCAGGCTCTCTCCAGAATTGGAACTGGCCCTCACGACTGGCACTGCCACCCCCACAGGTGGGCGTTGAGCTGAGGGGGGGAGGGGGTGGTGACTTTGAAGCTCGGAGTGAATTAGTCATCCTGTGGCTACCAATAATTTGTTTAATCAAACTCTGAGAATGTGTGAAAAACACCCTCATCTAAGATGAAGCAGCTGCCGGGGCTGGGACAGGAGGGCCCCTCACCCAGCTGGCCTAGATTTCCATTTGGCATCTGGGATGCATGGGCCCTCCTGCTGCAAAGAGGCTCCTGGCCCCCTCAACATCTCCAGCCCAACTGGGGGCTCTCAACAGCCCTGGGGGCTTATTCCTGTCCACATTTTTCAGAGAGGGAAACTGAGCACTGGCCCTTGTCTCTACGTCCCTCCTGACTCATTCTCCCTCCCTACACAGGCAGACCCTCTCCAGCATCACACACCTCTCAGCCTTTCACTCCTCCCACAACAGCTGGGAATCATCGTGCCATTTCACAGAGGTGGAAACTGAGGCCAGCCTATTGTCCCCGTAAGACCCCCTATGGCTGGCCTCTTCTTGATATCTGACAATGCTGGAGGTCCCCCCCTTTCTAAGACATGTCCCTGAACCCCTGATATCTCCCCTTTGATCCCGCGCCACTTCCCCCCATCTTACCTGCCATGGGACACAGTGCTTGTATACAGCAAGTGCTCGATAAATACTAGCCCAGTCAAAGCAGGTCTGCACAGACCTTCCCTCCTGATTTGGGGGACTGCTCTAAAAGACGTTAGCACACTGGGCTCCTCCTAAAACAGCCAGGCCATGGAAACCACCTTGATTTTTTTTTCAAGAAAACTCTAAGCAGGTTACACCTAACACTTGCCAGGAACCCACAACAACCCCAACGTGATTCAAGGGGAAACACACCCTCTCCTTCTGGAGGTGACAAACCCGCCTCTGGCTGTCTCGCACCATCTAATAGGAATCAGGGGCGGGGTGTCCTCCCTCCGTCCTCCCCTCCCCCCTCCCAGGCAGCGCAAAGTCAGTTTTCTTTCATTTTGACGGACTGTACCACGGGTGGCAGGGGGAGGATCAACTTCTTGGCAATTAAGTGTGTTTGGGGAGAAAGCTCCCTAGACGGACCCGGCACGCGGACGCCTGCTCCCCCGGCCCCACCCCGGCTGGGTCCCAGGCCCCCACTCACCCCAGCCGCGACACCCCCGCGCCGTTGTTGCCTCGAACCCGGCAGGGCCTGGTGGCCATAGATAAGGCCTCTTATCGCTCTTGGCGATCGCCATCGGGTAGACCGGCCCGGCGCTTATCGGAGCTCACATCGACCAGGACGCGAGGAGAGCCCAGCGGGCCAGGGGCGCAGGGGGTCCCGAGCTGAGCCCTGCCCCGCGCCCCCGCCCGTGCGCCCGGCCTATCGCCTGGGCCATCTGGCCGGCTCCCGCCTAGCCCTACCCCCGCGCTCCCACGTTTGAACTTAATAAATGGAAGCGCCTATCGCAGCCGCCATCAGTTGCGCGCCTTATCAGCTCGGCACATCTATCTCCGCGCGGAACAAAAGGCGCACGGAGGCGCGGGCAGCTGCGCCCTGGCTTTGGTGGGGGCGTGGCGGGGAGGGGGCGGCAGCCCGAAGCCCTCGTCCCCCTCTCTTCTGCACCCGCGGCTGGCACAGGTGAGGCTGGGGCAGCGGGCGCGCGGTGCCAGGGCCGCACGCACAGCCGCGGCCAGAGGGCGGGCGGGCGGGAGGGCGCCGCCGCCTGGTGACAATCGGCGTCCGCATCTTAACGCGCTGAGATCTGCCAAGGCGGGGAGGCGGCGCCCAGGGCCGCGAGCTGCAGGAAGGGTCCCGGGCCCCGCCTCCTAGATCCGGCCCCCTCCCGTACCCGGGTCCTGGGGCGCGCTGAGGACAGGCATGGGGGCTCGCCGGCGCGCCCCCTGCGGTCCCACTCCCAACGTGCGCGAGTCGGCTGGCCCAGCTGGGCCGGGCGCTCGCTCCGCTCTGGCGGCCTTATCTGCACTGGAGATCGGTTCCCAACCTGCGATCTCCCTGCCCGCGCTATCTGCATTGCTCATCGCGCTGAAACGCGCGCGCGCGCGCGCGCACACACACACACACACACACACACACACACACACACAAACACGCGAGAACAGAACCGAACAGAGGCGCACAGGGGAGGAGGGGAAAAGAAACCAGAGAACGAGCGCAGATCGGGACCTGTGGGTGGTTTGAATACGAGTACTTGAGTTGACATGATAGAAGGCGACTTTCGGAAAACAGGTCCCGCTTGCACTGGGGGAGTCGGATTACGGGAACCCGGATTCATGCCTACATTCCCTCTCTCCGGAGACCTAGGGTGTAGGGACACTCCCACAGGCCGGCGCACATGGGGTCCTGGAAGCGATAGTCATGTGAACAGAGGAGTCAGTGCCCGGTCGCCTGGAGCTGGGCACTGGGCCGAGCCCCCTTGTCGCCTCCCAGGCAGGCCCAGACGACCTGCCCGTCTGGCCTGGGGGAGGCGGCCCTGGGAGGAAGCCCCGCGCCCTGGCCCTGGCCGCGAAGGCGCGAAGTTATTACTGGCGTGGAGTGAGGAGGGGCGCTTCCTGCGCGCTGGCTGGCTCCTCGCACTGCCGAGCGGCGGCCCGGCAGCAGAATGGCCCCGAGAGCACAGGGCGCTCTTATCGTGGGGGCATCGGCAATGTAAACGCGCAGCGGCTGCCCTGCCCCGCGGGGAACTGCCCACGGGCCGGAATGGCGAGACTCTTGGACGTACGCAGGGGCGACCCCGGCCCAAGGCTTAGTCCCCGGAGACCCCTGTCTGACTTGGAGCAGCCCCCTCGGATGCCGGGGGTGCCTGCAGGCATCCAAGGGCACTATCTGTCCGTGCAGTCCTGGCCCGGACACTTAAAGGATCGGACTGTCAGGAGATGTTCCCGGGCCGGCAGTTTCGGTTCAGGACCCTAGCGCCACGAAGGTCTGGGTTGGGAGCGCCTGGGGTGCGGCGGCTGTACAGCCCCCCACCCCCCAGCCATGAGGCTCTGCGGCCAGCACGGGTGGTGGTGAGCGCGGGCCGGTCCCCGCCACTTGGCCATGCATTTCCACGCGGCCCCAGCTGGCCCCTGTCCCTCCCAGGTCTCTCTCTTTCTCCCTCTAGTTACAAAGCCTGGGAGAGTCAACCGTGCGAGATAAGATCACAATTTCAGCCCGTCCCGACAGAGCGATCTTATCAGGATGGGACTTGCAGAATGGAATATTTTAAACTTTATCTGAGCCCAGATCGGGGCCGCCCTATCGCCGCACCATCTCGGGGGAGGGGAGGAGGGGCAGTCCGCGAAGTGGCTGCGCCCGGCCTGGACCGCGCCCCAGCCACCCACCTCTAGTCCCTCTGGGCGTCCACCCCCTCCTGGGCCGTACCCCTGGTGCCCAAGCCGAGACGCGGGGGCCCGACCGGCCGGTGGAGATTAGATTACGGTGCGCTTGGCACACAGCGCGGGGGGCGCGGCGCAGGGTGAAGGTCGCCGGCGCTCGCGGGCAGAGCGGGGATGGGCGGCCGCGCGGGGGCGGCGCTCGGCAGCCGGGCCCGAACCGGGGTCGGGCCGGCGGCGGGGACGGCGGGTAAAGTTTGACTCACGCTTGATCTGCCGGGGGTTGCTCTGTTTCCTCCTGGACATGTCTCCGGCGCCGCGCGCCCTTCCGGCGGCCGCCTCTAGCCCCTGGCGGGCGGAGGCGGGCGGCGGGGGCGCGGCGGGGCCGCGGGGCCGCTCATGCCCCCGGCCTCCGGGCTCCGCGGCCGCCCCGGCCCGCGCCCCCAGCCCGCCGCGCCCGGCCCGGGAGCCGCTGGCAACGCGGCGGAGGCCGGAGGCCACGGCCCTGCCCTGCGGGAGCGCGGACTGCCCGGCGGGCGGCGGGCTGGTGCCGGTTCCTCGGCTCCCGCGCAGAGGCCGCCGCCGCCGCTGCTCGGCTTTTCTCAATGGAACCCGCGGGCAGCGAGCGGCGAACCCGGCGGCCACCGCTAGGGCGCTCCGGGCGGGCCGGCGCGGGGTGGGGCCTGCGCGTCGCCGGGCGCCGCACCTCTCGCCCCGCCCCTGTCCCGCCTCCGGCGCCGCGGCCCCGCCCCGCGCGGTTGGCTCTTTAGCGTTCTGATCCCGCCCCCGGCCCCGCCCCCGCCTGGTCCTTCACCGCGCTGGCTCCGCCCCCGCGCGGCAGGTCCTTCGCTGCGCTGGCCCCGCCCCTGTAGCCGTGGCCCCGCCCCCCGCTGCTGGTCCTTTAGCGCGCTGGTCCCGGCCCCGCCCCCGCCTGGTCCTTCAGTGCGCTGGCCACGCCCCCAGGGCCTTGCACCGGCCGAGACCTCTGGGCTCCAGCGCCCCTTCCACCTGCCCGCTGGGGGCAGTGAGGGCCTGGTCAGGAGGCTAGAGGCCTTGTCACCCGCATTTGTCTTGGGCCAGACGGGATGTGGAGCGGGTTCTGGCCGGGGAGGTGGGTTTCCACCCGAGACTGCGGTGGGCATAGCACCCTGGGGTCCACACCTTCAGTGGTTGTGACCGCCAAATAGTGCGGGTCTCTGCCTTAAGGAGAGCTGGGACCTCGGGTCTTTCCACCGTGAGCTCAGACCTGGCTGGAGATTGGGGAAGGGCGCAGAAGCAGAGGCCTGGCCCCTGCTCCCCTCTCAGCAACTCTGGGCGTTGTAGCTTGGGGCCTCTTTTCTCACCCCACTGAACCTCTCCAGGGCGCCCCTCCGTGGAGGCCCACGAAGGAGGCGCTCGGCAGCTCCCCTGGGCCCAGAGCCCCTCCCTGCCTGGAGCAGTCCAATTCAACGAGGTTCCCAGGAGCACTATGGTCGGCCCCAGCCCCCAGAGAGGCAGAACGACCCTCATGTCCTTTGGGATATGTTCATGGGGTCCCAGTGAAGGAATGAGGCTGAGGGAATTGCTCCAGGTCACACAGGGTAGAGAGCTGTCCCCACTCCAAGCTGAATTGTATTATTTTCTTTCAATATTCTCAGCCTGCATTTGGTTCCTGTGCCCTCTCCCCCCCCATGTTAGTAAGAAGCAGGGAGTTGGAAGGAGCTGGGGCTAACAGGCCGGCCTTTGCAGAGATGCCTGGACCCCACCCACCTGATGGCAGATAATCATCACATCGTACAACTGTCACCACCAATGTCGTGGGCCGAGGCTTGCTGGGCACTATGTGCTGTGCCCATAAGACCCCATCTTGTCCTGATTTCTGTTACCTACACCCCTGCTCCATGGAAGAGAAGAGGAGGGTTGTCCCTAGAGCCCAGTTTCTGTCCGCATGCCCTGCTTCACCCTCAGGGAAAGTCACTCACTGCTCAGGAGAGGGTGAGCAGGACAGGGGGCTAGGGTCTACTCCTGGACCATCCACCCCGTTGGACAGATAGGAACACTGAGGCCAGGAGGCCAAGAGATCTGCCCATGTCACACGGCTCCACCAGTTCTTCCCGCTCTCTGCCAACCTCAACAGGGTCCAGCCCTCCCACAGCTACTCTCTGGGAAGGGTGGGGACCATGTCTGATTGATTCACTCAGCCCAGGACCCCCAAAATGTTTGTCAATTGGGTGAGGCATCCCACTTGTTTGGGTTTCCCATTGGGCCTTGCCTCCTTCTCAAAGGGGGCTACTTTACAGGATGGGGAGCTGGAGGAGGTGGCCATGGGTTGGCACCATGCTGGGTTTGGGGTTCCATGTACAGCTAGTGGTACCCAGGCTGGAGCTGCTGGGATAGCTAGAGATCTGTGTCAGGTGGATTCTGAGGGTCAGCAGGAGAAAGAGAGCCATGGCCATCAATTAGTGATGTCTGTCTAGAGTGCAGGAGGGGTAAATAGGTATCACGCCGGCCACTTCTTTGCCTGACCTGACTTATTTCTATGATCCCACATACAGATGAAAGAACTGAGTGCCCCAAAGAAGGAGGGACACACCCAGATCATCCAGCAACTTAGGGGCAGGAGGCAGGTCAGAAACACAGACTGTTGACCAGGACCAGCTACATGCAAAATGAAAATATGAAAATGTTGGGCTCCTTGTTCAAAAATTACGAATTCCAGGCTGGCTGGTTAGTCTACTTGGTTAGAGCATGGTGCTGGTAACACCAAGGTCACGGGTTCAGATTCTCATATGGGGCAGCCACCAAAAAAATATTATGAATTCCAGGGCAGCGATATCAGAGTGTTAAACCAAGTGTGGGTTATCCCAAGTGCAGGCCCCGGCAACTGCATCAGTCACACACCTTGAAGCCCTCGGGCCACGGCTGTTTCTGGAGCAGCTTCCTTCCACACTTTGCCCTCTATCTGCCCTGGGGGAAGGTGTTCTTACAGATGAGGAAACGGTGCTGCCTGGAGAGGAGGCTACTTGCTGATGGCCAGAGATGATAACATAGGAACTTGCACATTCTACTAAGCCCTCAGGGGAGGTCTATTGATCATGATGATAAACTTAGGAAAGAGGAACAGGAAATGCTGTCTAAAGGAAAGCCTGGTTGAGCCCAGAGCAGGAGTGACAACCTCTGGGGAAGTCAGAGGAAAAGTTGAAAGGCTGCCTGGAGGAGGTGATGCCTACGTGGGGCTTTGCAGGTGTCCCTGATCAGGTGGGAGAGGAGGAGCAGGGCATGGGGCTGCTGAGGGTGTCCAGGCTGAGCCTGCCTGGCCACCTCCATCCACCTTGGGCTGCCCACTGTGAACCCCAATTTCCACCTGCCCCTGAATGTCTGAGAGGACTGTCAAGATTCACATCCAAAGTCATTGGCGGGGAAAACAGAATTGCACTTGGCCGAGTGCGGGGTAGACAACACCTGCCATGGAGCTGGGGAGCTTTGCTCAGAGCTGGGCGGCCTGGCCATGGTCTGGCAGTCTCCTGTGGGCTGGGTCTGCACCCTCCTTGGCAGCTGCCACTGGGGTTCCAAAGGCCCAGCAGCAGGCTCCCCAGAGGCCTCCCTGGGAGATGCCAAGGGTGACGGCCCAGGAAAGGCCCCACCCTTGGGCCCGCTCTAGAGTGAGGTTGCTGTCACTGTCAGCACCACCAGAACTTTCTGAACCCTACTTTTGGTTTGGCCCATGTCTTCCCACAGGACCCCTGTGCAGACCTCTGATGGCTACGCTCAGGGTCCCCCAGGTGGAGAGTGGCAGAGCAAGGCCTGGAACACAGTAGTGCTGCCATAGCCCAGAGACCCCCCCCTCCCCAAGGATGATCTCAGCCTGAAGAAGATGTTTTCAGGGTCAGAGCAATGGGTGTGCAGGTGTGGGTTGGCCAGTGCGGGGGAAGCCTAGCCCTACACTGGGGCTGGAAAGGCCCTGTAATTCCGTCTGTCCGGAGAGGCTGAGAAGCAGCACCTTCCTAGCCCTGCCCCTGATTCTGGGTTCTGTGTGAGGGAGGAGACCACACCCTTACATTTGAGGGCAAGAGAGGAGCTACTCTGCAGATGGCCCAGGGTCTTTCCCAGCCTCCGCCAGCTGCTCCTCCCCTTTCCCAGACCTCCATCTGCACACGGGTCCGTGTACACGTGTAGTGGTGGTAATACTGGCACCAACACTGACTGCTTCTAAGTTACCCCAGTTCCCGCTCACGTTATCCCCATATTACAGATGCAGAAACTGAGGCTCAGAGCCAACCAATTACTTTTCAGGATTCCTACATCTCGGAAGCAGTAAAGCTGGGATGTAACCCAGGAAGAAGTTGGGAGAAGTTCTGAACCCTGGCTCTGCTGTTCTGGTGGGCATGACCCTGCACAAGTCCTTAACCTTTCTGAGCCTCGGTTTCCTCATTTATAAGTGAGTGTGGCGTGATGTGGCCCTCAGAGCTCTTCCAGGCTTGAGTCCCCGTGGGCTGTGTGAGGGTCCTGTGGGAGAATACAAGCCAGCCCAAAAGGTGGCTCTGGGTTCATTTCCTGGGGGCTAATTGTGGCACCTCCCACCTATCAGGCCCTACATTGGCTGTTGGGCTATGATAGAATGTTCTAGAAACCTAAGTTGGACCCTGAAGGATGAAGAGGATGCTCAAGAAAGAGTGATGGGAGAAGGGCGTTTCCGGCCGCGGGAGGAGTAGGAGCGCAGCTGGGAGGTCTAGAGTGAGGGGCCACAGCAGACGGGGGAACGTGGGCTGAGCTCAGCAAGAAAGGACCTCTGAATACCAGCTGCGCCATGACTCCTCTGTCCTCTTCACCTCCATGGTCACTCAATCGCCAGTGCCTGACTTCACCTCCTGATGGCTCTGAAATGCCCCCTGAGACACTATGGCCACCCACACCCATTCCAAACCTCTGTTCTCCATCACCTGGACTACTATCCCCCACCTGGCTGGTCCTCCATGGCCGGTCTTGCCCCTGCTTCAGGCTGAAGCCAGTGGGACCTTCCTGAGAGCCATTTGTGATAACCTCAGGCCCTGCCCTGCCCTCACTTAATTTCTGAACCTCCTCGTATGTGGATCCAGGTGTCCTGTGGCCACAGGGCCTTTGTACAAGCTGTCTGGCTGCTGGATGCACCCTCCCCTCCCATTGCCTGGCCTGGCTCATTTGCCCTTCCTAAGGGAATCCCCTGACTGCCCCCAGGCAAGATTAGGCCTCTGTTCCAGCTTGCAGGGGCAGGGTGTAGGTCCCTCCTCCTCAGCATTCAGTGCTCTGATAACATCGTGGGGGGCCTGAGTTGAGCATTAACATATGTCACTGCACTGTCTGCTCATAAGGGCTTTCTGAAGAAGGAACTGTCAGAATTCTCATTTGCCAGAGGAGTAAACTGAGGCTCAGAGAGGTGAAGTCACTTGCCCAAAGCCACACAGCTGGGAAGCAGCAGAGCAGGATTTGCCCTAGTAAACGCACACACTCTGCTCTAGAATGGACACTGGGGGCTGCATTTGGGGAGGGGGCAGGGCCAGGCCTCCCTTCCGCCACTGCCGGTCATCCTCAGACCCTGGAGCTGCCGGGCAGCCGTGCCCGGGGCCCATCCTGACATTTGTCAACACTGGCTCTGAGAAAGGTTTAATTAACTTCCTGTTTCAATGAGGATAATGAGTTTTCAATGCCACGTGACTCCATAAGGAGGTCAGACAGTAGCGAGGATGTCAAGATAAATTAAGTTAGGAATTGCAAGGCTTCCCACGGGAGGGGTAGCTCTCCCAGCTCTAAGGTGCTGCCCGGCCTTGCAGGGTGTGTGGGCTACTGCCAGGGTGCCCATCGCTGCCAGGCTGGCTCTGGCTTTGGAGATGGGTCTCAGGCAGTCCCTGTCCTCATGCGGGCACCCACCTGATCCCCCACGGCCCATCCCCCAGATGTCTGAGGAGAGCAGAAAGACAGGTGGCCTGGGACCAAGCTGGACATTCCCTTCTCCTCTCTCTCAGGGGTCCCTCCCACAGCCAGCATCTCTAACAAGCCTCGTTCTCTGACAGCCAGAGACACAAAGGCTTTTGCCTGGAGGTTGTCCTTGGATGTCAGCTGAGACCAACCCTTTCATGCAGCTGCTCAAGTGCATCCCACTTACCCAGCTGGGCAAGGTGGTACCGGGAGCAGACAGGAGATGCTATCTGGACATTTCCTAATCTCTGAGGGCTGGGGTCATGTGGGCTCTGTCACGGAGATTTGCTTCCTTTCCCCTCCTCCCTGCTCTTCACCACCCATCTCTCCACCCACTCATCTGTTCACCATTCTCTTCCTTTCCTTCCTCTTCCCATCCACACGTGTGCTGAGCTCTCTCTGTGGACACTGGAGACATCCGGGGGTAGCACACAAAGCCTGTCACTGGGGAGCGGAGGATGACAGCAGATGGACGGACAAGTGGTCTGCAAAGCTCAGGAAGCAGACGTGGAGGGGGCTTGTGCTATAAACACAGCAGGGAAAGGGGTGGGAACCATCCTAAACCAGTGGCTAGGAGAGGGGGCCACAAAGTGAAGGTGACTCTGAGGAGACCTGCAGGAGGTGAGAGCGCACCGCGTGGACGCATGGAGAAGAGGGCTCCAGCAGCGGGGGGCCCGTGCTGAGCCCTGGGGCAGGCTGTGGGTTCGAGGAACAGCAGGTGGCCTCATCTCCAGCCATCCCCATCCCTGCCCCCATGGACCCTGGGCTTGGCCATGTGACCTGCTTCCGCCAATGGGATGTCGGTAAACATTTTGCAAGCAGAGGTGCATGCAGGGGGGCTTTCCTGAGACCCCCACGCCATGAGGAATCCTGGTCCGGCTCTTGAGCATGAAAACCTATTTGTAGAGATAGGCTCAGCCACCCCACCTGAACTGCTGGCTGCCTGCCACTGCCTGAGTGAGCCCAGGTGAGGCCAGAAGAGAGGACAAGCGGGTCAACCCATAGAACCACGACTCATTTGAAATCCTTGTGTTTCCAGCTGCTGGCTGGTGGGGGCGTTTGTTACACAGCAATAGGTGGCTGAGACAAAAGTCGGTACATAGAAGTGGATGCTCCACACCGGCTCTGGGCCTGGGTGCAGGCAGAGGCTGGAAAATAGGCAGCCAGTATCACCTAGGGCAGTCAGCAAAGCTCCCAGCGCAGGGGCTGGGGGACAGCTGAGGTGGCTACGACTTGCAGATCACGGCTGTTTCCAAGTGGGACGTCGAAGTGTCCATGGCTTGCTGCTCTTGTTCATGACAAGGCGCAGAAGGGAGACACGCGGAGCTGAGGGGAGATGCGCAAGAGGCCAGTTGTTCTGGGCTGGAAGATAAAACTGCCCCATGTGTCCAGTCTTTAGTCAGAAGAAGGTTCTCCAGAGGAGACATGACTTCAGCACAAAGACTAAGTCCAGGGTGTGGCAGTAAGCCCCTTCGTTAAGTTCTCAGAAAAAGGGTGGCCGAGAACCCTGTCGGCTGCAGGTACACAGAGGCCTCCTGGGATCCGCAGAGCTGTCGCCAGCATCGGCCAGCACCATGCAGAGGAAGACCTGTCTGTAAAGTTTTCAAGTGAATTGGTGCAACAGAAGCACCGTCGGATGACACAGAAGGCATGGGGGCTGCTGCTGCCTGCAGAGGAGCCCTTGACCAGCTCTGCGGAAGGAGGGGGACAGGGGCCCCGAGAACTAGAACTGCACTGCACCTGTGACTGCGCAGGCTGCTCTTCCTCTGCTTCCCGAGCAGGAGCATCAACAGTGCTGGTCCTGCGCCATGTGTCCTGCCCTCTCGAGAAGTCACCTGAGGGGCGTCCATCATCCACTCCTGCCCTCATCTGGAGGGGTGGGTGTGTTTTGCATGTAGGAGGAATATACATTTAAAACACGGTTTTAAAACACGGCCCCAGATTCCTTGCCACTCCTCTGGTAGAGAGGGGAAGCCCAGGTCCCTTCCTGAATCTGGGCTCTGTGACTGCAGTGCTGTGCTGCGCCCAGCCCAGCTCTCATGGGACCATGGCTGCCACATCCTGTCTCCTGAGACTCTTGCTTTTGGAACTTGTGCACCATGCTGCAAGGAAGCTCACGTCTGGCGAGGCCATGTGGGGGTCCTTGCCGACAGCCCCACTGATACTATGTGGGCAGATGAGTTGTCCCCCAAGCCCTGCCCACATTGTACATTCATGAGCAAGAGGTCTGACTGTGGTTTCAACCTACTGAGTGTTGGGGTGGTCTGTTATGCAGCATGGTGACCGGGACAGCAGGGCAGGAGACAGTGGCAACAGGACCCCGGTCACACCAGGTCATGGAGGATGGTGGGAGCATGTGTGGCTTTCACTCTGAGAGGCCTGGCAGTAGGGTCCAGGTCCGTGTGGAATGTACCAGCCCACTGCCATCTGCCCTCTCTCCTGGAGATAAAAGCGCCCGTTGCCAGCAGCTCACAGACCCCCTCTTATTCCATCTCTTAACAGTCCATGAGATCTATGGAACCCATTTACAGATGGGGAAACTGAGGCTGGGGGTGGTGGGGGAGGTGTGGAATCCAGCCTGGTCCAGCGAACACAGCGCGTTGCCTGGAGTTGCACCTTGAGGGGTTGTGGGTGTCAGGGACAGAGGATTTTTGGTGATTGTTGAGCCCATTTAATGGGCTGGAAAATGAGACCCAGAGGGACGGTGATTGGCCAGGAGTCTCCTGCCCCCCAGCGCAGAGCTCTGCCCTCCTGCGATGTCTCATCATGCCGGCAGAATGCACTGCCCTTCTCCCTGGGCCCCAGGAACACTTCTGGGCTCCCAGGCAGTGCAGTCTCTTCACCGCTAGCCAAACCCTGGCCTTGGGAAGGGCCTGCTCCTGCCTCCTCTCTCTGCCTGGGGGCCCTGGGGGGCGGGGAAGGCCAGTGGCCTTGAGCTGCAGTCCACAAGGCCATGCCACTGGTCAGCAAACCAGATACTGTGGAAAAGGGGCTGTGGCCTTGGGCACCCAGGCCTAGAGCAGGCCAGGGAAAGACGGCCCATGGGTATTGTCATGGCTACCCCTGGGGCTATGGTCCCTCAGCGATCGGGGACTGCAGCCCTGAGGGCCGACGCTGGCCATCTCTCTCACCTCTGCTTCCTGGCTGGAACCTGGAATGGCCTGTGCACTGCCCACCTCCTGGAAGGGCACAAACAGGAATGTAGGGACCTGGCCTCAGCGGGATCTCCATGGCACACATAGCATGTGGGCAGGTGCTGGAGGCCTCTATGTCCCATCACCTGATGGGAGCCCTTCCAGGAACCCTGATGTCAGAGTGACAGGGCACAGCCCCTTCTCCACTGGTTCCCCGAGGCCATCTCCTCGGGACCCTTCCCACTGGCTCTTCCTGCTGTGTGAGCGTAGCTGTCCTCACGCTCTCCTGGGGAGACAGATGGTCTGAGGTGCCTGTGGTCCAGGAGCCTAGGAAAGCCTGCTTTAAATGATGAACTCTCCAGCAGATCCTCCGCAAGTCAGCTCCCTGAGGAAGACGTGCCTGGAAGTCTCTGTCGGGGCTGCCGTGCACACCACCAGCTGTTCGGCCCACAGGCTGGAAGCTGGGAACCCCGCCGCGCACTCCCCCAGCCTGCATGTCCCCATGCCGTCTCTCCTACCTGTCTGCTTGGCAGGGCTGGGGTCAGGCTGTGGGCTCTGGCAGTGAATACTCTAGAACAACACAGCCATTTGTGTGACCTTTCTATAGACACACTGACTCCTCTATCCAACCCTGCCTGCCTTGGAGCAGTGCTGGCAGCCAGGAGGGACCCTTTAGTCTTGGGGGCAGAAGGGTCTCAGAGCCCTAGGGTGGGAGAAGTGGCCCTGCCTGAGGACAAGACCCCCCAGGAGGAGAGGGTTTGTGTGGACAGTGACCTTGACTGTCCATGGGATGAGACTTGGGGTCAGTCTCTCTGCAAGGAGCCCTCTCCCACCCTGCCCAGCTCAAGCCCACTGTCCCTGGCTCTCTGTGCAAAGGTGTGGCCTTCAGGGAAGCCTGCTAAGGACCCCTTGAGGGCCAGGCCACGACACCCAGACCAGATATGTTTTCTCATGGGTGTGTGTCCAGCTGTGGGCACTGCATGTGGGGCCTTGTGCCCTGGGTGTCCGAGAGGGTGAGTGTGCACGTGTGTGCAGCTGGGGTGCCCATGTGTCTGCATATGTGTGGCTGGGGCCGCAGGTGGAGGCCGTAGGTCTGCCCTGCCCAGGTACAAGGCCAGGTCCCCTGGCCTGGTGAATGCTGCCACCTGGTGGCCAGGCAGGGACTGTCCACACCGTGGGTCTGCCGGCTGCAGGGTGGTCTTAGGGTCACCAGGGAGGAGGGTGTGCGGGCAGAAGGCAGAGTGAACTTATCCCAGTGCCTGAGCGGGGGATGGCTTGGAGCAGCGGTCCTCAAATGCCAGCTCCCGATGACGTTTGGGAGCGCAGAATGCCTGCCCACCCCGAGCACCTGACCAGACCAGGTCTGGGGCAGGGCCTGCAACTCCCATCCCATTACCAGTGATGCAGGTGTGGCTGGCCTGGGGCAGAGCTGGATGGGGTGCACCCAGGACTGCAGACCCTGCAGGTCTCCACCTCAAAAGCCCACTAGACACTTCCTCAAACGTTGCTCAGATGCATCACTTCTCTGACCCACCCCAACCCCAAACCCTAACACACAGTTCCAGGCCCTGCCATCCCCTTTCCTGTTCCTGCTCTCAGCTATTCCCACCCCCGTATGAGGCCTTCCCATGGAGCCCCCCAAGATCCTGCACTGGAGACCAAAGGTCCCTAATCATGGCCCCAGACTCAAGCCCTCTACTCCATGCTCCAGAACAGACTCTGTTTGGAAGACCCCTGGGCAGGTGCCCGTCTGGCTCGGCTCCCAGTGCCAGCCTACAGCAGCTATGTGGACATGAGTGAACAGGCAGCTTGGTTGGGGCTGGTCACCCTGCAGGTGTGTGGACGTGAGTGAATGGGAGACCTGATCGGGGCTGGTCACCCTTGTGGAGTTCACTGCCGGGCTGAGATGACAGGTGACAGTGGCCTGTGATTTGTGCCAGGAGCGAAGGGGTGGCCCATGGCCAGCAGGGAGCAGCTGAGACGGGGGGGAAGAGGAGGCCTGCATGGGACTTGGGCAGGGCACTCCTGGCAGAAGGGACTGCCTGGGCAAGATCCTGGTGGGTGAGCAGGTGTGGGGTGTTGTAGTGGATTGAATTATGTCCCCCCAAAACTCACTGAAGCTTGAATCGTGTCCCCCAAGTTTTACGTATTAGAAAATTAGCCCTCACAGTGACTTTTGAGGGTGGGAAATCCTATTATGGTAATTGAAAGGTGGGACCTTGAAGAGGTGATTGGATTGTAGGGACCATGCAGTAGTGAATGGATTAAAAATGGTGGCCAGGGGAGAGGTTCTGAGGGCTTTAAAAGAAAAGAGAGGAAAGTCTCTCTCTTTCTCTGCTCTCTCTGCTTCTACCATCTTGCAATGTGAGATCCCTGGGTCACTGTCGCCACCACCAGATGGACTTTGGATTCCCCAGCCTCAGAAATTGTAAGCAATAAATTTCATTTTGTTTATAAATCACCCACTTCCAGGTATTTTGTCATAAGCAACAGGAACAGACTAATACAGGTGTGGAAGTGGTGGGTGGGGCGTGCCAGGTGCACTGCCATCCCAGGAAGAGGGCTCTGCGGGCTTGCATAGAAATGGGGACTCCAGTTATGGTCTCATGTTTAGGACCTCTCATCCCTAGAAAAGGGGAGGAAACTAAGGCTGGCGAGGCTCCCCTCCCCCAGCCCTGGGCAGCCCCCGCATCTGCCTAGGATGAGGCAGCCACTCAGGGGTCTGCTCTGACTTGCCCACTGTGGAGAGGGCCCTTTGTACCCGGACACTGGAGTCTTTGAGGGGTCTGAGTCTGGTGGGGGAGAGTCTCCTGGCTCCACCCCTCACATTGCCTAGGCCCCCTTCCCTATGGTCCCCTGGATTGAGCCATGCTAATTATTTCCTGACAGTTCACCTTTTCCTGCTCTGTTCCCCAAGGGCCACCACCCAGAGCTGGGAAGCTTCAGAAGGGAGCCGGGGCTGAGACTGAGGTTTCTGCTATGTGAACCAGCCTGGAGCGGCTGGTGGGACGTGGGTGTCTCAGCAGGGCCAGGTGGGCAGGGTGGGGGACTGAGCCAGTGGGTGGACTGCCCAGTGCTGCTCCCTGGGGAGGGGCCCAGAAGCAAGTCCCTGCTATGCCATCGTCCATATGCAGCCCTTTCCAGACTCTTCTCTGCCCAGGCCTCGGCTTCCCCACCTGCAAATGGGGGATGTACCAGAGCTTGGTTTCACAGGAGCATGTTAAAAACTCTAGTCCAGCCCCATCATTGCATCCAACAGGTGTCTGGTAAGTGGGGGTGTCGGCTGCCCCTGCTGGAACTCATTGTGAGACACGCCCCGCCAGCGTGCGTCTCGGTGTCTGAAAGTCCACCCTGCGGGCAGAACTTGGAGGCCCAGCATTGGCCCCTTCACAGGCGCCCTCCCGAGTGTGTTTTCCCAGCAGTGGAGGTCGCAGGTGGGTGGGTGGCAACGGGGAGGGAAGCTCAGCAGCTGCCTGGGGGGAGGTGGCTGAGAAGCCACAGTGAGCAGTAGCAAGTGCTTCTGCAGAATGTTCTGGATGATAGTGGTCTCACAAGAGGGTACAGTGAGTGTGCACAAGAGCAGTGCTCTGAGGTGTGGACATTCAGGCACTGCAGGGTGGGGAGCGGGTGTCCGGTGAGGCGGTCTGGGACAGCTGTGTCCAGGGCACCTTCGTTGGGGGGAGGCTGGCACAAGTGGCAGAGTTAGAGCGCCAAGAGCAGGACCCCTCCCCCATAGTCCGCCCTCCCTCTCCCCTCCCCTGTTCTCTCCACCTCCTTCCCTCCCTTCCTTTGCTTTTCCATGGATAAAGGCAAGCACCCCACCACTCCCTGGATCGCCAGAGCTGCTCCTGAAGGGGGCCAAATGCAGGTCTGGAGGAGTCTCCCCTCTTTTGCTGCATTCTCCCTCCTCCTCCTGGGGAGTTGGGTTGGGGGCTGCCAGCATGGACAGCCGGGAAACTGGCTGCTTTCTTGGAAACCTTCCCCATCTTCCCCCGCCGAGGGGGATTTTCTCAGGACCACACCACGGCCGTGCACTGGTGCTGCAGGTGACCCTGGCATGGCACCGGGCACACAGTGGCCCAGAAGTGACGGCCCAACTGGATGCCGATGAGCCAAGCCCAGGCTCTGGCAGGAGCCAGCGAGAGGCTGGCAGGAGCACAGATGCCACACAGCCATGAGGTTTTCTGCGAAAATAGTGGGAATATATTTGGAAAGATGAGTTAGCTATGACTTTTACAGTACAGCCTCAGGGTCCCTGCGATATACTGTGCACACGGCAGAGGCATTCCGAATGGCCCACAGCGCCTTCTAGACAGGCGATTTGGGCCCGATTTGGTCTCTTTGGAAACAGCAAAATAAAAACTTTAAACATACACATTGCACCCAAGGTAAAAACTATAAAACGGAACAAAATGAACTATGACTCTTGCAATACCTATGGAGAGAACGAAACCTCGCCCACCCTCCTGTCTCTCTGCGAGACGTGAGTCTGCAAACTTGAGCACTGGCCCCGGCCCGGAGTGTCCCTGTCTGGACCTCAGGCTGGAGCTGGCAGGGGAGGCTGGTGAGAGGCTCCCTTCGATGCTGGATCCTGTGACCTTGATGCAGCAAGCCTGACACCGTCTCCTCATCCAATGCCCCCGTTAAAAAAAAAAAATCAAGGAAGCTTGCATTCACATTACAATGTGGAGATAGCACCAGAAACTTCAGAGTAAAATTGCTGATACTTGGAGCTGGGAGGAAGGCCCCGGGGTGGTGATCGTAGAGGCTGGGGGGGTGGGGCTGGGGTTCTGGGGAGGGAGAGCGGGTGAGGGCCGGCAGATGAGCAGTTTTCTCCATGTTCCATATGGGAACCTGGTCCCGGGGGGTCAAGGTGTGCTAGAGATGGGCATGTCCACGGGCAGCGTGGACAGCGTGGGCACGACCCTGTGGTCAGAGGGAGAAGGCCCATTGTGCTCTTGGGACCAGGCGGCTCAGAAATGGCTCTTCTGAGTGGAGAGCCCTGCCCTACCCCCGTGATTTCTAAGGTCACTTTGGAATTCCAGCAACAGCAGCAACAAGACTAAGGAGGGAAACTGTCGCCGTCTGATCGGCTGCCTCAACTTACTTCCCTGCTAGATGGGAGGGGGGGGTCTGTGCAAATCTTCAGTTGTTGGGCTCTGCAGTGTATGGCACCATGCCAACAGGGCACACGGGGCTGGGGCAGGGGTGAGCTGTTCTCTCTTCAAGTACTTGGTACTGAGAAAACAGCTGGGTGGTCTCAGAGGGGCTGCAGCTGGCCTGACCCTCATGTGCAGTTTTCCAGCAAGAAAGAGAGTACTGTCCACCCCAGGCCCTGCTCAGAGTGCCACAGTCTCGGCTCTGACACCAAAGTCTGAGCACGTGCATGATAAGTCAGGGGAACTAAAGCAGGTGGATGGCCACACAGTGAGCCATCTCAGAGAACGGGAGCCCCCACTGGCTGGATTTGAACTGGCTCCGCTCACAGGCACTTGCTTGTATAAATTACTCAGCAGCGTCTTTCTTCAAAGGGATCTTGAAGCTAGTTAGTCTCTGCCCGAAGAGCTGGCTGAGGACGTCACTCTGGGACTCGGCGGTCCGGTAGTCGCGGGGGTCGGCAGGCTCAGCACCACGGACAGCGCTGCCCCTCTTAGGGGGCCTGAGCAGGGGTCTCGCCAAGGGGAAGGCCTTGCCCAGCCCCTCCTTCCTGTGTGTGTGGTTGGTCTCCCCCTTCCGCTGCTCTGAGGGCTGCAGCCTGGTCTTGCTGCTGTAGCTGCTGGGTCTGGGCTTGGCAGGTAGCAGGCGGCTGGGGGTCGCCTGCTTCCGAGGGGTCCGGGGGGGTTTCTCAGGGGCCAAGGGGGCATTCCCCAAGCTCCCCACAACCTCACTCCTGGCTGGGCCCAAGGCCTGGCCCCTTCTCCTCTTCTCACTGGTCTGTCCCTTTTCCCTGGGACCTGGGCTCCCTTGGAACTCCTTGGTGCAGACCCTGGCCTGGGCTTGAGGGGGGGGCTTGTCTGCTGCAGGGCTCCGTCTGGGGCAGCTGGGCTTGGCCAGGGTGGTGGCCATTTCACTCTGCAGCTGCCCGCTGGCTGGCTGGGGCTGGCTGCCTCCACCCATCTTGACACTGGTGCGTGAGCCCCCACTACCCTGGGAGCTGGGGCCTGGTGTGGCTTTGGGGGTGGTGGGCTTCATCCTGTCCTCAGTGCCATGGGGTGGCTTTCTGGGTGCCGGGCTCCCCACAGACTTCCTCGGGTGCACTGGGAACTTGGGCACTTTGTTGGGGGTGGATTCAGCTGACCTGTCCTTCCATGAACTCCGGCAGCCCCCGGGCTTGGTGGCATGGCCCTTGTGGGAGGGGCCCCTTGTGCCTCCCTCAGACAGCACGTGACATGTGGACACGAGCAGGGAGGAGCCTTCCGGGGAATGGTCAGGCGCACATTTGCCATGGGCGCTTGGGGTCCTGTGTTTCCCTGAGAACAGGTGAGGAGCCCTCTTTCCCTCTGCATCTTGGCCCCTGGTGCCTGACTGGGCCAGGGACGCCCGCGAAGGGAGAGCTTGTTGGAGAAGAGGCTCAGGGCTGCCTGGGGAGGCTGTGACTTCAGGCCTCTCCAAGGCTCCATCTGGCTGGTGGCCGCCTTCGCCATCAGCCAAAGCAGCTGGGAAAGAAGACAGAGACAGTGGAGGGAGCTCCTGGTGGTCAGCCGGTGGATTGGCCTCCCTGGCTGGGTGGTCCACTGGCTCCACGGGCTTCTCCTGGGTCTCAGGCCATCCCTGGGAGGTGCTGGGAGCCACCTCCAGGCAGAGCTGGAGCAGGGCTGGGAGGGACCCCTGGCCCAGGGCGGGGCTGCTGGGCATGGCCACCCTGCGCCGTTTGCGGGGCAGCACGCCCTCAAGGGCCGGGGCCTTCTGCCGGGGGGCTCCGGGCCTGCGCACGCCACGGAAGGGGAAGGGCTGCTGCCCCCTCCTCAGGTGTTTGTCCATGTGCCGGTCGAATTGCTCCTTCTTGGCGAAGGTGTAGTTGCAGGTGCTGCATATGAAGGACCTCCTGATGACACGCATGACGTTGGCGCAGAGCTCGCAGGTGTACAGCGGGGTGTGCGGCAGCTCCCGCTCCTCCTGCACCCGGTGCACTCTGCTCAGGTGTGCGCGCAGCTCGTGGGGCTCCGGGTAGACCCCGGGGCAGTGGGGGCACAGGTAGACGCGCTGCGGGCTGTGCACCGACAGGTGGCGCTGCAGCTTGAAGGGCTTGGGGAACTGCTTCCCGCAATGGTGGCAGTCGCGGGAGGGGTCCTTGCAGTCCTCATGCACCGGGATGGCTTGGAGGACGGGCTCGCTGCTACACCAGCGGTCTGGGGACAGGCTGGGGGATGTCTTGGTGGAGCCCGGGAGGGTGGCAGAGCCACTGGTTGGAGTGGGGTTCTCGCAGGGGGACAGGCTGCTGCAGTCGGCCAGGATGCTGTCTGGCGTCCAGGAGCCATCCTGGTTTGAGGACTCGGCCCACGCCCTGGGCTTGGCTCTCTCCCTGGCAGTCTCTCTCCCGGAACCCCTATCTTGCTTCCGTGTCTCTTCGGGGCTCCCTCCGGCCCTGCCTCTTGAGTGCTTGGCCCTGTGGGGTTTGGAGGCTTGCTCCACTATGCTGTTGAGGAAGTGCGTGACGGAGCTGTCCCCCTCCAAGCCCCCGGGCAGGTCCCCCAGGGATCTCCGTGCCTGCCCCTTGCGGGCAAACTGGACAGCGTGCTCTCGCAGGTGCTCATTGTACATCCAGATGTCGGCAACCTCCTTCAGGCACATGCCGCAGGCCCACGGCCCCGCCTTGCCTGGCAGGTGCTTCTCCTGCAGGTGCTCCCGGAGCAGCTCGCGCGAGCCGAACCTGCGCTCCACGCACAGGTGGCAGGTGGGCGGTGGCGAGGCGCTGTGGGCCAGCTTGTGCAGGTCCAGCTCGCCCAGGCCGTGGAAACGCTGGAAACATACCTTGCACTTATAGGGGGCCTGCCTGCCTTTAGCAGGCCGGTCTCTGCCCTGGGCCCTTCTTGCCTTGGCTGCCTCCTCTGTCCTTTTGTTTTGTGGCTCCTGTGCATTCATCGTGGCCTTGAAGTCTGAGAAGCTCTTGCTGGAGAGATCCACGAGGTCGTCACAGCGTCCCAGAAAGCACAAGTCTTGCACCTCAAACTTGGTGCTGAGCAGCTCAAAGTCCACAGCATGAAGCGGCAGCAGACCCGCATTCCCAGAGAGCCCACCATCATACCGTTCTCTCTCCAGGTTGGGGGGCTCTGGGCTCATGTCTCCAAGAGAAGAGGATGTCTCATCAGCAGGTGCCCGCAGCTCCAGACCTCGCCAAGCTGCCGGGACCATGTGCAGTTCAGGGATGGTCTCTGACCGATCGTCCTCGGAGCAGCAGGAGACTGCCTCCTCGGTTCCATCGGCTTCCCTGTTGGGCTCCAGGGTCCACAGGCACAGGCTGGGGGCCCAGGGGTCAATGCCCGGCACCTTGCTGTTGAGAAACCCATCCAGGAGGAAGGACTCTGGCAGTCCCGTGGCCTCGTCGTCCCACAGGTCCTCGTGGGAGAGGCAGAGGGAGCCAGAGTCACTGAGGTCTGTGGGCAGGCGGGTGGGGCACAGCGGGGGGCCACCCCCAACCCCCCTGCTTGGCTGGGGGGGCGGTCGCTTTGGCTCTTGACAGCGCTTCCCGTAGACGCGGAGGTTCTTCTTCTGAGTCAGGCGGCCGCTCAGAGGGAAGAGCTGGGAAAAGGAGGTCTCATCATCAAACAAGCCCAGAGGGTCCCTGGAACCCGGGCTGGGGGATTCAGGAGCAGTGCCTTCAGGCCCCTGGAGGCAGCTGCCTGCTTCAGAACTGGGAGTTTCAGGAGGATCCGGGGGGCCCGAGCGGGGCTCGTGCCCCTCCCAAATGCCTTCCCCTGACCCACTCTCAGCTCCTCTGCTGTCCTCTGTGGGCTTGCTCCCGGCTGCCTGCGATGGCTCTTTGCAAATGCCTGATGCCCTGTCCCCAGGAGATGCTCCCTCCATCCTCCCTGGACGGATCATCCAGCCTCTGGGCGACATCTCCATGGCATCCTCCACCACCCTGGGCCCCGGCATGGCTGAGCCAGGGGGCTGCCCCACATTGGCCTCACGCTCCCCCGCTGCTGGGAGGCAGCAGCTCGGAGGGGCCGTATAATTGGCAATTGCAGTTGATGGATTTGAGCAGCGCCTGTCTGAAATCACATCAGGAGAGGCCTGGGGAGTGCTCTGTTCCCGGAACCTTCTCACTCCCAGCTTTGCCACTTTCTTGTTTGATTTCCTGTTGCTGGGGGAGGTCGTGGGCACTCTGCTCTGCCTTTGACCTTCTCTGTTCTCTGCCTGTTTGGGATGGAGAGTATCCTCTTCTGCCTGGTCTGGTCTCCTGGGCTCTAAGCCTGTGGGCTTCACACATACCCCTTGCTGCATCAGGCCTGGGGGATGCAGTTGCTGGTTGGGTGGAGAGTCTGGGGTCCCGAGAATGCCAAGCGCCTGCTGACCCTCCTTTGAAGGCTCAGGACCCAGGGTGTCTCCAGGAGCTGCAGAGCCCTGGATGGGAGGGGGCCCAGTGGCACGGCTGGGGCCTGCTAGCCTGGGTCTCTCCTTCCCAGGCCCCTTGTGGCTTTTCTTCCCTGGGGGCTGGCACGTTTGGACTGTGGGTTCTGGGGGCTGGACTGGTGGGCTCGGCTTGGAGGTGGCCCTTCTGTGCGGTTGATGCTTTCTGGCTTTGTGCCGGCTGAGTCCTGGCCCAGAGCGGAAGGAGGCTGCACAGACCTCACAGGTGACAGGAGGCCCTCCCGGAGCACGACCCTTCCAGTGGCCATTCTCCATGGACACAGGCTTCTTTTTAAAGCCACAGGGCCTCTGTTTGAGATCTTGGGGACTGATGGGGTCCCCCTTGGGTGTCTGTTGGGGGACATTTTTGTGGCTTTGGGGGGAGTTGCACCTGAAGTCTCTTGCTGTGCTGCTTGGAGAGGTGGCTCTGCTCAAGTGGAGCTCTGCAGAAGGGCAGGGGACTATTGAGCCTGTGGAACCACCTCTGGTCACCTTTGTGATACCAGAGTGCCCGGCCTCAGGTGTCCCTGGGTCCTCCAGTCCTTTGCAGCCAGCCTCTGCCTCACTTTCCAGGCAGGCATGGGACTCTGGCCCTGCTGTCCCCAGTGTGGTAGGGTCAGTGGGCACTGTTGTGACCTTCTGGCCTTCCCTGTGGTCAAGGTTGGCAGTTTTGCTTGGGGGGTCTGAAGAGGGGCCCTTGGGCATCCTGCCTGGGCTAGAGTGGGGTGGGGCTCCCCTGCAGGGGGTGTCTGGTACCCGAGACCCTCTGACCGCCTCTGTCTCATCTTTGGCAGGAATGCTGGATGGGCCAGCAGTCTTGACGGCCACTTGTGGGGAGACGGCCCTCACTGAGGGAGGAGGGGCAGCACAGGCAGGAGACCCCCTCGGTCTCTCTTTTCTGGAATCTTCTGTAGTTCTTAACGTGCTCTCTTTAGGGCCATCCCCCCAACAGATGGAGGTTAAGACATTGACGAAGCGAGGCTGGCATGCAGGAGGATCTCCCAGCAGGCTGCTGTCCCCCAGGAGAGGGTGGCAAGCCAGGACAGCCACTGAAGGCCCCCAAACCACAGCATCTGGGGGGGCTTGGACACAGTTGGCCTCCTCCAGAGGTTCCCAGGCAGGGGAGCAGACTGGCAGATGCTGGGGGCTGGAGGCATCATTGCAGGATGGAGAAGCTGGCAGTTGCCCCCTCCGCTCACCTTTGGCATCCCTGGCACCGGAAGGTGGGATGGGAGGGTCTTCCTGGGGCAAGTGCTCGAGGCTGCAGAAAATGGGGGTGGCTGAAGAGGAGGGTAAGGGGGCACAGGCAGCCAGGTCCCCAGCAAGCAGCAGCTGCATGTTATGGCCTGTGCTGGACGCCTTCTGTGGACTCTGGTCCTTGGGCCCATTTTGGGAGGAGGCTGCTGTCAAGGCTGGCTCCGAGGATTCTCCATCAGGGGAGGTGGGGTTTGGGGTGGGCCGTGCCTCATTCTGAAGGCCCCGGGCCTCCCTGCCTTCCCCCAGTTCATGCTCACCCTCAGCGGGCCTGGCCCCTGCAGTCTCAGGATCAGCGCTGACTGAGGTGAAGTTGTCTTGCCCCCCTGGGCTCCCCCAGGTATCTGGCCGGAGCCCACTGGCTTTGCTGTAATCCTTGGGCTTCTCGGTTTGGCCAGGCGAGCCCATGTGTCCATCTGTCTCAGGCCCCAACTGACGTCCGGCCACTGCAGGGACAGCTGTCACCTGTGTACTTCCCTGGGAGCCCCGGCCAGGGCTGCCAGCCACCTTCCCACCATCTACACTCTCCTTTTCTGGGTCTGAGAGGTCTCCTTGCTGCAGGCCTTGGGTGTTGGCAGGTGGTGGCCCCTGCAAGTCTTGGGTGTCTTCTTTGCTCTCAGTTGCTCTGGCCCCCAGGAGCTGGGGTTGATCTAAGGGGCTCGAGGCTGGGTCCTGGAGCCTCCTGCCAGGGCCAGCGTCGGGCACGCAGGCAGGACTCAGCATGGGGACAAACCTTGCCTCCCCACCCTGGAGGGCGGTCAGTGGGGAGGCTCCTCCTGGTGAAAACCCTTTACACTCAAAGCCAGGCCCCTCTACCATGTGGTGGGGGAGCCTAGCTCCCCTGGGCCCACCTGCTCTACCTACAGAGCATCCCTGGGCAGCACCACTGTTGCTGAAACCAGGAGGTGGTGTGGCAGCCGGAGGCAGAGGCACATCACCCTGAAGCACCAAGCCAGGTGCCAGGGGGCCCACAGGGTTGCCGAAGGCTTCCAGTGCAGGGGAGTCTTGGCAGGGCCCATCTGCCTTGCGGGGTTCTGGGGAAAGCCCTCCTCTCTGTTCATAGGGCGGTGGCCACAGCGGGCTGTCCTGGCTTCCTTGTGCTCCGGCAGTCTCTTTACTTCTAGGAAGTAGAAGCTCACAGTTTGGGCTGCACTTTGCTGAACTCCCAGCATCCCGCAGGGGCTCTGGTGGCTTCCCAGGGTCAGGGAAACAGACACCTAGGGGGACCCTAGAGTCTCTTCCTGCCTTGGAGACTCTGAGGCTGGTCCCCAAGTGGCTGAAAGGAGCCCCAGAAGCCAGGTCTTCGTGGGTGCTGGGGGGCAGGGCTGCTTCTCCTGGGTGGAGTGAGGCTGGGCAGGGCCACTCTCCAGGGGGGCTCCCCAGAGTCCCTTCCGTGGTGGCCATAGCTGCTCCTGCACCTTCCTGATGTGGACTTGATTCCCCCAGACCCGTAAGGTTGACTGCTGAGAACGCATGCTCGTGGGGAGGGGTGGCCCGGGGGGCGGGCAGCGGGGAAGATGGTTCTGTGCCCATGTGCACCCTGCCCACGCTCTCAGTCCCTCCAGGCTCTCGTGGGGCCCCATGGCTGCTATGGCTGCTTTGCAGTTGACTTTCTAATTCAGTGACCAACCTTTTGATCTCTAATTCGTCCTCGGACAGATTGCTCACAAAAGGGACGTTACATTCACTTCCCTTTCCAGGGCCAGGGGGAGGGCTGGGGACTGCTGTCCCTTCGCGGGGACCCTTCTCACGGAATGCCTTTCCCCCTGCGAGGTCAGGAAAGTGGCTGGGCAGCATGGAGGATGCTTCCTCCAGCAGCAGAAACGAGGGGTACGGTGGCTCTGATGGGGGTTTCTTCGGGGGAAGGTTGGCACATGCCAAGGGCACGTGGGTGTCCCTGTTAGCAGACAGGCTGTCGTAGAGAGGCGGATCGAATCCGTCCGCGGGCAGCCCTGAAAAGAGGGACGTGGACTCCAAGGTCAGTGGTGATTCGGCTTTGCCTGGGTCTGCTTCAGCTGGGTAAGGTGGATTCTTAGGTGGTTTTGGCTCAAGGGCACTGGCATCCACACCATCCTGGCAAACGTAGGAGCTGCTGGCTGGCAGTGTGTCCACGGCTGAGGATTTGGAGTGCAAGTCCTCAGGGAAACAGCCAGCCAGGACTTTGGGTCCAAGGAACAATTCGCTGGGGGAGCTGCTATAGGACTGGGACCCTTTTTCGTCAAGAGGAACCTGCACAGAGTCTCCACTAAAACATGCAGGGTCACAGCTGAGATCAGAGTTCTTCAGAAACAGGAGGCTGGGTTCAGGGTAGGCAGCATCGGTGCTGTGAGCAGCGGGTGCCAGGAGTTCTCCTGGCTGGGAGGCAGGGAGATCCTCTCTGTCGCAGGACACCGGGAGCACTGTGGGTCTGCCAGAGTCCTCTGTGCCAGGCCGTGGCTGCTCTGAAGTTGGGAACCTGGGGCTTTCTGTCACACTCAGGGCTGGAGAAAGACTCAAACCCTGTCTGAGTTTTGTGGTGTTGGGGGGTGACTCTTCAGCAATTTCAGGCTTCTTGGTCTCTTGGGGGATGTCCAGCAACGGGTGGTTTTCCTCAGGGGTCTTGGTGTTGGTGGGAGCCTCTGGGGGATGCTGGGATGCCTCTGTGGGGTGATTGGCAGGTGTGGGGACTCTTTCCGTGGGGGTCACTCTAGCCTCTGGTCTTCGCGAAGGGCTGTGGGCCTCCGGACTCTTGCTGGGGTCTGGGCCAGGCCTGTGTGGCTCCCTGGTTTGCTGCCTCACTACTGTCCTGGGTTTCTGCTGTCCCTCATCCACTCGGGGACCCCGGGTCAAGTCTGCTTCCTTCCTCTTCTCGCTGCGGCACCACCGCCGGCACCCATGGCGGGGCCGGCCTCTGAAGCCAGGGCCCCGCTGCCGCGGACGCTCGTCCTCCTCGGACTCAGAGGCATAGTCGTACTCCTGGAATCTGGTGTCCTTGGCGCTGGGCAGGGGCCTTTCGGCTGCCAGGGAGCCATGTGGGCCGAGGCCAGGCTGCACCTGCCGTTTGTACAGCTGGTTCTTCTGCTGCACGATTTTGTGGATGAGCTCTTTGCTCCAGGTGCCACCCTGAGCCCTCCTCTTCCTGCCGTCCTTCCTGGGGGGCAGTCGGGGGCGCCTGGAGCTCTTGGTCTCCTTGGCGAGGGGGGTGGCTCTCAGGGCCCGGTTCTCAGGGTCCGCTTGGCTCTTGGGAGCCTGAGCTCTGAGGTCCCGGGGGCGGGGCGGGGGCCGCTGTGCCCGGGTGCCCTTCCTCCGTGGCCTCAGGCAGGCAGCTCTGGTGCCCCTGCTGGGCCCCTTGGCAGGACTGGCTGTGTCCAGCTCTTTCCGGAACAATTTAAACTGCTTCCCACGCCTCTGCCGCCTGACCAGGCTAGTTGGATCTGCCTCCGCTGGTGCCAGACCCAGGGAGCGGGTTTTGGGTCTGCTTTGGGCTGGGTAGCCCCTGTCCCCAGGGCAGGGGGCTTGGGGCTCTGGTGTGGCAGCCACGGCTGGGGGTGGGAGCTGGGCTTTGTCTTCTGGAGTCACCCCCACCCTGGTCTTGAGGGGCTGCCCAGCGCTGGGGCCTCTGGGGCCGGAGGGCTCCTCATCGGCGAAGACGTCAATGAAGCTGCTGTCGATCTCCGGGTTGTCTGACTGGTACTCCATGCCGTTGAGCGCCTCGGTGATGAGGCTGTCCAGCTTGGCGTCGTCCTCCATGTCCAGGTCTGAGGCAGGGAGCGGGAAGGGGGTGGCAGCCAGGCCGGGCAGGAAACTTGTCCTCAGGGGGTCGTCTTTGCCCTCTGCCTGGACGTCCCCGGCTAACAGGAAGGGGACAGGCTTGGTGTGGTTGAGCATGCCTGGGTGCACGTTAGTGGGTGCCATGGGGGTGGTGGTGGGTGCAGGGAGCCCTGGGGGGTTGGGGGGCTGTGGGGGGCCATCCTTGGCCCTGGCCAGGAGCAGGCTGCAGAACTGCCGGTGTGCCAGGAAGGCCGCCAGGCTGCTGTAGGTGCGGTCGCACTGCTTGCAGGTGAGCAGCACGTCCAGCTGGTCCAGGCTGGCACTGCTCAGGGAGAAGTGCTGGTCCGAGTATGGGGGAGGCTCCTGGGGGAAGCCCGACAGCCGCCCCCTGCCCGCCTCTGGGCCCTCTCCGGGGAACGGGGCCTCCTCCAGGCACTTGAAGGCACCCTCGGCCGCCAGCCTGTCTGCAGGGAAAGGGAAGGCCTTGGCCGGCTCTGGCTGGTAGTGGGTGGGGAGGGCGTGTGGGGGTTCGGGGGATGGGAAAGGGCTGCCGGTCTCCTGGGGATGAGTCGGGGGGTGGAAGAAGGCTGAAGGCCCGAGTGGGCCGGGGAGCTGGCTCTCCTCGGAGCTGGGGTTGGCTGGGCTGCTGGACAGCGGCGAGAGGGATGAGCAGGTGCTGCTGCCCGCGGTGTTGGTGGCGGGTGACGGCAGTGGAGACTCGCTGGGGGATGCTCCCATTGCCCTGGGTGGGGGCAGGCTGGGGGTCCCGCGGGGCGAAACCTGGGGCTGGGCCACCCCAAAGAACAGGGGCTGGGTTCCAGGGTCCTTCAGTCCGTTGTAGGAGAACAGACCAGGAGAGCTGCCCGGCTGGCTGGGGCTGCTTCTCATGACCGCCAGCTTCTCCCCAGGCGCGAGTGTCTTGCCGGCAGCAGCACTCGGGGCTCCCTGGCTGCCTCCAGGCCACTCAGGGACTCCCACGGGGAAAGGCAGCCGGCTCAGCATTTCCACTTGATGGGGGCTTGGTGTGGTGGGTGGGATCACATGGGGCCAAGGCAGGGGGGGACTTGGCGGGAGGCAGAGCCTTTGGCTGGGGCTGGTCTGGTCACCAAAGAACGTGGCCCTGGCGGCAGCCGCTGGAGGGCCCAGGGGAGGTATGGGGTAAGGGGCTGCTGTGGGGTCCCACAGCAGGGGCAGTCTGGTGGGTGGGGGCCCTGGGGGGGCCAGCTCGGTGTCCAGAGGCCCTGGGCTGGTGCCCACCCCACTGGTTCTGTACACCTGCCCTGCAAAGTGCCTCTGGGGTAGGGAGTTTGGGCTCCCCAGCCTATCAGGGGCTGAAGGTGGTCTTTCAGGAAGGGTGTTGGTCAGGCTCTTGTGCAAACCATCCGGGAAGGGGCTCGGGGCCGGGTGAGCAGCACCAGGTGGAGAGAGGGCACTGGTGAGGTCGCTGGGGGAGTTGAGGCTGCCCGGCTGGCCTGGGTAGCAGTGAGTGGGCCGGGTGGGCAGTGAGTAGGCTGGGCTGGCACCCACGGTGCCCTCCGGCCACGCTCCTGGGGGCCGGTGGAAGGCAAACGCCAGCGCCCCGTTGCCGTACTCCTGTCCAGCCGTGTCTGCAGGGAAGGACTTTGGGCCGGCCCTGGGCAGAGCCGGGAAGGGGTACTGGAAAGAGACCACACCAGGGCTGCTGGGTCTGCTGCCTTCAGGAAAGGGCTCTGGCTTAGTGGGGGGGACCCCGAAATTAGCACCTGGGAAGCTGTTCTCAGTAGCGGGAGGCCAGGAGTTGGTCCTGTCGGCCTGGAATTCTGGATAGGAGGCTGGCCTGCAGGGGCTGGCCCCGCTGCTCTGGGGGGCCCTCAGGGGTGGGGGCCCAGGGGTGGCATTTGGTGAGGTATAGTTGGTAGAGGTAAAGCTGGAGGGGGTCTCCTGGAAGCACCTTTGGAAACTGAGCTCTTCAGGGGTAGGAGGGGCCCCGACCTGTGGGAGGCTGGGCCTGAGGTGAGCTCCAGTCCCGTGGCCCTGGGGGGCTTCTGCCTCTGGGGCCTCGGGGGCCTTGAGCTGCGGGCTCTCAGGGGTCTCGTCTGGGGTGGGCTTGGCCCTTGAGCTGGCAATACTCAGACCGTAGAGCTGCTGGGCGCTGCTGTCGGCCCTGCCTGCCAGCCGCGTGTGACCCTGTGCCTGGCTTCTCCCTGGCGGGGCCCGGGGGCTGCCCTCCTTCCCAGGGGGGCTGATCAGGGCCTGGGTTCTCAGGAGTGAGGCCGTAGGCTTCCCCTCCCTGGTCTGCCTTGGCTGGGCTTCAGGGGACTCCACTGCTTGGGCCCCGCTGCCAGCCTCTCTCGTGCCCTTGGTGGCCCTGTTGGCTGGGGCGTGGTCCTCGTGGGGGGGCTGGGAGGGGCGCCCCAGGCCTCTGGCGACTTGGCAGGGCTGCAGGTCTCCCGTCATGGTTGGGGGTGGCGCTCCTCGGGGCTGCTCCCCAGGCATGGCCCCTCCGTCCTGGGTGCTAGGAGGAGGCAGAGGTCCGAGGGGGGCGGCGGGGCGTGGGCCGGGCAGCCATCCTCACCCCTTGGGGGGCCCCAGGGAAGCCTGCTCTCATGGTCCTGAGTGGAGCCTGCAAGGGAAGGGTGGAAGTGAGTAGGGGTATTGGGGGCTGGGACGGCCCCGCCCGGGCAGGGAGCCCACACTGGCTTTGTGGCCCTGGCCATAGGGGCCCGGCCGGGCTGGAAGCCGGAGCGGCTGGTGTGGCCATCACAGAAACTGCTGCACTTAGGAGAGGGAGATGCTCGGCTCAGACAACGCCTTGGAGAAACGAGAAGGGAGAGGAACTCCTGCCTGACTGTGCCAGGGGTTTTGCAGGGCAGGGAGAGGAGAGAGGAAGGGAGAGAGGCTCTAGCTAGGCTCTCAGGGTCTGGGAAGACTGCCCTGGCAGAGCTGCCCTGCTAGGAGAGGAGAGGCCCCAGGGGTGGTGGGCAAACTCCAGCCCTGCAGCTAGCACATGGGGCAGGATCAGGGAGGGGCAGAGGTGGACGCACACACCTGCTGGGGGAGGGCCCTGCATCAGAAGCCGAGCTGCTGGGCGTAAGGGAAGACATCCAGTGCACACTGAGTCCAGCCTGAGGTTCACACCCTCAGCCGCCAGATGGGGCCTCCCTGCCTCTGGCATTACACAGGAGGGGCTAAAGCCCCTTGCTCTGGGGAGCCCCCAGGCTCCAGAAGGTGCCAGCTCCTCACTTGGGCCTCTGGGCTGGGCTCCTGTTCTGGCCTGTCCTGTGACCCAGGCCTCTGGGGAAAAGCACCTGCCTGTGAACACTGGTGGCATGGCCTCTCCTGTCTGTGCAGCCCACTGCGCCCCCCCAGCAGCTCTGTTCTCATCTAGAGGCTGGAGAGGGGTCTCGGTCACAGTGACTCCTTTCCTAAGAGCAATCTTTGGGCCAGCTGTTATGATTTGCTCACTTTCCTGGTTGCTCCCAGATGAAGTTCAGAGCACTGAGCCCCAAGCCCAGGCCACACAGCTTGGATGTGGCAGGGGCCACCTGCCTGGGGAGCCTGGCTGAGGTGGGGGCTCCTCCTGGTCTTTGCTGGGCATCTGTCCTGAGGAGAAGCTGGGTGTCTTCTGACACAGGGAAAGAGGCAGGACTCAGCCTTCTGGGGTGTCATCCCTTCCACTGACCCCTGGGTCCTCATGACGGGCCCAGAGAGGCTGAGTGACTTGCCTGCAGTCACACAGCTAGCAGGCAGAGTAGCCGGAACTGAAAAGATCAGCCTCAAGCTCTTTTAGGGAGACCCTGCTGCCTCCTCAGGTGACGGGACCCTTGAGGGGGTCTGAACCAGCACTGGGTGTTTTTCACACATCCCCAGTGCTCCAAGGACTTCCCACACCATGGCCACCTGGGAGCTTGGAACGCAGGGATCCCAGGGCCCTCAGGGCGAACCCTACACCTGCACATCTACCTGGGGCTGCCTGCCTGTGGGGACCTGCCTCAGAACCACCCCCATGGAGAAGGGTGTTCTGCCTGATTGGGGGCACGATCGTCCCAGTAGTCTTGATTGGGGAGGCGCAGTTCCAGCATTCGCCAGCAGAGGGCACCACCACGCTCCACCCCCGCGGCCCAAGGAGATATGAGCTGGGTGGGGTGGGGCCCTTCCTCCTCTGCCGCCACCACCGAGTCCCTCCCCCGTCCCATCAGCCTGGGGGCCCCACTGCCAGGGAAGCAGAGGACTGGGAGTCCTTGGGGCAAGAGCTCGTGGGTAAAGTTTGCCGGGTGGATAAAGGATGATGCTGAGCTTCTGGGCACTCCTGGCGGCACCTGCCTTGTCCACACAGTGGCTCACGAGGTCAGAACTGTCACTGGCACCCTTAATTTGTGGGTGGGAATTGAGGCACAGAGAGGTGAGTGCGTCCCCAAGGCCTCACAGGGAGGGGAGTGGGACCCCTGGAGAAGGGGCGCCTCCTGGCCCCACAAGGCCTGTCTCTTGCCCTGTGCCAGGCGTGGCCATGTCACTCCCACTCCAGATACCCACTCAGGGCCAGGCTACTGGGTGTGGGGGCAGCAACAGCCAGAACCCACCACGAAGCCTCCACCTATCTCGTGGGTGAGACCCACTTTCCAAGGCCTTCAGCTGGGAGGCCTGAGAAAGGCTTCCTGGAGGAGATGTTCCACTGTGTCCTGGCTGGTAGAAAGGAGCGTTATTTTGAAAACAAGGAAAGGTGGTGGGACAATCTGAGGAGGGCTCCCAGCTTGGTGACACACTGCCGTGCCCACCACCCACCCCGGCTCAGAGCTATGGTTTAAGGTCTGAAGCCCCACATCGGCCCCTGACAGCCCAGGTCTTGGAGATGGCTCTTGGGGAGGCAGAACCCTCCCAAGCGAGAGGTGGAAGGCCGGGTGTGTGGGGTGGAGGGACTTTCGGGACAAGGGCATCTCTGGCCGAGTGGTGGCCTGCCAACTCCATGCTGGCTGCCTCCCTCTACGTACCTGGGGAGTCGGGGCCCTCAGCGGGGTCGCCGCACCACTTCCTGAGCAACGAGGATTTCTTGGCTGCAAAGAAAACAGAAAGCGCTTCAGAAGCGATGTGGTGCTTGGCTCTGGGTGACAGCCCCTGGGGGATCTGGACAGGAGGGGGTGGCTGTGGCACAGCAAGATGGACGAGGTCCCTTCAGGGCACCAGGAAGCCAACCTGGGGGCTGAGGGGATGTGGCTGAGCTTGCGGGTGCCAGGAGGCCGCTCAGCCTTGCCTGGGGGGCCTGAAGTGCTTGGGGTCAGCCCACAGGTTTGATGGTTATTTTACATTTCTTTTCATTTAGTTTTTATTTATGAATAGATTATGCATTCAGTGTTTCCAGAACTTAAGACACTATTAAAAGGTCACTCCTTCCACTGAGCGGCCGTCTCTGCAGTGCTGCTGGGAGCTCTCTGTGTTTCCTTCATGTCTCTGATGCAAACACAGATGGCTCTTCCCACTTGTCTCCTTTCCTGAGCAAGACAGTCACCTGCCCTCACCGTTCCACACCTTCTTTCATTTAACAATGCATCCTACAGATGATCCCACAGCAACCCACAAAAAAGGTCCATTTGTCCACCCACACATGGCTGCAGAAAGCCCCAACTACGTCTGTATGCATTCAGGTCCCTGTGGATGAACATAGGCCACTTCCCGTGTTGGCCCTCTACAAATAACACCACGAATGCCCGTGCTAACCAAACCTGTAGGATGAATGCCGGGAAGGGGTGGCCACATTGGAGGAGTGGCAGCCCAGGGAGAGAACACCAGGCAAGGAACCGAGGCCCCATTCATTCATTCATTCACATTTACAAATCTCTACATGTGTGCCAGATGCTGTGCTGGGCACTGGGCATGCAGTGGCGTGTGACTGATTCACAGCCTCAAACTCATCAGAAAGGACAGTGAGTCAACAATCTGCTGCAGATGAGAAAACTGAGGTTCAGAGAGGTGGTGTGACTTGTCCAAGGTCACACAGCAGGCACGTGGCTAAGCTGGGATTTGTGGGCAGCCTTGATTGTATCCATGCTTCTCCCACCCTGGACAAAGAAGGGCCCAGCCCCGTGGCCCCGTCCCTCTGTCCTTCCCACCCCCAACGACTGGTCCCAGGTTTCCTGGGGTGGCCCCACCTCCACCTGCCCAGCCGAGGACACAACCATCCATCCATCTCCCTTTGTCCTGGCCCCAGGCCTGCAGCACCCCAGGGTGCTCGGGTGCCGGCTGCGGCTCCCTGTCTAGGGGTGTGAGGACCTGTCTTTGGTGCTCAGACCATGGGGTGGGTGTGGGGGCAGGTGTGCCCCAGGTTTCGGGTTCCGGCCCCTGCCCAGGCCCTTGGCAAAGCTCCTTGTTGCCCCCTCATCGGTGTGAGTTTCAGCAGGCTGGGGGCCCCTTTGAAGTCGGGAGGTCCAATCCCTCAGACCCCAGGCTGCCCCAGGAGCCCCCAGGAGTGTGAGCGTCTCCTTCATCCTCAGAAACCCTAACAGCCCTCTAGTAACTGGCCCAGCCTGAGCACGCCGAGTAACTCAAGACCCCCACTGGGCTGGGCTGACTGGCTCTGGTGTGGGGTTGGCTGGCAGCGCCTGGCCTCTGCTCCCGACCCCTTCCCCTCTCCTCTGCCATCCACCTGTGCTGTGTCAGCTGTGGCCTCTCTGTCTTCCGGGAGGTGGGCTCTCCTCTCCCTTCCTCCCTGTCACCTTCCAAGCAGGCTCTGCTCAGGCCATCCCTTCCTGAGCCCCTCCCCAAGCCCCTCCTCAGGGCTTTGCTTGAACAGTTCCCCTGTGTGGGATGCCTCCTCCATCTCTTCCATCTTCCTGATCCCACTTGCTCGTGGGAGACCACGCAGGGTGGGCTTTGGGGCCAGCTACACCCAGGCTCCAGTCCTGGCTCTGGGCCAGCCCCAAGCCTGTAAAATGGGGCCTGTTTCTTCATCTGTAAAATGGGGACAAAATCCTGACCTTATAGGGCATCATCGGAAGATTAGACAGAACAACGCACCTAAGTCATTTCATGCAGACTGGCACACAGTGGGTGCCAGCTGGTGTTTGCTCTGAAGGTGGCCATAGCCCTTCCAGGCGCCTCTCGAGGCCCACCTCTTCTGAGAAGCCCTCCTGGACTGCCTGTAGTGTGAACTCCTCCTGTGCACATGTCCACCGTTTGGTGATTCACCCAGCAGTTATTGATGATCCCATAACCCTCGAGAGATAGACTATCCTTTCACATCCTGGTGGCTGTCCCCTGAGCACCTGACCTGGGGCAGCCCTGCACACTTGGCAATACTGTCCAATCAGAGCTGCATGCACGACCTTGGGCACCCTGGCCTCAGTTTCCCTAGCTGGGTCTGGTAAGTCCCTGGGCTTGACTGTGACATGCTGACATCAAAGCGACGTATGAAACTTCCCTCAGTGTGGGACTGCGGGAGACCAGCTCCTCTGCCCTGCACGCCCCTCGCCTCTCTCACTGCAGACCTCGCTGCACACCCCTTGCCTTTCCCCTGCAGACCTCCCTGCGCATCCCCCACCTCTCCTCTGCAGACCTCCCATCCTGGGGCCTTAATGTTCCTCTTGCTGTTTCTTTTCTCCTTGGGGCTCAGCTGTATCTTCTGAAGAAGCAGAGGCCGGGTTCTGTTTCCCACCCTCTCCCTCTGCCAGGGAGCACAGCGCTGGGCTCATGTGTGGTGCAGGGAGACGTGCTGGCCCTTCTTGCCTTGTCCTGGCTGAGCCCCTCACCCCAACCGGCCCCTACTGTTGCACACGTGCGTGATGTGTGCTTGGTGCACACATCCTGCCCCTCCTCTCCCCAGGGCTCCTGCGTGTGGCCCCGCCTTCCAGCGTGCAAGTCCTCTGGACCTGCAGCTGGGGTCTTTGTCTCCACCGCACCTGCCACCATGCGCTGTGTGGCCACAGATGAGCCCCTTCCCCTCTGTGTCTCCCTCCCCTCGGCAGAGGCGGTACTGGGCGAGGCCACACAGTCCCCTCCAGCCCTGCCCTGCTGCACGCTGAGCACAGAGAGGGAAATCAGGTGTGGCAGGTGGGCCGGGGAAAGCAGGTGAGGCACGGCCGCGTGTGCTCTGAGCCCACTCTGCGCTAGGAGACAGGCAGGAGTAAACCACCAGAACGAGGACCAGTGGCAGCTGGGATGTTACCCTCCCTGCTGCCGCCTGTCCACACACCTCAAGCTCATTCACTCACTAATCTCCACCACCACCCTACAGGGTCAAAGCCATTCTCCCTGTTTACAGACGAGGAAACTGAGGCACAGTGGGGAGAGGTCACCCACCCAGGTGTGCGTCCTGAGAGGGGCGGGGCTGGGAGGCAGCTGGCCCTTGACCACACCCACCCTCATTGGGCCTTCCAGGGGTGACCCGAGAGGCCACTCTAACAGTGTGACCCTCTAGTCACGGCTTGGCCTAGGGCAAGGGTCTCTCAGGCACAGGGCTGGGGGCTGGGGGTTCCTGGTTGCTGGAGGAACGTCAAGGTGGGGAGCTGTGGAGAGGGGCGGGCAGTGCTGGTGAGGGTCTGGGGCCAGTTTGGGTTTTACAGGCAGGTAACAAGAAGCCATGGAGGGTCAGGGATGCTGTGGACATCCATGGGGCCCTGTCCACACCCCACCCAGAGCCCGGATCCCTGGCCTCTCCCTTGGGTCCAACCTGTCCCCATCCTGGACCACAAACAGGAGGAAAGAAATATGTGCCTTTGGCGGACCCGGGCTGGGAAGGGCGGCTGGGGAAACTGAGGCTCAGAGAAGAACATGGTTTGTTCAAGACCACAGTGTGAGTTTGGAAAGCAGAGCTCAGAACAGAACGCTGCACCCCTTGCCCGACTCATCTTCCCTGGGACATCTGGGAGGCAGCAGCCCCGTCCTGGCCCTGCTTGGTCCACTTTGATGGTTGACTTCCTGCTCTGGCTCTGGCTGCCCACCCTGGCTGAGCCCATGTGAGTTGTGCTGCCCTGGCAACATCCTCTGCCATCAGCTCCCCTTAACCTGCACCACGACCGGCCGTCCGTGGCTTGTTATGGCCCCTCTGGCCGGCCAGCTGCTCCCTGGTAGGCATGGTGGGTGAAGCCACATGTCCTCTGCACCAGATCTGCCAGGCAGGGGCCTCTAGTCCCTGGTCCTCCTTGACGAGTGAGGAGCTCGGCCATGCCCACCGGCCTCCATTCCCGTCTCTGCCCAACACCCATCTCAGGACAAGCAGCCCAGGAGAAAAAGGCCGGGGTCTCTGGCTGCAGCCCCTGCTGTAAGGGGCTGTGGTCATGGTGCATTCTGACATTTATTTTATAAATACTCTCCTTTCCTTCTGTTTCAAAGGCTGCGGCTTTGCTTAAAAACTATCTGTTACCTGAGTGCTCAGATAAACCTTTGCAGGTAAAATTATATCTGAGATAGGGCCCAGAGGGTACGTTTAAGAATACGGTGCAATTATCAGCTGCATTTATCTTAATTACTTTGGGGGAAAGAGGAGGCTGGCTTGGAAGGGGCTGGGAAATGGCGTTTGTCCCACCTTATCGGGGTGCATATTTGAGATCCTTTAACAGGAGGGAGATAAGGGGGGAGCGGGGGAGAAAATGATGTCTTCAAAAATGACAGGGAGGCGGCTGGCGGGGTGGGGAGGATATGTGCTTAAAAACAGAGCCCTATCGCCCACCAAAACCACCGGGAGGTGGCACAGGCAAGGGGCAGGCGCCGGCCACTGCTCCTAAGTCCCTTTGAGCTACACAGACCAATATTCAGCTCTTGACATGATGGAAGCTGTTTGCTCACCCAGATTTCAGGTATCAACCATCCAGAAGAACACCAGAACCTCAATCAATGGCCCAACGATCCTAATGGAGCCCTGCCCAGGCTCCTCCTGAAACAATTCCCCACAGGCTCGCTGGGTCAGTCTTCAGATCTAGCTCCAGTGCCACTTCCTCCAGGAAGCCCTCCCTGACCATAGAGCTAGTGTAGATGCTGCCTGAGGACACTGGCCTCTCCAGGGCCTGTGGTCAGTCCTGGCTCTGTGCGTTGGTGTCTGTGTGTTTCCCACTTGCCGTCCACCCAGGCCTGGCATGGAGCTGGCACTCAGGCACATCTGCTTAGGCCCTGTCTACACTCCTTCCCCAGGCTGGAGGGGCTCTGAGTCTGCCCAGCCCTGCTGCCAACCTCTCTGGGTGCCCTGGGGAGCTCTGCAGGCCTCACGTTGCCTGTCAGTGAGGTGGGCATGCCCCCACTGCAACATCCCTTATAGAACAGGAGAAAATATCTTGGAACATTCTGGAACAGGAGCAGGCGATAAGGCCAGGCCCCTGCAGATGTTGTTACCTCCTGGGACTGCTCCCCAGTCCTGGGGCTCCAAGTTAGGGTCGGGGGCCAGCAGAAGTGGTGTGCAGGGCAGAGGATAGGTTTCCCTCCTAGTGCACATACCTGTGTGCATTTGCATGTGTGGGCACAAGCACGCACCTGCACATGCCCATCTGTGTGCACACACATACATATCTGTACACAGCACACAATGCACACCGCCCTGTGTGCACATTCATATACACATACGTGGGCACACACATGTGCACTCCCTCCACCAGGCTGCGGCAGGCTGCAGTGGCCTGCCACTGGGCCTCACTTCTAAAGGAAGCCTTCGTGATGCTGCTGTGCACAAGCCGCAGGCGGAGGCGCTGCCCTGCAGAGGTGGCCCTTGGCTTCCTCACCTCTCCACTGTAGCACCCGCCCCAGAAACATCTGAGGGAAGGCCCAGGCACATACTTTTGGAAACACAGTTTACCCCCTATATGTTAACACTGTACCATCTCGGCTCCAGCAAACGCTGGCTGCCTCTGTCACCCACATGTGTTTGAAACAAGGGGCTGTGGGGAGGTGGGGGATGCAGTTAGGGCCCTCTCTCCAAGGTGGGACCTGGCTATTGGAACATGTAACAGTGCCCACAGCAGCAGAACCCTGGGGTTCCGTGCAATCCACTTTGAAAACCAAAGACTGTGGTGCATTTTCCAGAATTCTAGAACTAGGATCTTTGGGGGTGCCTTGTTCAGTGTGCTCACTTGATGGGAACAGTGGCTCAGAGAGGGTGCTGGCCCGCCTGAGGCCACACAGTGGCAGAGCCCAGGTTCTCGTGCTCCTGGCATAGGTGCATCACGGTGGTGTTTGAGGCAGCTGTGAGCAAAAGCTGGGGGCTGGTGATCAGGGGCACAGGCCTGCCTTTCTTTCAGAGCTGCCAACTAGATAAGCCCCCAAGAGACGCAGAGAGGCCCCGGGAGAAAGCCCTGGGGAAGTGGGTGGAGCCCGAGCGCCCAGCAGAGGAGCAGGCAGAGCCCGCAGCCACGAGCCAGCGCAACTCTGTGGCTCGTGGTCACACTGAGAAAGCCCCCAGGGGGTGAAGGGTGTTTGAGGCTTTGTGTGATTCTGATTTTGTGGGAAAGACTGTTACCACCCCTCCCCTTAAACAGCCAATTGACATGTGACTGTTCATTACGGAAACCATAGTTATTTTCCATCACTTTAATCTTTCAGAGTGAAGCCCAAGTGCACTTTTTCATGAGAACGCTGGCCTCCTTTGAAGTGGTTCTTCCATGGCCTTTTCTGGGGCCCACCCTGACTCTCTGGGTCAGAAGCCCCGGCTGGGAATCCTGTGTGGTGTCACAGGCCACCCCGTGATCTCGACGTGTGACCGAGTGAGAGGCTGGCAGGATGGGAGGCTGGATGGGAAGGTGGAGGGGGTGAGAGGGGGCTGAGGCCTGGCTAGCCCTGGGGGGTTGTGTCAGACCCATTTCACAGATGAGGAAGCTGAGGCTGGAGGGTAAATTAACCTGGATTCAGCACCTGGACTCTCCCGTGCGTCCCGCGACGCCCTGAGAAGCAGCCCACCTCCTCTAGCTTTTGGAAAATGAGTTCATCTAGCCTCTGGTTAAGACTTGGGGACTGACGGGGCCCATGTGGAGGTCACTTGAGGCCTCTTGCTTCCTGAGCTCGGCAGCGGCAGTGGGGTTTAATGAGCTGTCTCTGAATAACAAGATTAATGAGCTTCCTGGAGGCCTGGTGGCTGTGTTAATTACTCTCCTGCACTGTTGGTTTCAGAATCACATCAGCCGTCTTTTTCAATTAAAAGTGATTATCATTAGGCTTCCTAAGGACAGGGGATTAGTAAGAGGCCTGGGGGTTGGGGGGGTGTGCTATCACCATTCTGCTGAGCTGGGGAGTGAGCCATCACATAGGGGCCGGGCTGCGCACCTGCTGCCCCGGCTTGAGTAAAGACCCTGAGCACCGATTGTGTGCTAGGGGAGGCATTCCCAGGCAGTCGGTCTGATGAGCATGTATGAGGTGCCTGCTGTACACCAGGCTTAGGGCTACACTCCCAGGGGCAGGCACTTGGCCCCAGTTTACAGATGAGGAAACCAAGGCTTGGAGAGTGTAGGTGCTAGGTACCAGGTCAAGTGGCCCGTGTGTGGCGGCTGGGACTTGCACCCAGCTCTGGCTACTGCCCAGCTCTGTCCATCCTTCTAATGCCTCTCATCAGCTCATAGGCAAGCTGAGTCTGTGTCCTCCTGTCCCCAGAAGACTGTCCTGGGTGGCAGTCCTGGAATGCTGGCTGTGATCCCGCAGATGCCCTGCAGAGGGAGCCCGAGGAGCCGGAATTCCCACTGCTGGTCAGTAGGGGGGTGGGGGCCCTGAGGAGGGTCAGGGGCTGCTTTGGGCTCCACCCCAGCTCTGGCCCTGGCTGGACCCCCAAGGGCCTGACTACATCCCGTGTGGACCCCCCTCTCCAATGGCAGTGGCCTCACAGGGAGGTGGAGGTTCCATGGTGCCCTCCCTAGTGAGCGTTCTCAGCCTCAGTGTGCTCAGCTGTGAAATGGGCACAGCAGCCCCTCCACAGTACGCGGCCTGTGAGGATGCCCTGAGCAGATGTGGCATCTCCCGGACACATGATGGATGCAGGCGCCATCCTTCCCTGCTCTGGGGCGGTGGGGCTGGAGTCTTGCTGAGGTTTGAGGAGGGGGTGGGAAAGGGCCCTGGCTCCTGAGTGGGGGTGGGGAGTGGGCTACAGGCTGGGGGTGTGGGTGGTCCCTGTCTCCCTCTGAGGCCCCTGCTCAGCTGTAACCAGCACTGGCCTGGCTGAGTCTGGGAGGGTCTCCGACTTCCAGGGCTCACTTGGTTGGCGCTGCCTCGTGAATCCTCTCAAGGCCCCGTGAAGTGGTTCGGTTGTTCCCCATGGCTCAGAAGAGAAACTAAGGCTCAGAGAGGAGAAGCGACTTTTCCAAGGCCACACAGCCTGGCGCCTGGTGACAGGAGTCTCCTCATGGGTGGCGACCTTCCCAATAGTGAGCGACTGTCTTGTGCAGGGCTGCCCGGGGTCATGGGGCGGCTGGCCCTGCTGTGATCACTCGCAGTATGGCCTCGGCCAGTCTCTGGGCAGCTGGACTCAGAGGCCTGGCAATGCTCCCCTTGGACCTGCCCTCATCTGGCTGACCCATCTCCTCTGAGAAGTGTCACAAGGACGCCCTTTCCTGTGGCCGGGCGACCCTGGCTGGGGAGGGCCAGGCTGGGTGGTGCGTGGACCTCTGGCCGCAGCAGCCAGGCCAGGGGTGGCCCTGCACCACTCTGGCTCTGAAGAGCCAGGTTCCTGGTGAGGGGGCCGCTTCCCTGCCGCTGGGGCGTCCTCCTGGGTTTGGCCTATTCTTGAGGGCAGGAGGCCACTGCCTGGGAGGGCAGAGGAGGTTTTTACAGAGCCCAGCCCAAGGCTGCAGGAGCCTGGCGGCTCACAGCCCTGCAGGCTCGCCTTTTCCTCTCCCTCTGGCCTCCTTGGCGTTGGATCCTGCTTCCAGTCACATGGGCCTTGTTCCCAGCCCTCGAAGGGTGCACTGCTCCGACTGGCCACAGGGTCTTTGCCCCACTGTCCTCTTCCTTGAAGCTGCACCTTTTAGATCCTGGCTCTTGTGGCTGCTCCCGTGGCCCCTCCGCAGCCTCCCTGGGTCTCTGGCAACTGGAGTCGGTGGCCCCTGGCTTTTCTGTGCAGAGGTGACGAGTGCTGCACTCCCTGCCAGGCTGTCCGCTGGCAACGTGTGTCTGTGCTCTGACCCTGTGCGCTCCCAGCTCCTGGTGCACAGCAGGTGCTGACGGTGGGGGAGCGGGGGCACCCGACGTCTTGGAGGTGAAGCCTGTAGGTAACGGGGAGCCGTGGTGGGTGTCAGATCTCAGAGGCCCCTGTGGCCTGGGGAGAGGTGGGTGGGTGTGGAGAGGCTGGACCAGGGCAGCTTGGACACAGGCAGGGCCTTCTGGCCCCTGAGCCAGCCCCTCTCTGTCTTCCTGGGGCTTCAGGATCTAGGCCCTGAGGGGTGCCGGGGTGTGGACTAGCTGCAGGGTGCTCATCCCAAGGGGCTGGCAGCCTCCCCCTGGCCTTGTCCTTTAGGGAGGCCCTGACCCGAGGGTGCAGCAACTGCCAGAAGGCTGAGGGGTCCCAGGACATCTCCACAGCACCATCTCCCGGGGGTTTCACTGACCACGTGGTGGCAGCAGCTGCACGGCTCCCCCCACCCCTGGTCTGCCCCTGTTTGGCCGAGGCTTGGGGTCTCCATGTCCAGAGATGAACACAATCCCCGGGGCAGGTCTGGCCTCCCTCCCTACTGTCCCCAGAGCCTGCCCAGGCCCTTGCTGCTGCTGAGCACTGATGCACAGAGCCAAGCAGGTGGGGCCACTGGTTCCCACCCCTCCCGAACACATTGCAGCTGGCACCTCCACCGTCACCCCATTTCACAGATGAGAACACTGAACTCCGGCCCACAGCCAGAGGCAGTGGTGGGCCAGACTGAACCCACATCTACAAAGACCCCCCCACCTCTGCAGGACACCCTGTTCGTGACCTCGCCTCTGGACAGAACCACTTTTCCAGAGGCCAGGGTCCCCCAGGCAGACAGGACAGGCAGCTAGTGCATCTCTCCTCCTGGGACCTGGGGCAGGGGTGCCCATTCAGCCCGGGGCTCCTCGTTTCATAAAAAACCAGAAAACATGTCCGTGGAAAGCACAGGCTGCCAGGGCCCGGGGCCTGCTGCGATAGCCCTGTTCCAGTGCCACGCCTGTCTGTTTACTTGGGTGTCTGCCCGCCCTCTCCGCCACCTCGGCCTCTGCTGCCAAAAGCCACAGATGGCTTTTTTGGGGGTATGGGGGAGCGGAAGGGAGAGGTTGCAGGGGAGGCAAGGTGGGTCTGCGCAGACGCGGTCCTGCCTCCTACCTCCCACGCCTGCAGGCAGCACCCCCCACCTGCCCACGAGGCCCACCTGGTCCCTCCACCTGGCTGCACCTCCCACGGCGCCAGCCTTCTCCTGGCTTGAGTACCATCCTTGGTCCCCTCCTCTTGGAATTACCACAGTTTACCTATTTACCCTGTTTACCACTCGTACTCCCAAGGATGGAGCTTTGATGAGTTTCATGAGTGCTGTGTCACTGGGCCAAGAACCGTGCCTGGGTGAGGCTGGGGACACCATGCTGCTGAGGCCTGGCCTGCGACAGCCTTGGTGTCTCTGTGTCCTCCCCTCTCACCTGGGGGTCGTGGGACCACTGTGCCCACAGCTGGGTAAGTGGGCACTGTGGCCTGGGCCCGGCTGACGGGCAGATGCTCCGAGCCTCGGCCGAGGCTGCCAGAACGTGCAGCACAGCAGCAAGCTTTCTGATTCCTCGGACACAGCCAGAGTCCAGGTTTTAAAGTGAAATCTCATTTCCAAACATTGGGAACGAGTTCACAGAACAAAATAACTGCTGTGTGGGCTGAAGTTGTCGGGCTGGATCCCGCCTCTGGTCTGTGGTGTGTGACCTTCCCCTGGGTGGTACACATTCCAAGCTGTTCCGCCCGACAAAATCCCCCCCCCTCACTCACTCATTCATTCAGTGAATATTGACCGAATGCTGAGACATCGCTGTGGATGAGGCGCACAGACGCCACCTCGCAGGACAGATGTCCCGGTGGGCCCAGTTTGGGCAACTTCAGGATGTGACCAAGGCTGCTCCCAGGAAGTTCTAGAGATTTCCAAAACCCCTATGGGAACAGGAAAATCATTCATGGCAAAGGGCCCTGTGAGCTCCCTGTGCAGCAGGGCTCAGAGAGGTTAAGCAACACACCAAGGTCACACAGTGGGCTATGGAGAGGGCACGAGAACGCGTGTGCTGGGGAGGCCAAGCGAAGCTGGGGCAAAGAGACCCATGTGGCCGTGGGGGCCGTGCAGATGCACTGTGCTCTGGGCCTGGGGACTGGATAGGGGCCAGTGGGGTAGTGTGGGCCCAGGTAGGGAAACTGGCTGGTTCCCAACGGAGGGCAGTTGGGTGTCCCAGGCCCCCACCTGGGTGCCTCCCTGGTCTCAGGCTAAAGTTGTTTTCAGCAGGGGACAGAAGCGAGACCCCAAGGGGAACAGGAAGTCCAGCATGGAGGCCGGGTCCCTAGCTCTCTCCCAAACCCCTTGACCTCTCCCCTGGGTGGTGGAGGCCGGAGGATGTGCAGTCACCCTGACTGTCCACACAGGCACGCAGACCTGCCCCTGGCTGACCCACTGTCACCTGCACGAGCTTGCAAGGGTTTCACAAGCACAGAGTTGAGTCTCTCTCCAGGGAAGGAGGGGAAGGCTGGTAGCTGGGCCCTGAGAAGTTCCCAGGACACTGGAAGGGGTGGAGGGGGCCCAAAACTCTAGATGACACTGGGGTCCCATCCAGCTGTGCAACAGGGAGGGAAACTTCAGGTGGGGATGTCACATGCACTCCACAGATAAGAAAACCGAGCTCAGAGAGTTTGATACACTTGCCATAAACACACAGCAAACAGGCCATAGGCCTGTCCTGCTCCCTCTGGGTGCCCCTCTGTTGCTGGTCCAGGCCACGAGCGTCTCCCACCCAGATGACTTCCACACCCATCTCTGGCTTCCCCTGGGGCTCCCTGTCCCCACTCTCCCTGAGGCAGTCAGAGGAGTTTGTCCCAGAACCAATAAGCCTATGCCCCTGCACACATGGCACTCTAGTGGCACTGAATCAAATCCTGCCTGGCCCACAAGCCCTGCACCTCCCCAAGCTCACGCAGGACTCGGGGACTTTGCACCGGATGTTCTCTCTGCTGGATGCGCCTCCTGGACCATCCATGTTTGGCTGCATCTTTCTCTGGAGGTCTTGGCTCAAGTGTCACCTCCTTGGAGAGTCCTACCCTCCCTTGCATGATGGAGCCACTCACTTGCAAGTCTGTTTTGTGGTCTTTGTGGTGCCTCCACCCTCTGAACTTGCCTTTGCTGAGGTTGTACGGAGGGTGGGAGCTAGTGATCTGTGGGTCAAATTGTCTCTCTCCAAAAGACACGTTTGAGTCCCAACCCCTGTATGTGTGAATGTGACCTTATTTGGAAATCAGTTAATTTGAGGTCATGCTGGATTAGGGTGGGCCCTAAACCCAGTGACTGGTGTCATGAGAAGGCCATGTGCAGATGAGACACACACAGACACCGAGGAGGCCACGTGAAGATGGAACAGAGACTGGAGTGATGAGGCCCCAAGACAAGGGACTCCTGGAGCCACCAGGAGCTGGAAGAGGCTGGAAGGATCCTCCCCTGGAGCCTCCAGAGGGAGCACGGCTCTGCCACACCTTGAGGGTCCTCCACTTCTCCATGAATGGTCCACTCTTCCCCCATGTGCCCTGGCCCAGACCCCCGCCTCCTCTTCTCTCTGCCTCCAATCCTGCAGCTCCATGGGCTCTGCCTTCAGCTCGCAGCTCCCGCCTCCCATCTCCCGCTAGACCACAGCAGTTGCCCTTCCCGTGCTCCTCCCGCCTGCCCTTCTGCTCCCCACATGGCAGCCGGAGCTGGCGGGAAGAGCTGTGCAGGGCCACGGCTGTTGGCATTGTCCAGCCTCTGCTCACGAGACACCTCACGCTACTTGAGCGGCTCCTGTCTCTGCCGGATTTCGCTTACGTTTTCATTGTGCAGCACTGAGCCCGTACAAAAGCATCTGCTTTGGACCTCTATCCAGAAAGCACCTATATATATACATTCATGCAGCACATACATGTGGTTATGCATGTACATGTGTGTATATGCGTGTACACACACACAGAGCATATGGGGGGACATTGCTCCTGGAGAGCCGTGTACCCTGCCTCCCTCCCCCTCCCCACCACAAGGGTCTCTTTCTGTCCCCTCCCTGCTGTGGTGGCAGGTGCATCGTAGCTGCTGCTGCTGCCTGCTTTCATGTTTTGTACAACAGAGCTCAGACCCCGGCATCTCACACACCCCACTCTCATCTGCCCTGTCTGCAAGTGTCACCAAGGGGAGGCATGGGACCACATCCCACTTTTCACAGCTGGCTCTGGGCTGTTCCTCGAGGCCCTGTCATCATCTCCACCATGCAGTTGAGGAAACTGAGTCACGGAGAGGTCAGGGATTTACTCTCCCAGCATGCTGACCTGAGCCTGGGTACCCTTGGGAGATGCCAGGGGCAGGAGCCCCTGGCTCCAGGCCGCACTGCTGGGGTGTCTGGCCGCACAACCCATGCTGTAGCAGAGGACTCACGGAGAGAAGCCCCCTCACCAGCGCCAGCCCCAGGCCCTCCCCCGACTCCCGCCTCCCCACTGCCCGCAGTAGACGGGTCCCCACGCGGGCCGCAGGCACAGCTGAGTAGCACCGACATTCATCCCAGACAAGCCCGGGTTCTGTTGGCTTCAGAAGGTGGCGCTGGCGGAGACCCCACAGAAGGTCCCTCCCTTCCTCCCCCGCAGGTGTTATTCTTTCATCAGTTGGAGAAAAAGTCGGGAGGAAAGGAAGAAAATGGGATACTTTGCCAGACACTAGAGAAGGCACCATGGCACGTTCTCCTTTGATGGCACTGGGCTGAGGGGCTCCAGCGGCCCCGCCCTCTGCCCATGGGGACTGTGCTGGAGCCAGCAAGGCTATGTGGGGTCCAGGCAGGAGGGCCAAGAGGCCATGTGAGCCGTGGGGACCAGAAGTGGGTGTGAGAGAGATGGAGGAGAGAGAAGGTTCTGGGAGGGCAAGTGAAGAGATGATTTGGCTGTGTGCATAGTCAGTGCTTGATAAATCCTTGCTGGATGGACTTATGGGTGTCCGGGAAAGCCACTCTGGGCCTCACGTGGTCTGCTGACCCTAGGTTCTCATCAGGGCCATCCCTTCATGCTGACCTGAGGTTGACACGGCCCCCCATTCTCCAGTCTTTAATTTTTCTTCTCTAACTTTGTTTCTTCAAAACGTGCACTCCATTTGCTCCAAAAAGTACTGAGGGGACTTAGAGAAAATGATGCCCACACTGCACGGTGCTCAAGATACAGAGCAGAAGCTGAAAACCTCAGGGGGAGTCCAAGCTTTGAGCTTCCTGGCCACCCAGGCAAAAAGGGAACAGCACACAGCCCTCTTGTCTCTCCACTACCTGACCATAGCGGAGCAGCGCGGCTGGAGAGGCTTCCTGGAGCTCTTCTAGCCCATCTCTACCTCACAGCACTGTGGTGACATCAGAGGCACCAAGTGCTGTGTACGGCAATGTGGAGTGGCCTGGCCCGGGTCTAAGGTCGCCCTGCCTCAAGGGGTTTGCAGGATTACATCAGACAGTGGATGTCATACTCTGCTCCCATGAGTGTCAGCTGTTATCATTTCATCGTTATTATTTTTATATCAATCCATCCATCCCGCCCTGCGGATGCACAGACAGCCTGGAAATGGTTAGCAGGATTTAAATATTTAAAGAGCAATGTTCTAAAAATATCTTTCTGGGACTCCATTTCCCCGCCAGAAAAATGGGTGATATCACCTGTCACCTCTCTTCCTGCCCCAGCCCTGGGCTCTGCCTGGGAGGGTGGAGCCTCATCTGAGGGGCTATGGAAGACCTGGGGTCTCGTGGCTGTGTCCTTCCCCGCCCCCCTCCACTGTCCAGCAGGTGGTGCCTGTCACAAGGTTCCTGACCCAGGCAGGCTGTGAAGAAGGCAGGAGTTAGGGCAGGGTGTGCGGGCGTGTGTGTACACGTGCTCATGCACACACAGGCACACGCAGAGGGCATACACATGCGTGTGTGCATGTGGTGTTTCTTCCGTCCTATTCTTCATACTGTTCCCTTGCACAAAGCAGAGGCGGAGTGGACACCAGCAGTGGCTCGGACAGGAGGCCTCACCCTGACTCCCAGCTCACAGCCAGCTGCAGTGCAGGGCTGTCGCCATCCCAGGTTAATTTAAACCTGGGGTCCATGGGTGGGACTCTGGGGGTCCTGGGAACCTTCTTAAAAGGCATGAAAAACTTTTGGTGCGAGCCTGGAATTCAGTCTCTGCCACAGGCCAACTTTATGGGCAAATGACTTACCCTCTGTGCCTGCCTCAGTTTCCCCCTGCCTAACATGGGGGCCATGGTGGTACCTACAGCACGGCAAGGGGTTGCAGTGAAGAGTAGATAAGATCATAGATGAAACACGCTTCCTTCAGGGTCAGAACCCTGGAGACTCCTCACTAACAATGATCAATAATGATACAGATTAACGCCTTGTTAGCCACACCACAGGTGCTGAGAGTGACGGTAATGCCCCATTCCTCGCCGTCCTGTGCCTTCCCCAGCCTGGCCTCTCCTCTGCCTCCCCTCCCCCAGCGCCGGGCTCTGCACAGCGGGGTCCTGGAGATGGTTCAGATGGACCCTGGGTGCGTGTGGATGCAGAGCTGAGACAGCTCCTCAAGTGAGCAAGCCGCTTCCACTTTGGGACCCCAGCCCACCCTTGCCCCTTTGGAAGCTCCAGGCAGCACCAGTGTGGGGCCCCTGCCGCAGTTCCCAGGCCCCAGGGAGTGGCCAACTATTCAGGTAATCACCATCTCCAACATCGTAAACACAGCCTGTTTGTCTTCTTTTAAAAAAAATGTTTATGCTAATTTTCAATTAAGAGAAATATCATAGGAAATAAAAGAAAATGCCCATGATGGGGGCAAGGTGCGCCAACAGCTGCTGGGGACAGACACCCACACGCCGTCCCCAGCTGAGACGGTGTGCATGTGTGGCCCCGACCCCACGCAGCAGCACACAGAAGCCACCGGGGCGCGGCACGTGCACGTGGAGGGGACTCTGACCCTGGAGGCCCGGCCTCACTCGCGCGGCTCACGTGTAAAATGTCAGTGTCTGAGTTTCCGACACTGAGCTGGGTCGTTTTATGAGGAAAAGAACCAAGAGCGGCACCTTCTGAAGAACCTCGGGCGCCTCCTGAGCACGGGGCAGCTCCCTCTGAGGGAGTAGGGACGCAGACACCAGGGGCGGGGAGGGAGGGTCCTGCAGAGCCCCTCAGACCGGCAGGTAAAATGAGGCACGCACACAGGGCCACCCTGAGACACCCACATGTGAACATGCACAGCACACACGCATGCACACAGCTGCTCTGATGCACACATGTGCACGTGCATGCACGCACACGGGCACACATACACGGCCACCCTGAGACACACCACATTTCTGTTCTTCCGCCTCATTTCCTATACTCAGCCCTGGGCCCCATGGAAGGGCGGTTTCCCGGCCGGTCCCACCTCTGGCCAGGCCGGGCTGGGTCGTCGGGCCTGGCTGGACGCCGTTGCTCGTGGCAGCAGCAGTGGCGTGATCAGCTCTGGGCTGCTCCCTCCCGAGCCCTGTGGAAAGTCCTCCCTGGCTCCCGCCACCTTCCAGCTTTCACATGTCAGCTGGTTTTAATTAGTTTCCTTCAAAGTCCCCAAAAGCAATTCAGCCACGTTAGCGCTCACTGGCTGCCAAGATGCTCTAGTGTGTGTGTGTGTGTGTGTGTGTGTGTGTCTCTTTTGGGGGCGGGGGTCAGGAGAATGCAGAAACCATCTTGAGTTGCTAAACTGCAGGGGATTTTCTGCTCCTGGGGCCAAGAGCTGAAGGGCTGGAGGGTGTTTCTGGCTTGGCTGTGGGGCGGGCTAGGCAGGGCTTAGCTGGGCGGGCTATGACCAGGGTGGATGCAGCAGCCCCACCATGGTGGCTCAGAGGGGCTGGCCTTGAGTGCCTGGAAACTGCAAATCCTGTCTTCATTTCCTGGGGGCCTCTGAGTACCCACAGGGGCCGCAGGGCCCAGCTACACCCTCTGCTCTGCTCCCATTAACATGTAGCAAAGTCTTGCTCGTGCCCCCCCCCCAGTGTTTCCCGGCCACAGTCCTCTCTGGACCTCGAGGCACAGATGTAAATGCCCAAAGTGGCTGGATGAGGACATGAGTGAGATGGGTGGCAACAGGGAGTGCTGGGGACTGCAGCTAATGGGAGAGCTCATGACCCATTCCCAGGGGCAGTGGTGCTGACTGCACCCCCCTATTGCCCAGGAGCATCACGGGCCACTTCTCTCTGGTTTTCAACAGAAGCTTGGATATTCTTGTGCATACTTCTAATATTTTAAAAACAGCTGTGGCCCAACCAAGCACACATGCTGGGTAGATGTGGCCTGGCAGCTACCAGTTTGCAACCCCATCCTGCACACGGCTACACCCCCAGGTTCAGGACTTGGGTCATGTGGTGCCTCACGTCTACCCCAGCCCATCCTCGCAGTTGCAAACGTCCCCTGAGCAGACATCTGTTTCTTGCCTGCCCCCAACGTGTTTCCCTGTTGCTGGCAACTGTACCTTGCGTTCCCTCTGGGGAAGTGTGCCCCTGATCCCCGCGCCCTGTTAGACTGAACCCTGATGCCTCTGTTGGGGCCCCTGGATCCAGCCACGCTTGGAGGCTCCTCTGCACCACCTGCTGTGTGAGTAAACAGCGCCCCCTTTCTGCTAAACCTATTTTGAGTTGGACTCTGTTCCCTGTGGCTGAAAGGTGTACTGACCAACACGGTCTACCTGGGCACTCGCAGGTGACGCTGCTGGGTCCGATCTTGTCCTGGGCCTGCTGTGGATCTGCCCTGGCTGTCCTGAGGGAGGCTCAGGTCTGACACTGTCACTACCGTCCTCCTGACTGGGTCCCTGGACTCGCCTGCCCTCAGTGGTCTGGGCCTCCTTTGCGCAGCACCCCTGGGACCCCCTACCCACCAGCTCAGAAGGGACGCGCTTCCCAGTGAGCTTGTTCCTTCGCGCATGGAGACTCCTGATCACCTGAGGCCTCCCAGTCCTTCCCGTGTGACCCAGGCATGGGCGACATCCCCACCACGGTTCAGTTACGAAGGCTGATCCTTCCTCTCCGTGTCACGTGGGCCTAACGAAACGTGACCCAAGAAAGGATGTGGGACGGGGTGACCTCAAACCCACCCTTGTTAAAATTACAGAGGTAAACACCTCGCCCGTGCTGGCCACTTGTTCACATGCCACACGAAACGCCGGCCCGCCCACGCCTGGGAAGAGCTGACTGCTGTTCTTTTTGAGTCCTCAGAGGTGAAATGACCTGGCATCTGGGATTTGCTTTAAAAAACACACAAGAAGGGCCAGCCCATGGCTCACTTGGGAGAGCGTGGTGCTGCTAACACCAAGGCCATGGGTTCGGATCCCTATGTAGGGATGGCTGGTTTGCTCACTTGGAAGAGCATGGTGCTGACAACACCAAGTCAAGGGTTAAGATCCCCTTACTGGTCACCTTTTTAAAAAACAAAAACAAAAACAACAAAAACAAAAAAAACACAAGAATAAGGGGGGGGGCAGAGACAGGTGGAGCCAGATGACCCACTTGTTAGTAACTATTGTCATCGAGGGCTGGGGCTGTATATTCACAAAGTCCACAATAAACACGCAAACACAATTATAGCCGCCACCACAAAAATTCCAGTTGTTCCTAAGGACCCCAGAATTCCAAAGGGGCCAAGGAGAGGATGGGGCTTTGGGCCTCTTGACGGCCCGAGGGGATCCCCACCCCCGAGACAGAAAGGAGCCTCTGCCCTGCATTTCATGCGCCATCCCGAGAGAGAGTGCTGTTCTGTGGCATCTGCGAGAGATGGGTCCTCGCCCCTCACGTCTGACCTCAGCACTGGAGAAGCAACAGGCACGAGACCGACCCAGGGCTACCAAACCACCGGAGCACTTTAACACAGCCGTTCTCAGTGCTGTGTTAGAAATGAAAAGTCCAGGGCAGATGCTTAACAGGATGGGATGTGGGACAGCAGGGACTGTTCTGGGAAAACCAGGACTTGGGGTCACCCTGCCTATCTGGGCCCTGCTACAGACACAGAGTGGGCAGCCACTCACGGTCACTGGCCGTGACCTCCTGACTCCGCCTCCACTGAAGACTCTCCCCTGGGATCATTGATGCTTCTTCCTCTGTCCCCACATCCCCTGAGCTTCTGGGCCTTGGAAAAGTTAAAAGCGTCTTGATCTACACATCTCTCCCATGTGTCTGACTCTGGTACCTGTGGCTGAGTGTCGGCATTTACTGCTTTATCTTCCTAGGGCAAGCTGGGCTTTATGGCATGGGTCTTCCTGTTCCCAGGGGGCTTGCCAGCTAAATGTCAGCACAGCCAAGGGAAAGTCTAACTGGCTGAGTGACCCTGGGCTGGTCGCCTGGCTGCCCTGCCTCAGTTTCTCCACTGATAAGGTGAACTGTTTGAGGAAGTCCAGTGGGAGAGAGGCTCAGCTTGGACAAAGGCTCCAGGAACAGGAGGGAAGGTGGCCAGAGGTAGGCATGGGGCCCAGCCACCCTGGCACCCCAAGAGGGCTCAGAGAAGGCAGGTGAGAGTGGAGGTCCCAGGCACAGGTACAGACCCAGATCAACTGCAAAGGACTCAGAGCTGGGGCCGGGGCCAGAACAATTCTCTACTTACAGAAGGGAAACCAAGGCCCCTGCAGAGACACAGTGTCCCTCTCCATGGGGCCTTTCAATCCCAACATGACCCACATAGTATCCTTTCCCTACCCTGGTGACCCCAGACTGTTTTCTACCCACCCCCCTCCACCCCCATTGTGCTCCTATGCTCAGAGTCCTCAGCACGGTCAGGGTCAAATCCTGATCCACCTGGTCACCTGGGTGAATCTGCACAGGATTCTTCTGGAGGAAGCTCCTGGAGGACAGGGACTAGTTTGACTTCACCACTGTGTTTCTGGTACTTGGCACAATGCCTGGCAAATGGCAGTAACTCATCCATCCGCCTACGTACCCACTTATCCACCCATTCATATCCATCTGTCTGTTCACCATCCATCCATCCACTCACCCACCCATCCATCATCCACCATCCATCATCCATCCATCCACTCACCCACCCATCCATCTATCATCCACCATCCATCATCCATCCATCCACTCACCCACCCATCCATCTATCATCCACCATCCATCATCCCTCCATCCACTCACCCACCCATCCATCTATCATCTACCATCCATCATCCATCCATCCACTCACCCACCCATCCATCATCCACCATCCATCATCCATCCATCCACTCACCCACCCATCCATCTATCATCCACCATCCATCATCCATCCACCCAACCATCATCCACCCACCCACCACCCATCCGCCACCCATCATCCACCTACCCAAGCATCATCCATCCCTGCATCATGCATCCACCCCTTGCCAGGACTAGAATTTGGGTCTTAGGCCCCAAGTGCTATACTCCAGTCCCCGGCTTGCTGCAGGGCTGAGGGTGCCGCAGTGTTCTGGAGAAAGCACCTGCCCCACTGCCTCCTGGTGCCCTCTTCCTCAGCCGGGGGACCTGACACTACTGGAGCTGGAGGGCACGATGCCTACAGTGTTGTCTGCAGCTGCTCTGTCGCAAGGCCGGGAAAAGGGTTCACTTCCGGTCAGCTCTGGGGTCCTGTTGTGGGAGGGACCTTACCCAGCCCTCTGGGGTCTGGATTCTCGTTTCCGCTTGAGACTACGGAGGGTCCCAGGGCCTCTTGGGCCAAAGAGCTGGTGAGGGGCTGGGATGAGCGAGCCAGGCTTGACTGAGAACAGTGGCCTGTCCTTTTCCCTACAGTGGATGCTCCTACCCGCCTCCTCCATTCCCCAGAGGGAGACCCTGGCCTGGTGTTCAGCAGGGGCCATTTTGGGACCCTTCCCCTGCCTCGTCCCTGGCCACCTTCCCTGGCCCTCTCTCAGTCCCTGGCAGCAGTAACCACTGTGCTGGGGTCATTGAAGACGCCCTCACTCAGCCCCACGGGCAGGGCTGATTCTGCCCATTTTGTGCAGCAGCCCAGAGACAGCAAGGGACACAGATGGACCTGGGCTGTAATCCCAGCTCACCCTCAGCCTCTCTGAGGGGCCCCTGCACATCCGTCACCCGCTGACCCATGGATGTGGGACCGAGCCACCCGCCCTCCATTGCTGCTGCTCTGTTTTCACAGCTGAGAGGAGGGACTGATCCGGAGCGGCCGGGCTGGCCCCAAGGAGGCACTGGGCTTGCCCGTGATGGAGGTTCCGGAAAGCAGGGTGAGCTGAGAGCTTCCACACCCACAGCAGCCGGGACGGTGCTCCTCCCAGCTGGGCCAGCTCCGGGGGTGGCAGAGGGTTCCTAAAGGCCTGAGCGTGGGCTGCTCCGCCTGCAGGCTGGGCCTCAGTACTCCCATCTGGAGAATGGAGCCATCATCCCTGCAGAAGATTTTGCGGCAGGCCTGGATGTGCGGCGGATCTCACGGGGTGGCTCAGGGTCACGCCTGGAGCTGGGGTGGAACTGGAACTTGGAGTCGGGTCTGCCAACTCAGAAGCCAGGTCCTTCCACTGGGCACCCATCCCCTCCTGCCGTGAGGGCCATGGGCTCTGTGCTCCCTCAATGACGCTGTGATGACAGGAGTGATGACGAGGCTCCCCTGACCGCGTGTCCCTTCACCCGATGTTACCTCCACATCTCGGCTGATTCTCACACTAATTCCATGAGGCAGGCACGATGACACAATCTGCGTTTTCCCAATGAGGAACCCAAGGTCCAGAGAGGTGCAGGGACTTGCCCGGGGTCACACAGCTCGGTTGGCCAGGGATCTGCTGTGCTTATCACCCGAGGCCAAAGTGGAGGCCGGAAGAGTGGCCCCCGTCTCCTTACTGTGCCCTGCTGGGGACAACTGGGGTGGGGCTGCCCAGAGCACTGTTCCTGGTGGCCATGCCAGGTGTCCACTCATGCACCCCTGCAGGAGAAAACCCGACTGGCTGAGAGAGAGCAGAGAGGGGCAGGGTGGCGGGCCCCGGGCCATGGCTGAGACGCTGGGTGTGGGCAGCTCAGACACGAATGTCTGTGGCCCCAGCAAGGGGTGATCTACTGAAACTGTTTAAAGTTGAATTAGTTGTCAAGGTCGAGCAGCCAGGAGGCATCACAGACGGCGCAGATTTCTGGCTCCTGTGATGATGCTGCCCCCCACCCTATGATGTCCCCCACACCTGTGCTTCTCAGTATCCCCTCCTCCCTGGCCCCAAGGGCCTTCACATTTGCGACTCCAGGCTGAGGACATGCAGGGCACCAGACAGGCCTGGCTCAACCCCCAGCTCTGTCACCTTCCAGCTGGGGGACGCCGGGCAAAGACCACAACATGGCTACAGAACCTCTGCAGCACCTCCCATCAGATGTGGGGTCCAGCCCCACAAGCAGGGCTGCTGGCCTCACCCTGCTTTGACCAATGGGATGTGCAGGAAGTGATGTCACGTGAGTTCAGGGCATCTTCCGCCATCATGAGGAAGCAGAGGGAGCATCACCCGGACAGCTCAGATGACTGTCACCAGGTGAGCAAGGCCATCTGGGACCCGCCAGCACCCGCCAAACAACCAACCAGCCCTGGGTGGCATGGGCAAGGCCAGCAGAAGCGTCGCTGCCCACCACGGATGCCGAGACCCACGCGACCCTGCTGCTGGGAGCCCTGGCTGGAGCCACCTGCTCCCAGTGAGAGGTAGTTCAAGCCCAGGCACCCCAGCCTTCATTCTCCCGCCTACCAAATGGGGACAAATGAGGAGCTGCCTCACGGGGCTGTCGGGGGAAGCAAGGCGAGTGCAGACGGACATTACTGTCTGCCTTGTCCCTGGACCCACAAAACTGGGGTTTTCCTGCAGGAAAGCGGCACGGATTCAACCCGACCGTCAGTCACAAATCCCATCCTGGGGGCTCTGGGCTGCTGCAATGATCCAAGTCCACGTCCATCCTGTGAAACTCACGTGTCCCTTCCTCCGCAGCTCATGGGATGGGTGCGGGGGCCTACATATCTGTGGTCTGAACACAGGACTGGCAGTGAGCAGCTGAGAGGAGGGAGGTCACCGCTTCCCCTGTGGTCGCTATCAGGAGCTGGACGTCACAGAGCGAGGGCCTCCGACGCCGCAGGTGGAGGCAGGGATCGAAGGCCCCTCTAATGAAGGAGGGGATTGCTTCCTCGCTTCCTGGGCACTTGCTTTATTTACCGACAGACAGCACTTTCTGAGGCTTCTGTTTTGTTTTCTCAACCAGCTTTGTCCAGAGGGCAGATGGAGGCCTCCCCTGCCAGGTCGAAGGGGAGCCCTGGCCCTCTTCTGACATCCAGGAGCCCAGGTGCCCTAACACCCAGGAGCCTATGTCCCAAATGGGAGGTGGGGGGCGAGCACGGGGTGCCTCTCTCGACCTCGACTCTCACTCCTGGGTCTGGGGGTGTCGAAGATGGGGATTTCCAACTTTTTTAGGCACTAAAACCTTTGTTCAAATGTCCAAAAGAAATCTTACAGGGGAGAATCTACTTCTCTCTCTCTCTCCATATTTATCTATCATATCTATCTCTGTATCTATCTTTCTACCCACCTGTCAATCATCTACATCTATTTATTCATCAACCTATCTCTGGACCTATTTTATCTTTATCTTTCTATCATCCATCTGTCTCACATATATATACATACATACCTATATAAATATTCAGGTATATTTTTATATGATGGGACAAAGATTGTTAACATCGAAAATGCACAACCTTGCCCTCAACTCCCTGAGAATCCTGGAACTCACCAGCCCAATCTCTCTCCTACCTTCCCCAACAGTCTTCTCAGCTGGGAGAGAGGCCTGGTGGATCCACACGACAAAGGCACCGAGAAGGGAAGGAAGGGAATGTCTCAGACCTGGCCCTGGGGCACCACGCCTATCCCCAGGCCCAGGTGACTGGTTGAGGGGCAGACACAGGATCCACCAATGTGAGGCTTCCTGGGACTTCTGATGGGGCTCCTGGAAGGAGGTGCTTTTGGTGGGCTGGCTGAGCCCTCAGGGCCACTCTGCCACCTATCAGGAGTTTGGGGCCAATGGGGAGGAACTCAGAGCCAAGAGGCGAAAGGGGCATATTTCTGATGGCACTGTTTGAGAAACTGGATCCAGCTCTGCCAAAGCCCATTTATTCCATGGACTTCTCAACCTTACATGCCAACAAGTTCCTTTTTTGTGTTGTATGTGTTTTGTTTCTGTCTCTTGCACTCCAGAGACTCAAAGTACAAGGACATGTGAAATGCAGCTTGACAGCCAGACTAAGGGTGGGGTCACAGGGAGAAAGGACACAGAGTGGGATGTACAACAGGACCTAGAAACGTTGGACAAGCATAGAGCTACCCAGGAGACCTCTGACTCTGCTACGTGCGGGAAAACTGAGCACATGGATGGGTGCGGGGGCCTCATCTGCCTGCAGCAGAGATGATGCCCAGGGTCACGACCTTCAGGAACAGGTATAGAAGCCAAGCACGGAACCTGCCTGATCGCAGCACATGCTTTTGATTGATCTGGACTAGAATCATGGTCTGACATATGCCAACGACCAGGGCCAGGTGTACCACATGTGTCTTCAGCGCTCACTGGGCTGCATTGTGACCCTGCACAGAGTGAAGGAGACAGATCTTAGCATTTACACATACAGGTGACGATCCTGTCTCCTTGAGGATAATGCAACCTCAGACAAGTCATTTTAGTCTCGGAGCCTTAAATGGGAATGATAGTATTATATATAATGTTACCTACCCAAAGGGTTACAATAGGGACCACTGACACCAAAGAACATGGGCAAAGTCTTAGCATGTTGTACCCTAACCCAATAACCCAGTAGCATATGGTATACATAATATTACATATGCACATATTAACAGCTGTATATATTTATACAATATATGTTACACACAATGTTATATATATACATATATGCACGATATACCTATGCATACATGTACGTATTACCTCTGGGTCCACCTACCTACAGAGCTCCCTAACTGGCTGTCCATGACCATAAGAGGAACCTCCTCCTGGCTGAAACGTCCTGCCTACAGAGTTCACTCCCAGGAGAAGGGTCCTCAGGGCTGATTCACTCCTGGGAGGCCACTTGAGGCTGCACGGCTGAGATATGGCAGCAAAGCCCAGATCCCAGGGTGGGGAGGCCGACGCAGGCGGAGCTGTCACTGGGGAGAAGGCACAGCAAAGTCGTCATCCAGGGAGCGAGAAGGGGTGGGACGGGGGTGCAGATGGTTGAGAGGTTAGGGTGCACTGTCGTGGGCACAGGTGCCTGCGGGGACCACAGGGAGAGGGACTACGTGAAAGCCACAGTGACAAGACCCTGATGTGCCCACAGGGACTCCACATGCTATCGCTGTCATGCTCTGGAAGACCCTGAGCCCCATGTCCCTGGGGCACATGCTCCTCGTTCATCTACTCTCTGAACATCTAGATGCTTCCTGGCCTCTGGGAACAAGAAAATGACAAGACACAGCTGGTGCTCCATAAGTGCACCAATCAGCAGAGGAAACACCGGGCACGACCCTTCCTTACACCCCACAGGCCCAGCCCCAATGCAGCAGGTGTGACTGAGTCCAAAGGAATATGAAATGTCTCACTGATAATTTTTTTTTTTTTTTTTTTTTAAAAGATGACCGGTAAGGGGATCTTAACCCTTGACTTGGTGTAGTCAGCACCACACTCAGCCAGTGAGCGAACCGGCCATCCGTATATGGGATCCGAACCCGGGGCCTCGGTGTTATCAGCACCGCACTCTCCCGAGCGAGCCACGGGCCGGCCCGTCTCACTGATAATTTTTAAAATCCACATTCCATGTTGAAATGAAAGTGTCTTGTTATGCTGTGTTAAATGAAATATATCATTGAAGTTCATCTCACCTGTTTTTCTCAAGCACCCACTAGGACATAGGAAAGTAGACTATGACTGCCACCCATTTCTCCCGGACAGCACAGGTGTGGACATGGTCCCCCTTCCTGAGGCCCCAGCTCTGCTCTGTGCTCTGGGCCCTGACAATACTTCCTGGGCACACATGTCCAAGATGACGCTGGCCAGAGTCCACTTTCAACAGCTACTGGACACCAGTCCTGGCTTGCAAAGCACTTCCAGACCAACTGCTGGCCACACTGGTTGTCACCCCTGGCCTGGGAGGCAGGACTTGGAATACCAGGGTACAGTTGGGGAAACCAAGGCTCAAGGAGATGACATACCTTGACAAAGCCCATAGCTCCATGGCTGGCCCAACCCTGAGACCCTCCCTGCCTGATGCAACAGCTCAGCCCCTGGGTCAAGCCCACCTTCACTCTTTCCTCTGCAGGTGGCTAACAGGGAATAGGAAGGCCTCAGGTCCTAGGCACCCACTGCCTACAGCAGGCAGGTCCCTTCAGGAGCCCTCTGGAGACTCTAATTATTCCCTAGGCACCAGCCTGGCTTAAATACAGTCCAGACATCCAAGAAAAGCATGTTGCCCGCATGGGGAGCCTTTCCCAGAGCTAAATGCAGCCTCTGGCGCTGGGCAGGCGGCAAGCTCACTCAGATAACAATTGGATGCTTTGGGCCCTGAGCTGACCCCGGAATGGGTACCTTCCCACTCCCAGGGAGTGACCGGTGTGCCAGGCGCAGAGGGCTGCCGGCTGTCTTTCTTCCGCTGGGAGGGCACTCTGGGTGGGTGAGGCGGGAATGCATGTGGGCTGGTCTGAGTTTAGAAGGTATTTATAGACAGGCCTGACTGCCAGCCGAGTGGTACCCGCGAGGTCAGCTTCCTGCCAAACCCTGTGGCCAGATGTTTACCGAGATTGCAGAGACCAACCCACCCACACATGCCCAGATTTATCCCACATCCATGCTCCGAGGCCCCTCTGCACCAGGGCCTGGCTGGGCTGCAGGACTCAGAGAGGAGGCGATGGTCTTGACCCTCATCTGTGCTCCAGGGATGTGAGACACGGGACCATCGTGCAAACAGCAGATTCAAAAAGGAGCAGCTGAGGTCCAGGGGAAGGGACGTGTGCAGGAGTCTTCCGAGCACACCGAGACTAACAGCGTGTGCAATGGTGTGGAGGTGCCGTCCAGGTGCCCAGAGCACAGCATCTAGGGACAAGGAGACGAGGGCTTCTGAGAGCCTCCAGTCCCACGTGGGTAACAATCACCAGCAGAGCCTGTTATGATGCAGATCCCAGGGCCCTGCCCAATGATTCCGATTCAGTAGAACTGGGGGAGGCAGGGAATTTGTAGTTTAACCGGCCTCCGAGGTAGTCTTATCCAGGGCCACCAACCCCGTTTTAAAAAAACGAGTTTCAGAGAAGGGAGAGGTCCATGATGGCCACAAAAGTCTGGTGTTGCTTCCGGGAGAAATCAGATGAGACAGCCCTCCAGTGTGCGGCAGTCTTGGACGATGCGGAGGGTGCTTATGCGAGGGGTTCGGCGTCAGGACTGCACAGCTGAAGGGCGCTCAGAGGCTCGTGCAGGCTGAGCTGTGAATGCGCAGCCACAGACACACGTGGCCGCCACTTGCATGCAGCTGGACACAACTGAGATGCGATGTGAGGGGAGCACACACGCCGGCCTCAAGACAGAGCAGCCAAGAGCATGCAAACTGCCTCACTGACGTCTTAGTGGTCAATCAATTACTTCATATTGATTAGAATGATGATATTTTGTATGAACTTTGTTAAATAAGGTTAATACCACCTGTTTCTTTTCATATTTTTAGGCTACTAGAACATTAAAAATTACCTACGTAGCTTGCATGATACTACATTGTATCATGTTGTACCATATTGACACATCACCTTATACTATAGTTCACACCATATATTTTACATTATATCATATTTATAACATCAATATCATATAATACATCATATTATGTCTTTATATTATACCTTATTTTTAAAAATTAATTTATTTTATTATTTTACATTCTATATTATACTTTATATATTATGTTGCTATATATTATATCATATCATACTATATTTTTTATATATTTCTATCAGACAGGTCTGACCCAGAAGATGCAAACCCAGTCTGCATAGGATTCAAAACACTCTTTTTAAAATTAAAAAGATTAGTTGCCAGTATTTGAAAACTGAAGACTTTATATAAAAATCCAGATTTCCACCTTCTCTTGAAAGTCTACCAAATGTGGCAGAGCTGAGCCTGCCTCCCTGCAGGTGGCAAATCTTTAGGAGGCGAGCGATATGCACTCACCATGGGCCGCAGATCTCACTGCTCCCTGCTACCTCCTGTCCCTTGGGCCCCCCCATCCTGCAGCCTTCTCATCCACAGCAGCGTGGGTCATGGCTCTCGATCTCTGGAGGCTTTGAGTCTGTGCCTCCTGGAATGACCCAGCCCTTCTGGATCTGGGATGGGATTTGGGGCCAATCATCAGGTCAAATCCATGTCGCTTTCCCACCGGAATGCAGTCATCTTCAAAGGTCTGCTGGGAGCTGAGTTCCCGGAGACTCTGCACGCGTCACCTCTGCACCTCCGCACTATTAGGTACTCTCTCATTTTTTCATGACTGCATTTTGCTGATGAGGAAACCTCAGCTCTGAGGCAAGTGTCGCTTGGCTTCCATCTCACAGGTTGCAGGTGGCAGAGCGGGGAGTCTACAGCCCACCTCCCAACTGCTATTCCGTGACAATGGACAGCGGGCAGCAGCCTGGTCTGGAGAGGCTGACTGCAGCTGACTTGCTTGGGCCTGGGCAATGGGGCCGGGAACCTGGGTGTTCCAGAGTTGCTGATGAGGAGTCGCCGGAGTTTTAGGTTCAGCCAGTGGGGATGTGTCTCTGCGTACACGCTGCTTCCTTTGCCTGGGATGTCCTTTTCCATCCCGAATGCTTGGTGAACTCCTAGTCATCCCTCAAGACCTAGCTCGGAGACTCCTTGCTCTAGGGAGCTTTTCTTGGACCCTCATGCACAGAACTGTCCCTCTGGTCTCATCCGCTGGCTTCCTCCCTCCAGAAGGCAACTTGGGGGCAGCGCCCACATCTCACCCCTACAGCAGCCCCTGGCTGCGTCAGCTGGGACCTGGCCAGCAGTCTGGGCTGCTCCTGAGGGAAAGCGTGCAGTCACAGAACAGTGTGGGTGCAGCTAAACCCCACTTGTGTTTTAGGAAACTGTATACGTGGAAAGACCTGTAACATGTACCTTACGTGCCATATCTACACATACAGTGCTATGTCTACATCCTGTCGTGGGTTTTATGCACACATGTAAGTATTCAAATGTGCTGGAGAAGGCTGGCATGGCAGCAAGGAGCCCCGGTGGGGTAAGACTGGTAAAGGCAATGATGGTTTTATCCTAAAAAATGAGCTCATTTATCTAAAGTAAATATTAAACATTTTTACAATAACATAAGTCAAAATTGACAGTGAATAAATCTTTGTAAGTATGTATTTATGTACTACTTCTATAATGAATAATAACTATTTTAAAATTGTTTTCACAACGCTGTATGACTAGCTTGAGTCCACACGGATTTTGTCAGTAAGAATGGGTGCAGGTGCTCGCTCAGCCAAGGGCGCATCCTCCTCTCGGGAGGGGTGCAGGCGGCTGCTCTGGCCCGGCCCTGCCAGCTGCTGACCAGCCACTCTGGGTGACCACTCACACCAGGGCCAGGGGCTGGGTTTCTGAGCAGCAATCAGGGCCTGCATGGAAGAATTTAAATGCAAGCTGCTGAGAAAATCTGGGCCCTTCAGCTGTCCCTTGGGCAAGCACAGGCCCTAGGGCTCCCAGTGACAGGGTAGCATTATAGTCACCAGTTGAGTCCCTTCACCACTCTGTGCCTCGGCTGCTTCCTGGGTGAGAGGAGACACAGGGACGGAGCTGAGTGGGGAGGAAGTGACTGTCTCAGGGCTGGGGACCCCACTGTGCCCTGCAGACCCTGGCCGTAGGTCCCACCTGGCCGTGGCTCCCGTCAGCTGCCCCCTGTGGGCTGTCGGGTGCCTGAGTCAATAATCCAGTATGGGTTTGAATCCTGACGCTGGCTCGCACCGTGATGAGGGCAGACTGCTTCTCGTCCTTTTCTGACCAGGAGAAGGGGCTGCCTGTGCTCGCCGTCTCCCTGGCCCCCTGCTGCCCACTCCCTCTGTCTAGGACCAGACTCCACTCGCTCCCTGCCTCTGGGTTTGGACCACGCCTGTCCTCTTCCCAGCCTCACATGCCCCTCCTCGGGGTGGTGCCTCCTAACCCAGCACCCCCAGGTGTGTCTCCCCACTGCGTCCTCCCAGCTTTCCTACAGTTATGATGAGCCCATTCCTCGGCTGCCCCTGGCCAGACTGTGTGCTCATGGGTGGTGTGGGGGGTGCTGACCTCTTCACAGAGGCCCCTGACACCTGGAATGCAGCCTGGCCCTGCAGCCCTCCCCAAATGTTTGCAAGATGCGTTCATGGAGCAGAAAGTGTGTCCAGAGCTGTGCGGGGTCCAGATGTTAGTGCTGTGGCTGTCCCTGCAAGGAGACTATTTCCTCCGGCTCCAGGCATAGGCCACAGTAGAAGCCAGCCTGCTCAGAGAGAAACTTAGCCAAAGCGCCTGTCTCCCACTGAGGTGCATGCTGGCAGGAGCAGCCTGGGAGTGCCAGGGCAGAGTGGCCACCTCCAGCTTGGGCTGGAGAACGCAGAGGTCACTCATGGGCTCCATGTGGGGTCAGGCATCCTGGCCTCAGTCCCCCTGACCCCTCTGACTGCTTCCCACTGGGTGGGCTTTCGGCAAGTGCCTTCACCTGTCTGAGGCAAGCGTTGTAGGGACTTGGCCAGTTGGTGGGTACGTCTGTTCAAATTGTGCCTTCTGGAATTGGGGAAATAGCCAGGACAGGCTCGGGGACCCACTGGGCCTCATGAGACAAACCTGACCTAAAACCCATGGGTCTCCGACCTCAGCAAGCCCTTACTCTGACAGGAGGGCCACTGGGATGTTTCGGGTCCCCTGGAATCAGTGTCGGTTCAGGGCCAGTGCCTAGTAGTCCCTGGAAGGTCTGATGATTTGGTTTTCCCCAATGCACAGTCACCCTGGAAAAAGGTCATAGGTCCCTTCAGAGGAGACTGGGAGGAAGATCAACAGTGCACATTCTGGCAGTGGTGGGGCTCTTTTCAGATAAACCGGGTCTTGCTTGGGAGCTCACTCAGTGGGGGCTATGGGGGAGACGCCTGGTTCTCGCCTGGGGGGTGAGCACAGCCAGTGCAGCACTTGGAAGTGCTCGGGAAACGGTGGCTGTGTGGGGTACAGTAGGACAGAGCCTCCTGCAGGACAGAACTGTCCCTAAAGACATGGTCTCAGGGTTGTGACAGCAACTCTCTGCCTCAATTTCCCCATCTGGGGCAGAGTTTGAACCCTGGCTCCAACTCCTAGCTATGTGACCCTGAGCCAGTGCCTCACCCTCTCTGTGCTTGCTTCCCTCACCCAGGGAAAGGGGCAAAAGGGTTCCTGCCCCCCAGCCCCACTTCCGTGCATGACAGAAGGAGCAGGGCTGCCACCGTGGGAAGCAGTCTGGCAGCTCCTCAGAACGTTAGGGTAACCATGTGACCCAGCAATTCCACTCCCAGGAATCTACCCAAGAGAAAAGAAAACACACACCCACACAAGAACTTGCTCATGAATGCTCATGCAGCATGATTCATGATAGCCAAACAGTGGAAACAACCCAAGTGTCCATCGGTGGGTGAAAGGATACACAAGACGTGTAGATCCACACGATGGAAAACTATCCAGCCGTAAGTAGGGATGAGGTTCTAATCCTTGCTATGACATGGATGAGCCTTGAAGACGCTACACTGAATGAAAGAAGCCAGACACAAGAGGTCGCATGCCATGTGATTCCATTTAGATGAAACGTCCAGAACAGGCAAATCCAGAGACAGAAAGAAGATTAGTGGTTGCTGGGGGCTGTGGGAGGGAGGAATAGGGAGGGTCTGCTAGTAAGTATGGGGTTTCTTTTGGGATGATGGAAATGTTCTAGAACTAGACGGTGGTGATGTTTGTGAATATACTAAAAACCACTGAACTGGACCCTTTAAAAGGGTGAACTGTGTGGTATGTGAACTGTATCTCCCCAAAAGTAAACAAGGTTCCTACCCTGAAGGTCTGATGGAGGACGCAGAGGGTGTCCACCAGTGCCCGGCACCCCAGCCTTGACTCCAGGGCCATGTCCTCTGGCATCAGGACCTGGGCGTCCTGCCCCCCTCACCCCACCTGGCCATGGTCTTAGCACCTCCACACTCCTGCTTGCAGAAGAGGGCAGTGCCTGGCGTCCTCATCCAGGCCTGGAGGAGCAGGCCCTGTTTATACACGGCCACCTTGGCCCGGCAGCCCTGGAGGAATGCGGAAAATGCTGCTCGGGGACGCTCCCAACGGTCACATTCTGTAGGCGGCTGCCGTGCCCAGGCTGGTCGGAAAGCCTCAGTGTCCGCTCATGAATGTGGGCTCTGTTTGGTTGTTGGCTGGGGTGCTGGCTCTATGAGCAGCCCAGAGACAGGACAGACGCTGTTTGCAGGCAGCCAGGGGACGGAATGTCCCCCATCCTGCTGCTGGCTCTGGCCCCGCCCGCAGGAAGAGGGGAGGGACCGCAGCTCTGGGCACAGCTCGTTGTGCATGGTGCCCACTCCATCCACACATGCCGGACCATCTCTCTTCTCCCCACCTGTCCACTCACTCACTCATTCATTCATTCATGCTCACTCAGCCTCCTTCCCTGGGCACGCTCTGCAGCGGCTCTGAGGTCACAAGGAGGGATCCAGGTGGAGAGGCCACAAAAGAGGCTTCCCCTGGCCCACCACAGAATGCACACCAAGGCTCAAAACCTGTCACAGCCTGTCCTGGTCTTTTGGACGATGGGGCAGAGTGGAACTTGACCCCAGGGCTCTGAGGCCCCCAAGCCCATGTTTCACCCTCCCTCACCCCAGAGGAGCAGAGCTTGGGGGTTGGGAAGCCTCCCTGGGGGGAGGAGAGGAGACCTTTGCTCCCAGCTCCTCAGCAGCAGGCAGCAGGGGCCCTCTTGCTTCAAGTGCTGGCTGATGGGGAACTAGGTGGGGAGGGTGGGCCAGGTGGGTCCTCAGCGTCCCCTAGACAAGCCCTGCCTTCTAACCTCTGCCTTCAGACTCTCCCCACTAGCGCATAAGCGGAGCTTATATTTGGAATTCTCCTCCCCAAAGCCAGCTCTATTTAAACAACAATGTAATTCTCAGAGACCACTTCAATCGGGGCTAGAGTTTGGATGAGTAATGAGCAGGAAGCCTATAGTTTGACGCCGGGGTCACAGCCCCCAAACTCTTGCCAACATAGTCGCTGATCTCACTTTCTGGTCGTTGGGACTCAGGACAAGGAACCGCAAGCCAGCCAGCCTGTGAGGGGGTGGGGCCATGGGCTTTGAAGAACATCTGGAGGCAGGAACTCACAGTGCTGACCGCAGCCAGGCCCAGTCCCCCAGCACCCCCGGGGTGGGTCCCTGCTGCCCTGCTGTCCTGCCTCCCAGCCCTCCCCAAAGTTGGCCAAGGGGGAAGCTATGAGAGTGATGCTGACCCAGAAGAATGCTGGGGGGCCTGGGTGGTTGACAGCACCTAATGAGGGAGGAGGGAATCCCAAGTCGGAAATGACAGATGCCTCAGCTCTCCGAAGCACATGATGGGGTTGTGCGTAAGGCCTTCAGGAACAACGACAGTGGTCCACATACAGCACACACACATCTAAATTGGGGCCACCACTGGTGTTTTGGATGCGTTTGAGTGTATAGGACAAGACGCTTCCCTGGACAGTCCTGGGGTGTGTGGAAGCCTGGTAAGCAGAGTACAGGCTAGGTGCCCTCGCGCAGTGAACAACCTGCCCAACTGTACCAGCCCACCTTTCCTGGTACTCAGGGAAATGGTAGGTCCTTAGCTGACTTCATGGTGGGACTAAAGTACAAGTTTACAGTCGGTCCCTGAGAACAGCCTCTGCCACCCCAGCCATAGCGGCCAAGGTGAATGGTGATGAAAAACTAGGGAGAGGCCAAAAACATAGATCCTGGGCAACTCCAAGGCCATCTCACAGAGCCCAGTCCTGTCCTGGCCATCCTTTGCCCCTACCATGCTCAGTCCCGCTCCCTGCGTAGCAGGTCAACTCCATCACAGCATGCAGTTGACTTATCTGGGGCTCAGTCATGGGCCTGGGAGTACAAAGCTCTTTGTAGATGGGCTCGACTACTGAGTGATTGGTCTGTCTGGTGCACGGATGAGGCTGAGTCTGGGCAGAAATTCTTAAAGGGCACTGGCTGGGCTGGTAGGGGATGTGACAGAATCCTGAAAGTCCACCAGCCAGTGTCTACTGAGCATGCTCAGAGGGAATGGGGCTCCAAGCAGGGCCTCTGCTTCCGGGGGGACAGACTAGTGGGAGATGGGAATATACCAGTGACAAAAGGTGGGACAGGAGGGGGAGTAGGTCATGACATCAGGGAAAGCAGCACACGGCAGCTGGCAACCAGAGATGGGGACAGGATGGGGTGTCCCAGTCAGGAGGTGGGAAGGGAGAATGTACCCACGAGGCCTGGTGTGGGACAGGAGAATGGGGCAGGGCTGTGGCCGGCCTCAAATTTAGGAACCAAGCTCGGTCTCCATCCACAGAGAGCAAGAGAGTGGGCCGGTCACACCTGCTCAATTCTACCAAAGTGTGGATGGGCCAGCCAGTCCGGCGTGCTGCTTGCTGGGGAAGACGGGAGATGGCGGCATCCAGAGGACCGGCTATGTAACCGGTGCCCACAACCTGCCTCCACCCGGACTTTCAGCAGGCACTGTGCACCTTTAAGGTCGTTCGTACCTTCAAAGCCCTTTCCACAGACCCCATGGACTCTCCCCCAAACTGGTGCACAGTGAACCGCAGCAGCTAACATCAACCAAGCACCTACAGTGTGCCAGGCCCACGCTACGGGCATTCTACACATCCTGTGAATCCTTGTGAGGGTGCCCCATTTTTCTGAAGGGAAAATCAAGCCTCAGAGAGGTTTGGTGACTTGCACAAGACCACATAGCCCCTGCGTAGTTGTTTCCAAAGCCCACGCTCTTAACCACTACACTGCCTCCCCCACATTCTCAGCCCCCAGTTTTGGAAGAGGAAGTAGAAAGGGTAACTGAATTCTTAGTAAGAGTCAAAACCAGAAGGGGAGCGGGTAGCAGGGCTTAGCTTGGAAGCCTCAGGGCTCCAGATGACTCTCTCGTGAACTGATGTCTTTGGCACCACCAGTGGTGGCAAGATTCCAGAAGGAAGGTGAGAGCGTCTCTGTGTCAGGCCACCCTGGAGCTCAGGTTTACTTCTGTTCAGCAAACGTGAGGAAGGGGCACAGATCCCCTGAGTTCCTCCCAGGAAAAGGCAGCGGGATAGTGCGTGGCCTGCGATGTCAAGTCAGAGAAGGTGCACAATCCGAGAAGACCGGGCTTAAAGGGGACATGATCTCTACTAAAATTCTCCAAAGGTAACGGTGTGTGTAACAGTTAACCTGATGAGTTGCGTGTTGCCAGGATGACGGTACTGGGATGGACAGAAACCACAGGCAGGAGGCTTTTGGCTCAACCTGAAGCAGAGTTTTCTCACAACCCTTCAGCATGTTCCAGTGTGGGACAGCCGGAATGACTGGAACGTGCTGCTGTGATAGGAAGTGAGTTCCCCGCCTCTGGAGGAGTTCAAGCAGCCAGTAGCCTGGAGGTGGGGTCTGGTGAAGATTGAAGCCTCGACGAGGGGCTTGAAATTCTGACCTCTACGCTTCCTTTGGCCCTGAAATCCTGGGACTTTCTCGTTTCTACACTGCCCAGGGCTGTGGCCAGCCTGGCCTGGGTTTCCCTCCAGCCTACCCGAGGCTGCTCAATTGCCTTAGATACCCTCCTCCTCCTCCCAACACACTGGAGGAACGACTGGCTCTCAGCAAGCTCTGCCCTGTGGTCTGAGACCTGCCAGGCTGGGCACATGGCACGAGAAGGCACGTCCCTCCCAGGCCACCTTCCCTGAGGCCGCCCTGGCTGCCCTTCCTAAAACTGCAAGCCCACTCCAGCTGATCCCTCACTGTCTAATAGTGTCCAGGCATTTTATCTGTTTCTATAGTTTATTTTCGGGAAGGCAGGGATGTTGGCTGTGTCGGGAGCACCTAGGACAGTGCCAGGCACAGATGGCCTCAATACACACTCGTCTAAGCAACAGGCAGAAGCCGACTAGCCGCTGTCTTGGCAGAACGGGGAGAGGCTGTCAGCGACTGTGCTGCTCACCGCTCTGCAGCACCGGCCCACTCTCACTCTCCCTTTCTTCATCGAGCAGGCGGCACCACCTATCTCTGAAGGGAGGTTTAAATGCTATACCACGTGGCACAGTCCCTACGTGGTACCTGGTGCCGGCTCAAGGCTGGCAGCGAAGCAGCCAACGCCTCAGCCGGGCCAGGGCCGCAGCCGGGCTGCCGGGCAGTCCCCACTGCCCACTGTGGGCCTGTCCCTCCCCGTCAGGCCCCGGGTGGAGGGACAGGGTCTGGGTGACCGCGGGCAGTCCCTGTGAGCCTGGCTGGCCTTCCCTTCCGGCCACTGCCGCGCGGGGCGCCGCGTCCCCACGGGTGTCTCCGGTCGACTCCGGCCGGGGGCGCAGGGCTGGGGAGGGGCGCGGCGCTGTCTCCCCGGGCAGAAGCCCAGCGCCGTCAAGCCCCTGGGTCGGCCCGAAAGACTCCGCCTCGCCCGGGGCACTGCCCGCGCCGCCGCCCCACGAGCCAGCGCCCGGCCCGCACGCCCGGAGGCGGCGGCGGCCCCGCGTGGGGACGAACCGGGGCCCGTTCCCCGCGTCCTGCCCCGCGGCCCCGCTCCCCGGAGCGCTTTTCCCGGCGGCGCCGGCGCTCGGGCCGCACTGCGCGCACCGCTCGGGGCAGCCGGCCCCGCCGAGCCCCGCACGCGCCCGCTCCCCGCGCCCGCAGCCCGCACGTCCGGCCGGGGACACCCCCTCCCCGGGCCCGGTCCCCCCACCCCGCCCCGGCGCCGCGCGCTCCGGCCGCCCTGCCCCGGTCCCCCCGGCGCCGCGGGCCCGCACTCACCGCGTCCTCCGCCGGCCCCTCCGCTCGCCGCGCTGGCGGCTGCACACGCGCTCCCGGCCCGCGCGGCCCTGCGCTCTGCGGCGCGGGGGCGCCGTCCTCATCGCCGGCCGCGGGCCCGCCCGGGCCGCGCACACGGGCCGCCCGCCCGCCCGCCGGGCACCGAGCCGCCCCGCCGCGCGGCGCCTCGGGGCGGGGCGGGCGCAGAGCGCGGCCACCTCCACCCTGCCCAGGTCGGCGCGGGCCGGCCCGTCCCCTGCGCCCAGCCCCGCAGCCCGCCGGGTGCTCGCGAAGGCCGGACGCCGGCCGCGGCCACGGGGTCTGCCCCCGGGAGCTCCCGGCCCGGCTTAGGTTACAGATTCCGCCGCCCCCCGCCCCCACCCCCAGCTATTTTTAGCGCGGCTTCTGCTTTTCCTAGGTGTTTGTTTCGCGCGATCCACCGTGGCGATGGGGGCCCTGATGGGGAAGGTCTTTCTCCAGGAACCCCCACTCCGGCTCCCTGGCCAGCCCACCCCCAAACTGGCAGCGCTGTGCTGCTGCTTAGATGGAAACGCTGGATTTAGCACAGCTTTTAAAACTGCTGCCACAATTCTACCCATGTGGTTTCCAATTGCTACTCTATCTCCGTCCCCTCCTGGCCTCCTCTCCAGCCCTCTCTAGGTACCAACACAGGAAACATTTCCCCTGTGCTTCTGGCTGGGGTGTGTGTGTGTGTGGGGGGGGAGGTAGGGGTGGGGTGGCATGTCACAACTGTCACTTGGCACCTGCATGGGGAACTTTGGTTTGTGGTCTCCCGGGTTGGCACCTCAAAGGCATTGTGAGAAGAGGTACCCATGGGACATATTCTTGAAGCTGGATACAAACAGCCCCCCAGTCGTTAGTGCCTTCATTCTGGGTCCTCTTGTCCAGCCTGTGGGCTGCCTACACTGGCCACTGAGTCCTGGGACATAGAGGGTGGGGAGCTGGAACCATCCACACACCTGGAGAAGGGGGGGCCCTTATGGACCATCAATACTTCATTTGCAGGTAAGGAAACTGAGGCCCAGAGAAGGCGAGGGATCTGCTCAAGGCCACACAGCCAGAAATGGCTTTGTCAGGACTTGAGCCAGGCAGACGCCTCCCAACCCAGGGTGTGACATGGGCTGTCCCAGACAGGCCAGTCCCAGATGGAGACATGTCGGCCTCTTCCAAGGCTGGGACTGCAGCACTCATGGGAGGTGTCCACGACAGATCACCCCTTCCTCACTTTAGATGAACCGGAGTGGTGGACTCGGTGGGCTTCCAAGAAGCAAAACTGAGGGTTGGAGGTGTTCTCCCCAGAAACAAATCCTTTCAGAATTAGTCCATCAAACAAAGGTCCCCCTGAGAGCATGTCTAGCATGCTTTAACTTAACAAGTTCAAGTTTCACACCCTTTTAGGAACAACCCTTTATTATGTAAAGCAGTGGGCTGCCTCCTGGGCCATTGTGGCCTGTACCCCTTTGCACGATTGACAGTGACCTAAAGGAAACTGTGAATCAAAGCCCATGTCCCCGCAGCTGTTCGTGATAGTGTGTGAAGCAGGGCCCAGACATTCCTGCCATTCGACTCGAAAACTTGAATCCAACGAGAGGCCAAGGGGCTCAGAGGCCCCCGTGCCCCGCTTTGTGCCCTAGAGGCTCCAAGCTCGGCTCCCATTTCCATGGCATCATTCGAGGCCTCTGTGTCCCAGGATCTCCCTCTCCATGGAAAACAGTGCTGGAAGGTTCTAAGAAGCCCTCTCGGGTTGATTGGCATTTCCATCAAGTGCGTTTCCTAAAGTTTCTGGTGCCAGGGGTCCCCTGGCTCTGGAAAAAGATCTCAGAAGGTGTTTCCTTCCTTATCCTTTTTACCATGTCTGTTTTTATTTCTAAAAAAGGCCAGTCTCAGAACCCACTAGTGTGTGTGTATGTGTGTGTGTGTGTGTGTGTTTCCCCAGCCCTGGGGCACGTGAACACTCCTGGGCGTGAGAAGCATCCCTCACCTAGTGCCCACCCCACGACCACAGTCCTAACAGCTGATTGGCTCTTGCCCAGCCTGGGTCAGGCACCATGTGAAGGATGCGGGCCTCTTCCCATTTTGCAGGAGTTTAGCAACATGCCTGAACTCACACACATGGCATGCCTCCCCAGCCCCAGGGCCACCATGCCACCCCTGTGCTCCGGTCCCAGTCCTCCAGACCCACCTGCTTTGAGGAACCCAGCCCTTCTCAACATCTGGCAGCATCTGGAGACATTTTTTGCTGCCACAACTGGGCCACTCCTGGCATCTAGCAGGTGGAGACAGGGATGCTGCTAAACTTCCTACAACGCACAGGCCACACCTCCTGATGGTCATCCAGCCCCAGTGTAAATTGTGGTGTCAGGTGTCCTGGGGGTGGCTGGCGGTCCAGGCTGGTCTCTGGACCCCCACTGTCCCCCTGGCCTAGCCCTTGCAGCACCTCCTCCCCCTTTTCACAGTCCCCAGAGCCTCTGGAGTGCAGGTCAATGGAGCAGCATTGACCCCTCCTGAGAGGAGCTGTCCAATATGGGGCACTTGCATGGGGTGCTCTGGAGGGAGAAAGGGCTGGAAAGGGCTTTTCCGTGTGTGTGTGAGCCCAGCTCTGGCCCTTTGCTCTGAGGCATGGAAAGAGCTGGAAGGTGCCCTGGTGTTCTCAGCCCTTGCCCTCCTGGAGGAAACCAGCCCAGCCAGGGCTTTGACTCAACTTACAGCCACTGAGCCCAGGTCTCCCACCCTGGCCAAGCCCCCATTCTGCCAGGACTCCAGGCCTGCTACTGGCCACCCTCAAGGGGAGAGGTTTCCTAGGCCCCCAGGGGACAGCAGTCAGGGCTCCTGAGTCATCCCCTGGCTTTTGCCTGATGCAAAAATGAAACCGCGTAACCAACACCAGCGGAGCAGGGAGGGAGGAATGAGAAACCTCCGGCAAATTCCAGGGGCATATTGTCACATGGCTCTCAAGCTTGACACTGGCAGCCTTGGCGTATGGGCACCCGTTCATCCAGACAGCCACGCACCTCAAAAACAATGTCTCACCCCCGCTCTGCAGGTCCACACCTGACCCAGATGGAGCCCACGAGCACCACAACCCTTGTCCCAGAGAGACAACCTCAGGCCGGAGGGCACGATGTGGTGTCTGGAATGTTTAAATGTCTCTTGGGGTTTTCAAAGCCAGTTTTGCCTGTGATCTCATGGGCTTCTGCAGGCTCCTTAACCCCAGTAGCCGGATAGAGGAAACTGAGGCAGGAGGATGCAAAGAGCCCATCCCAGAGTCATGGGAATCAGTGGCAGAGCCCATCCTAGGCACTGACCACCGTGTTATTCTGCTTCTTGCCACCTTGTCACTGAGACCAGGGCGAAGGCCTCTGAGCACTGGGGCCACAGGGCATGCATCAGCTCTGAGTATGGGCTGGCAAAGGTGCAGACCCAGTGCCCCGCAGGTGGCAGAGAAGCCAACCCAGATGGCTGCTGCTGTGCTCCCGCCTCACAGGACGGGCCTCTGGGTGGACCCTGCACGTTCTTCCCCAGGTCCTGGCTGGTGGATGAGGGTGTGTGGATTTGGAAACTCTGTGGCCCCTCCCCATCGCAAGGCACACGTGTGCACAGATGACGGCAATTACAGGAGGCCTGTCCAAGAACATGCTACATGGCCGATGCAGAGCTCATCTGGGAGTAGGCTTCAGAAACACGTTAGAAACAATGTCTATGGATTTTGTTGGTTAGCCCATGAATTCAGGTCTGGGGGCTTCAGAGAGAAGGGCACAGGCAGGCCTGGGCTCCCTTCTCTCCTCTGCTCCCTGCCAGCTGTGCATCCTCAGACAGGTGAGCAGCCTCTTGGCTTGCTCGCCTGGGAGGCAGCGGTATGATGCCCACCTGACAGGCAGGCAGAGCCAGCCCCCCAAGGCCTGAACTCCCTGGCAGTGGGTTGGGGGTCTCTGGGGGTCTGGAGCCATTGGATGAACAGTGGTGTCCAAGGCAGGAGGAGCAGGGGCTGCATTGACATGGCCCCCATCCCGAGGGCTGACTTTCTCTGACCATGAGGTCCCCCTGCCACCCCCAGTGCTCCTCAGGCACCCGGCCAGGCCTGAGGCCAAAAAGCATTTCTTTCCTGGCATCAGAGGGGAAAAAAAAATACAGGCTCTAGAGTACGAAAAGGAAACTGTAAAACAGAGCTGAATAAATCTTTATCTACAAAGCACGGCGTCGCTTTGCTGTTCGTCTGCAGCTCCGCTCACACAGCTATGCGCAGAGCCTCTGTTGCAGCCTGTGGGGAACGTTCAAAGAGGCTGATATGACTGGATGGAACGAGGCTCCCTCAGCGGGGATTTGGCAAAGGGGAGGGGAGGGAGCGAGGAAGGGGGAGATGGGGGAGGGAGGGAGGGAAGGAAGGAGACAGGAGAGGGAGGGAAGGATGAGGAGCTCAGAAGGGAGGAGGCAGAGAAAGAAGGAGCCACGTCCAAGGAGACATTCCAGACAGACGGTGGCGCAGGACTAAGACGCCCAAAGCAGGACTGTTTCTGCCCTGTCTTCAAATGGCCCCATTTGCGAGTAAAAAGAGAGGGTGGAAAGGGTTACCTTGCTGAGGGCATCTCACCCTTCCACCAGGTGCCACACACACTCGGCCCTCACATGCAGGTGCTGGCCTGTGCCCTGGAGGGCCCAGCAGTGGCCCACAGGCTGGCAGAGGGTCTGGACGTGCAGGACCCATCTCCTCCCCCTCCTCTGTGAGGCTGAGAGCACCAGTGCCTCCTCCTCCAGGAAGCCCTCCCTGCCCAGCACACTCATGGCTTCCACCTTTTGAGCTCCTTCCAGCACTGCCTCTTGAGAGCACATGGTCTATGTCCTCTAACCCACTGGGAACATTCCCCGTGGCCTGACTGGCGTGGAAAAGACACAGGAGCAGTGGGTGGTGACTAGGGTCCTGGGTTCGAGTGCCAACTCTGCCTCCAACTCTGGCATAGTCCCTTCCCAGGAGGTGCCGAAGCTATTGCTGAGAGCTAGGCCTGTGCTAGGGTCCCCTGCCGTCTCCTTGGCCCTCCAAGCAGCCTGAGCAAGCACTACCCCTCTCCTGGCTTCACAGATGAGGAGGCTGGGCCTTCGGGCCCTGCCCAGTCTGAGCACATGCGCCTTCTGGCTGCCCTGGGAACCCCTCTGGGTGTCTGAGGTGTAGCAGGCAGCTGGTGGTCCAGGTCCAACCCCAGCTCTGTCATCTGCCAGCCACGTGTCTGGGTTGCCTCCCTGAGCCTCAGTTTCCCCATCTGCTGTGGTAAACCAGTGAATGTGTTAGGGCCCGTGGGCAGTCATTCCCTCCAGACATCTTCCGCTCCGGAGCATCCCCGACTCAGCCCCTTGCAGACTTTCAATACGGGAGTCCTTCTAATGAAAAGAAAACAGGCGGCAGAAAACGGCCTGGCCACGGTAACCCAAGCCAGAGGGCTGGCCATGAATGGGCCCTTTCATGGGCGTCCACAGAGAAAGGCCTGGGGTAGAGGCGTCCCGGACTGGGCCCAAAGAATGGCGGTGCCCGGGGCAGGCCTGGGGCAGGGGAGGAGAGGGCTGCGGGCTTCCTCGGGGCTCTGGGCCAAGCCTCCCTCCTCCCCTGCTCCCCCTCACACCAAGCCTGGCTACAGGAGAGGAGTCAGACATCCCCTGTTCAAGCTGCCACTGTCCTTATTTTTTTCCTGTAATTATGTCTCCAGGGGATAACTACGAATTTACATTTTGCCCAGCTCAGTCATTTATCCAGAGCCTGCGGGGAAGGCCTAGGCAGTAAAAGGCACATTGATGTGTGTTTTCGTGGGGCTGGGGTGCGGGCAAGGGCGGGCGCACACACTGGCCCTTTTAGCTGTCCGCCCGTGCTGTGAACAGCGGGGCCTTCTCTCCACCGCCTGGGCCTGTAAGCGCTCTGGCTCCTGACTCGCCATGAATGGCTTCAGTGTACGCAGCTTTTCCTTTCCTGTACCTGGCCACCAGATCTTCCAACATTCCTCCAGAAAAAAATGTGGCAAGGTTCCCTGGGATCTTTTTCTCTCCAAATTGCTTATCCATCCTGGTCTGGCCCCGGCGTCAGCCAGCTCTTCCTCCCTTCGGTGACATTAAAGAAAAATCTTGCTTCTGATTTTGCCACCTGCTGCCAGAGCCCAAACAACAGTTCCCTTCTGATTTCAGCGGGGCTGACTTTAGCTATCAGATGGTTTCCTCCCGTAAATCTTTGAGGAGATGCTGACAGGCTGACAGTGTAGCTTGGTGTTCCTACTGAGACCTGGATGTCACCAGGCCTTGAGCCACGGGCAGCGAGCCACAGTGCCGGGCACACAGCAGAGCTCATCTCTGGTGAAGGAATGAATGGACAAGGAGATTGGAGGATGGTAGAAGGACACCGTGACTGATGAGCCACAGTCCCATCCGGGGCAATGTCTGGTGTACCGGTGGCAGTGATACCAGGTGTGACGATGCAGCCGGACCCACAGGTCTCGCAGTCCTGGTGGGACTTTACTATGTTGATGTGTTTGGTTCTTGCTGCTACGTTGTCTGGATGCTTGTAGAAATGCAGCACGGTGCAGTTCTGGGTTCGAATTCTAGCTCTGGCTCTTCTTTTGGGCAAGTGGCCTTGGCCTCTCTGTGCCTCAGGTTGCCCTCCCTGTCCTGGGGGAGGGCCGTGGGGTTAATGACGGCCTGCATCCAGTGCTCGGAGCAGTCAGTTTCGTCCTAGTGAATGTCATCTCTCACCACTGGTCCTGTCAGTGTCTTTTCGGGGTGACTTGTTTCCTTCACACTTCCCCAAATTTCCACAATGGTCATGAGTTATTTTTATAATCAGGAAAAAACCAACCATGATAATCTCTCACCCCATCTCCAGCATGTGCAGCGCCAGGGCCGGTCCTTGCAAGGACACGTCTCGACTGTGCATGTTGTCCTGGTGCTTTTGCACATGGGAGGTTTCTGTGAATGCAGCCGATTCCTGTTTCCTGAGTTGTTCAGCAGCCCTGTGCTGTCTGGACGCTTCATGCGTAGACTCCACCACACGAAACACTGCCAGGCGTGCACTTAGAGCAGATAAAACAGTCACATCAAACAGTAGGGCTCCCCGTCACTGCTCCGTCTGCAGTGTGTGGACACAGCGCTTGGCTCTCGGCAGCACTCTGATCCCTCGCACACACCATCATGTGCCAAAGACGCTCTAGTTGTGCACCAATCACAAAAGTGGGTCAGTGCCTGTAATAAAACAACGTCCTTTCCATCACAAAAATGTCCCTGAGCATAGGCGGTGGTCTTTCTACAACATGACTTTGTCATGCCCCTGCTCACAGCCTTGCATGACTCCCTGGGACCCACGGGGTGAGTGCACACTCAGCCGGGGACTCACAGCCTTTCCCCGTCAGGCTCACGCTGCATCCCAGTCTCAGTGCTGCTTCCCCCTCGCCACGCCTCTCCCACCCCCGCTCAGGCCACATTGAGGTACTGTGCGTTATCCTAAAAACCCCTTATTCTCCCACTCCTCACTGATTCTGTATTTGAGGTTCCTTCTTCCTGGAAATTTCCCTCCCTTCCTGCCAACCTCAACAGCCTAGCAAACATTGCTATTCATCCTTTGAGACCCACTAAGAAGTCACCTCCTCCATGAAGCCTTCAAGAAGACACTTCGAATGTGATATATGTCACACTGCATGTTACACTTGCTTATGCATTGGTCTCCTCTGCCGGACCCCAGGGTGCTGAGTGTTACTCATTTTTGCATGCCCTACGGTGTAGCTAGTTCCTGACTCAAACAATGCTCCATGCATTTGGGATGGTCTGAATTCATTCTTTCACTCCTTGCCACCCACCATGCCCATTTTCAGCCTGGAATGCTCTCATCTCTGGCACTTGAAATTCTTTCTCTCTTTTAAAAGTTGCTCAAGATGCCTCCACCTCCAGGGAGCCCTCTGTGCTTAAGCCAGAGTGACTGGCTTACATAATGTGAGCAATTATATGGTGTGTCTGAAAATACTAGGGCCAGAGAGTCTCTTGGGGATAGTCTGGTCGAGGCTTTGTGTTCTGTACCAAGACCAAGGAGCCCTCTGCATGGCTCCTGGGCACCTCACACAGGGACAGCACAGCCACCTTATCCTGCTGACAGGTTCAACACCACCATCCTCATATGGCTTCATAGTACACCCCCGACCCCCAACTTCCTCATACATCCCATTGCCACAATGAGATACCTCTGCAATCTGCACACCAGGGAGCGGCTGCATCTCTAGCAGAGCATGGCTGTGGCTGGTGGACGGTGGCCCTGCCAGTTGCTAGGTGTGCGACTTTCGGCAAGTTGCATTTCCTACTGGAACCCCTGTTCTCTCTTTTGGAAAATGGAAATAATATATAAAATCCCCTAAACTGGTTGTCATGATGATGCAGTGAAATAAGGTAATGTGCTTAAAAGAGTGTCTGACATAGAGCCTGTGGCCTGTGATTATTGTTATGATATGATGAAGATGGTGCTGACAGTGGTGATGATGGTGATGGTGATGGTGGTGATGGTGATGATGGTGGTGATGGTGATGGTGATGGTGGTGATGATGGTGATGATGATGTGGTGATGGTGGTGATGGTAATGTTGATGATGGTGATGGTGGTGATGGTGATGATGGTGATGATGATGGTGATGATGGTGATGATGATGGTGATGATGATGATGATGATGGTGATGATGGTGATGGTGGTGATGGTGATGATGATGATGATGATGGTGATGGTGATGATGATGATGATGGTGATGATGGTGATGATGGTGATGATGATGATGGTGATGATGATGGTGATGGTGATGGTGATGATGGTGATGATGGTGATGATGATGGTGATGATGGTGATGATGATGATGATGGTGATGATGATGGTGATGGTGATGATGGTGATGATGATGATGATGATGGTGATGGTGATGATGATGATGGTGATGATGGTGATGGTGATGATGGTGATGATGATGGTGATGTGATGGTGATGATGGTGATGGTGATGGTGGTGATGATAATGATGGTGATGGTGGTGATGATGATGATGGTGATTGTGATGATGATGATGGTGATGATTATGATGTCCATAGTAATACACCAAAACTTCCAAGAACCTCAAATTAATCATAGCAAATGCATTGATGTCACTGATGACAAGAAAGCAAGCTGTGGTGTGGGGACTGGGTGGCTGGATCAATAGTTACACAACTGAGGAAGAAGTGGAACCAGGAATGCCAAGTGCCCAATGTCATGCCTGCTCTGAGCGTGAGTAAGAATGCATTTCACCCACAGTGTGATTTTCTGACTTAGATCTAGAGGACCTGGATTTGAGCTCTGCCTTCACAAAGAATGACTGGCAATCTTGAGCAAGCACCTCACCTCTCAGAGCTTTGTTTTTCTCATCCCTCACATGGGAATGATTGACCTGCCTGTCTTCTGCCATGAGATTATTATGAGGATTGAACTACTGGACAGGTATGGAGCCCTTTGTCAGTTGTCATGTCCTATGTAAGTGTGAGAGACTGATTACACATGTGTATGGCTATATGTGTATTTTAGGATAATTAGCAACTCCCATCCTGGACTTCCCTGATTATTCAACTATTAGAGTATTGTGCATACTTACTACTAACCATCTCCTCTTCCTGTCTCAGAAGCAGGCTGGGTTCTCAGACAGAGGAGGCTGCCATGTCTGTGAGCTGCTGTATCATTAGCCTTTGCTGCGTAACAGCCAGCCCCAAAGTCCGTGGCTTGAACAGAAACATTGATTATTTCTAGTGAGTTGGAGGGGTGCCTGGGCGGTTTTCTGGCTTGGGTCATCTTGGCTACTTGGCTAGAGCTGGGTGCTCTGGAGGTGGCTTGCTGTCAGACAGGAATGGCGGGGCCACATGCCTCTCATCCTCCAGCAGTCAGTGTGGCTTGCCCACAGAGCAAGGACTGCGGTACGCCCAATGCCAGCGAGAAGGCAAGCCCTGCGAGCAGAGCATTTCAAGCCTTTCCTACCTGCCTCATGTTTGTCACACCCATTGCCAAAGCCCAAGTCAGGGGTGGGAGAATGTCTCTATTCATGAAGGGAGGAGCTGCTGAGGAACACGGCACAGGGCTGCGGAGAATTTGTGGCTCCTTTTCCAACCGACCTCCAGGGCTGTGGAGTACAGGGGTTCAGGCTGGACTCTGCGGCCAGGTCTGGGTCAAAGGTGAGGCCGCTGTGACCACTGATAGACCCGGTTTGCTGATCCATCACACGAGGGGGGAGAGAGAACCTTCCTCCTTGGTTGTGTAAGGCATGGAAGGTAGAGAACGTTGCCCAGCACCTGGCAGGTCACCAGAGCTGTATAAATGCTTACTCTTATTATTATTAATTGTTATTCTACAGAGAGCAAAGAACGTGCTTCTCTTAAAAAATAGCAAGGGACAGTGACATCTTCAAAGGGATGTACACAGCTGTTGGCTTACTCCAGAGCAGATGCTTCCAGAACCATCTAACTCCCAGCCAGCAGGCTGCCGTCTGGATGTGTTAGTGGTTAGGGGCTGAGGGTACCAAGTGGGCTGTCCTCAGGGAAGCTCCTCTGTCTCAGCCTGTCTCCTGGGGACCCAAGTGAGTTGGACCTGCAGAAGAGGTGTGTTGGTTGGATGCCCACAATGCACAGAGGCCTGATCTGTCACAGGGGCCTCCTGGGGCTGGACATAGGGGGCACTATGTTGAGCTGGCTCCAGCCCCAGGCTGAATGTAGCTTTTGCCTTTTTTTTTTTTTTTAAGTAGGGGACTAAATATCTTCCCATGTGCAGACACCCGTGATCGGAGAGGCCACAGGGGCTGTGAGTGGGAGGTTAGGGATGCCCAGGGAGGACTACGTGGCATTCCACTTCTTGTTAGCCGGGCTATGCCAGGGGCCATCAGGAGAGGCTGCAGATGCTGTAGGGCTAGCCAGAGCCCAGGGGACATCAGAAGGACTGGCTTGCGGAGTGGATGTGTTTCCAGTTGCTGGTTGTAGGTCACTGGGTTTGGAGCGAAAAAAATTTCCCCGGCACCTGTGGGCAGAGAAAGGGCCCTAGGGTCTCTTTGTGTCTACGTGGACGCTTCCCTTTCCACTCACCCCGGGACAAACATGCTGTGGCAGGTTGAATTGTGCTTACCCCCCCCCCAAATGTGTCCACATTCTAACTCTTGGGCCCTACGAGTGTGACCTTGCCGGGAAATAGAGTCTCCTTAGATGTGAAAGGGTGAGGTCATGACAGGAAGAGAGAAAGCTGGACACAGACACAGGGAACCCCTCGTGAACATGGAGGCAGAGACTGGAGCCATGTGGCCACAAGCCAGGGATGCTGTAGCCACCAGGTGCTAGAAGAGGCAGGAGGGACCCTCTCATAGACCTTCTGGAGGAAGCGCAGCCCTGCCACACCTTGACTTCAGACTTTTGGTCTCCAGACTGAGGGAGGATAAACTTCTGTTATTCTCTCTCACTGAGTTTGTGGCCATTTGTTACAGCAGCCCCAGAAGATTAATACACCCAAGGATCGAGGAATTAGCTGTCAACACCAACAGGAAACCAGAGTGGAAAACATCAGTGGCTGATGCCTATCGAATGTCCACTCCTGGAAGGAACTGAGACATGAAAGTGACATAATTAGATATTTTTCTTTAGCAAATTATTGAGGATTTGAGACATGTAGATCCCCGAGGCTGGGGACGAAGAGCACTCACACCCTGCCATACTATGGAATATTCCTCTGTTCCAGCAACTTCACTGCATGAGTTTATCCTAAAGAGTAATGAGAGATTCGGGGTGAGGTGGCCCCACCATGGCACCATACCTACCACTTAATAAATATCACATACATGAGCATTACTGTATTATTATATAGAATAATAATTATTATTGTCACCATGTCACTATTCATGAAATTAAAGTTGGAAACAATCTAAAGTGCCCACAATAGAAGAAAGGTGTAAATAAATATGCTATAGCCAGAAAATACCATGAAAGTGACACTTTTATTGACCCCCCAAATTGTTCCTAATATGTAAGTGTAGAAGGCTGGTGATGAGAGACGTCTGCACCAATTTTATTAAAAGGCAGCAGAAAGAAGTGTACCCTCCTAGGGACAGAGGGAAGGCTGTACTCAGAAGGCAGCAGTGGGCACCTCTGGGCCATAGAATCAAGGGTAATTTTCAAATTTCCCCATTTGGGTTTTGCTATAGTTTCTAAACTTTGTGTAAAGACACGATTATTTTTGAAACAGGAAAACGATGTGACTAAAAGCAGTGGCCTCAGCCCACATAGCCAAAGCCATGCTGCCTGGGCTGGCTGGTGCTTGGGGAGGTTGGTCTGGGACAGTGGGGCAGACGCTGTGGTTTCCGAGGGCATGGCAGGAGCAGGTTGTTGGGACTGCACTGGGTCCCCAGGAGCTGGGGCTGAGGCTGGGGTGGTGGCTTCCATTCCTGAGCTGTGTGGGGTCTCCCCTCGCTCCCTCCACATATCCCCATGAGTGCCTGTTTGTTGTCTGAGAAACAGGGCAGTGGGGACAGTGTCACCTCTTGGAATTGACAATGTCCACATGCTCAGGGACTGCTATGTGAACTTGACTGTGATATTAGCCTCCTGTCTCAGGATGAGGGCTCTGGGACCAGAGAGGCAAAGTGACTTGCCCAAGGTCACACAGTGATGGTTGTGGGATGACGCAACATCTTGTGTGTCTGACATCAATTCCCAAGCTCTCCCCACATGGCTTGGCTGCCTCCTACCATGGAGAAGTGGGGAGAGGAGGCCACACAGACCTAGTCTGCTGGGCTGTCTCCATTCTATAAACTCAGGAATGCCAAGGACCTCAGGAAGAAACAACGGGGTCTCAGTCCAGAGGGTGGCTTTGCATGTCACTGGCATTTGTTTGCATGCCAGGCTGGGATATTGGTGCTTCTGACAGCGGTGCCATGACAGGTATGTGGCAGGAAGGTGGCCTGTGCTGGATGTCCTGCTTGCCTGGACTGAGAGCTCCCTGGAACGCCTGCAGTGCCAGCCTTGCCCTAAAGCCAAGACCACTCCCCACACTCCCAAGGAGAAAGTGGCGACTGTGCAGACCTGCTGCTCCAGCCTTTGCTGAGAAGAACAAGGAGCACAGTGAGTTGACGGCCACTGCTGAGGCCACGCTCTCCCAGGCCACCCTCCCCCAGGACACAGCCTCCAGGACATACTTCCCCAGGCCACACTGTCCCCCAGGCCATGCTCTCCCAGGCCATGCTACGCCAAGCCACACTCTTGCCGGGCTGCTCTGAGCCAATGACCGAGCTCCGTCCCCAGAAAAGGAGAGCCCAGGCAGCATCAGAAAACCTGCAAGAGGAAGACAGAGCCTGCCCCACCTTACGGAGCTCCGTCAGAGCTCAGTACTCTGCGGCAGGGGCAGGGAGACGTGTGCAGGGCCCAGGAGACCCTTGGTGCACTCTCCTACTAGTGCCGGGTCTCCTGTCCCCTCCTCGTTCTCTGCCCCTTGGTTCCATGGAGGCTGTGACTGGCTCCGGATCCTGACCCAGAGGCTCAGCCATCTGTCCAGAAAGGCACAGCCCTTCGATGCCAATCTCCCCCCTGGGTAGAGGTAGGCCCCCAGTCAGATGAGGGGAGCAGGCGTGTTGGTGTTTGGTATAAGCACAGGATTGTTCTCTGCCCTCGTCAGCTATTATGCAGAGGCAAGTCCTAAAATAATATTGAATCTCCTCTGTCATAATTTGGAGGGAGGGTGCTCATCCGGAATTAAGCTGGGATGGGGGATGCTTTCATCTGCAGGCACCGGGGACTTGTGTGCCGACCCCTGGCGTGATGGATAAGAATGCAAGTCTGTGTTTGCCACAGAGCGGAGATGATGCTGGCCCAGGTTCACCAAGCTCCCCAGCGTGGAGGGCTGCTTCGGGAGAGGCCTGTTTTTGTTTTCTAATAAATATGTCTCTTGGAAAGTTGGTCTCTTCATCGGATTGTTCAGAATTCCAGACAGGGCTGTGAGCCCCAGATCCCAGAGACTGACTGGCTGGCAACCAACAGCAAGTCAGGCTCACAAAGTCACCCCGGGAGGTGGCGGTGCCTGGCGCATCGTGGGTGGTCACGCACCCTCTGGGTGACTCTAGTGCAAAGAACACTCACACACAACCTTCTTTTTGTGGCCACGGGCTGCTTTGCTTTGATTCTGAATGCCCGCTGTAGTTCATCATAGTGGCTGGGGTACACGTTTCCTTCTGCAGTCTTCAAAGCCCTCTCTGTATTCATTATTGCGGCAAGTGTTCCAGTGCCTTGTGTTTTGGGGAAGGGGCAGAGGTCAGGCTTTGTGGTGCTTCCTCGTGGAAAAGAAGCAAGGCTTTGGAGCAAGTCGGACCACATTCAAATTCCAGCTCCATCACTTATTACTTCTGTGACCTTGGGCTTAACCTCTCCTGTGCCTTGATTTCCTCATCAGTAAAATGGGCTCAAAATACTCATCCTAAAGGATTGCTATGAGGATAAGCTCAAAATCTGACTCAATTTATGACACTATTATTATTAAAATGAAGAACATGGTGTATAGTTGGAGTTTAATATGCTAATTTTCTTCAATTACTCAATAAACATTTGCTGAGTAAGTCAAGCTCTATGACAGGCATGAAGGGGAAATAAAGGGGGAGAAGACATGCATCTTGTCCTCAATGACATGAGATGATGATGATGAGAAAGCTGATGATGGTGGTGAAGATGCTGGTAATGATGATTGGAGGTGTCAATGATGGTGGTGATGACAGAGATCATGTTAATTCTGTTAGTACTCATTGAAATGATGATGATAGTGATGACAGTGATAGTGATGATGGTTATGGTGATGATGGTGATGATGGTGGTGATAGTGGTGATGATGATGATGATGGTGATGGTGGTGATGATGGTGGTGATGGTGGTGATGATGATGGTGATGATGATGGTGATGATGATGATGATGATGGTGGTGATGGTGATGGTGATGATGTTGTTGGTGACAGTGATGGTGGTGATGGTGATGGTGGTGATAGTGGTGATGGTGATGGTGGTGATTGTGGTGATGATGATGATGATGGTGATGGTGGTGATGATGGTGGTGATGGTGATGGTGATGATGTTGTTGGTGACAGTGATGGTGGTGATGGTGATGGTGGTGATAGTGGTGATGGTGATGGTGGTGATTGTGGTGATGATGATGATGATGGTGATGGTGGTGATGATGGTGGTGATGGTGGTGATGATGGTGGTAATGGTGATGGTGGTGATGATGGTGGTGATGGTGATGATGATGATGGTGGTGATGATGCTGGTGATGATGGTGATGATGATGGTGGTGATGGTGATGATTGTGATGATGATGGTGATGGTGATGATGATGGTGATGATTGCGATGATGATGGTGATGGAGGTGATGATGGTGATGGTGATGATGATGGTGATGATTGCGATGATGATGGTGATGGAGGTGATGATGGTGATGGTGATGATGATGATGATGGTGATGGTGATGGTGGTGATGATGATGGTGGTGATGGTGATGATGGTGACGGTGATGGTGATGGTGGTGATGATGGTGGTGATGGTGGTGATGGTGATGGTGATGATGGTGATGACGGTGGTGGTGATGGTGATAATGGTGGTGATGTTAATGATGATGATGATGGTAATGATGATGATAAGCTCACATTTGTCAGCCCTTACTTTACACCAGGGTTTGTACTAAACTTATTTCCTACATTATCTTATTTAATTGTAATAGACAGTAGATTGTGAGAAAAACCAAAACGTTGTGGATATTCTGCAGAGGGAGTCATCACCATGTCTGTATGGCGATTTGGAAGAAAGTTAGAGGTGGCTTTGGTGAGGAAGTGGTATTTGGTTTGGGCAAAACTTAGACAGGCAGAGACAGGACTAGGGAGCAGTTTCGGGTGAGGATGTGACATGGCACAGGCACACACTGCCCACAGAGTGGGGGATCCCTACTGGGAGTGGCTGGGGTGAGCGAAGGGCTTTGCACTGGGGAGCAGCAGGTGAGACATTACCGGGGAGTCTACACAGGAGGCTATAAGTATTGCCCATGGTGGCACAGCAGGTATGATGTCCACTGTGTCCATAGTCCTGTGTCTTCCCTGAGGATGACAACAGAAATGTGAAACAGGATAGGGTCAGAAAGGGAAGAAACACCACAGAGAGCCAGAGAAAGAGGAGTCGGAAACAACCCCTGGCCAGCATACTGGACACCATTTGGGTCACCCCTTCTGGAGTGTGGTCAGCAGAGGGAATGTTCCAGGGTGAGTTCTGAGTGGCCTTATGGGAGAGGACATTTGCACTCATGTGAATTTGGAGTTAGTGGCTCCTAGAGAGTCACAACCCCACACCTCTTTGGACCTCTAAGCCTTTGCCTGTGCTGTGCCCTCTGCCTGACCAGCCTTCTCCCAAGCTCTATATCTGGGAAATCCTAATTCACCCCTAAGGCTTAGCTCAGTGTCACTGCCTACTCCAGGGAGTCCTCTCCCTGTCTCCAGGCAGAGTTAGGCACAGCCTCCTGGGCACTGCTGCACCATGTCCCTCCACCTTCCCGGGTCCTAGAATTCATTGCATGGTTTGGTCATTATTTTTGTGGATCTGCCTCTCTAACTACATACACTCTGGTCTCCTGGATCTAGGAGCTGTGCCCCACGGTCTTTGTGTCATTAGCACCTGCTAGTGCCTGCTGCATTATAGCTGCCCAATCGGTGCTTTCTGATCAGATGGAGAGCTCGGAGTGAGACAATCAATTGGTTGGAGGGACCGTGCTGTCATCCTGCTGAGGAAAGGCCCTCTGTCAGTGGTCAAGTAAACCAGAAAGTGATGGACCAGCTCTCAAAAGGGTCCCACCTCCAGGAGAGGAAGGAGTGAGCTGGAAATGGGCCTAGAGAGAAGCTAGCTCTTCTACCAAAGCTGGACTGTTTGGATTCCATCTGCGCAATGGGTGTCAAAGCGTGGCCCCCAGACCAGCAGCATCAACCCCTGTTGGAGACACGTCAGAGATGTAAGTTCTCGGCCTGGCTCTGGTCCTGCTGAGTCAGGAGCTGTGAGTGTGGGCCTGGCAGCACAGTTCTAGCATACCCTCCTGGTTCGAACACACTCTCCTGGTTCCAGCTGACTCTCCTAGATCCAGCATGCCCTCCTGGTCCCAGCATGTCCTCCTGGTCCCAGCACACCCTCCTGGTCCCAGCACACTCTCCTGGTCCCACACGTGGGTGCTACTCCAGGGTGGTGCTGCTGCAGTAGCAGCCTCTTTTCTGTCTGACTCCTGGGGGTCAGGATGGGGACACGGAGGTCCCTGGCCTGGCACCAGGCCAGCCCTTCCAGATGAGGCCCCAGCTCCAGATCCCTGTGGTCAAGAACCCAGTGCCCAAATAGGGTCTGGGGATGTGAGTTGTACAGCTGCCACCACCCTCTCTCCCAGGAGTCTCCTCCAACCCCAGCTCTTGCTTCCCCTGTTGACACAGACCGTCACCTGCTCTGGGATGCCTGAGCACACACGGCACAGCAGATGACAGTCTGGCATGGGTGTCAGGAGAGCTGCCCTGGCTGAGACTCGCCTTGGGAGTGGGTGTGTTGCACCACCAGCCCCTGTGCTGAGCCTTTGGTTCTCCTGAACATTCTGTCTTAACTTGACAAAACATTCACAGAAAAACGTCAACCTGAGAGCTGATTTTCAGCTATGTGACTTGGGTTGCGAACTAAAATGCCCAAAGAGGCCGCAGTGGTGCCCTGATCGTTGTCTGTAAACAATTTCAGCTCTCTGGGGGGACCCTGGTGTGTGGCAACCTGCCAGTGTCCACATGCAAGTTCTCATCCGACAAATGACCTCACGGCCTGCAGGGGTGTGCACAGGCATGCTGGGCTGGCCCAGAGCCGCTCCCCGAGCTGGCCCGCCAGCTCACTGGCCCCACTGGATGGCTTCTGTGCATTAACTAGGTGACTGTTATGTAAACACACATGACACAAGGAAAACCAGAGAATCAACATGCCACTAGTTGTGGGTGCAGCCATGCCCGTAGTGTATGTCCCATACCGCAGGAGCCAGTGTAGGTATGTCCCAGGGCCCCTCACTCACCCTGACACCCATCTGGCCTCCTCTCCTCCCAACCCCTCCACCCAAGCCTGTCTGTGCCATCAGGGGGTCTGGGAGTACTTGAGGCAAGGTCGGAGGAGAACCCCGGGGAGGACCCACAGGTGACCACGCTGCCCCATGTGTGGGAGGTGAAGGGCGGGTTACCTAGCCCAGAGTGGAGCTGACAGCTGTTTTCACATTTAGGAAAGGACTCCACATGGCAGATCCCAGACTGGGTTCCTGTGCAGTTTGAGGGATGCAGGTTAGACTCCGAGGTCTTGTCTCATAGCAAATTTATTCTCTGACAGTCCTTGAGGTCAGAAGTCAAAAACGGGTCTCACTGGGCTCAAACCAGGGTGTGGGCAGGGCTGGCTCCTTCTGGAGGCTCCGGGGAGAATCGGCTGTTTCCAGCTTCAAGAGCCGCCCACACTCCTGGGCTCATGGCCGCATCACTCCAGCCTCTGCCTCTCTCTTCTACATTTAAGGACAATTGTGATGGCATTCAGGGTCCATCCAGATAATCCAGGACAATCTCTGCATCTCAGGAGCCTTAACTTGATCATATCTGCAAAGTCCTTTTCGTTGTGGAGGTAACATATTCACAGGTTCCAGGGATTGAGGCCTGGGCATCTCTGGGACTTCACCACACCTGTCACTGTCCACCACGGCCAGGCCTGGGGGACTTGGCCCCATCTAAGGCCTTGGCCTCCTCCCAGATATTGCGCCCAGGCTTAGAGTAATTATGACATGAGGCCAAGTCCAAGTCCCACTGTGCTGGAGAGCAGCTCCAGTCGGCTCCAGTATGATGCTGTAGGTAAAAGAGGTTTTCAATGCCACAAGTAGGATCTGAGGGTAAGCAAAGGGCCGGCGACCTCCTCCTTTCCCCTGAAACTCACCCACTTTGGTCTCAGGTCTCCGAGGAAACACTTGGTGGCCTGGGGATGGGTTGCAGAGGCTCAATTGCTATTGTGGGGCACACACGTGCTCAGGTCCTGAGTGTGGCATGCTTTGGGAAGCTTTGCGTGGACTCAGCCCTGCTGGCTTGTGCTGGAGAGATGCTGGGAGCATCACCACTGTATTTGCTCAAGGTTGTTGGAAACCATTGCTCCACAGAGGGGCGACCCCCAAGCCTCAGCACCATCCCTCTTGCCCAGACCCTCTCTGGAGGGGGCTGGTATCAGCAGTGCAGTCCCAGGGTGACACCCCCACCTGGGCCTGCTGGCCACAAGCCTTACCAAATGATACTGTCCAGAGGGCTGGTGCTGGGGAAGCAAGGAGCACATGGCTGTTGGCATCAGGCCGGGGGGAGGAAGGTTCTCTAGCCGGGTGATGACATGATTGTGGTAGCTCTAGAGAATCAGCCCTCCTGGGGCCAGCACTGCTCAGCCTGCACAGATGCTCTCCAGCCTCTGCAAAGGTGTGACCATGAGGGGACAGCTGGTGCTGTCAGCGCAGAGGTGGGTGCTGATCCTGTAAGCTGCGGGTGTCGGGAGTGGGGCCCTACCTGGTTGAGGGGGTCTGGGGCACAGAACTCTGCCTCTGAGCCTTGGCTTAGGGCTAAGAGGGACTGGGGAGAGGGCAGCGGTTGGGGTCTCAAGCCTGTATTCTCAGGTGTGCCTGCCACCAATTTGCTGGGTGACTTTGGGCAAACCCCTCCTGGGCTTCTGCATCTCCACTGCACCCAAGTTCTCTGAGGCATCCTAGCAGCAGCAGAGGTGTCGGGAGGGTTCCTTCCTCCACAGCCTAGGTAGTGCAGGTCACACTGAGTCGCCCCCCATCCCCACTTTCTGGGCTCATCAACAGAGACCTGTGTGGAGAGAGGGCAGTTGGGAGCAAAGGGGACCCCAGTAGGCTCGGGGAGTCCAGCTGATGCTGCTGGCCCAGCTGTGGCTCCCTGTCTCACCCAAGGGCACCCCCCACCTCTTTGTAATAACAAGTATCTTCACCATGCTAGAATAAAAGTAAAGAGGGTTTTTGCCACACACAATTAAACACAAAACCCGTGCAATGCCCTGACCATAGTAGAGAGAAACCAATAGAAAGCAGTTCCAATAATGAGCATTTGGGGACCTGGGTGTGTGGGTGCAGCTGGGCAGGACAGTGACGGAGGCCCGGCTGGCCACTGCCCACGCAGAGTCACAGTGAAGGGAAGAAGGCATGCTCAGGATGTGGGGGACTTAGTGTCCAGATGGCATCTCATGAGATGTCCTGGGGGAACTGCTCCTGGCAAAGCTCCAACAGAAGGGTGCCACCTTCCCCAGATCGATCGCCTACTTGTACCCTGGAAAATCCAGTCTGCGTTAAAAGCATGGGAAGTTGTGACCATGTGAAAACCAGAGCTGGCAGCAGATCACTGCAAAATGGCTTGTCACCTGCTTGATGATCTGCAAGATGCTTGCGAGGTACGTGGGTTGTGGACACCTCCTCATTGGGCGGGCTGGTCTGCATGTGGCAGGAGATTGAGGACCAGCCCCCAAAGGCTCGTGGTGCCCTCCAGGCATGGGGACGACCTCACATGCCCTGGGGGGATGTCCCGCTGCCTCTGAGACCCCCTGGCTTCAGCATCTGCTGCTAGTGCCTCCCTGGTAGGCTATGTCCGATGTTCAGGTGTTCCTCCCGCCACTTCTGCCCCTCGCTGACCCCCTGGAGACTCCCCGCAGCACCTGGAATCCCTCCATTGGGACGCTTTGTCTGCGGCTGATGTTGAACTAGAGTCTGCTCCTGGTGAGCCAAATCAGATCCTCGTGACCAGGAGACCTCAGGGAGTGTCATTAGCGACAGCGTCCCCCAAATGCTATCCCCGGAACATGAAAGGCCTCTGTGAGAAATGTGCCAGGTGCCCCAGCTTTGTGAAACTCCCGACCCAACCAAAAATACAGACATGTGAACACTGGTGTGGCTGGTGGGGATTCACAGGTAAGAAAATGAGAGCTCCCACACTTTGGGGGACCCCCAAGTGGGACCTCCCGATCCTCCTACCTGCAAACGTCCCTTGAGTGTTGAATATTGCACTGGGGCGTGGGCCGTGCTGTGCTGCTTTGTGGATCACTGTGGGGTTTTGAGCCCCAGGCACAGACACACCTGGGGAAAGTGCGTGGAGCTCCCAAGAGAGCACAGAGATGCACGCTCACAAGGAGCTGGGCTCAGGGAGAGGCAGCAGCTCTGGCGGTGGCACTCTGAGGAGCGGACAGCGAGGCTGGTGGCCAGGTGACCTGCACAGCAGCGGTGGCAGCCCCGCGGCAGATGTGGGTGGCAGCAGATCGAGTAGGCAGCGCCCACGAGTCCGAAATGCAGCAGACGATAAATAAATAAACATACACGCAGGGAGAGCAGACAGCCCTTTCCTCCAGTGGTCTGCCGAGTAACACATGTGGAGGAAGTGACAGGAGCAGGGAATTGTGTTCACTCAAGGCTGCAGCAGTGGTCGTGGCAGGCGAAGACCCCGGAGGGTGTGAGGCTCTTGAGCTGTAGTATGGTGAGCAGGAGAATCACTGCGCATGTCACAAAGCTTCTCCCACAAGATACTGCCTCATTACAAAGAGAAAAAGAGTAGCTTGCAGCCCAGAAACCCAGCACCACCTTACACAAGTGGTCACAGACGACACCTGTAACAGCACAGGCAGAGGTCTGGTGCCTCCTGGGCTCATGCCCCAAGAAGGACACAGCATCACTGCTGCGATTTCCTGCCACGGCGCCTGACCACAGTCGATTGTGAGAAAGACCAAACACAGACCGAGGGGCATACGCAGCACAAGTGGCCAGTACGCCTCCTGAGCATGTCCCGGCCATGAAAGGCTGAGCACCTGTCCTGGATCGAAAGAAACCAAGGAGACACGGCAACCAAGTGCATGTGGGATGCTGGACGGGAACCCCAACTAGAGGCAGGACAAGGTCTGCAGAGCAGGGAACTGGTGCATGCCGCTACTGGCTGTGCTGCAGTCACGTCAGCAGTTAATGTCAGGGGAAGCTGGGTGGCAAGTATCAGAACTCTCTGTACTAGTTTTGCAGTTAAACTCACTTCAAAATAAATTAAAAGAAGGCCAGGCCAAACATCTGACGACGTCTAGTTGAAAGCGTCCACTGATGAGGACATCACCACCTACTACAGGAAGTGCCAGCTCATCCCTCCCGGGGTCCCCGACCTCACCAACTCCAGACATTCCAGGACAGAGCGGAACTCATGGCTCAGTGGCATCTGTCTCCCAAGCTCGACACCTGCAGCTGTCCATCAGGGCACCCGATGAACACCCCACCCCACCCCAGCCCCAGTCCTAACCTTTCTCCTCTTTGGGGTCCCTTCAGAAAAGCACCCCCAAGACATCCATGTCCTGATCCCTGGAACCTATAAAAATGCTACCTTCCATGACAAAAGTGACTTTCCAGATGTGGTTAACTTAAGGATCCTGAGCTGGGGAGATTGTCCTGAATTATCCAGGCAGGACCAACGTCATCACAGGGTTCCTATAAGAGGGAGTCAGGAGGGTCAGAGCTGGAGAAGGAAATCTGAAGATGCTGCACTGCTAGATGTGAAGATGGAGGAAGGGGCCATGAGCCAAGCAATGTGGCAGCTTCTAGAAGCTGGAAAAGCCAAAAATTGGGTTCACCTCTTGAGCCTCCAGAAAGACCCAGCCCTGCTGACATTTTGATGAGAGCCCAGTGAGACTTCTGATCTCCAGAACTGTAAGATAACAAATGTGCATTGTTTTAAGACCCTACATTTGTGGTCATCTTTTACAGGAGCCACAGAAGCTCATACGCTGGTGAGATGTTGGTGATAACAGATAACACTGTCCTGATCCCTGCCACGGGCCAGCCTGCTGTGCTTTGTACCTCTCCACTTTATAACCCCACTGAACACCGAGGTGGGCATATCATCCCCATCCTGCAGATGGGCATGAGGCGTTCTCCATTTAGTGGTTAGCATGGTGACACCTCCTGTGCCGTGGTAAGTAAAATGGGATGCACGCTCATTCCCCTCACTTGCCCCATCACAGCCCTTATTTGCATCACAGCTCTTATTTGCAAAGGGCTCCTAGGTTAGTGAGGATGTTCACAGCCACACCAAGCCTTGAGGCCACACCAGCCCTGTGGAGTTGATTGCTGCTGGTCAGGGCCTCTGGTGGCAAATGACAGAAAACCTGATCCAAATGGACCAAAGTAAGACAAGGACGATTTGGCTCACAAACTGGAAAGCCTGGTGGCAGCCCTGGCCACCTGCTGGCTGGTTCCAGGGCTCCTTTCTCAGAGAGACCCTGCCCTGGCTTTCCCCTGGTGGAAGATGGCCACCACGATGTGGCCACCTGCCCTCCAGGTTCCAACCCAGCAGTGAGTGGATGCCTGTCCCCTGCTGACAGGAGACACGGTCACTGGCTCTAAGGGGGCTCTTGCTGGTCACGGTGGCCAGGGGTGTGATGCTCTGATGGGATCCAGAGGCGGAGTTGACCCCCAGGCTGTCCCCAAAGGGGAGGCAGAGCAGTGTAAACCAAAAATGAAGGCGGGCTGGGTGTAGGGAGTTAAAAACCTGGCAAACATCCAGCACACAGGCGGGCACAGCTCCCATTCTGCAGATGGGAAAAGTGAGCCCTGGAGGCCACCTAGGATCACTCAGCTAGTATTTAGCAGGGCTGGGACTTCACCCAGGGGATCCCCAACCGTGCTGTTTCAATGTCCCCACATGTAATTGGAAAATGGAATTTAAAATCAATACCATTTGAAATATCATAAACCATCAAGTATCTAGGAAGAAACTCATAAAAGATATGCAAGACCTTTACACAGAAAACTGCAGGACATCGCTGAGAGGAGTGGAGCAAAAGCCGCACACACGCAGGGCACGCCACACCCACGAGCCGCAGGATGCTAGAGTGAAGGCGTCATCCTCCCAAACAGATCGACGCATCAAATGCCATCCCAATCCAAATCCCCACAGGCTTTCTGAAATCAATAAGCTGATTCTAAAGTCTATATGAAAATGCAAAGGGACAGGAGTAGCCAGATGACATAAAAGAAGAGCCAGGTTGGACGTCTTCCACCACAAAACATCACGACCTCTCGTGGGATTAAAGTAACAGAAACAGTGATTTTGGCACAGGAATAGATAAGTTGACCAAAACAGCACATTTGGGGTTCAGAAGTAGGCCCACACATACACAGTCATCTGGTTTATGGCCAAGGTGCTGCTGAATATTTTGGGGGAAATGATAGTATTTTCAGAAAATGGTGCTGGGTTGATGGAATACTGAATATTGAGCCTCACACTACACCAAAAAATCAATTCCAGATGCATCTTAGCTTTGCGTGTGAAAGGTAAGATAAAGCTTCCTGAGGTAATGTGCAAAAACACATAGTCTTGGATTAGGCAACGATTGGATTAGGCAATCCAATGGATTAGGCCTTGGATTAGGCAATGATTTCTTAAACACGACACAAAAATACTAATTATAAAGGAAAAGACTGATAAATCAGATGCATTAAAATTGAAATTGTCTGTTCATCAACAAACGCCATTAAGAGAGTCAGCTACAAGCCACAAGTTCCACTTCCGGTAATGGCCAAACTGCTGCTTTCAGACCAATCCTTGGGCAGATAATAACTGCAAACTGTAGACAAAATATTACAAAACAACTACCTGGAGGCACTGGAGAGGGAATAAGGGCAGTCAGTGTTGGAGGGGCTTCCACACATGGACAACAGAAACAGTGTGGGTGGCGTTTCCTGTTTTTACAGCTGTGAGTCAAAGAGCAGACCGTGGTCTGCACCACGTGCAGCTGAAACCCTGATGCAAAACCTGCCGTCCTGCTGGATTGAAGACGACAGAGTTCAGGACAGCTGAAGCCTCTGAAGAGGAAGGAGGGAAGAGACCAGTGTGGGGAAAACCTCGAGTTTAAACTCTGCCAGGATGCCTGCTGACTCCTCTGAACCACACAGACATGGGATAGGCTCCATGTGGTCCTGCTGGGGCTAAGAGACTGGAATGGAGATTTCAGCTTTCATTCACAATGGAGGAGAGAGAGTTTGCAGTTTGAGCTGACCAACTTAAATGCTCGCTCTTTGGAGGCATCACTCTTTGGAGGCACATAATAGAATTTAGAATTTCTAAAACACATCACTCACGATGTCCAGGATACAATCCAAAACTGCCTGACATATAGAGGCTCAGGAAAATGAGACACTTTCTCAGGAGCAAAGAGAACCAGCACAGATCAAGCCTGATGTGACCTGGATGTTGGAACCAGCAGACAAGGACTTTAAAGTGGTTGTCTCACCATGCTCAAGGATGTAAAGGAAGTTATGCTTGTCATGAATGAAAAGACAGAAAGCCTCCACAGAAAAATAGAAACTATAAAAAGGGAACACATGGAAATTCTAGAACTAAAACATACAATGTCTGAAATAAAAAATTCACTAGATGGGCTACATAACAGAATGGAGATGACAGAGAAAAAAAATCAGTGAATTCAACTATAGTTCAACAGAAATAGATGAGCAGATTAAATCAATTATTTAATCTGAAAGCAGAGAGAGAAAGATTGAAATTAAAATGAACAGAGCCTCAGTGACCTATCAAAAGGTCCACCATGTGTATAATCGGAGTATCAGAAGGAGGAGGGTGGGAGTGGGCCAAAAAAATTTGTTAGACAAACAGCTGAAATTTCCCCCAATTTTGTGAGAAATGAATTTATACACACAAGTAAGTCATTCATTGGACCCTAAGCAAGAAGAACACAGAGAAACTACACTTGGGCGTGATGCAGTCAGACTTCTGAAAACCAATATAGACGGGAGATCTTGAAAATAACCAAAGATAAATGACGCTGAAAATCTAGGGAGTAATGATCCAAATCACCACTGAATTCTCAGAAAAACGGTGGACCTCAGAACACAGAAGAGCAACGTCTTTAAAGTGTTGAAAGAAAAAAATTGTCATCCTAGAATTTTATGTTAAGCAAAAACATCAAGAATGCAGGCGAAAATGGAAACATTTTCAGATAAAAACAAACTAAGAGGATTCATCAGCAGCTGACTTTATTATAAGAAATACTAAATAAAGTTCTCAAGGATGAGGGGAAATGACACCAGAAATATATTCAGGGCTTCCGGAGGGACTAAAGGGCACCGGAAACGGTGACTACGTGGTGAAGCGTTGTGAGGTTGGGGAGAAGCTCTCCCAGCTTTCTGTGTCCCAGGCAGAAGCGAGGAGGAGTCACATGTACACAATTCCAGTGACAATCCTGCAAGGATTTTTTTGGGGGGTAGAAATTGATAAACTGGTTCTAAAATTGATAGGAAAAGGTAGGGGACCAAGAATATTAGAAACAACATTGAAAAATAAGAACCGAGTTGAAGAATTTATACTGGCTGAACTCAAGGCCCAAGCTAAAGCTATGGAAGCACGACAGCAGGGTCCTGACGTGAGGGTCAGTACACAGCTCAGTGGCACAGAACTGGCTGTCCAGAAGCAGACCCTTGCCTACATGGTTATTTGTTTTCTGCTTTTACCAAAAACACCAAAGCAATGCAATGGAGAGTCTTTTCAACACACGGTGCTGGCACAGCAGATCTCCATACACCCCAAATTAATTCAAGGTGGACCTAGAGGCTAAAACTACAATGCTTTGAAAAGAAAATTTAGATAAATATCTTTACAGTGGGGGATTGGGGAACATTTCTTAGGACACAACCATTAATAACATATAAGAAAAATATTTATAAATTAGGTTTCAACAGAATAAAAACCCAGCACTCATGAAAAGCCATCATTATGAAGGTGAATAGACAAGCCACAGAGGGGGAGGAAATATTTGCAAAACACACGTCTGACAAAGGACAGGTATCCAGGATACACAAAAAACTAAAACAAAAAATCTTTGTAAATGGGCCAAAAATTTGAATAGACCTCCACAAAGGAGGGTACACAAATGGCTCCAGAGCACGTGAGAAGGTGCCATCATCGTTAGTCTCTCTGGCCTGGCGTTCTAATTTTCCCGCCCTAGATGAGTCTTGCCCGCTCTAGACTTCTTTTGTTCGGGGGTGGGGTGGGGTGGGGGGCAGCTGGCTGGTACAGAGACCTGGACCCGTGACCTCTCGCATGCAACACCAAGCTCTAACCAAGTGAGCTACCGGCCAGCCCTCTAGATCTTTACGTAGATAGAATTGTCCATGCGTGCTACCTTGGGGGGTATGTATGGGTAGAGGCCTGGACTGCCCGGGGAGGGGCACGAGGGCACTGTCTGGGGAGATGGTGATGTTTTGTACCTTGACAGGGTTTTGGTTTATATTTGTCAGAACTCATCGAATGGCATCGAAGGGCACACTTAAGATTTGTGCATTTCATGGCGTGTGAAGTTTACCTGAAAAGCAAAGCAAGAGCCAACACACAAATGCTGACCTCTCGGCTGGTGATAGGCACGCTGAAGTATTTTGAACTATGTGTACTGGACAGAGATATCGCACAGTGAGCACGTTCAAGGTTAATGACTGAGTCCAGGTGGTAGGTGTGTGGGTGGTCACTATAGAATTCTCTTGTGCTTTCTGTACGTTTGAACATTTTCGTGATCAAATGTTGGGGCAGAGGACAAGGCAACCCACAGTCAGGGAACACATTTGTGATGTTTTTTCCTAACAAAGGACCAGTATGCAGGAAGTATTTTTAAATACTTCTAAAATGAATAAGAAACAGGCAGACGTCATCTAGATAAGTGGGCAAAAACTTAAGCAGATACTTCACGAAGGAGGATATCCTGAAGGCTGACAACGTTGGACAGTTCGCACCATCATCAGGCAACAGTGAAACACACACATCAAAACACGATGCAAACCAGAGAGGCTGGAAAGAGCGGACAGTGAAGTGCGGTGCAGAAGCGGATGGTGCCAGATGCTGGCTGCAGTGGAGAGCCCGGCCAGCGCAGGACTTGCATGACACTGTCACTGCCTGTTTGATGGCGTCTGCTGCTTGGTGTATCCCAGCAGAAACGTAGACACACATGCAGCTACTGCAGGCAGCAGAGCCCGGGACTGGAAATGTCACAAGTGTTCCCAGTGGCGGAACGGACATGAAGTGTGCATTCACACTGTCCTGACTGGGAGGATTCTTGGAGGCCTGGACCTCCGGGTCTTGGTGGTTGCCATGTGGCAGGGTGGGTTCACTTTGAAAAATTTGAGCTGTGCAGTTTTTTGTCTATAAATGACCCTGCAATACAGGAAGTGGGAGTCCAGCCCACAGTCTCCCCTCACGACGCTCTGCCCACGTGGGCCCCAGAGGCTGGTGGGAAGGCCAGGCCCGCCCGTGTAGACCTTCTGGGGGCCAGCGGTCCGAGCCCCTGGGCATTGGAGTCCACCCAAGTCTGGCTGCTTGCTGGGCCTCCTCACGATGTCCCTCTTCCTCCTCTCCTGACATTGGGGCTGTGGGCACAGTGGAGGGGATCCCGTGGGCAGCCCCCTGGGAAGCGAACTCGCCCTGCACGGAGCCTGGATCTGGAGGCGGCCTTCCTAATGCCCCATGCACAGCGTGACCTCAGTCCCTCCCTCCCTCTCTGTGTGCCTCAGTTTCCTTCTGGGCCAAGTGAAAGTTTCAGACAAAATGGCACCCTATGCAACCTCAAGGGAGGTTGCAGGAGCCCCGGGGAGAAGAGCTGCTTGTTTCCACCCGTCTGCTCAGGCTCCGCATCTTCACGGCCGGCTCTCCCGCTCCTTGTCTACATGTCTAGGCCTGAGTTGCGTACTTAATAACTAACACAGCTGGGGAAACGTTTAAAGCATGTTGCACGGTTTATCGTTGCAGCGGCAACAGAAAGGTTAATTGAATCATGAGCTCCCGTAAACACGGGTGGGAGATAAAATTACTCCACACAGCTTCACGATAGACCTGGCGTGCTTTTGAGCTGCGTTGCAGCTCACTCAAACCAAACCCGGGCCGCTTCTGTCTGCCGTCTTGGCTACTGCCTCAGTGCTCAGCCCCACCCTGCCCTCCTGGGGCAGCCACAGCGCTACAGATGCTGGGTGGGAAAGGGACTTGGGGTTGACCTTCTGCCTTCCAGCTGATGCCACCAAGGCCCAGGACAGGGAGTGGCTCCCACAGCTCAGGGATGAGCTGAGACCTAAACTTCCCACATTCGTTGGAGGCCTTTTCCCAGGGGTTGGGGTCAAGGACTGATGTGCAGGTGAGGGAGATGCTGTGTCTGGACCCGACAGGAGGTGGGTGCTCATGATGCAGTGACATCTGGCCCTCACAGCCTTTGGAGGGGGCTGCCCATTGCAGAGATGAGGAACCTGGGGCTGAGAGAGGCTGCCTGAGGCGAAGCAAGTGGGGAAGCAGGATTCGAACCCAGGTCTTGGGGTCTATTGTCCTTTCCACCCCAGAAAGAGAGCACAGGTCTGTCCTCTGATGCCCCTCACACTGCCCTGAGGAGACCATTACCCTCCCCACCCAGCCCCCAGCCAGGAGAGGACCAGCCTGGGTGGGAGGGGGTGGTGGAGGTGCCAGGGCCATGAGGGATTCTGTGGGGGGGTTGGCAGAGGCCCTACAGCTTCTCCCCAGGCATCGCCCAGGCACCTGCCACGTGCTGGGGGTGGCGCCACATGATGAGAAGCTGAGAACAACCACAGCTCCACCCCCACTTCACAGCAGAGCAAACAGAGCTTCCAGAAGTTTCTCTGGCACTTGCTTAAGGCTGTGCAGCTTCTGGCGAGAGAGCCAGACTCAGCGGAGGTCACTGGCTCCAGCCTGGTGCTTCTCACCCACCTCCCCAAGCTGGACCTGCTCCCGCCCTGACCAGCTGTCTGGCCACGGCAGAGGCAGGCAAGGGTGACCATGTCCCAGTACAGCTCCTCTGCATAGGGACAGTATTGGGATGTTTCCTCTGTCTTGTTCATTTACCTGCTTCCCCTTGACTTGACCCTGTGGAAAGTTCTGATCCTGACCCCCCAGAAACTCCCCCAGAAGACAATGACAAGGTGTGTGCACACATACTTGCACGTGTGGACATAGGTACGCGCCAACACATACACAGGCACAGGTACATGCCAACACACACACCAGCACAGGCACATGTCAATGCACACACAGGTACATGCCAACACACACACACTGGCACAGACACACGCCAACACATAAACACTGGCATAGGTACACGCCAACACACACAGGTACACAGCAACACACACACACTAACACAGGTAAACACCAACACACACACACACAGGTACATGCCAACATACACACATTGGCACAGGCACATGTTAACACACAGGGACACAAACACACGTCAACACATACATCCTACACACACACATTCATTTTGAATGAAAAACAGCCCTTCTGTGGGCCGGAGGGTCATCCTGCTGAGTCCCGACACCACCTATGGGACTAAGTTGCCCCATGTCTCCAAGAAAGGGCTCAGAGAGCTGACCAAGGTCACTCAGAGCAGGGGAGTGGCAGGGCTGGGACTTGACTCTGCAGCCTGGAACCCTCAGCTTCTGACTTTCCACCCACAGCGCCTGAGCTCGACTCCCTCTGACTGGGGAGTGGGATACAGGACCTCAGCACCTCGGGGGCTCCCCTGAGCCAGAGGCAAAAGCCCCTGCGTGGGTGTGGGGGAGTCAAGATTACGCATTGACTTCCATGAAACACCCAGACATGGAGCAGAGCATGGCTGGGCCCGGTGGTCTGCTAGCTGACGTTCTGAAGAGATTATGAAGACCAGCGGTCCCAGCTTCAAGGGTCCTCTCCTCCTGGGAGGGGCTCAGGTGATGTGGCCATGCCCAGGAGACCCCGCAAGGCCAAAGGCTTCTCTTAAGCTCCTGCTGTGCCTGCACACCGGGGGCCAGCCCTCCAGGAGGCACTGGCCAGGGCATGTCTGCAGCCCAAGACTCACACTGGTCCTCCTGGGCGCGTCCCATGCATCCTGTGTCCTCCTTCATGTCCCACAGCACTTGCTTGTGGCCCTCTTGGGCAACCACCATGCTGGGTCAGAAGTGTGGCCTAGAAGACTCTCCCCTGCATGTCTCTACGCCCCTCGACAGCAGGCCTGTCTGGCTGCCCTCGGGCTCCCCGTGGGTTCTGGAAACGTGGGTCCACTCATGGGACAGACATCTGCCTGTGGACTTGCATCTTGGCCCTGAGGCCCAGCACCATGACCTGGGGCCTGACCATGATTCCTCACCTGCTCCGTGGAGTCAGTGGCAGACCAGCTCCCTCAGACTGGGGGCAGGAGCCCGAGCCACTGACACTGAGTCTCATGTTTCTCATCTTGGTCCTGCAGGCCAGGGTACTGGGAAGGGCTCTACTTTAGTTTCTTTGTTTTGCAGCAGGGGAAACTGAGGCCCACGGAGGTTGGGGGTTTCTCAAGGTCACACTGCTGGAGTCTGGGTGTGGAACTGGCGTGTCCAGCTCCCAGAGCCTCGTTTTGTGCTGTGGACTCTGGGAAGGACCAGAAGCTGAGCTCGGTAGGCCAAGTGGCCCGCGCTCAGCAGGTGGGCCCAGGGACCCAGCCTCCAGCCCTGCCTGAGGCCCATGGGAGACCTGGCCGGCAAGTCCACATTCCCTGCGTGTCAGGAGGGACAGTGCTGTGCTCTTGGCCCAGCGGGCACAGGTGCCCCGAGCAGAGGCAGGCTGGTGAGGCCATGCACTTGGGCCCTGCGCCCTCCTCTCCGGAGCCCAGCCCACCTCACTCGGCTCTTCTCTCCCAACCCCTGCATTGATCCCGGCTGCGGTGGGTCCCAGAACACTGGCACTGACAGGCTCCTTGAAGCTGGCTGAGGAGGTTCCAGGTGAATGAAAGGAGGCCCCGTTTACCTGGTGGTGAGGACCCCTGGGAGGCTGTTTGGGTTGAACACAGAAATTATGCTCCAGGAGGGTTTAGATAGATTAGTGCATGGTCGGCAGCCACCGTCCACGTTCCGCTCCAGAGAGTGGCCAGGGAGCCAACACCTGGCTGCCAGTAGCCTGGGAATGCTGGCGCCCCCAGGAACCCAAGAGTGCAGGGGTCCCCAGGAGCCCGGGTGCCGTGGATCTGAATGCGGGTGGCTCCTGCCGTTGACATTCTTCCCAGAGAAGAGGGGAAGCGGGGTGGGTTGCAGCAGCGCACAGGGAGCTGCCTTGGGTTTGGATTCATTCATTCAACAATTGAACCCACAAGTATTTACTGAGGGCCTACTATATGCCAGGCACTGTTCCAAATGCTGATATTGTAGTCACAACCCAATGATGATGTCCCTGACCTTGTGTCCTTATGTTCTAGCAGGAAGATTGTGAGCAAGTAGATATAACATAGCTGGGGAGGGGGGTGCATAGTCTCCTGTGGCTGTTGTGACAAAGTCCCATAAACTAGGGCGGGGGTGGGGGGACCTAAAACATCAGGAATTTATCCTCTCACAGCCCTGGAGGCCAGAAATCCCAAGTCCAGGTGTCAGCAGGACCACACTCCCCCTGGAGGCTCCAGAAAGGCTCCTTCCTGCCTCTTCCAGCTCCTGGTGGTGCCAGGCATCCCTTGGCTTGTGACTGCTTTGCTCGAATCTCTTCCTCCTTCCTCGCATGGTCCTTTGTCCTGCATTTCTGTGTCTTCTCTTCTTATAAGGACACCAATCATTGGATTTGGGGGCCACCCTAATCCAATATGATCTCATTTTACTCCTTAACCAATTATTTCTGCAAAAACCCTATTTCCAAATAGGGCCCATTCTGAGGTTTTGGGGGATGTGCATTTTTGGAGGACACTGTTCACCCACTACAGATGGTGAGTGCTCCAAAGACACCTGAGGCAGGGAAGGTATAGGGTGATACGGAGGGCCAGGAAAGGCCTACCCAGGAAGGTGACAGTGAGCTGAGACCTGACTGAAGGAAAATGTGAGCCTGGTGGGCCCAGCGTGTTCAAAGGTGGAGGAGGCCAGTGGGGGTGGGGTGGGGTGTGAATGGGGCGGTTGGTGGCACTGAGCTCAGAGGGGAGGTGGGCACCCAGTCATGAGGTCTCCTCAGTCATGGTCACAGGAGGAATGATGCTGGCCTGTGCCCTGAGGGAGCAGGGAGAAGCCACTAGCGGTTTCTGAGCAGAGGAGGACACGGCTGACTCACGTTTTAAAAAGTCAGGATCTCTCTGGCCGCCTGTGGAGTTTCTGGGCATGTGAGACCCCGAATGAGAGGACTGGGGCCTGGGAAGCACTTTCTGCAGTGATTTAGGACCTCGAGCATGCACGCTATCAGCTGGAACGTGTGCTGGCAATCTGGCGTTATCAGGGCTGTTCCTGTCTTCTCCCAGGCGCTCCCTGGACTGCCTGCTGGCTCAGCAGGATTCCTTCCCACTCTGCCCTGCCCCAGGCTGCCTGGCCCCAAGCCTGGCTTCTCTCTGCCCAGTTCCTGCAGCCCCGTCAGAGGGGCTCACCCAGCCCGCCGGGCCTTGGCAGCCATGGACCCTGATGGCTGACACCCGGCGTCTGCCTGACCGCCTGCCTGTGGCTGGCCCTGGCCCTCAGCCCCTGCTGCCCAGGCCCCTCAGCCAGACGGGAACCTGCCACAGGCAGGGGCCGAGAGGAGCCGGCTCATGTGGCAGCTCTGAGGCAGTGCCCAGGGGTCAGGCCCATGCAGTGGGGTGGGGACAGCTATTAGAGCTGGGGGGCCAGGGGCGGCCACATACGGACACCTCCTTGTAATGTGGAGCTGCCCAGAGAGAGGGAGAAGGGAAGAGAAGACCCTTGTCCTGGAGCCGCTGCCAGCCAGGGAGTGGTGGGTTCACTCCCTTAGTGCAGCCACCCTCGGGCACCTGCTCTGTGGCAGGCTCGTTACCAACATGCAACCACATCCCTCTCCCAACAACTTCATGCAATCAGCCCTGTGCTCACAGCTACTGCACACGGAGGGCTGCAGAGGCTGGAGGCCAAGGAACTCACTGAGTGCCCAGCGGCCTGGTGACTGAGCCCTGCCATGGTGCTGGCCGTGCCCGGCTGTGTGTGCTGGGGTTTGCCATAGGCCTGGTGCTGCGTGGGTGCTGAGAGCACAGCCCCACTGCTCTCTCTGCTTCTGCAGAACCTCCAAAGGGTGGCCACCAGTTACTTTTTTTCATTAAAAGTCGTTTGATTGGTTGCTAGAGCCACACGTCAAGGTGGCATTTCTCTAGATTTGCATGAGCTTTTCCATCGTGGGAAACACACACATCTAAAATCTACTGTCATGACTGTTCAAAGAGCACGATCCGGTGGTGTTAGGCACAGGCACATTCACGGTGTTTGCAACTGGCTCCATTGTGTAGCCCCAGAGTTTCTCCACCATGCCCAGAGCCACCACACGCCATTAGCAGTCACACCTGCCCTCTGTGGCCCCAGCCTCTGGGGATCCACCTATTCCGGGTACTTCATGTCAATGGGATCACACAGCATGAGACTTTCTGTGCCTGGCCTGTCACTCAGCATGAAGTTCCAGAGCCATCATGCAGTAGCATGTGTCAGTGTTTCATTCCTCTTTACGGTGAATAACATTCTGCTGTTACGCACAGAACATGTCATGTTTGTCTGTCTGGTGGATGACCCCATTTTGAAACCCACTGTGAGCATCAGAAGACCTTTGAGTGAGCGTCACCTCACCCCATCACCTCTCAGCTGAGACATGCAAGAGGGGCGGGGAGGGGCGGTTGGGGGTTGGGGACAGAGTGCAGCAGCACCCAGTGGGAGACCCCTGACAGCCCCCTCACTCTCTGCTGGCGGGGGAGGGGTTCTGGCCCGGGCCTCGCAGCCACCACAAAGATAGCACTGCATTCTGTCCACAGTGACCCAGTGCCAGCCTGCGCCTTTGACCTTTTTCAGGGGCAGCAGGACATCAAGGGGCCCAGCCAGCCGCACGGGGAGCCTGGCATGCTCTGGCTCCCATGAGGGCAGAGCTTTTCTGATTTCTGTCCTTGGATTTAAGATTTTTCAGACAACAATCCTAAAAGCCCAGGGAAGAGCCACGTGAAGCCTGAGGGGCAAAGAAAGATCTCAGAAAAATCACTGCATCCAACGTCCCCATTTTATAGGTGGGGCAACCAGACCTGGAGCAGCCTGGGGACTTGCTAGCGGACACCCAGGATTGGCAGCAGGAGGGGAAGCAGCCTAGGCTTTGGCTCTCCTGCCCAATGGCCCAAGAGTGAACTGAGGGCAGGGCAAGCTGCACTCAGCGTGGCTTGTGTCCACTCCTCTAAGGACCCAGAGCCAACGACCTCACTGAACCTACCACCTGCCGATGACGAGGAAGTGGGGGCCCAGCAAGATCACGACTCTTGTCCAGGGTTGCACAGCCACCTTGGAGAGTGTAGTATGTGAGGTTCCCATTGCTGCTGTAACAACTGCCACACGCTTAGTGGCTTAAAACACACATTTATTCTCCTACAGTTCTGGAAGTCAGGAGCCCAAATCCCTCTTGCTGATTTGGCGAACGTCAGTGTGTGGGCAGGGCTGGTTTTCCTGGAGGCTTCTTGCCTTTTCCAAATCTCAGAGGCCACTACAGTCCTCCCTCCTCTTCAAAGCCAGGAGCGTTGCGTCCCTCTGACCTGCTTCTGTGGTCACATCTCCTTCTGACCAAGAGGGAAGCTTCTCTCAGCTTTAAGGACCTTGTGATGACACTGGGCCCCTGGGATAATCCAGGATGACCTCCCACCTCAAGATGCTGAGCGTGATCTCATCTGCAAAGTCCCTTTGCCATGTGGGGTGACACAGGCACAGGTTCTGGAATCAGGACTTGGACATTCTTGGGGCCGTTACTCTGCCGGCCATGGAGAGTCTGGGCTGCTTGACCTCCCAAGTGAGTATAGGTCCTGGGCATCTCACAGAAGGGGAAACTGAGGCTCAGAGAGGTGAGGAGACCTGCCCTGCTGAGGTTGGAGCAGTAACTGGGCTGCTGTGGCCTCCTGAGTGCCGTGGTGGCTGGTGCCAGGTGGTCCCTGTGTTGGGATACAGGAGTGTGTGTGGAGCCAAAGCTGGGTCCTGTCCAGGTCCTTGCAGGGCTGGGGCTGCACGGATCATGCTAAGGGAGGAATGACAGGAGGGCATCTGGGCAGGCGGGCAGGGCTGGGCTGCCTTGGAACAGGGCATAGGAGTTGGTGGGAGGCTGCTCGGTGGCAAAGTCTTCAGGATCAGATCTGGAGAGGCCGTCGCTGGCCGTCTCTTCTTTCAGTGTGGGAGGCATTTTCCTCTGTAACTGCAGCAGCTCTGTGTTTATACTGTCAGTCCGAGGCTGCGTGAGCCAGGAGCATTTGGAATGTGGGGCTGCTGGGAGGCTGCTGCCGTGCGCATGTAGCATGTGTATTGTGTGGTGTACATATGTGTGTAGTGTGTATGTTATGTGTGGTGTATGTGTGTGTGGCATGTATGTTGTGTGTGGTGTACATGTAGCATGTGTGTTGTGTGTGTGGTGTATGTTTGTGTGTAGTGTGTATGTTGTGTGTGGTGTACACGTGTGTGGTGTGTATGTTGTGTGTAGGTGTGCATGTAGCATGTGTGTTGTATGGTGTATGTGTGCATGTAGTGCGTGTGTTGTGTGTGGTGTACATGTGTGTGTGGTGTGTATGTTGTGTGCAGGTGTGCATGTGTGCATGCAGTGTGTGTGGTGTCAGCTGCTGTGTGGAGGAGCACCTGGCTCGGCAAAGCCTTGGCTCAACTCTGTTGCTGTGAAGCCCAGGTCCAGTCTCCCAGCCTCAGTTTCCTCCCCTGTCCAGGGAGTGGTCTGCTGCCTGCTGGCCTGGGCGCCTGGGCCAGGCTGGCAGCAGGTTGGGTTGCTGCTCGCTTCTTTTCCAGACTGCTGGACGCCTCTGTCTCCTGGCCAGGGCCAGGCTGGACTGTGGATCTTCCCAAGTGAAGTGATGGAAACTGGGGCCAGAGAGGCTGTGGGCTGCCCCAGGCTCCACGCTGGTGCAGGGGCTGAGGACTCCCATGCTGTCCTCTGCTCTGGGCACCATCGGGAGGCCCCCTGGGTCCCACCCACCCTCTGGTGTGTGAGAGGAACGGGGCGTGGGGAGGGTCCAGGCTGCGGCCAGCGCTCCTGGTCCTGGGCCCGATCAGCATGGCCCCTCGCTGGCTGACCTGGTATTTGCCCCTCACTGACCCTCCAGGGTAAGGCTGCCTGGCCCCTGTCTTCCTGGGACAGATCGTCAAGTTGTCCTAGTCCTGGGGGTCAGGACAGCCCTGTGGGTGAAATGGTGGCTCCAAAAGACATACTGAAGTCCTACTCCTGGTACTGTGAGTGTGGCCTTATTTGCAAATGTAGTCCTTGCAGATGTGCTCAAGTTAAGACGAGGTCACATGGAGTAGGGTGGGCCTTAAATCCCATGACTGGAGCCCTTATGAGAAGAGAAGAGAGACATGAAGGAGGCCAAGGAGGCCACATGAAGATGGAGCAGAGCCTGGAGCCATGTGGCCAAAAGCCCAGGGATGCCTGGAGCCACCACAGGCTGACAAAGGCAGGGAGGACCCCCCAGAGCTCCAGAGGGGGCACGGCCTGCCACACCTTGATTTTGGACATCTGGCCTCTAGAGCCGTGGAGGACACATTTCTGTCTTTTTGGGCCCCCTAGTTTGTGGAACTTTGTCAGAACAGCCCCAGGAAACTCTTGCGGATGGGAAAGGGCAGGCAGCCAGCCAGGAAAATACATGCTCAGCCCCTGTGCTGAGCAGAGCTGACCGTCACCCATGCTGCCCTCGGGGGCCACCACACCATGTTTTCACCAGCCAGGCTCCTGCAGGCTGCCCCCAGCAGGTGACTGGGAATGGCAGGGGGTTGGGGCAGGCTCATTCAGATCCCGTGGGCTCTGTGTCCTGGCAGGACTCTCTGGGAAGTACTCTGCCCCTCCACAGCCTAAGACGCCTCCAGCCATTCCTCCTTCTCAGGGTCAGTTCTGCGTGAAGACCCCCCCCCCCCCCCGCAATCTCCTGCTCTCTGCCGCCTGGAACCCTCGCAGGACCAGGCCTGTCTCTTCATGGGAGTAAAACCAATGGCCCTGGGATAGAGGGGGATGCTGGCCATGGCCTGGGGGCTGGAGAGGGTCCCTGGTGCAGAGAAACCTTTAAGCCAAGGCCAGACACTCGAGAGGTGGGAGGCCCAGAGGCAGGTGTGGGGCACAGAGGCTACCTCAGTCCTTCACCTGCTACCTGAGGGCACCAGGCCCGGCCTGCCCCAGGGTTCTGCGTATTGGGGTGCAGGTGGGAGATGGGTTTCCTGGGGCTCCGTAACAAAGTACCACAAGCTGGGGGGTTAGGGCAGGAACTTACCTTCTCCCGGCTCTGGAGGCTGAAGTCTGAGATCTCGGTGTGAGGGGGCTGGCTCCTTCTGAGGCTGAGGGAGACCTCCAGCCCCTCTCCTTGACTTGTAGACAGAGGACCGCACCCTCCCAGTGGCTTCATGCGACCTTTCCTCTGTGGCACCTACGTCTCTGCATCCAAATTTCCCTTTTTATAATGAGGGCAGTCATATTGTATTAGGGTTCACCTGTGACCCATCTTAACTTGATCCTCTGCAAAGACCCTGTTTCTGAACGGGGCCACATTCACAGGTACTGGGCATTGTGATTCCACCAAGTTTTGGCGACACAGTTCAGCCCATAACATGGGGTCTCATCCACAGGATCAGAAGTCCTCCTGGATCCAGGAAGGGTGGCCGGGTGGAGCGTGGCTAGCCCCTTGCTCTGTGAATACAACACAGGCCCAGACGAGACCACCCCGAGCCCACCTGAGGGTCAGCGCATGGCCCGCTCACATTCTGCCTCATTTCTGCTCTTTTCCTGCAAATATATTTTACTTTTTCTTTTTTCTTTTTTTCCAGAACGAGCAGGAATCACAGCATCTCTTCCTAAATACCTGTGTGTGCATCTCATGAGGACGAGGACGTTCTCCCAGGAGCAGCTCAGAGGCAGCTGATGGGGATGACTCCTCTGTACCTCCTGGTGGCTGTGGGCGTCTCTGGTCACCTGTCTCAACCTGTGATTCTAGGATGCTCTGAGGACCGACCGGGCACCATGGACGCAACAGGGCTGGAAAACCCAGCAGATGGAGCTGGATCCAGGGCCAGCTTGCGGCCTGAGCAGCTGAGTGACTATGCGCGGGTGGCTGTCCATCGGTGGGAACAGCAGTTGTGCTTCGAGGGCCTATCCAGTGATTTTTCAGGTGACCATGAGTGTAGGTCCCACCAGGGTCTGGCAGGGAGGGTCTGTGGGTAGACAGCCTGGCCGGGACCCAGCATCTCTGACGTGAGATTAGCGGACACATGTGGCTGTGTCTCTCTCACACGGCCTCCCGTCTCACAAGAGCCTGTCCTGAAGTGGACAGGCAGGGACCACGCTCACTCTGGCCCTGCTCCCAGTGCCGGTGCACCCCGCATCCCAGAGGCGAGCTGGGGAAACAGGCTGGGATGGAGCCAAGAATTCCCATCCCTGGAGATGCCAGTCGGGCACCAACAAATGAGCAGAGGAAATGGAATAAAAGTTCTTTTTCTGTGTTCTCGGCTGCTAAGTTCAGCACTTCAGCCAGAAATCTGAGCGCAGCGCTGACAGCGCGATGGTTCCAGAACTCCACCTCTCGCGCTCGGCCAGTCCAAGAGCACTGGGAACAGATGGCGCCACGTTCCCCAGTCTTTCCAGGGCAATGTGCTGCCAGGTTGTCATGGCAGTGCTAGGCGAGGGTGCGGGCCAGCACCACTTGTGATGGAGAAAGGACAGGCCAGGGGACAAAGGAGAGTCAGGGAAGCCCCTCCAGGTTGCCCTGGGCCTGCAGAGGAGGGGCTCGTGGAATCCACACAAGGCCCGCTGGCCGGTTACTCTTGCAAACTCTGCCTTCCTTCCAGGACTGGGCAGTTTCACTGGCACAGGAAGAACCCAAGGCAACGTCTTGGTGAAAGGAAGAAAGGTTTTGGAAAGGACCCCTCAGTGCATCGCGACCGGTGCAGGCCCCCTGGATCTGTACAAAACAGACTCCAATGAGGCCCCACCTGGCCCAGGCGGCAGGCACGGCAACCTGGACTCTGGAATGGCAGCCCAGACAGTCCTGGTGTTTTATGATGGGGGGCCTGAGGCCGAGGGGAGAGCGACGTGCCCTAGCCACATGGTGACCACAGAAGGGGCCTCAACCCGGGTCTCCTCCCTTCTAGTCCTGCCCACTCCCCAAAATGGGCACCAGCTTTACAGTGAAGGAATGTAAACCTGGGCCATTCACCAGCATCAGTGTCCATGGAAGATTCGACCCTTCAGCCAAGATTTTCTCTTTCCTCCCAAAGCTCTGTGGATAGATTAGACGTCCCTGTCCTGTTGAGGTCAGCCTTGGCCACTAAAATGCAGGTGGACGGGATGAGGAGGGGTCCAAGGCAGGACCAAGCACAGCTGTGTTTCCACTCGCCCCGGGGAGGCCCCACACCAAGAGGAACGAGGTGGGCAGGACCGGAGGGAGCCCACAGCAGCCAAGCTCAGCGGGGCACAGATGCGCTCAGAGTCCTGCTGGCCTGCAGACACATGATAAGAAACAGGTGCTGCTGCCGTGGGTGGCTGAGACATGGGGTTGTCTGTCACACAGCACGAGCTGACAGATGCAGCTTGAAACCTGGCAGTGTGGAGAGAAGACAGGAAGAAAACGAGGGCAAGAGCTAAGCTCTCCAGAAGACCTTCTGTGTCCCGGGATCTTTTGTTTTATCTTCCCAACAATGCTAGGAGGCTGGCACTGTTATGTCCCCTGTTTTGAGAAGAGGAAACTTGGGCTCACATTGGTGGAGTGACTTGCTCGAGCCCACGCAGCCAGAAAGTGGTGGAGCTGTGGTCTGGGATCTGGATCCATGTATTTATGTCTCCACTGTCCATGTGTTTGGCTATGACATCTGCACTGTCTGAAATGGTAGCCACTGGGCCACGTGCAGCTCCTTACATTTAAATTAATTAAAATGAGGCAAAATTAAAAGTCCAGTTCTGTAGTCATGCTAGCCACATTTCAAGCGCTCAGGAACCCTGTGTGGCTGGCGGCAACTGTGTCGGATGGTGCGGATGCAGAACACCCCCATGGCTGCGGGAGTGCCCGTGGACAGCGCTGTGTGTGGCTATGTTCTTCTCCTGCACGCATGAGTGGGGATGGATGCCTGGGGTGGCTCCCAGCCAGTTCAGACTCTGCCACCAGATTGCCCTGTGACTTCAGCATCCATTCGACCCCACCTCAGACTCGCGTCACCTGTAGGACAGGTGATGAGGCCGATGATGTTCTCAGACCCTCCTGGAACTAGCTTCAGGACTCTGGGCCGTCCTCTGACAGACACCACTCTATTCTCTGGGATGTTGGGGCCACCTGTTCAACATCTGGCTGTTCCAGAAAATCTCGATGCTGGGCGATGGAGGCAGGGCGCCCTGCGGGGGCGGCACCTGGGACGCTGGGCCAGGCTGGGTGACCCAGGGGACGAGGGGTGGCCAGAGGTGAGAGTGAAATGCAAGGTGGTTCAGGAGGAAGATGGCTCTGGTCCAGCCTCACCTCTGGGGCAGGCACATCTGTAAAGCCCGTCCTTGGGACCTTTGTAGGTCCTTCTGGCTGTGTTCTAGATCCATCATGGCCTTATGACAGTTGCTCCCCATGTCTTCCCATGGCTGTGATCACAGGCCCAGAGCGGCCATGGATGTCACCAGAGGGTGCACAGCCATGGACTCAGCATGTCAGTCTGGGCCCCCAGTCCCAATGCGCCCCCCACACTGACCCCACCTCATCCAGGCAGCTCACATGGATTTTCATTCTACGAGGATCCACCTTGGGCCATGCTCTGACCAGGCCCTCTGACCAGGCTCATTGGTTCGTAAATAAAATCTTACTTTAGAGCAGTTTTAAATTTACAGAAAAGTCACAAAGACAGCACAGAGAGTTCTCGCATACCCCTGACTCAGTTTCCCCTGTTAACATCTTACATCATTGTGGTACGTTGGTGACAACTGGGAAACCAATGGTGATGTGTCATTGTGAACCAAGACCACATTTCATCCAGATTTCCTCAGTTTCCCCTCATGTGCTTCTGTCCCAGGACCCCATCCAGGGTCCTGCTTGACATTCAGTTGTCCTGTCTTCTTAGGCTCCTCTGACTGTGACAGTTTCTCAGACTCTCCTTGTCTCTGATGCCCTTGACAGTTCTGAGGAGGGCTACTCGGGTGTTTTGTAGAATGTCCATAAATTGGGATTTCTCTGACGCTTTTCTCATGGTTAGACTGGGGTGACGGGTTTTTGGGAGGAAGACCCCAGAGGTGAAATGTCCTCTCCTCACATCCAGTGATGGGTCAACACCATCACTATGGCTCATCACTGTCATGCTGACTTTGACCTCCTGGCCGAGGTCGTCTGTCAACTTCTGCGCTGTGAAGTTACTGTTTTCCTCCCTTTCCGTCCTCGATCTCTGGAAGGAAGTCACCCTGTGCAGCCCACACTTGGGTCTGGGACTGATGCCCCATCCCTCGGGGGGTGAGCGTTTATACATATTATGTGGAAGAAATTTGTCTCTCCCCCATTTATTTATTTATTCATGCGATGATTTATTTATATTATTATGGACTTGAGGATATTTATTTTATACTTGAGTTTTAATCCCGTACTATGTTATTTATTTTGGTGCTCAAATTGTTCCAGCTTTGGCTACTTGAAGCCATTTCAGTTCCCCTTTGACATCAGTGTGCCCACATCACTGTGTGTGTGTGTGTGTGTGTGTGTGTGTGTGGAGCATTTTCCTACTTTGTGGAGTTAGAAGATGTTCCCATCACCCTGGTATATCCCCTGCCCAGCCCTGTAATCAACCATTTCTCCAAGGAATCTGGTTCCTTTGACTAGAGAATGTCGTGAGAAACTAAGATCTGGGCTCTGGAGTGCTCACGGCTGCCAGGGTGAGCAGACAGAGCCCGGGAACATACACATGTGCACTAAGCCATGTGAGCACACAGACCTACGGTGATGCCTGTGTCTGCCCATGTGTGTCTGTACTAAGCTGAACTTGAGTTCACACAGGTGTCACCAACTCAAATCAGTGACCACAGGAATCACTTCAGCCTTTCTGTCTGCTCATCTGCAGCCCCCACCCCAGCGGTGAGACACCAGCTGCCACCACCTGCTCCACGTATGACTTGTTCAACCCTGCAGCGTGGTAAGCAGTCTCAGAATTGTTCACTGTGCCTGTGAGAAGCGGCCTCTCCACGTAGCACAACGTACTTACATCCTGTCCCTGTGTCTTTGGTCTCATGGTTTCCAGTGAAAACACTGTTCCCCCTACCCAGGAAGCCCATTTAATGAAGGGAAATTAAGGCTCCTTCTCACAAGACAGGAGTAGAGTTGCTTGTTTTCAAACTCAGGTCCCTTGACCCCAAAGTCCCCTCTTGCCCATCACCTGCAGGCGGCCTCTGAGCCATAGGTCCTCGCCTCAGAGGACGTGTTCCAGCAGACACAATGGACACTGCGATTGCCTGTGGGGTGTCCACCCATGTCCCTCATCTGTCCTCGGCAGGGAGGGTGAGGCTCCTGACAGGTCCTGAGTGCCTGGGTGCAGGCTCGGTGCAGGAGCTCACACAGCCAGTGGCACCCTTCAGGTACCTCTGCCGTTACCTTAGCTGTGGTCCCTGGAGCTCTGGACAGAGGCCCAATGGAGTGTGCCCACAGTGGGCTACCAAGCACCCAGGACCACATGGTACGAATAATAGGAAACCCACGGTGCTGACCCCCGAGGTTCTGCACTCCCCGCTGGTTTGCCAGGGATCGGGAAGGGCCACTGGACAGG